>NC_091938.1:25300925-26500925 GCF_041260155.1 Ptychodera flava | reverse complement strand
ATTTCCATAAAAATTTCATAATCATAAATAAATTAGAACACGGAAGCAATATTTTGTATTCTGCCTTCTTTGTTATGGTAGCTTAGGCATGATATATTCGAAACTTCCAGTTGTGTAATCGGTTTTTATTGCTTCATAAAATATAAATCTTAACGTTTTATTGGAAAATAATGGCATGCACGTGTGAAGGTTTGTTAGTTAGAATTGCATCTTAGCTGTTCAGTAATTTTATACCAAGGAATTGAAACCAGCCTGCCTGTTTACAAATGGAAACCTTCAGCACCCCAAAGCTGGTACAGTACTATTAAAGGTACATTTGCACCGTCAGGAATTAGTGTTTGAGCACAGAAATCATCCAGCTGCTGTACCAATGATTTCTGCCAACAGACTTTCAGTTTCTATGAAGCTAGAAAGTACTGTTTTAGAGAAAAAGGACTAAATACTTGTTGAAAGTTTGTATACCATTTCCTTAAAACCAAGGAAATGTATTCATCACAATATCAAAGACACCATGATCATATTTACATGCAGATCATGACAACATTAACTCATTTCATTGTGCTCAGGTGAAAATCTACACTTGGTGCCAAAGGTCACCAGGAGGTCAAGGGTTAACCTTTTCAATCAAATCCATGTGTCTCTGTATGCCATTAAAGTCACAATAATATATGGGATCAGAGTTTTACCTACTGTCCCAGTGTGGAAATGATTTGGATTTACATACTGTGATGTGTATATGTTACTCCTCCTCTGTCCACCATAGGCAATCTACATTCTCAGCCTTGTCAATAGGGTTTGAAAGCAGATATCTTATCAATACTGTACTCCTGGTTCTCCATATACGTGGACGTACACACAGTACACCTAAAGTCCCACTCCAAGGCTCTATGAGTTGAACATTTACATGGTATGTACATGCTTACAGAACACAGTACGAATCCCTACAGTACATCATGTAATTTCTGTGAATGTCCCAGGGAGATACCAACCCAATTCCTGTTTTAATCCCAGTACTTTTCAAATGTTCATGAATATGAATATTCTGATATCAACTTACACTGTACAGAAAAGTACATGTAAACGGTCACTTATGTCTATAAGTTCTCTTGTCAAATTCTACTCTGGTGCTGGGCTAGGAAGCTGACAGCAATTGAGTACAATGAACTACTGCCTGTCGTACACTCAGTCTGTAACCCTACTTGCTAACTTAATGGTGTACCATACATTACACCAGTATTACTACTGCATTTAATAGCCTCATTATAAAGGCGTAGCCCATACATGTACATGTTGGTATACATATGTGATACCAGCACAAAATACACCCCTGCTAGAGCTGCTACTATTTTCAGAGGAGTCGCAGACACTGCTCATAGCTACATTGTACTCACAGAGATACATGTATACACGTGTTGTTTCTGCCATAGGCGAAAGTGGTAACTGGCCACATGATTCATAATCACATGTGTTATTGCCGAGTGTTATTGTGCAGGTTAGGGACAACAGAAATGTTACCAGGATTCCCCTGTCATTTTACTGTGTTCGTGTTCCCCTTCATACATCAGTGCAAGCAGATTGGGGACAACAGAAATGTTACTAGGAGTCGCACCTCCCCCCCTTCCCATCATTTTACTGTGTTCCCTCTTTGTACATCAATGGAATCAGATTTAAGGCAACAGAAATGTGATTCCCAAATCATATACAGTGTACCAATGTTCTCTAACCTTACAACAATACTGTATGAGCGTATGATTTCAATAGAACCCATACTTTCTATGTATAAAACAGATAGATTGTATCTTTAATCTTTCGTATATACAGTGTTGGTACATGTGAAAGATGTAATTCCTATCTTTCATGCATTGTACCTTATCACAGAGCTTCACTTATGCCTCTGAACAAATGATTTTTAGTTCAAATGTAACAACCAACCAATCATTGACCGCAAATCATTCACATTTATGTGTACCACAGTAACCAAAGTTACTGTAATATACTCATGATCTGGAGCTGAGAGCTATAATTGAGAGAAATTTGTGAAATTCATCTCACTTCCTTCCTTCCTGTCTTATTTCAACAGAAGGGAAACACAGCATTACACTATGCCGCCGATTCAGGACTCAAGAAATCTGTCGAGGTAAGCAGTTTAGATTCACTCGTACACCCTCATTTCCAAACCTTTGCCAGTATTTTACAGCCACAGAAAACACAGCAAGCTTCTGATAAATCATTTGATGTGTTTTTATCTGTATGAAATCAGAGATGTCATTTCCCCCATTCCGTATGCTTCCCTGGATCCCATTTGTTGCTAAGAGAATCATAGTTTCAGGAAAGATGGAGAGTGAGTGTCGGGGGGGAACCTACATGTACATGTAGTAAATTGGTTGTTGCTGTTTTAAGTTTTTGTTGTTTGATGAAACATTACTGTCTTTTACGTGTTTGATAACACATCACAGGTTCCAAGTACACAATGCGTGTATACAAGAGTGTGTATTGCTGAGCACCAGTGAAATTGGTGGGTTGTAGTCCATTTGGAACCCAGATAATTACATGTACATGGACAATCAAGTTACCTAGCAGCAATACAGCTTAAAGGGCCAGTAGCTGTCACTTTTGATGAAATGTTTCAGTATTTATCTTTCAATGACAACGACAGTTGCTTTGATCTACTCCCTAAAGCATGTTGAGGTACACAGTGTCAAGTTTGTCAGCCTGTATATATGTAAACTGCATTGTTATTGTTGACAAAAACGAATTCTGATACCGACTTTTAACAATAACAGTGCATTTTACATGTATAGAGGCTGTGTTGACAAATAGCGGTTGTTTTCAACCTACTTTTGGGATTAGATCAAGAACTTGAAATTGACCTACAAAACAAAAATAGTGAAAAAAATCATCAAAATTTACAGCTACTGGCCCTTTAACCCCTTCACCCCAGTTCCCTGTATTCAGGTCCAACTTTACCATAGAAAACAATGGATTGGGACAAACCATGGTGGTGAAAGGGTTAAAATGACTGCATCAGTAAAACTGGTGTTTCTCTCCTATAAACTGAGCTTTCACAAGGTCATTCAGCCACTAAGCAGTTCACATGTACAATGGAGGAAATAGGAATCAACATTGCCACCATGATCATTGGTGTTCAGGCCATGTAATTAATTTGCCTATCTGTAGATCAGGCGATGGTTTACAGAAATAAATCATAGAGCATGAAGAGATACGATCACATCAGCTCATCTAATTGAATCACCATCAGTGATATACGAACATGGAAATGGTAAACGTGACATGGACACACAACCAAAGCAGCATGCATGTATAGGAAATTCCGAAAGAAAACAACACAGGAAAAGTAGAATCTGCATACTGACAGAATTGCAGCTGACTTTTTATGAAATAGTCGCAGGCAATATGAACTACCACTGCCAGTATTTTTATATTATTACCTGCAAAGGCTGTATCAAATACAACTACTGTAAAATCAAAATGTTTAGTTATTATCAATACTGATTGTAAAATGTGTTTGGTGTTGTCCTTTTGTAAAGTAAGGCTCCAGCAATGAAGGCTACAAGAACATGTGAAATTCAGCATCTGTACCATAGCAAAGAACACAATTGGTCATCAGTAATTTTCTATCTCATCCTGTAAATTCACCTTCATAATGTATTCAGTTCAATGCAAAACAGATAAATGCTTAAAAATGACAGGGCGGCCTACTTATTCCATTAATTAAGTGTGTGGATGACATTGAAATAAATTTGAAGAGTTTCAAATGTATGACAAATCCTTTCATGTCACTGATTCGCTTCGGTAACGCAGTATTGAATGTGTCATTTTTGTGTGCATTTGGGCAATAAACAGGTTCCATATGCCATCAAGGACTTGGGTTGTATGCTGCTAATGCATTGACATTTACTTCACCGGGAACAACAGTCAGCACCTCCCAATCACCTTGATTTGTATTCAGCCAGGGTATTTCCTGTAAATCTGACATCATCCCGCCTTTATACACTTGCAGTGCTCTCTATATCATCACGTTGCTTTTGAACCATAATTCTCTGCTGTGACCCCTCTTGCTTTTTCCTTTTTTTCCTGCAACAATAGACAGAATTTAATGATTTGTATTCTTTCATTTGACTTCAATGACTTCAGCCATACCTCGTTATCATTTGTACCTGTACTATTTTCAGAAATCTTCTCAGAGTAACTCCCAGGTATCATAACCAAGGGCACAAAAAGAAAATTACTCATTCTACAGAGGCTGCGTGTACAGCTTTCATATCACCCGTTTTATTTCATTTCTGTCACATACATGGAGACTTCAATATTGCTGTTACCTGGCTTTCATGTTCCTTTGAAGTTCCTCATATTCCTTGCAATTAATGCCCTTTTGGCTCAAAATTGGTCATGCAGTGACGACATAAATGTTATAACTGAAATTATCAAGATGAAAAGCTAATTCCCCAATTTCTATGGTTATTATTATACACCTCTGTTTGTAGCCACATGGCTTGTATGAACTCAGGAAGGCAAATATCACTTAACTATCTGAACTTGCATGGAATTGTGATATAACTAGCAAATATGTGTACCCTAGCACATATGTTTTGCCATAAAAAACAAATCTTTCATTGAAGACAAAGTCAAGTACTCATATACATATAACAAGGAGAAAAAAAGACTTACAATATTTTCTTTTCGCCTCAAATGGGTATCCCCAACTCAGGAAGGTCAACTTATCACTCACTGTTTGTATTTCAGTTACTGGTGACCCACGAGTCAAAGTTGTTTGTTGAAAACAAGGACAGGTTGACACCCTGTGATGTTGCGGAGAAAAGTAACAATCTCAGCATTGCGCTCTACTTGGAGTCAAAGATGGTATTCTCGGTAAGTGAACCTAAGCATGGCAGTTGTATGAAGTGTATTCATCATAGAATATTCCTCCCCTCTCATGTACCAGTGCTGTTACAAGAATGTCTTACAGTAGAACGCACCTCAAAAGTGAAAGACTTTGACCTTTGCTCAAACTTACTTTTATGAAAATTTCAGCTATACTCTTACCATATAAAGAATAAAAATCACGGGTCACACTATGAACTTTGGAGAGAAATTACCCGACATTTACCGATATTTGAAATTCATGACTGCCATCTCTGAGTTACATGTATCTCTATGGTAGAAAATAAATTTTCCATTTTTAAATACTAAGGCAGAGGAATTTTCTTATTTTAAGAACTTAAAAATGAGCCCTGTGAGTGGAAGATCATAAAAGAATGGTAAAAGTTTGGGAGTTTAGTTTAATTTCATAATTTTTTATTGCTCAAGATTTATTGCTTGAGATTCTACGTTTTGGGTGCATAAACCTTCCATGTCAAGAGTGGCACCATGATTTCGTCCATTTCAGTGAAAGGTGTATTAGATACCATTATGCAAATATTTTTCACTAATTTGTACTGCAATTAGTGTTTCTTTCAACCAGCTGTCTGCCCCCCCCCCCCCACAATAAATAAATTCCTCACCATAACACATACCCAGTAGGAATGTTGGATGTTTAACCCCAACGTAGATAGCACAAATGTACTTGAGACAAATATCACACCAGCAAGATGCCCATTGGTCTATACCGATCGACAACAAAATTAAATATAATTGTAATAAATTGAAACTGGAATAGAAACTATTTTCATAAAGTAGTGGGACAGTTGAGGAGCAAGCATTACTTTTCATTTTGATTTAGAGCTCTGAACGATCTCATCAAATCTTCATTAGTTCTGACTTCCTCTGGCAATTGTAAGCTGTATCTAGCGCATATCTGATTTCATCAAAAATGAAACTGTAGACAACTGTGCAGGATATAATGTAGGTAGCTTTGGTTACACACTGAGTTTATACACTGAATCAGGTGTCTTCTGAGGCGTTCAAACCCCTTGGAATTGTTATGCCACAGTGACATACATATTCTGATATACAACCAGCCTGAGAAAGAGACTGGGACTGATGGTGTAATTTCTTCCTCTCACTGTAGACAAAACTTCCTGTATACAAATAGCTTCTCATTTGCTGCAGCGCATGCTGCTGTTTGCATTGAAGAAGGAACGTTCTTCATTGTCAGGAATTCATTTCTGCTCATCGATGCTGTGCTAAAATCAAGTGGTTATACATGTTGCGGATGTTGCAGTGAGGAAACTTGTGGTTTACAGAGGAAAAGCATGTCTTTTAGGTGTTTGATTTGGCCATGTCAGGGTGGTGGCCTGGTCCCTGGTTTTGTTAATTAAAACGCTCAATTATCCTGCATAGTCTTGTCTACATCCTCCTTCAATTCCCTTGTGCTGAAAACAAGACTGCGGTTTCAGGTCTCTGCTCAAATGAAATGCGGTGTCAAGTTAATGATATTACTCAGGAAGACTGTAAATCAAGCTAACTTAATCCACTATCTATAAATTAAACGTGTTAGTACATGAGTTAAGTACACTGTTTTCTCAGGCGTTTTAGATTCTAGACATGTACAGGCTTTTATGTGCAGTACATGTCTGCAGTTTTGTATCTGGTGACTTTTAAACGTGTTTGCAACTTAACACTGAAGAGCTGCTAATTACGAAGGAAGAACGATATGCTCAGCATTTGGACCAGTTGTTTAAGTACAGTACATGTACTGTACGTACATGTGTATTATTTGTCAGAGTACAATGCTGGAATCTATAAGTCTTGACTCTGCTTCACCAGTCAGTTGTGTTGACAACCTAAACAACATTCAACAATGTGCTACAGAATAAATATCTACAGAATCTCCATGTGTAGCAGATAAGTTTTATTACAAAAAAATACTGACAGAAAAAAAGGACAAAATACACACAGAACATATATATATATATATATATATATATATATATATATATATATATATATATATATATATATATATATATATATCCAAACACACACATATATTGGATATATTGGATATATATATATATATATATATATATATATATATATATATTGTGTGTGTGTGTATCTGTGTCTGTACTGTTTATATACATAAATTTATATATATATGAAACCTTATAAATTTCATGCATGTAGATAGACTAATAGACATGATAGCTAGATATTTAATTATATTACACCTATTATACACACACACAAATATATATATATATATATATATATATATATATATATATATATATATATATATATATATATATATATATATATATATATATATATGTACATAAACCTGGTTAATTTTATTACCCGTCTGTGTGTGTGTGTGTGTGTGTTCTGATAGATATCATTAATTGCCACCACCGCCAGTGTTATGGTTTGAAGTTAGTAAAGATCTCATGATTACACATTTTGCCACAAACTGTCATTAGCCCTTCCTGTTTCATGCCTTTTCCAGCTCATTTGGCAAGTCTTTAAGATAATACAGGTATATCATCAATATGCAAGCATACACTGTGGAACGTAAAAGAGATCTGCAATTAAGATGCACGTGATACGGCAAACGGCAAACTTCATCCTGTGATTTGCATTCCTGTCATGATTTCAAATTACATGAATGTGTTAATACCGGCGACAGATTTATATCCAGGAATTGACAAGTGATCCTGCTGTATTTTCACTTCACACGGCACTCCGGCATAACAATGCGGCTGACTAATGCCAAAGAGGATGTCGATTCCGTATTGTTAGCAGTTCTTTACATTTTTTTACACCATCTGAGGCATGGCGTCAGATCCAATAAACAGAGAAATATACATATACATGTGCATGCAGCTTTGCAAAACATGCATCGTTCTTGGATACTGCTGTGTCTTTTGATACAGAAATATCACCCAGGGACTCCAGGTGCCTTCCCTGGAAATTATCAATTTGAAGGCCGACATGAAGCAGTCCAACCAGGAAATGGCCTTTCCTTCCCTCTCGGCATCAGGCAAACAACTCTGCAAGCTGCACTTTGCCACTTACAAGTAGCAAAATGTTTGAAATTTGCAAATAAACAGTAATTTTGCTCTAACCCTTATAAGTTGACTGAATAGCCTAGACCTTTCCACCCATCTATCCTGTGCGTAGGTGTCACTGTATTTTCAAACAACTTAGACATAACCACGGTCCCCTCCTTTGTGGAGGGACCGTGACATAACATATGATGATGATAAAAGCTTTAAAAGGCTCTTGTTTCGGGTAATCCACTCAACTGTTTCCCAGAAGCGGTAATTTTTTCCACATTTTGCATTTAGGTCTCGTCAGAAACCATTAAGTATTAAGGACCAATCAGTCAATTTTCTGGGGAAGATATGAATTCTTGATATTGATGAATAGTATATTGATTGAGATTGCGAAGAATAATTTTCAATATATTCCCAGCATGTTTTGGATCCATAGTAGGGGATTTGGTATTTTTTATGCAGGATCTTTTGCAATAAAGTGATATTTGTATGTGATTCAGAAATTACTATTTATGATTAATTGTTTGCAAGCACATGACTTTTCTCCCCAAAACAAATATCATTAACATGTGAGGTGTGTTAAAAATTAACATATTGGCTATGTGAATATGTAATCCTTGATTATTTGAAGTGCTTGTTAAAATCATACAAAACTGTTTCCCAGTATATACATGTATCAGCACACACTGCAAAGATTTTAGGTGAAATAGGCTACATAACTTGTAGGTTACAATTATCAAATACCAAGAACAAACAAAAACACAGTACATACATATGTACGTACATACCTACATACATAAATACATACATTCATTCATTCATTCATGGATACAGACAATGATACATAAATACGTAAATATATATTCATACTCACTTTGATACACGTTAACCGTGTTGCAGTTTGAAAAGATCAAGTACCGTACGTACATACCTACATACATAAATACATACATTCATTCATTCATTCATGGATACAGACAATGATACATAAATACATAAATATATATTCATACTCACTTTGATACATATTAACCGTGTTGCAGTTTGAAAAGATCAAGTACCTGTCATCAATTCTTTGTCATAGCTTACTGACCCTTGCCAAATACTGATTTTGTAATGTCTTTGTCTAACCCTATGACAACACACACCCTGCCAAATTTTCTGTGCATTATTTGTCCCATGTCATTCATAAAGGTTTTCGGATATTCAAAAGTGTGAAACTGACAGCATTGATTTATCCATGAATGCAATGAGAAATTCATAAAATAAATATTCTGCTTAAATTTACCAGTCATATTAAAAGAAATTACAATATCAGAAAATCATATATTTATGTGTAAATAATTCTGGATATACCAGTTTTCAGTTTTGCAGGTTCTATTACTATTTTGTTCATCAGTCACAATATCTCATTGCATTGCCTTTCAATTTTTGCATTGTTTTTATTCAATAGTCTTACTCGAGGACACCTACTTTCTCCTCAGAGAACTATGTAAGCGTCATCATCGAATATAAACCAACCTGTCCAATCGTTAGTAGTTTTCTGTGATCAATAAGATGATTTTGTTTTCTTCTTTTCAGACGGAAGCAGCTGATAACATAATAGAACAAGAGTTGTCTTTTATTGAACCAGAAGAGGTAATGACAGCCAAATAGCATCTCTCAGATGCAAAATGTTACTGCTGCCATTTTATTCTAAGAAATAAGAAAGATAAATAGCGGACACAGACATTATAACAGCTTTCTGATTCTGTAGCGTTTCTTCTGAAAGTTTTTATAATGTAAAACAGAAATGAGTCAGACCTGCATATATCCTTGATTTATCTCCAGAACTGAACTTTAATAGGTTATTGTAGCTGAACCTTAATGTGGCATGCACTCACTGTGTGCTGGATTCTTATTCAATTACATCATGAAAGCTTCAACATGATGTGGACAGTACGATAATTGCTAGTCATTGTGCAATTCATAACGGAGTACAGATGGCAGGAAGATTAGACGTTGGGAAATCCATGGCATTTTATGCACAACATTGATCAAACACTGAGATAACTTATTATTTTACTGTGTTGTGTTTTTGCACATATATGATGTTTCTTACTGCTAAGCCCAGTATATCAATTTCAAAAGCGCCCCATCTTGTATCCATTGCAGCCTTACACTGGTCTGAGACCCCAGGATCTACAGGAAGCCAAAGATCAATTGTTGGTGGAAACATCCGACATGTTACGAGTGCCTTTATTTACAGCAGAAGCCTTACTCAGAAATCACGGTGAGTTATAGACTGTCTCAGATTATTGCATAAGTTAAGCATTTACTGTAGAGCCCCCTTCCCCCCCCCCCCCCCCAAAAAAAAAGTTGCACAGTAGTGACATATGTGACACTGTGAAAGTGAAGTTCACCAGTTGAATTGCATTTTAAATCCCCTTCACTTCTAAAGTGAATCTTTCAGATGTTGAAATCTTCATGACTGTGAAAATGGCCCCTTCATGACTGTGAAAATGGCCCTTTCAACCATCTACACCCTCAGAACTACAGCAACATTAATCTTAACTGGTTTGCGTCTTCAGTAAACAAAATCAGTACACTCATGAAATTACAAAAATGCCTTGTGATGACTCAGTCAAGTTTAGCCGTTGTGGCATCAGTCCTTTTTTTTTATAAATCAATAGCAGTAAACAACCATTTATCTTTGATTTTGGACCTAGGGCAAGATTCTTAAAGGGCCAATGGGTGTAACTTTTAGTGATATTTTCAGTATTTTTGTTCTGAATGTCAGTCGCAAGTTCATGTTCTACTCTCCAAAGGAACTTGAAACACCAACTACTTAGCTTGTCAACACAGGGTCTTCACCAGTAATGTGTGCTATTAAAGTTTACATCTGAATGTTTGTTCAGACCAGAATTCACTTCACAACAATGACAATGCAGTCTACACATGTACAGGTCGTGTTGACAAGCACAACACTTGTGTATGAACATGTTATGGCCAGTAGGACAAGAAACTGTAGTTGACAAACAAAACAAAAAGTGAAAAACTTGTCAAAAGTTACTGCTACTGGTCTTTTCAGAGTTGTTTGACTTTTGTTGGGAAATGGTTTACACAAAAAACTTGATTCACAGTAGAAAAGTCCACTAAGGCCAGAGGAAAAAAAATGGTTGCTCCTCAGATTTTTGGCAAAGCTACAGATTCTGAAGCAGCCAAAGACTTTCTTTTTATGGGCAGGTAAAAATTTATTACATTGTTACTGATATCTAGAATTCTAGATTTTACAAACTGTCCAGAATTAGCAGCATTAGATATACAGGCAGTGTTTGGAGTACGAAGTCTGAGCATTTCCACATGCTCTCAAACGAAAAAAAATGTAAAAATATGCAAGACAAAAGAGGCCTAAAATTTGTTATATGGAAGTATAAGATACCACAATTTGAAAAAAAAAATTCAAAATTGGCTGTTGAAAAGTAGAAGTAGCAATGCTGAAGAACAATGCAATTAACCTTCCTGGCCTAAATTTGGTATTTTTAATAATAAAATTGTTTGAGTCTTACAAAACTTAACAGACAAAAACAATCGTAAATTAAAAAATAACAGAAGGCTGGGAAAACTAAACACTTGAAGTGTCCAAAGTAAAATTAATTATGGTTGCTATTTACATTGTAACAATTTTCATTCCTAAGCTAAATAAATGTGAAAATTGCTTTCTTTTAATAGATACAGATATGAAAGCTGACAGAAGTTATGACAGTGTTACCGGTAACCCTTTGTGTGCCAAAGTCAAACTTTGTTGTCAGATTTTTTGCCAAAATTTTGATAAAAGACTGTGGCCAATGAAATGTTGTGTTCGTTTGGTCAAAATTATTAAAAAAATTACAGAAAAGTTCATAAAAAGTGG
This sequence comes from Ptychodera flava, assembly GCF_041260155.1. Classification (NCBI taxonomy): domain Eukaryota; kingdom Metazoa; phylum Hemichordata; class Enteropneusta; family Ptychoderidae; genus Ptychodera; species Ptychodera flava. The sequence goes on along the minus strand of NC_091938.1, from coordinate 26,489,075 downwards.
TGAAATGTTGCACTAAAATTTTGATGGGGAAAAAGAAAAAAAGCTCTCACAGGGTTAATTGAATGTTACTTTGAAAGGTTGTAGCTCTAAAGTTTTTGCTGTATTTGGTTGGTAAACATTCACAGCTGAGTAATGCTGATGTGGAGGGGTAAGGTCACACAAGTTGTTAGTTGTCATCAATTGAATGGATTTACCCCTTTGCATGGGGTGATTCCATCAGCATTGTGTCGCGTGAAGTCGGCTACATAATTCCAGCTGCATTTAGCCAATAAAGCTGCCTAGTCAACAATCACATTTTTAGATTTTTCAATCGCTTCAAAGTCGTGTAGAACTAATAACAATGAGAAATACAAGTAGTGCCGGGACTAACAGGGCACAGAATAAGCTGATTGAGTAACAATCCAGAGTTTCAATTTTGATTTGTCCTGCGTGTACTATTGAGTGACCTATCGTGCATGTATTCTCACACACTTTACAGTATTGATTTTACGTCTTCTTGCATACCTGGGAATTTAATTCAAAGGTTCATTTATGTGGAAATAGGAGACGTGTACTTACAACTTTCACAATGCTCAGGTTGGAATATTTTAAGTTCACTGTAATAAATTCTACAAATGCAGAGATATGCACAGATAAAGAGATCTGTTGTGAAATTCAAAGGTTTACTCTCAATCAGAAAATATCATCATATCGATATATATAACTGGAATGAGTGACCTACTTTCGGAAGCCCCACGGTTGACCCAACAATGCACAGATGTTAACCTTTAATATTGAAGTTTGTATTAAAAATTACCTTGTTCATGGATCCATGTGAGTATTGAGTGAATTGCGGAGTCTCCGCTCATTTTTTCCAGCAGGTATGTCCTACGCTTCAGGCAGTGTTGCAGCGGTAATGATTCATAGAATCATACGTGTGTACTACTGAATCTATCGTCAGACAAAAAAATGATGCACTTTGTTTCTCATCCCATTATCTCTCACAAAAATAATGCAGTGTTTTGGGGGTTTTTTTGCTTGTTTTGTTTTGTTTGTGGTTTTATTTAGCCCACATGATCCAATCACAGACATGATGCAAAGACAGGGAATTGTTAAGTATAGCGGTAATTCAGACATACAGCAAGAAGACAACAATAACACTGTTCAGAACTGAACAGTGAATACATTTGATAATATATATATATATATATATATATATATATATATATATATATATATATAATTAATGTTTGCCATGTGTAGAACACTGTCATTTTTAAATGTAGTTTTGTTTTCAAACTAAAATGTAAAATAAAAAGGCTGATATCGCTTGTATAGATTGAAAAGCAAGAGGGTTGAGAACAAAACCTTTCCTTGTGTTGGTCTTATCAGTTTGGTTTTAAGTATTAATCAGGTGAACACTAAAACTTGAAAGTAACAGGTACGGTATCACTTTGCTATGTTATTGCATATTCAAAAATTCTGAAAACCAAGTGAATTATACCAAAAACCAACCAAAATTCAATCCAAATGAAAAATAATCCATACTCTGACTTTGCGTATTTCTGCTGTTGCTTGCAGAATGGTCACGAGAAAACTTACTAGAGTCGTGGATGAAGGACCCTGTGGCTTGCTGTGACGCAGCTGGTGCCAAGCCACCATCGGACATCGCTGTGGATAACAGCGTAATGGGACACAGGATACATGCCTCTGACAACGGATACACCACGCATGAAGACATCATTGTAAGTGAAGTTTTGTCTGTCTTTAGGAGCCGCTTGTCCTTTATGTCATTTTTGAGCAACTGCAGTAATAGTGCAGTCTTTCAAACACGTGTAACTGACAGTGCTGTCCAATCAACATACAGAAATCATGGAAGACCTACCCCCTAGAGTACACTAACACATATCCCAGTGTTTTATCAAACTTTATGAAATCAGTTGGTGATTTAAATTTTACTTACTTTCTTTCATCATTTATCTAACCTGTCCACTCACAATTCTGTGGACACAGGTCCTAAATCATTATTGATGGCTATGGGTTTTGACCACACAGTGATGGTGAAAGGACTGAAAGTGTCAGCCTTAAGTCACACAGTCACCAGTAATCTAAATATGCCCATATATGGACAAAGGGGCATTCCTTGGTATTCAAAATGCCCATGTGAGGGCACTGTTTTTAAAAAGCGGCCACCCGCTTAAAATCTGTGATTGGTTAGATTCTCTCTTTCCATGGTAACTGTGGCAAAATTGGACAGGTGACAGTACGGTATGGTACCTTTAAGTCACTCAGTCGCTTCAATTTGCAAATACACACAGAGCATAAGAGGTGTGTCAGCTATTTTTTACTTTCAGACCATGGGGAGCACTTGACAGTATTGATGCAATTTTTGCATCCCCCTCCCCCTACTGCTTTTCAATGAATATCAATGATTGTTCCAGTTGCGTACAGGTGACCACATTCATGTAATGGTTCATCTGTTTGTGCCATCTACTGTCATGAATATGTCACCATCACAGTATTCTCATTAACGTCTCATCAAGTTACAAAAAACAACAAATGTAAATTACTTGTAATAATCTAAATATCCAGAGTTTAATTTATGTTGATCTAGTTTCTCTAGCAATAACAATCCCATGGTGATGACGAGTAATGAATCTATATCTAGTGATGCCAAGGATTTGAAATACGCCAAAGTGACAATTTATGCAAGCCAAAAGTTCTTTCTCACTGTAAGGAATTCACTTTTTCAAGTTGGATCTTGCAGTAACGTTCTAAAACAGCATTCTTGAGTTTCCACGAAATTTGTTTATGTGTGAAAAAAGATATTGAAAGTTAGTTACACATGTGGGAATAAAGTGAACAAAAGATGTTATTGGAAAGTGAAACTTACAAAAGTTCATGTATTTTCAAGCTTCCTGTGTTATGCCAATGTCAAAACAGAAAAATCCAGCTTTTCAGACATATCTAAAAAACATGTTTATGAGGTCTCAAAAATATTTAAAGAAGGTCAACAATGTAAAGGGGGGAGGTAGAAAGAGGAAGTGAGGAAGGCATGCAGGGGCATAAATTTGAAAAGATTGAGGGAGAAGGGATGTTTCAGAACAAAAGAAAAATGACCCAAAATCTTGACAAGTTCATCAGCTTAAAAAGGCAGTCCTCAATGCCTGATTCTGGCATTAGAAGTTGTTGATATTGACTGTTTTTGTGATTTTTATCACAACTGGAAGTTGTGATATAGAGGTGGTTTCAACCGGTGTTTGATGTCGTCCATTTCCGTAAACGACAAAAAGTCAAAAACTGCTGAACAGACTGCGTTGATATTTGGTACCGATACATAGACTGGTTCCAAGGTTCCAATTCCGAAAAATGGAGCCAAACGGAGCGGAGGTTATATAGTTTTGGAAATTTCTAACCCCCCTTTTTAACTAATTGATTTTAGGGGTCTTTCATATATGTAGTTTTGGAATGTACACCAATCCTGCATTGTGGACTGTTTTATGAGTTGTGGAACAGAAATGAGGTTTTGATGAATGTTAGAAATATGCAGGATGGCTGATTCAAAGTATAAGAGATTTCTATGCTCTTTTGGGTATCAAAAGCAATAAAAAAACCATATTTCATAGTTTAGATTCTCACTTTTGAGATGACCCTAAGCATTTGTTATGTAACATCCTTGAGTCAATATACAGACTTTGACATTCCTGAGATTAAGTATCCATGACCTCACATGTTACAGTCTTTCACTACCATGGTATGGCCCAAACCCATTGTTATCAATGGTGAGTGTGGACCTGTCTACAGGAAATTGGGGTGAACAGGTTAGACAATGCCATGACAAGTTGCAAGGTAGCACCAGCATAGAGTCCTACGCATGTCCATGTGTTCTCACAGGAAATTACAGGGAAAAAATTATTTGAGAAGTTTCTCTCGTTTAAATAGAAGTATATAACAATTTAAACCTGTCATGGATGGATTGCTCTCAAATGATCTGAAACACAGTTATTGCCCATTAGCAACAAATCTATAGCAAGATTTATGTAAAGTTCATGAACTTACACAAGGTATTAGACAAAAGATGACCATGACTTTGCTACTTTTCAACATTTATTTCATTCAGATTTCCTCAGCTTAGTGTATAATTTTGTAATCTTAATTACTGTCAACTTAGCTTTACTAACTTATTCTAACCTCATTATTCTTACACTACTGTTATACCTTATAACCACAAAATTTCAAGAGATGCATATATGATTGTCACTTAACAAACAATTTACAAATATGTCTTCTGCTGTTTTCTCCATATATACATGTCCCTTTTCTCATAAAAATGGGCTTAAAATCGCAATGTGAAAAATAGTCTTTCAGCTGTATGTTGCTCATTGACTTAGTGGTCTGTCTAATTAGTCTCCACGGACACCGTCCGGGGGGACTTATAGGTTTGGTCATGTCCGTGTGTGCGTGCCTGCGTCCGTGTGTGCATCCGTCCGTCTGTTCACGCAGATATCTCAGACATGCCCAGGTCAATTTCTTTCAACTTTGCACAAGGATAGTACCCTACCCCATACAGATGCACGTCGATTTGGCCATGTTAGAGGACTTTTAGTTTACACCACCATAGACTACCATGTATAAGTCAGCTGTCTATAGAATCCCATGTATAAGGCCAAGTAAAATAAAAATTTAGTTTGTCATCATATTCATATTGCAAAAAGGATTCAGTGACACAGTTTTTAGTCCCCATGGATGAAGTCCAGAGCCTTATAGATTGGGTCATGTCCCTCCGTTCACGCAGATATATAAAATATTTTGACAAAATCTCCCGTGACCTCGGTGACCTTTGACCTCAAATATACATATTTGTCCATAACTCAGTAACCACAAGTGCTACACCCTTCATATATGGTATGATGGGACACCTTATGACGCCACATATTGTACCTCATTAATTATGTGCATATCTAATTTTGAGCGAGCCAATAGAGCTAGGTCTGATTTTTGGTATATAGGGATGACTTAGCAATTCAATTTTTTTGACAAAATGTCACATGACCTCAGTGACATTTGACCTGAAATATACATATTTGTCCATAACTCAGTAACCACAAGTGCTACACCCTTCATATATGGTATGATGGGACACCACATGACGCCACATATGTACCTCATTAATTATGAGTAGTTTCACAATGTGCCAGTTGTGATCAAGTGCCATTGGCGCTATTTTTGTTCTTTATTCTCCTTTGAAATTTGTGCCTAGTTTGTGAATTTGCTCAGAGATAAAGCTGATCAAAAACCAGTCCCTTTAAGGTACATTGCATCAAAGCAAAAATCATAAAACATGAATGTATTCTGTTTCCCTGAACAACCATACGATTTGCGTCACTAGGCAAACACTGCTCAACATTATAAGGATGATCTCCCGCAAATTTCCAAGCCAACGGGGACGCACTATTATTGAAAACAAGAATCAGAGACAGTTTCTGATCTCTCAGTTTTTTTAATGGATTCACCAGGGACTGCGGTCGTGGAAGGTGTGACGTAGAAAACAGAGTTCACATAGAGAATGCACTCTTGTATTTACTTAGTCTGCCTAATCCAGGCATCCTGAAAGGCAGTGATAAAAGGGCAATCAAGCGACTATTATCTGTTTCTTTTGGAAAGGAGATACCTTGAAAGGGAAATTTGCAGTTAGCAAAACAATGAATCTTTCACTGTATGCGCAAAATACTGGATTTTTCAGTGTGGATTTTCCAGTACCAACAGCTGTAGTTCCAACTGGCATTAATGCTATCCTAGCATCCACTTTTTCAGCCATGTCTATGAGCACTGATGTGTTTGTTTGACGTGTCTGAGTGTGTCCTGTCCTGCCAACATTTCACAGTTTGAAGCCACCAAATCATACCATGCATTATACAAAGTGTTCAGGTTGAGACAATTTGGGGCAATTTTTCCCATTTTTGGTCAAACAATCATTTTCTCCCAAAGTTCTTGTTGGACCGCATTGAAACTTGATACATTTGATTCTAGGATTGTGTTCACTCTGATTTGTTAAAATTGTGGTGAAATTTTCATTTTTGTATTTTGGGGCAATAGCTTCACTATCAATGACCTCACTATGGTATTCAAATGGCAATTAGTGCATGCAGAAATTTGCAGCGTATATGCTTTTTAAAGAGCAAATATGCTAAACTGCATATATTTTACATGTGCACTGCATGCATCCGGCATGGCCTGGTTATCAAACTCAGTTCCAGGTAAACTACGCATGCCGTTTCAACATATTCAAATATCTCAGTATTGAAGCAGATTTTGACCTCAAAGCTGTCTCGCCTCGTAGCAGTGATTGTGTGAAATGCATGTCTTTCAGGGAACTGTACAATGGAGTAGTATGTCCTTGACAGGCTCTTTACCAGTACACTGTGGCTTGATTGCAATTCCTTGTCTTCAGGCTGCAAATTCTCATTGAACATTCCCCAGTTGGACAAATGAACCCAGGGCAGTCTTGTAAATACATCCAGGATTGTCCAGAAGTTGACAAAATCATTAAAAACTCCTTACGTGTTGTTTTATTTGAAGCTTGCGCTACTATATCAACCCCTGCTTGAGTTGATTTGATGACAAAAATAAATGTACAATATCAGCCCCTTTGAGCAAATTCCGCAACAAAATATGTTTCATGCAAATTTGATGTAACCCTGTGCATGTCTGTTAGTCATGTTCATGTAACATAATCACTTGAACAAACCATTGCTAATAGTGCCTTGGAGTCCTAAAGGTATTGTATGCAGTCTTCCTCCTCCATCATGCAAGCTCATGCTGTATTTCATTCAACGTTAAAAATTATTGCGTACATGTATGACTAGATGTACCCAGCAGGTTGTTCAGTGATTTAGTTCAGCGTTTGCAGTCCTTCATCCATTTTCATCTCATAATCAAATGATATCACAGCCAGAGGGTCTGTTATCGGTAGATTGTGTACGCGTGGATGAATTTCCTGTAGAAGCAGCCAGACAAATGCCTATGAAATTCACATTGCATGGAAAGAGGAAATGCAGGCTCAACTCTCTCCTTTTCTATTCTTTTCTGGCAGAGTTGAATTTGATGAGACTACGGCTTACTGCCTAACACAACAAATAGAATATGAATCCTAGATCAAAACAATTCAGCGTGTTAACAGTTTTGATATTTCAAATTCAAGTACAGTGCCAATGGGTATTGAGATGTCAAATCAAATGGGACTTTGGGGATATAGTCTGAACTGCAAGTTCATTGAATATTGGGCATAGTCTGAACTGCAAATTCATTGAATATTGGGGATATAGTCTGAACTGCAAGTTCATTGAATATTGGGCATAGTTTCAATTAGATTTGACGCAGCAGTTGTGAAGTGTAACCCCTTGGGAGTTCTGAACAAGATCTAATCGCAATAGCTGTGAGCCCTTCTGATGGCAGTTGTGACATTAGGGGTGGACCATTTGATATCCTGGGGGGGCTTGGAAGATTTGGGGAAAAAAAAAGATGCCAGGTGGAGTTGCTCGAAAAAAAAATCTGGCTTTAAGTGGCTGATGGAAAAACAATTATGGACCATTGCGACTCGGAAAAAAAAAATCTTGGCAATTGTTCGATGCACACTGCAGCATCAATAAAAATCAAGCAGTAGCTCTGGAGTTTTATAAAGCATAAACCATTTCAAGCTTGAGGAACAATAACTGAATATGAACAATTGTACAGTATACATGACCTTCTGATTAGAGGAAGTATGCTGAAATTGAAATTGCTCACCAGTGTTTTCCAGAAATGTGTAAATCTGAATGTATGGATTTTGTCAAAATACCACAAGAAGAGAGACAGCCTGCAAACATTTTACTATTATCGTTTGCGTATAGAAAACTCATAACAATGAAAAAATGCGTAGAGACTCAATCCAATGCGTAATATTATTATGCATTGGATCGACTCTCTACACATTTTTTCATTATTATGAGTTTTCTATATACGCATGTTTTATTCGTAAATGCAAACACTGTTATAGTGAATTATCTTACCAATGTTTTTCTTAACAAAAGCGAATGTGTTTTGATTAGAATTGAATGAGTTCGATGGTTTTGGGGAAACTACTATGTGGTAATGAAGAATGGGAAATGGGCAATGAAATGAGCAGACAGCAGGTGATTTAAGATTAAATGTTACATCTTCACTGCAAATAAAACCATAAGTGTGTCATAAATAATACAAACAAAACAAAATCATGTTTGTTTGTTTTGTTGTATGTGAGCCACGTCTAAGACACACAACAAAAGTACTGTTTCAGTCTGTAAATGTCACCTCAGATGCCACCAGAGAAAACCATTTCCACTCCAAAATTTCATTTTTTGCCTTGCGAGAGGGGGGACACCCCCTTTTGCGCTCTCCCCCCTCGTTCGCTACGCTCACTCGCCGCTCGGTCGCTTCGCTCCCTCGCAGTCCACCCATCTACTTTCTTAAATTACCCGGCTACTTTCAATGTAAGGACAACACTGACAAGTAAATGCCATAAATGTACATGATTTTACAAATATGTTTTTGTAAAGTGAATCAAAAATGTACATGTATTTACATATCTTTATTTAGTTTCTTGAATATAGTCTGTGTGCGATAGAACAGCATCTTGTTACTGGGTGTGAAAAACCAGGCAAACAAACATTGCACCGAAATTTGGTAAAAAAAAATATATCTCGAAGAAGGAAAGTGAAAAAAAAAGTTGCCAGCATATGCCCTGTAGAAAAAAAATAATTCATGGTGGAGCAGGTGGGAAAAAAAATAATGGCTCTCCACCAATCTTCCAAGCCCCCCCCCCCCCCCAGGATATCAAATGGTCCACCCCTTGTAATGAAAAAAAGACATTCATTATGTTACTCTGTGAGTGCAAGTTTGCACGTAAAATAACACAATTACTCCAAACTTTTCATCTAGCTAAATTATACTTCATTGTATATTGCCCACAAAGACATTACATGTAGGTGGCCAACAAGTTGAGTGTTATAGTAATTGCCCTCAAACTCAAACAGGACCAGACACTATTTGTTCATCTCTTGGAGTGATATAATTGAAATTGCCAGACAAGAAAAACAGTTTGTTTCACATCCTTGAACCCACTCATCTAGATTTGCCTCATCAACTTTTTTTATTTCACTTTCACTCAAAAAAAAATTAAATATAAAAAATGACAATACTGTACATACAGCAGAAAACGTAATATTATTATCTGTAGGATCATATACATTCACTGTACAGTGATTTTACAACCGTCATGAAACACATATCAGAATTACTGCTGCTCTTAGAAATTCCAGATTTTGCAGTTTTCATATCGATTGTTGGATTTTTCGAGCTCAAAAATACAGAAGTATAAAAAAATTGTATCACCACGTCGTTTTTGTGAGAAACCAGGGATGAGAAATAAACCTGTTATTATTTTTTGACTAAATTGCTCTTTTCTTTGCTTTTCTGTCTTCAGTATGTACATTGCTTGTTAGACAAGGACCAATTTGACCTTCTATTCACATATTTTGAGTAGCCACTCTCCAATAATATTTTTTTCTCGACCATGAATGGGGACACGGCTCTTTCCCTGGCGACCTATCAATAGTAATGTGACCCCTACCTACAAATAAAAAATCTTATTGCGCCAGTCTCTCAACAGTTGGATTCTGATGGGAGATATATTCTAGAATTTGCTATCACCCTTAGCTTCTAAATTCCATCACACTTTCTAAGCTGTGGTATATCTAGACCTCAGAAGCGTCAACGGATACACTGATATGCTTGGGATGGAACCCCAGACTAACAGTGTTAAACACAAAGCCATATTTCCAAAGACGATGGCGTATCTTCATTTAGACATCAATAGTATGAGCTATGTGACAACCATTACAGATGAAATGATACTGGACACGTTTCAAAAAAATTTGTTGCATATAAAGGAAAATAAATACGTATCAACAAGAAAGCTGATAGTGTAATTCAAAACGCTGCTTTATTCTGTTGCATGTAGGTTTCGGCAACATCTCCTAGATATCTATCTGTCATGCATGTACTAACTGTGTCAAAGTGACTACATTTCTGTATTTAACTGTAAGTGTCTTGGCTCTTAGCCACCTCTGACATTTGAGAGAAAAAAAAAAAACACTTTCCATTTCAGAGAATTGCCCATGCTATCAATCTCAGTGCATACCTGGAATTGCTTTGTACATTACACAAGTTGCCCATGTTAGACAGAATTTTATTAGCTGGCGTGACAGTAACTACATCAGGCAGTAGGTAATATCAACTGCTAATCTCAGGCACAAAGTAAAAATAAAACCTGACCGACCCTGTAAAGAAAGGCCAGCTCAATTGGATTAAACATTGCAGTAAAGTCTAACCCACTACTATTTCTGGCTGCAATAATAATTTGTATCGTGCCTGCATAAATGATATTTTGTCTCAGTGTAATTGAGTTCACACTTCTATGACATTCTAAAACGTGGCACTCCCTTGGTGGTATGGTAACTTCTGCACACAACACAGAAAACCTTTAAGCTGAATTGTTAATTCAGGCTATCAACAGGGCCATCACATCTGAAAAGCTAATATCTACTGGTAATATTACATGTCGCTGTATTTAAGATCTTTTACAATATTTATTGTGTAGTGTTTTCCATGATGAACCCAATGTTTTAATATCGTTGCCATCACAAACTAAATTTGCCTGTGTATTTTAGCATGTCACAATTTCATCAGATATAATTTTGGAAATTTAATAATCAATACAAAATGTTTAGTTTAACTATTATTATAATATATTAACCAGAACCAGTGTCTCTGTCCATGTATCAAGAATTACCTTCAGGCCAAAAAAAACTAAAGCCAAAAAATATAACGATTTACATACATTGGGTACATGTATTTCATTGGCTCATAAACTGTACACAACACCATTCCTCAATATAAATCGCAATACAATACGCAAGATATTTTCTCTGACTAAGTAAATTCAAATTTTGAAGTCGTGAAATTAATTCAGGTGATGGATGATAATTGTGTTCCCTTTGTTTGGTTGATAAAAATGAGAGTCACGACAACATTCTCACCATTCAAGTGCCAACTGCCTACGCTGTGAACATGTGCATTTGTGCATGCATGCATGAATGGATTACCTACACACACACATGGTTACAACTCATTCTGATTGTTCTGAACTGTTTATTTTGATACCCACAATCATCCGAAGTCACCAATATAGGTGTACGCAAATGTGGTTCAGCATTTATTTCTCCAACTGTTTTAAGGTAGTATGTGCCACGAAAGTGTAAGACTTAAACTTTTGTTCAAACTTTCCTGAATGACACTTTCAACCATTCTTTTACCAAATCAACAATAAAAATTGGGGTCACTGTGCAGAGTTTGGAACTAGAAAAACAAATTACCCAATATTTTGCAATATTTTGAAGTTCAAAATGGCTGCCATTCCAGTGTTAAGGATGATAAATACCTTTTAGACACTTTCAAATTTTTATTTTTTTCTCAATTGAACACGTCCCAAACCCGAATAAAGTATACATTTTCTGAAAGTCCTGACATAGAGCTATCCGACCAAGCACAGTACACGTTCATTATTTGCATAAGAGTCACGTGACAAGCGTTTTGCTGAACCTTCCAAAAACGGTTTTTCCCGCCTTATGCGAACACGCTGCAAGATTTCCGGTTGGAATTTCTTCATTGACAAGCCTTGACAATATCCTTCAAAACAGTGTCTGCGATTTTTTCTCTGAGGCTCCATTCAAATTATATGGCGTGATAATTAAAATTCCTTGAAAAGCACCTTCGTCCAACACCTTTAAGAGCACATTAAAAATAACAAAGGCATATAAAGGAAATCCCAGACACGGATTTTGAGTTCATTATGTTTCCAATGGACGGTGTGAATTTCAAGCAGCTAGTGTTTGTTTGCGCGAATTGACGAGGTGCCAAAGAAGGGTACTTCATTCACACATTTAATTCGAGAAAAAAGCAAAAAACTTGTTTTGATACTTCTACGCTACGCCATTTGATAATTAGACGTGCACGAGCCATAACACGGGCATACTTTGTTACCTAGTGATGATGTCGGCCGGGAATGACAGTTGTTTCGAGAGAAAGTCTCAGGAAAGAGAAATAAATAGCGAAAAACTACCAATTTTTGGAGCCTTGTGTGTCGACACATCGCCACAGCGAATGGCTTCAGTGGGAAAAACAATGACGTCAGCAGTCATAACTGATAGCGGGCGTGTCCTAAATTCATATGTAGATAAGCTTGTTTGCGTTCCCCAGATCACACTCCCCTCACAGGCTATATATACATTGCAGAACCGTAGACTTGATAGTGTACTATCGCTCTTATTGCAAAGTTAATTCTAGGACGCGCCATTGCGCAATAAAATCTCGAATGGCCCTCATTTCTACGTTTGACGCGCCACTAAGGGCTCAACATTATATGAATGGGTCGATCACGCAGAGTTCACGTAGTTCATACATTTGCGTAGCTCCTCGAAGGTCATTACCTCAGTCATAGTGTGATATGTAACAGTTACCTATCAACCTTTGCAATTAAATACCCACTACAGCACATATGGTGTTTCATAGGAAGCTGGGTAGAAAGGACTGATGTAGGGGCAACGGTGTTTTGGAGCCGTACACATGTGGCATGGCCGATGAATATAAAACAACGGCACTGGCCGCTGCGTAATGGTGGAAAGCTAGTCGACACTCGGATTTTTAACGCCGGTATAGTTGATGAACCCAGGATGATCGGGCAGTCCCTTAAATTGAAGCGTTTGCAACGTCTACCGTCCATACTTGTAACGAAACGTTGAACACTGCAAGGAAAACATCCATGATCGTTTTGAAGAGCAACACATTTTAGGTCGGACACATCTCGTTTTCCAGAGTAGCAAGGCCTTTGCATAGAACAACGCCGCTGTGTAAACCCTTTGGCCAGAACCGATGATGGTAAATTTGCTAATACATACGAGTTATGTTGAAAAGTTGATGTATCGATCACTTTATTTAGGTCGTAGGGGTTACGCTCTTGTGCTATATCAGTGTATGAGCCTAATTGTCGATGCGTGTAAATCGAGGGCCACTCTCGGCGGAGAAATCCTACCGGTGCGCTAAGCTTTGATCAAAATCACAGTCCTTAGCAATTTGTACAGTTGTTCAAGTCCGACATATCAATAATTCACCACATAAGTTATGTAAACAATTGAATCAAACCAAACGGTTTGCTGTTACCATTGTTGGGCCAGTTGCGTACGTACAAGGGACAACTTTGCAGTAGGCTTGGTTGGTTACGGGGGGCCCGATCTCCAGTATTCTCCTTTTCTTGACTTAATAGACTATAAGTATTTTCTGCAGAAAATTCAAGGTTTTTACATGTGTAATGATGATGGCCCCCGATTTTCTAAAATGGCCCCCCTTGGGACAGGAGTTGGGCCCTAACAGTAGAATGAACACTGTGTAATTGTTTATCTAACATTGCGAAAAAAGACGTCAACCACCGTACAGCGGTGGCGTGTGCAGGCTCCGACCAACCCTAAGCAAAGAGTGATAAAACGTCGCACTGCTGAGAAATTGTCGCACTGCTGAGAAATTGTCGTTGACACGATGTCTTGACCACACTAAGAAAAATGACTTACTCTCTGGTGTAGACTATGTCTTGAACTGTACGAATACTTGTTTATTGGACTAGGCTTCGACAAACATTTAATTACGGTTTATTGTTTACAGACGGAAGTAATCCTGGTGATTGGAGAAGTCACAGCACGTCATTATGTAAATTAGCTAGTGCCACGCAACGTTGTGTCACTCAACATGGATTATGCAAATAGCAATGCAAATGTGTCCTCAATGTTTACAAAAGCTCCCCGATTTAACCAAAATAGCCACGTGCATTTGTTTTGATTTTTAGCTACTATAGACTATAGTCTATAGAAGCTATTGGGATGGGTATCCGTCCGGCGTCCGTCGTCAGTCTGTATGTATGTATGTATGTATGTATGTATGTATGTATGTCCGTTTGTGAGGCGTCCGTCCACTCAAATATCTTGAGAACCGTAGTACTTACTGATTTGATATTTGTTGTGTAGATGAAAAATATGATTTTGAGAAACTATTTTTTAATTTTTTGATATTGTTGAAAATAGGCAAATTAATGCCAAAAAAGGTGTTTTTGGTAAAAAATCTTCTTCTTCATAACCGCTGGTCAGACAGCTTTGTTATTTGGTATACAGGTCCCTAGCGGTAATCCTACTTAGATTTGTTAAAATTGTGATGAAATATGCAAATACGTATTTTTAAGGAATTTTTTTGTCATTTTTGGTCAAAATTTGACTTACATTGTATGTAATTCTTGTACTGTATAAACCCTATCAATTCACCCAGAAAAAAATAATTAATATGATTGTTAATAATTGAATTAATTAGGAAATCATCAAAGCCAAAATAATTTTAGTGTAGAATTATCAGAAAGTTCAACTTTTTTGACAGTTCATAGTGAAATGCTTACCATCTTGGAGGATTAAAACATGTAAAGGCAACTTTCCTGAATCCCAACTTTGACATATTCTGAACCGTCATTTATTGTGCCCTGTATGTTATCTAAAAGAAATTGCTCAAAATAGTCAATAGAGATAGAGAAAGTTCTAATTTCCATTTATGGTTGACTTGGTAAGGATAAAATAAAATTACTTTTTGTGGGAAAAAAATAGAGTGGTCAATTAAAAGAGTGGTCAAAGTGATAGGGGTTTTATGGTAAAGCTGGGCTGTAAGATTCCACATGTGCTATTTATAGCAATTATGCAATCTCTTTAAACTGTGCAATGAAAGTTACATGATTCCTTATAATGCTTTTGATGACCTTGAACTTCTTAAGTTTCAAACATTTGTATCTTCAGTGTGCTTTCTCTGAGTATGTACAGTCTCAACTTATTCAACAGAACTCACTCACAGTGTTAATCAAAGATATCCACTTTCTTCATCAATACATGTGTCACAAAAGGTTATTCTCTCCATTAAACACAGCAGAGCTCTGTCAACTGTTGAGTTGCTTGTTAGTCCCCACGGACACCGTCCGGGGGGACTTATAGGTTTGGTCATGTCCGTGCGTGCGTGCGTCCGTCCGTGCGTCCGTCCGTCCGTTCACGCAGATATCTCAGAGATGCCCAGGTCAATTTCTTTCAAACTTTGCACAAGGATAGTACCCTACCCCATACAGATGCACATCGATTTGTTTCACAATGCGATCAAATTTGGCCGTTTTAGAGGACTTTTTAGTTTTCACCTCCATAGACTCCCATGTATAAGGCAGTCTCCATAGACTCCCATGTATAAGGCAGTCCATAGACTCCCATGTATAAGGCAGTCCATAGACTCCCATGTATAAGGCAGTCCATAGACTCCCATGTATAAGGCCAAGAAAAATAAAAATTTAGTTTCTCATCGTATTCATATTGCAAAAAGGATGCAGTGACACAGTTTTTAGTCCCCACGGATGAAGTCCAGGGGGCTTATAGATTGGGTCATGTCCGTCCATGAGTCCATCCGTGAGTCCATCCGTTCACGCAAATATCTCAGATATTTTGACAAAATGTCATGTGACCTCGGTGACCTTTGACCTCAAATATACATATTTGTCCATAACTCAGTAACCACAAGTGCTACACCCTTCATATATGGTATGATGGGACACCTTATGACGCCACATATTGTACCTCATCAGTTATGCGCATATCTAATTTTGAGCGAGCCAATAGAGCTAGAGGTCTGATTTTTGGTATATAGGGATAACTTAGCAATACAATTTTTTTGACAAAATGTCATGTGACCTTGGTGACCTTTGACCTCAAATATACATATTTGTCCATAACTCAGTAACCACAAGTGCTACACCCTTCATGTATGGTATGATGGGAAACCTTATGACGCCACATATTGTACCTCATTAATTATGTGCATATCTAATTTTGAGCGAGTCAATAGAGCTAGAGGTCTGATTTTTGGTATATAGGGATAACTTAGCAATACAATTATTTTGACAAAATGTCACATGACCTCGATGACCTTTGACCTCAAATATACATATTTGTCCATAACTCAGTAACCACAAGTGGTACACCTTTCATATATGGTATGATTGGAGACCTTATGATGCTTCATACTGTACCTCATTAATTATGCGTATATCTAATTCTGAGAAAACCCATAGAGCTGGATGTCTGTCATACATATGCCATAGATTTGCTCTGTGATACGATCCAATAAGGCCGCCATGTGGCCATTTTATTACGATTTTTTCATGTCCTGAACTACAGCTCAGACATGTATCAAGCGAATTTATTCAAAAGTATTTTATCACAGACCTAATGAAGAGGACTCTATCCTCTCTGAGGACCTGTAATCAAAGTACCCATTAACAAGTGGGGACTGTGTCATCAACGATGACTTGTTCTTTTAAAACTGCTGGTCAGACAGCTTTAATATTTGGTTTACAAGTCCCTAGGATGACCTAAGTGAGATAATTTCATACAGTCAGGAAATACTTAATTTTGTATCCATGTCTATAGTAGCTTCAGGGACTTTGGCCCTATGTTTAAAAATCGTGAATTACACGGAAACCATTCCTTATCTTGAACTGGCGACATATCTCAATTCTGGGTCTTACTTCAAGGCGTATTCTCAGAGAATTTTGAAAATTTGACAGAAAAATGAACGATTTGGTATTTATCTACCTTAACTCTATGGGGTAAAATTAAATTTTGGATTTACGAAAAACTAAGGTGGTGAAAGTTTTTCTTTCTCCAAGAGCTTTAAAATGAGCCCCCACAAGTGGTAGATCAGAAAAGAATTTTAGAAATTTGATAGTCCGACTCTCTGTCCCCAAGGTGTGTTCTACCTTAATATAATCTCCTTAGAGATTGTATCGGAGTGCAACACAACATGTGTCAAAGTGACTTTAATATTTATGACACTGGGTGTAAAATGAAAAGCTGTAACGATTGAAAATGTCACTTGACGGTGCTGTTGAAATCAGGTACAGGTGGTTAGGTTATTTCTTGAGTATTAGAGAATCAAGCAATTTTTAACACTATATAGTGTTAATAAAGTTGTAGTAGGAAAATTTCCATGGTGTATTCTCCAATCTTTTCACAAATTAACAACCATGATTCAATGGATAGACCATTAAGTTTCATAGACATGATGTGTGGAATTTTGATATCCCCGATATTGAGAGATTTTATCATTTCTTTATTTCGAAGTTTTTAGTCACTGCCAGACAAAGTCTGATCCATCCATCTGTCTGTCCGTTTGAAGCTGTTTCTCAGACATGACTGCACTGATATGTCTCAAACTTTGTATAAGGACAACACACTATAGCACACATATGCATGTTGATTTATTTTGTCTCAGATCCAATATGGCCACCAAGCGGCCATTTTTTGGAGGCATCATGGGCCAGTGGCTAGAGCAGTGGACTCACGATCAAAGGATGGTGAGTTCGAGCCCCGGCATGGCTGTGGTGTTGTGTCCTTGGGCAAGGCACTTTATTCCTCATTGCTTCTCCCCACCCAGGAGTGATGAGTACCTGGTAGGACAGAGGTTGTTATGTGTGCGTTTAGCTCTGCTGCGCTTATTGGCTGCACATGTGAGCTGTTGTCTGCTCCCCAGGGAGTTGAGTGGTATCATATTAGGTCCAGTGACCAGGGGTAATAATTGTAAAGCGCCTTGATCACATCTACTTGTGGATATGTGCGCTATATAAGAACCAAATATTATTATATTATTATTACCTATAATTTACACACCCCTCGATTTCATTCAAAGTTGGCAGAAAGACACAACACTATGACTTCCATAGTCAAGCATGATTGTATGGAAAGTAAGAGCAATGTTCTTTCATTCATCGATTTCATGGAACCTCAGCTAAATTCTTGGATTTGCATAAATAGCTGAGTAATAGCGCTGATCGCAAATGACGTCACTGTTCTCTCTCATTAATATGCATAAATAAATATTTGTCCGCATTTTCCGCATGAACGACGAAAGTAAAACCTGCGAGTGTCAGAATGGCTATTCACCGTCACACTTATTTGTATGAATTGATGTCTGAGACTACAAGCTGCAACAACAGCCGCGCATACAATGACAAAAATTGTCAGAATTTCAGCGTATTTGTCCGAAAGTCGCGCTCGTGCATCTATATTTAGTAAAAAACCCGAAATTGCAATCAACGCTATTGGAAAAGATCTTGGAGAGTTTACATTCTGAAGATATGCTTCAGGCAAAGCCAAAACCTAAATGGGATGTACAGAATTTTGTTTTATAAGAAAACATGTAATTCAAATGTCAAAGCAAATATTTCTTAAATGTGATTATTATTTTTAAAAGTATTTAGACTTGTCAGAAAAGTGATACTCAGTATTTGCTGACTTCAAACCGTATTTCTGCAATGATTGAGATAAAGCAACTCCAAGTAGCCCAGTTATAGTCTGGCATATCATTAGCATTTGAGGAACGCAGGAAACAGAATGAGCCGAAAATTGGTACAGAAAATATGGGATATACAATGCATTTGAATGTAATGATAGAATCGTTGTATACACGCGTAGTTAACCCATTTAATCATATGAAAATATCACCAAAACTCGTATTCATTTTGAATTGACTGGACTTAGATATATGAAATTAAAGACAGCTAGTTTCAATGATGGCTGTGCAACTCGTGCATGACGCCGTGTCTACTAATTTAGTAGTAATATACATGAATGCACAACATGTCTACCAGACAAATATTTCTTTAAGTGGTAATGATATGTCGTGTCTCCTTTACAACGGTCGGGTTGACCTGTTTTGCATCATTGATATCAACGCAATCATTGAGTTCACCTTCTCTGGCTTTTCTGGAAGCTTTCTTCTCTTTTGTCAAGGTCGATTTTGCACAAGTTTTTTCTTTTTCTTTTTTCTTTTTTGTTTCTTTTTTTTCTTCGTGACTCCAAGCATTGTATGATTTTTCTGAAGGGAACTCTCAGAGAAGTCAGTCAACATTGGAGGAGGGAAGAAAGAACAAACATGCAGCTATTAACATGCAGAGAAATGTGACCATCTGTCCACCCAGTCTTGCATAGATTCTTTCAAGTATTTCAATACATAATGATTTTAGTAATCTGACATCGTCTGCATGAAAGTTTTTTTTTTAATGTAAAGTTGAAGAAATATTATGCCATTTATTGCATTGACATACCAGTTTTATCAATGCAATATCAAGTTTCACAAAAAATCAAACTCGTAAATAAGATAAAAAATGATTTGTCTTCCATTGAAAATTGGCATCAGCCATGTATCGATAAAATCTCTATGGTGTTTCACAGGCTACAGTAGGCTTAATGGTTTAATGGTGTCTTCCTGTAGCCAGATTGTACACTTGCCGACTCAAGGCAATCTCAGAGATTTAAAAAGAAACGTACAGGCAATCACACAGGCTATATCAATTTAATGCCACTGAAATATATTCTTACAACAATAAAAATGGACAGTTTGTATCCCCGTGACAACAGTTGTCAGGAAGCAAATAAGCGCAGGGAGAGAACTCTGAAATTGCCGTGGTGATCACACTTGTGTAGTGCAGATTAAGAGAACTCCCATGATGCCTCGTTGATGTCATTCACCCCACACAGATTTCAGCTGTTGTCAAATCTATCACTCTGCCGATAAACATGCATGAAATCTTAGCTGAGTTGTATTCCTGGTTATCACAGATACATAATGTGATGAATAATAACTATATTTGTAGAAAAAGGGCAGTGAAGTTATCAGCACATTTTGATTGAAAACCCACTAAAAGCTGTGTCTTCCCATTTACAAAGACTCACTTTTGTATTGAAAATGCCCATTTTCAAGTCATTTAGTTCCATAATGTTGACTTCTATAGATGCCTGGAGGGTTGAGTCATTTCATGCATTAGGCATAATTTTATTACACTTTACGCTAGTTCCGTTGCATAAAATTTGTGTCATTTAGGCATATAAGTCCAGTTTAATTTCAAAGTGGTGAATCTGAAATTTTTTGAGTTTTATGTCCAACAGTTACTGCAGTGAAGTCTGCATAAGGCCTTGCACTGTATCTGTTGTCTCCAACAACAGGTAGATACAAGGAAGTGATACAAACATACCAGACAGATATCTTGACTGTAGACATAGCTTATCAGAAACGTCATAGCAACCAACGATAATGTTCAGTGCATACATGTAGCAGAGAAGGAATTAATCACCTGCCTGGAGCCAGGTAAATTTTTGGCCAGTGAGGTGAACTTTTACAGTTACAATGTACCAGCCCAACAGACAGGTTGAAATGATCAAGGATTTCACATCGGCTTAATCAAAGGACAGCTGTAGACTGAAAGATTCAATTGTATATGCATCAAGATCAAAAATGAGCCAGAGCTTGAAAGATTCGGCCATGTATGGATCCCCCACTAACTCCAATCCCACAGTAGGGGCTTGATTTTGAGGAGACCTAAGCAGTACATAACTAAATTTTCAACGGTTAGCTACCGTGTACTGGGAATGTAGTAAAGAGAAACCTAGTTATCTGGGCAGGTTTATTTTGCTCAGGCAGACAGCTCCTCAATGTTGCCAGCCTACATACCTGGTTTGTTATGCTACAATTTCCTGCACTGATCGTGTAAACAACCAATGGGAAGTTCTCAAGGCAAGTCTCAGCTATGGTGAAATTTATCATAACTGAGCAATCAAAATTTTCAATACGATTGAGACCATGGAGTGAACACGTTTTCAATTCAAAACAATTCATTACAACGACTGATAAAAATTATTAACACAATTCACAGCTTCAAAAATACATAATACCAGTATGTATTCAACCTGACAAAATCAATAGCGTTGATCGCGATTTCAGGTTTGTTACTAAATATAGCTGCACGTGGGTGACTTTCGGACAACGCTGCCTAAAATTTGGACAAACTTTGTTGTTTCATGCGCGGCTGTTGTTGCAGCATGTAGTCTGAGCCATGAAATACCACGAACTGGTGTGACTTTTAGTAACTATTGTAACGCTAGAAGGTTTTATTTTCGTCGTTTATGAAGAAAATGCAGACAAATATTTATTTATGTATATTAATGCTCGAGAAAAACCTGATGTCATTTGCGATCACTACCATTTCAAAAGTCAATGCGCCACTTTTGAACTGCGAATTTCTTCAAAAAAGCATGGCATCACCAAGGAGAGAGCTCTGAATCGGATACTACACTGTGGTTCATCCAAAAATATCAACTGCCACTAAGAATGGATGGCTAATGACGATCCCCAGATGCTTGCAGTGCTTCAAGTCACCGAGTGGCACTCAAATGCCGTGCATCAGAGGTTAATTCTCACAGAATAGCAATCTTCTCTGTGTTGCGATAAAATCAAGCACAAACGCAAGGCCCCTTCTAGCAGGAAGCAGCCTCCCTGATTATCCAATTTTGGGTTCGGTCTGTTCTGTGGAATTACCAAATCTATCACATTTCTGACGCAGCAGGATCTTTAATCTTGCTTTTCTGCCATCAACGCCAAAGGTCTATTAGACCCAATCAATGCCAGGCAATGTCAGATAATTTTCAGTGAACACAGGAACAGGGAAGCACAATTATAAAGCCTTAATTCAGTCGCAGTTACTGGGATTTTACTGTCTCAATTTTGCTATTTTTACCGTAAGCACAAGCACACATATAAAATAAATTTACTTAGCAATTATTGAAAGTAATCAGTTAATGAAGCAAAATTGCCAAATAGATTTAATTGAATGGATTTATCGCCAAGTCAGGAAATTTCATCAATTAAAACCCTGCTGCATTCATTATTGACGAATTTTAAGACCTGGTTAATTTTTTCTGTTCTGGAGACTGCCTGTGCTTTGTTTTTATATGCGCTTTAAACATTTTTTTTGCCTTTATGGTCAATAATTAGCCCTCACAAGATCCTTTTATACGTGTATGTAATCAGGTCAAATATTAACAGGCAGTTGCCGACCAACAATCTCCACCATTTTGGAAAATATGCCTTAACGTAAAATTGGTTAAAAAAGAGAAATTGCTTGTGTCAAAGAATTGAATCAGATCTGAAAATAGGTTTGGAATCCAACCCAGTGGATTATAGCGAGTGATACTAATGCCGAAATCAGTTTCAATATTGCTCCGTATTCTTCCAATTCACAGTGACATCTGTTATTTGATTGCTCAAATTGTTCAAATTGAAGTATTACATCAGTTGGGAATTCGAAAATTGAAATATGATTTCATTTCACAATCTGGTTACTAGTCTTTGATAAGGAATGATTCTGAACCTTGATGGCAGTGCAGTGGCTTGATTTCCTAAAATCTCAAAGTTTTAAAGCAAATCTAGTGTTTTCTAGCATTTTGGTCAAGGCCGAGAAAATAATGCTAGCATGATAAGTTGATACACTATAAAATCAGGTATTTATTCACAGGCTTGTAAAAAGGAAAAGTTACACCACAGAGCTCCTCCTTGTTAATCAAAAAATCTCAAGGTTTTCCTCGGCTTTTAAGCAGTGGTTGTCAATGGATGTTTTTCAGGTCTCAAGAGGATGAACTGCTTGAAAGCAATGTTGCATAGGTAGTGACCCCATGAAAATTAGTTTATGCCTGGCGATAAATAGACTTTGATGTGCTTGCCACATAACAGACACATGTCTTTGAGTAGAGTTTCTTCCATTCAATTATCTGTTGTTGTGAGAAAGAATCTGATGCTGACATTGCTGAGTCCTGGTGGTCTTTCAGTGCACAAAAATTCATAATTCCCCATTGCTTTAATGGTAACTAAGCTCAACAGCGCCCTCACAAGACACGTATTTCATTATTAAATTGACTTCTCAGTACTTTTATGACAAATTTACAAAATACGTTATTTACTAAGAGATTTAACATTGTTACCAAATAGAAATGCACAGACTCAGATATTTCAGTTTAGTAAAATGGGGACCTAGAATGTGCCCATAGTGATCACACAGAGCAAGACTTAGTTTTTCTCAAGGGTCTATGATTTGGGGAATAATACAACTTCACACACATACACCATTTGGCAGTGCAGCATATACAGCTGTGTGATCTGACCAGTTTATTGTATTGCGTCTCACAGTGCTTTACAAGCAAATGACGTCATTCTCAGCAGACTGTTCACAGCAACTTTGATGCTGTATTGACAGCCTTTAGTTATTAACCTTTTGAACACTGTAATTTTTTCCAAAAAATTATCAGGGCAACATTTAACCAATTTTTATGAATTTTTTTGTAATTTTTTTCCAAGATTTTGGACCAAGTGGACAAAAATTTTCATGGGCTATACTTTTCGACCAAAATTTTGGTGAAAATCAGAAAAAAGTTGTCTACATCTGAAAGAAATTGTTGGCATTTTATTGTATGAAGGCAACAAAAATCGGCCTTGGCACTCAAAGGGTTAAACCGATGTCTGATCATAAAATGGAAACAACCGCCTGAGCCTAGCTCACAGGAAATGAATAGAATCCACAGTCAATTTGATGCGATCTCAGACTGAACCAAAACACTTGATGTAATACTTTGGAGACATGATCATCCCCCATAGCGTTTATTTTGATCATCAATTGCTGGCGTTTGCCATGAATAATTTATGAACCACTCAGAATCCATCTTGTTCACTTCTTTGTCATCCTTGGCCGGTGATGGATCTGAAAATGGGTTACTGATACCTGCTTAGGGGAGACCTGGCTAATGCAGACATGCTTTGCAGAACAGAGGCAGATGAAAATAGGATTGAACCATTTCTGAGTGTACTGGTACTGATAGCAGGAGATTTGCACTGGTCTGCTCGTAACTCAACTACTGATGACCTTTCTACTATGTAGTATAACACTGCAGCTACCGTGATAGCAATAGGTTTTTCATCCATCATTAGAGTTATATCACAATAGGACTGAGCCCATAAGCTTGCACAGACCAAGATTGGAAATGCAATTTCAAAAGTGACAGTTTATTGTTAATAGCACATGGGTTTTTTATAAAAATATTTTGAAGATACTCTTTTGTGTCACAGGTGCTAGGTGGTACAGTAGGTGTTGATGGCCTTGCTTTTTGCGCTAGGGCAGCTTACCGACCCCACCGACCCGACCACCTAGTATACTGTGTGCGAGGGTCATGACCCTTGACAAAGGTCATGGAGGCTGCTATCAAACAGTGTTATATACTTCATCCCAAACGAAAATATATTTACATGTTTAATTTATTTTCAAATCTTGAAGTTGTGTTCTTATAACTTTATCGCTGGCAAACCGTACCCAAAATAAACAAAATATTTAAGCTTGGGTCATGACATGGGATGATACGAGCATTGTGGCAATGGCAGCAGCTGTGTGGTCAAGGAAAAAATTCTTATTGTAACACAGTGATGGTGTGTATCAATGATCCACTTGCAGAGTCCATTGGCCTGCTAGTAATGCTAAAATATGATGAATACTCAACAAGTCCTCTTATACCACATGCTACACTGTAAGATACAGTATATGAATAAACCTTAAGTGCTAAAGCTTGAAATTGTATGAATAATTTGAAGGGACAGATGTCCCTTTCAGTCAGTATTTAATTTATCTTCAGCAAAAAAAAGCCATTGATATAACCAATCATTTGGAACACCATTGTACAAACAAAAAGATGATAAAAATATCCTTGTTCAGATTGTTGAGCACAATATAGGTGTGTTTTAAGCCATAGACAGTAGGAGGGGAAATGTTTAACCTTTCACCCCCAGTTCCTTGTGTACAGGTCCAACTTTACCATAGAAAACAATGGATTTTGGACAAACCATGGAGGGGAAATGTTTAAGCTGATGAGCTAGCTTGAAAATCACAAGGAGAGATGAACACACCTCACTGACGAGCAATACTATAACATCTATCAATGTATGCTATGATGCAGATGTCTTCATTACAAATAAATGAATAAAATGTAGTGGTTACAAATTCCTAGATATGTGGTGATACTGTAGGTGCTGTTTTATTTGTATAGGTTTCCATAGGCGATAACATAATGATACCGTTTTCCCTGTAACTATCTCCTGATACATCAATACATCCACACATAGTCAACATGCAAGTAATAAATTCAATGACGATTTTATTGTTTTTTCATTATTCCCTGACAGTGTGATATCTGTGCTGGTAATATATCAAGGAGTGAAGACCCAGTTGACATGCCTTGCAATCACCAGTTTTGCAGAATATGCTGGGAAAGGTTAGTGGCAGAATTCCGGTTGCCGACAACTATTTTATTTCCATTACCCCACGGATATGTAGCCCAGCTACTGTACAGTTTAGTGTTCAGTGTCTATCCTACATGCTTAGTTTTCCCCATAAGGAATGATTTTGTGGCTATCATATTTCATAAAATTTATGAGCCACTTAGCTTTGAGGTGTCAAATTGCAGATGTGCATTTGTCCTGCTTACTGTGTTACAGTGGTCAAAGTGGGGCAATTTACACAGGAGCCGTACTAAAGGATGAAGGCCTTGGTGATAAAAAATCCTTATTGCGACTTATTTGTCAGGCTGTTGACAATTAGTTATCTGTCTTATCAGTTTGATATGTAAAAAGAATGAACCAGGCTAGTATTGCACTTCAAACTTAAGATACAATCAATGAGGTCTCATTTCATTGTACTCTGTGTGTGTCTGTGTGTATATATATATATATATATATATATATATATATATATATATATATATATATATATATATATATATATATATATATATATATATATATATATATATATATTTATTTATTTATTTATTTATTTATTTATATATGTATATATATACACGGTAAATCACTCTGCCATATAGGTATTGAGTGCTGTTTTACACCATGAAGATTTCCAAACTTTATAGGCTATATATATATATATATATATATATATATATATATATATATATATATATATATATATATATATATATATATATATATTATATATATATATATCATCATCTTCATAATGTAATATGTGTATTATAACATGTTGTTTTAGTACCAACAGTCAATATTTGACAATGCGCTATCTCGCAATATCAGGAAAAAATTGATGAGTTTAGGAGAGGTTTGCATTTCCATGGTCCAATGAATTTTAAGTTCCAAAGAACAAACGTGTGCAAATGGTGCTTCTTGTAGTCTGAGCTAGGGAATATTGACATGCTCTGAACACAGTGAGCATACGGCATGGTACAATATAGTGGTGCACACTATATGTATACTGCCTACTTAAAAATAAAATGTGTAAAAATAAGAAAAAGACAATGTCATTTTTACCCCCGTAGCTTTCCTTTTCTGACAAAAACATGATAGTGGCTCAATTTTCTCAAGTTTCACAAGTCCACACTTTGTACAGACCAATGAAAAAGGGGATTTTTGAGTATGATTCATCAGTTCCTTTCAAAGATATGACAAATGTTTATTGTATTTGTTGACAGCTATCTGACTGGTAAAATCCAAGAAGGAGATGCCCACAATATTCTGTGCCCTGCCTACAACTGTACGAAGCTGGTCCCATTGGAAACCATTGAAAACCTGGTGTCCCGAGATATGGCAAGGAGGTATCTGCAGTTTGACATTAAGGTGAGAATTGCCAATTTTCATCATCCAAGTACCCTCGACATCCTATGAACACTAGTACACAAATGGAATATGATGCAAATCAGAGCATGTTGACTCTGTGAACGCCCTTTGGAGATGATGGTACGATTTCTGTTTTAATCCAGGTACTGTTGGGATACTTTACCAGTGTTCTCCATGGCTTTGAAAACAGAGAACTGTACAATACTGAAGATATCCCATAATTCATGATGATTTTTGCCCTCGGAGGTTCCTCAGGGAAGTCTGACTTGTCTCCCATGTGTATACAAATTTATAGATGAACTTAACAAATTGTGAAAAATGGACCTTTAAGCACTTTTACAATGGCCACCATCCCTGTTTTAACTCTAAGGAGAAAAATAAATTTTTCAATTTTCAAAAATCTAACATGGTGAAATTTTTTCTTACGCCAAGAGCTTTAAATTGAGTCTTCACAAGTAGAATATCAGAAAAAAATTGTAAAAGTTTGAATGTCAAAATATCTGTCCTAGACTAGAGGTATATTCTACCTTAAGCTGTCCACTGCTTATTCTCCTGTACCACTGTGTATAGCGCTTTGATGTTTTTCCCTATTCCCATTTTGAATAATTAAAAAGAAATATTTTTGGTTGAGAGAGGAGATAGCATTTCTGTCACATTTTCCAACCACTGTGTATCCTCACCCATACAGAATATCGCAAGGAAAAATTAGGAGACTAGTTTCACCTTTTTTGTCAAACAAAAACATACAGTGAAACCTGTCTAAAGTGAACCCTGTCTAAACTGGAAACCTGTTTAAATTGAAGTCCCATTCCAAAGAACTCTATGTTAAATGGACCTCCATAAACCAAACACCTCTCCAAACCGAACAATTTTCTCAGTCCCTGAATGTTTCAGTTTAGACAGGTTTCACTGTATTTATTTCTTCCAATGGATATGACAAAAGAAATTTACGTGTCAGCTTTTCTTAGAGAATGACCGTTTCAGTTGGTCATACTTTGCTTCCCAAATTTATGGCATTTGTAGTAGCTGAAAGACCACAACATTTGAAGGTGATTTTGAAAATCTCATTGCAATATCTAACGTACTTTAATGCGATATTATTAAATAGTTATTAAATTCTTCACATTATTGCTAATATGTGCCTTGTATGGAAAAGGGTGCCTTGTATGGAAAGGTTATCAGACTGCCAATGTTCAAGGGTACAAATCAAGAGGCATTGTGGGTAATTTCTAGTACTGTGTGTGCACTGTGTTGTGTACAGTCTGTACCCTCAATGCAGTGACTGAGCTTTTAACTTGTCTTTAATATTTTGTTTATTGCCCTGCACAAGAATGACGATATGTTGAATAACAGTTCTGATGAAATGCATGCACCATCATGAGACAAACTCACGTTACCAGGCCTTTTAGAAATATCATTACCTGCCAGGTGAAAATATTGCACACTTGTTGACAGACCTACCATACATTAACCCTCAGAGCACTAAAATTTCCCCCCAAAAAATATCAGGGCAACCGTTTGCAAATTTTTATGAATTTTTCTGTAATTTGTCCGTGATTTTGGACCAAATGGACATAAATTTTCATGGGCTACACTTTTGGACTAGAATTTTTGGAAAAATCAGAAAAAAATTGTCTAGATCTGAAAGAAATTGTTGATGTTATATTGTATAAAAGCAACGAAAATCGGCTTTGGCACTCAAAGGGTTAATGTGTGTTTCAAGAAACAGCTCAGATGAAGACTAAGCTTATAACAGAAACAACAAAATACAAAAATATCAGAACATATAAAGTACCATATGTATTACTCTACATAAAAATATCTACTCATTGAGCACCATGTTAACGGCATTCAGCTAGGTGAAAAAAATGTTGATAGAATGATCAAACGTATTAAAGCTGACAAAAGAATTTATTTGAATTCCCCCACCCAAGATATTGATCATAGGAAACAAATGATGAAATATATATTAGACAAACCCCAGCATGTTGAATTTCAGGGAAATGCCAGCTTGCCTGTTCAGTAGACAGTAAGTTCATGAACTGCATTTACCCCAAACCAGGAATCCACTGCTTTACGAGCATGGAGTTTCACGGTTTTACCAATAAAGGGAAAATAGCAAGGAGAGCCATAAAACAGAGCAGAATCCCCACCAGTCCATAAATGCAGGTATCAAACTGCCCGTAAAAAAATTTATGATTCTCATTGTATAACAGTTGCATTGTAGCGACATGCACATAATTTTCTTTGCCGTTCTGAAAAGCCTGCCTCCATTAAAAGTAAAGAGAGATCTTAGAACCTGGAACACGCTCTGTATTTTCCAATGTGGATTTTAAGATCAGTGTAGCTCCAAATGTATGTCTCAGTTCTGGGTACATACATTTTAATTGTTATAGACAAATAATTTAATGACTAAGGAGGCTCCGCTGCCTCCTGTTTGGCTGTAATGCCAGCTGTATGAATTCATATGAAGTGAATCCATTATAAGCATAATAAGATGTATGACGTAATCCCCCCAAATTGGCATGATTTCCCCAAATGTCAGATATTTCATGGTTTTATGTGTAGGTTTTTATTACATAGTATGCACACTCATTGTTCAGTGTATGAGTATATCAAAATACAGGTTATTGGAAAATTGAAACCACCATGATAATATTTGCCTCAAAAATAAAGGGTTTGATATTTTACACATCAAATTTTTGCCCTGGGAATTTTACACAACAAGTTCTTTCAGAATCAAGAATACAAATCCAGGCCAAATTGTTGAAACAGAGAATTTAATCACCAAGTTTATTTACCTACATTTGAAATTCAAAATGGCGGTACGTTGTGTTTCTGTTTCAATCCAGTAGGCAAGAATTAGATTTTGATTTTTCATGCTGAAAGATTTTGAGGTCATTGAGAACAGGTTTCAAAATTACAGTAGTCCATACTGACTGACAGTGTGTAGTTGAAAATTTTATCAGCGGTTCATTCAGTCACAGAGACTTGCATGAAGCATGCAAAGTCAGTTTGAAAGTATAGAATACTTGTGGTGATACTGTGAATTACTAATTCATGAATATCCATGAAGCTATTTGCATGCAGTGATAATTTGTTACTCTATAGCACATTTGATAGAGCAGAATTTGTAAACTGATGTAAGTTGTCACCAGACAAACTTGTACTATGCTAGTATCCTGTATTATTTCCTTTTTTGTGAATTTTTAAAAACAGAAAAATTACTAAGATGTCCTTCCAAAAAAAAGTGATGATGGTTCACATGCTGTATTATCTTATATTACATTCTTATGTAGCTGTTATTGAAACTACACTAATCCATTCACTGATACCCAGTACCACATATACTCATCTGTTAAAAATCTCTTGACAGTCAGAGTGATTTGCAAGATGACATGAAAGTAAACATTAGTTAGCCTAGGAATGAAGCAATCTGATTCTCGTTCATGTGGTTTCCAATCTCTTCGTTGACAGAAAGATCTAGAATTCAAAAAGAATTTGTATAAATGCTCTGCACTTTGACTTTTTCCAGGCTTTCGTTGATAGCAATCCTCATATCAAGTGGTGCCCTGCACCGGGATGTGGCAGGGCTGTCAAGTACCCAGAGGGGGAAGCAACAGCAAGAGGATCAGCCAGCAATTACAGTGCACCCCCTCCAACATCAAAGTCTGTTGATTGTGGCACAGGCCACTTCTTCTGCTGGTAGGTTTCAGTGACATGCCAACATCCTGCAGTTTAACCTTTGAACTTTAATGAATTTCATGATATTATGTGTGTCAATCATTGGTTAAGGGACAGTAGCGGTAAATTTTGGAAATCGTTTAATCAATTTTACCTTAGGGTACAAACAACCTCTTTAACCTCTTTAAGGCCAGTTTGGCGATCCCTGGGATTGCCTTTCTTCTAGCATGTAAGAGGATTATGGAGGTGTGATAGCCTTTTGTTTTCCGTTGAAATTGTAATCTGGTGGGTAAATTTTTTGATGAGAAAATCGAGTGCCAACACAGACCTTTAAGTATGTTGAAATACTATGTGTAAGTATTTCAAATGTAACAATGTGTGTGAAGTGTTTTGATATTAATGAATTCCTTCTTGTGGATTTTAACTTCAGTTGTGTACAATAACATTGGACACAAACATGCACACAAGGCATTTGAATGTGATCTAGAAGTACAATATGAAATCGTTTTTCTCAGTTTTTCTTTTAAAATTTAGTCTAGTTAAAATTCTTTTTTAGATAATGTTGATAAACAACCTGTACTTTAAAGATGGCACATGTTCTTGCATTACGGTAATCTCCATTGAAAATATGACTTTTGATGTTAAACAGAGGACTAACCTACTCAAGATCATGCTGTGGTAAACCTCAGTGTTTAAATAAGTCAGAGCCATCATTAGAGGATTGGGTGTCCAATGACAGCATCATAGACAATTTCTCTTTTTTTCCTTGATCAGGGATTGTCTAGGGGAAGCCCATGAACCATGCAGCTGTGAAAACTTGAAAATATGGCATGAGAAAATTACTGAAATAAAACCTGAGGAATGTAAGTACTTTCTGAGATTGAGTAACAAAGTAACTTTTTTGAAACTTGTCAGGAGTTTTAGAGTCTACATCTTCTAGTGTTCTTTGAAAGTTATCAAGTCTGACCGAAAATCGTATCATGCATCTTTGTTGATGAATCAAATCATCTTCATTCAGAAGGAAATCTTGAAATGCTAGCAATCTATACCAAACTGAAATGTGCAAATGTCTTTCATTTAACCCTTTTCCTGTCAAGATGGTTAAGATTAGTGAAGCACAATATATTCCTTTTGGTGTATTTTACATGTGACATAATGAACAAATGAAGGCTGTTGAAAACATAAATACTGTAAACTTGATTTTTATGGACTAAAGATGCTATAACAGACCAAGCCAAGTGGGTGCAAATACATATGATTTTGGCTCAATACCGTTTTCTGACTTGGAAGATGGGAAAGTTATACTGTGTAGCAGGAAAAGGGTGAATAGAAATTGTCTCCCTAAAATGCACAATACCATAATGAGGATACTTGAACTCAGGTAGGACCAAATACAGAATATTTAACTGCTCACTATAACAGTAAATTGTCTTTTCTTTGCAGTGTCCAACACTACCAAAGACTCGGAATCAGCGGCTAACTTTCTGTGGTTGGTGACCAATTCCAAACCCTGCCCAAAGTGTAACTCACCAATACAGAAGAATGAAGGCTGCAATCACATGAAATGTACCAAAGTGAGTGTCTAACCCTATGAGGGACTACTGCCATGTTTTGCACAAGCTTTCTGTCTTTCTAGAAGAATAGTCATGATTGGTGTATTTTAATGTTTGTGTTCAATCTTTATGAAAATAGTAATATTTCAATTGTCACACAAGTAGCCCTTTTTTCCATTAATTTTGAATTTTTATCAAGAAAGTCAATTTCCTTTTAGATAAGCTGATAAATGACCTGTCCCTTTAAGTGTCTCACCAAGTTTTTTATAATAATTGTCCACACAAGCTGTAGACCATAAATAAATGTAAGAGTTCAAAAGTTTTTAAAAAATCTGCCTTGTATGAACATTCTGTCAGAGTCCCTCGACTTCCAGAAAACTCTGGCGACATCACAATGTATGCTTTTACACTTTGTTTGGTATATGGGGTAGCAATAGGATGCTAGTCAAGGGGTCAAACATTGAAGCATATGCTGAATGCATTGATAATCATCACTGAAAATATAACAGATAACAAGGCAATTAAGGTGTGAGAATGATTTTTTGGCCTGGCTGCAGGGATATAGAAACTTTCGGTCACACATGGCAAAAATAAAAGCATAGATGGTTACAATGGTGTGTGAGCGCACAAAGTTTGTGCAAAATGTCTTTATTTTTTACCGAAAACTAAATTTTCACAGCCAGGAAATTTATTAAACAGCCTGTTGTTTTAGCCGGCTGCCGGCTATTTTCTACATCTCTGCCGCTCTCACTCATAGTTCGTAATTCATCAATGTACGGTCTTGTAATCCTTCTTTCAGTGCAAGTATGACTTCTGCTGGGTTTGTCTGGAGCCTTGGAACAAACACGGATCAGCCACTGGTGGCTATTTCAGATGCAATAGGTACGAGGCTGTACAGAAGGCTGATGAAAAGTCCGGTGTTGTCATTCAGGAGGTAAGGATAAGACCCCTAGCAGTGTGTGTAGGTTTGTAGGTAGACACTGAACCTGGCCCCCAAGCTGTGATTTCAGATGGGTAATTTAGTATGTGTGCAATA
Organism: Ptychodera flava; assembly: GCF_041260155.1. Taxonomy (NCBI): domain Eukaryota; kingdom Metazoa; phylum Hemichordata; class Enteropneusta; family Ptychoderidae; genus Ptychodera; species Ptychodera flava. Next base: position 26,456,111 of record NC_091938.1, on the reverse strand, counting down.
TTCATGTGACCAGACACTGGCCAATATGACCTGCTGTTCACTAACTCTGACAGTTCTTTTCCCCATCAAACATTTTCTCGTCCAATAATGGATGTACTTCAGAACTAAATGTCACACACACTACTGCAGTGTTCTATGGAAAACAGATGCTGAAGATGCTATGTTATACTTTAACAAATCAATGTAGATAATGTGTGCTAAGGAATACACATAGCTATATCTACATTCTTCAAGTGGTATTGTTTATATGGTGGCAAATTTGCATTTCTGTTTTAAGCCATTGGGGTACACTCCCAATAACACACAGTTTGTTCTCTATGGCTTAAATTCAATTGAAAAGAAAGACGAGTGTTCACCAAGGGCATGTGTTATTATTCTGATTTTGACTCAAGGTTTTGTGGCAAGTATACATGTACACAGTGAGTCAGCTCGTACACTTCAACCTTGAATGAAGATCTCCAGGAGATTTCTAGATTGGGATGACTGAAGATTAGTGGACACATCTTTGGTTGTAAACTTAGATAAATTTTCTCAGGGTTTCTACATAATTGGTTTGAATGAATGGACTCCCTAGGTTACTAACAATTCAAACAAAATTTCTCTGTGTTCGCTAATCTTCAGTCTTGCCTCTAGATTTGCCGTTTGACTTGATGTCTCTTTTTCCATGTCATTGTCAGGCTGAAGAGAAGAATCGAAGGATGCAGGAATTGAACAAATTTGTACATTACTACACACGCTACAAGAATCATGAAAATAGCTTTAAACTTGAACAACCACTGATCAGGTCTGCAAAAGAAAAGATGATGGTACTCGCCAAAGCAGTCACAGACTCAGGTAGAAACAAGAATTTGTCTCACTCAATGGAATCATTCATGAGAAGATATGGCAGTTTGATTTCAGAAACCTTTGATAAATGTACCATATCTTGTTCATTTGTTGACAATTTCAAAAAGCATCAATATATTAGGACTAAAGATGATGCAAGCAAAAGTCATGGTCTTTGACTTCAAATCCCCTATCGTTAAGCAAACAATTGGAAGTGAATAAATCCAACGCTGAAAGAATGATTTGGACTTCTGCCCCATATCCACAATAAACCGCTGAAATGGGTTGTTGAAAGTTTAAACTGCTTATAAGTTTCCTAACAAATTTTTCGTAACAAAATCTTAATGTGATTGAGTACCACATACATACATGGTGTCCAAGACATCACATTGTCATGTCATATATACACGTAATTGATGCAAATTTACACAGGATAATTGAAATAGAGCTAAAAGTCCTGCTATCCCATATGCAAATAACAATGGCTGTAATGCACTTGAAGCCTTTGTTTATGTTAAACCTTAACATTATTTATACCAAGTGTGATGTAACTCTGAAGTGACATCGCAATAAAGTAATATCTCATTGATGTTTAATCCTTCAACAATCACTTGTTCATACTGCCCTCAGTGGCCAAAACCAGTGATACCATTTGTATTCTCTCCACAGCTAATGCATCCAGTGAAACTCAGTTCATTGTTGAAGCCATCAATGAACTTCTAAAAGCAAGGAGAGTGCTGAAATTCTCATATGCCTACGGATACTATTTAGAAGATGATAACAGAACAAAGACAATCTTTGAATTCATGCAGGTGAGATGGAAATCACATATCAATCAGTTTGGAGATAACCATCATTGTGTATTTCAAATTCACACACAACAAGGACCCATCATACAAACAATTAAGTTGTAACAAGACTAGACTTTTTGGTCATATCTTGAATGAAAACGACACACAGTAACATTTGTACTCATTCTGCCGACTTGGTTGTTCAGCCAGTGGACCTATACACTGGAAATGTCATCTTAAAATGTTGATAGATTCAAACATGTACAGGATGTATTACCAAAGGTGTTGCAGACTACATGAGTCTTGCTTTCTAATCACCTTTTTGACTTAAGGTAGTATGCGCCTTGAAAGTGAAAGACATTTGCTCAAGCTTTGCTAAATGGAACTTTCAGCCATTCTCTAACCAAATCAACAATTAAAATCGGGGGTCACCATGCAAAGTTTGGAACTAGCGAAACAAAATGCCCAACATTTTGAGATATTTTAAATCAAAATGGCCACCATCCCTGTGTTAGGTCTATGAGGGAAAAATTAATTTTGGATTTTCAAAATTCTAGGACGGTGAAAGTTTTTCTTTCTCCAAGAGCTTTAAAATGAACCCCCACAAGCGGTACATCAGAAAAGAATTGTAGAAATTCGAGAGTCTGACTATCTGTCCCCGAGGTGCGTTCTACCTTAACCGTGTTCCCTAGTGACACACCATTGTCTGGTCTTATGACATCATACATGTCTGATATATTCGTTCATCTTTGCACAAAAACCAATTTTCAGACTGAGCTGGAAGAGGCCACAGAGACATTGTCCCAGATGGTTGCCCGTCCATACCTGCGAACACCCAGATACAAAATCATCCAAGCCGCCCAGCTCGTACAGAGAAAGCGTCACGAGTTCCTGTCTGCAGTCTCAAAGGGTCTGATCCCTCCAGAGGAGACACCGCCCCTTCTGCGAAGAAAGCAGTTTGCACGGAAGAACATTTTCAATTTTGAACATGACGATGTAAGTGACGAATTTACCATTCTCTTATTTCATAAATAGTGGCTTACTCTCCCTTTTGAAATTTACTTGTTCTTCCGCAGCTGTGAGCCATCAACTATGAAGGTTAAAAGAAATCAAGCTCAGGCAGTCTATACGGTATTTGACAAACTACCCATTCTTTGAAGACTTGGATAGACAAAAAACTGACAGACAGCCATTTTTACCCGTATTTTGATAATCAATGCAACCTAGGCACCACATTATTACATGTCCACACATCTATCCTACAAGCAAGGCACCGGGTATAAATTTTATAACTGTTACCGGTATATTGCCAGTTCTAACCTATGATGTCATCAGCACACAGATATCAACAGTACCTCATGAAGCAAATCCTCCTAGTAGTCACACATATTATGATAATGGCCCAACAATGCTGTGCAAGCCATGAGGAACACTTCCACACACAAACAAGTGAGAAATTACACCTAAAAGGGCCAGTAGCTGTAAATTTTGTATGATTTTTTCACAATTTATGTTTTTAATGTCAGCTATTGTATCTTGTTCTACTCCTCAAAGCATGTTGAGGTACACAGTGTTGAGGTTGTCAATTCAGCCGTACATGTGTAGACTGCATTGCTATTGTTGACGAGTTAATTCTAGTGCAGAATTCAAATGTAGACAATAACAATATGTTTTACAAACATGGTAAGAAGTTGGTGTTTCAACATACTTTGGGGTGTAGAACAAGAATTTGCGACAGACCTACAAAACAACAATAGTGGGGAAAAAATCATTAAGAGTTTCAGCTTCTTGCCCTTTGATTATTACTTTATTAAGCCTATATTTAGAAGTAAAGTTTTCATGTTTTATACAAATCACAGGATGGAGATGCTTTACGGCAAGCCATTGCAGCATCCTTGCAAGAAATGCCACCTGGAGGAGATGGTTGGATGATGGACAAGTCTGGCCGGCATAACAACATACCCCTCCTGTACGAATACCTTGGTTTTGATTCAGAGGAGTCTGACGACGCTTCACCAACAGCTGCTCAAGATTCAAGTAAGGGTAACTGTCCATACTACGCTATGGCTAAACACATACTGAGGGCGATGCTTGAAGTGGGGAACATCTCAAAGAAACTTCTGCCATGCTGTGTTTAGCACACAAGTGTGAATGTCCTGTTTGATTAGAGCAAACTGTAAATTCAAAGGCAATAATTTAGCATACAGGAAGTGTATTAACCTCTGTTGGACTGACTATTGGAAATACAAGAGTTTTGGGTTGCAAAGATAAAAGTCATATACAAATATGCGTATTGTGTATGCATTCCTTCAAAGTGCTGCAGGATTTGTGTCAGTCATTGCAATTAACCCTTGGAGCGCCAAAGTCAATTTTTGTCACCCTTGTTAATTATACCACAGTCAATTTTTGTCAGATGTTTGCCAAAATTTTGATAAAAACTGAGGCCAATGAAATTTTGTGTTCATTTGGTCCAAAATTATCAGAAAAATTACAGAAAAGTTCATAAAAATTGGTAAAATGTTGGACTAAAATTTTTGTAGAAAAAAATACAGCACTCAAAATGTTAAATGCAAAGTGTTGATAGAGTTGGTTTCAGTTTGGTGCCACAACTCTATGTGTGAGACAGAATTTGTACATACAATGACGATGATTAGCTTGAGTGTCATCACACATTTCAAAGTCACCGACTCATTGATTAGTTACAGTATTAAAACCAGCGTAGGGCAACTTGGGGTGAAGGGCTACAGCCTTTAAGGTGGTTGGAAAGGCTAGAGCGTCAGTTATAAATTTCAACAAAACTATTAAAATATAAAAGTAGTCAACATTCTCTGTGGAATAAAAAAAACTAGACATTTGGGCACAAAGGCATTGCAGAGTTATAGCCTGTTAAAACTTCTGAAAACCTGACCAAATAAGAAGAAGTTGGGGAGTCCTTAGTGTATTAACTATGGTAGAGGTCCCCTAGCTTTTAATAAAATGTTTGAAAAGGGAAAGTCATTATTTGCTGTTTTTCAGGAAAGTTTGACAAGGCGGTGCTTGCATTCAGAGTGAGTGACTGCTATTGTAAATGCATTTTTAGATTCTTTGAGTGTCAAAGAGGTGTCAAAAGTGAGATTAACCAAAAAAAACTGCTCTATGACTTCAAAAAGAGGGGTGCAAATATGGCTTGTTTTCAACATTTTTGACAGAATAACAGTTTTCCTACATAATTGTATACCAATTTAATCCAACTTTGAAATGAGATATGGACATGGAATTTTTACAGCCTATTAACAAGGTTACAGATAAGATTTTTACGGCACAATTTTCCTGTATTTGAAGTTCTTTTTGAAAAATCACATTTTGAAATTTGAAAGAATTTTAATAATTTTTTGATATATAAACCTATGTAAAATCATAAAAACAAATTTTATTTACAAATCCTGCCATACAAATCTACAATAAATAGTGTCAACATATTTATTACTAATTTGGTAATATTAATACTATTCAATTATTATTAATTCAAATACGTAAAAAAAAAATATGAAAAATTAAATTTTAATATTTACTGGTGTCATATTTCAAAATCATGGCTGCAAATATACAATTTTTATATTCTTTGGAGAAAATATTAACTAAGGGAGTTATCCTGAAAATTTGAACTAAATATCTTGATTCTAACACTTGAAACTTGACATTAACTCTGAGAAAAGAATTGGTGCAAAAATAGCCTTTCCAACCACCTTAACCCTTTCACCACCGTGGTTTGTCCCAAATCTATTGTTTTCTATGGCAAAGTTGGACCTTTCGATAGGGAAAAAGGATAATAGGGATAAAGGGACAGGGTCATGAATGAGAAACACTGCACTTCCATAGTTAATCCTCAGCCAACCAAGTTGAATTTTTGAACATCTCTTTTGTACCCATGAAATCTCCAGATGTATTTGAAATCAGGTTCAGAACAATTAACAATCCTAAATGTTGTTTTGATATTTCAAAGATGAACATCTTTATTCAGGCTGTTGTCAGCATTAACCCTTTGCACCCTGACCCCCTGGTACTCTATGACGTCATCGGACATTTATGTCCGAGCCGGGTTCAAAGGGTTAAAGAAAGGTCTCATTGAACCTATGAGGGCTAAAATGATCTGAAAGTGTTTACAAATTTAGCATTCATACATCTAAACTGTGTCAGATAACTGTGTAGACACTCCTGGAGAAAAAGGAGTACTATAAATACTAACTGTTAAATAACTTGTGTTCCTTGTTGCAGCAATATGTTTACATCCTGGTTGTGAGAAACCTAGAGCTAGGAATAAGAGGACTGGTGCGTTGCATGAGTATTGCGGTCTGAAGTGTATGAGACAGGACAAACTTTCTCGGATGGAATCAGGTACGGCAAAGCAGATTGAAAGAATAAGGACTTTAGTGTTCAGGCAAATAGGATGAAAGTTTTAAAGTTACTGTGTCATTCTGAATTCACATACTGTATTAAGGTAGAAGAGACATGTTGGCCAAGTGTACGCACAGAATGTCAGTGGCTCTCCACCATCTTGAAACAGCCCTTTTAGCACATGCATGTCCCAAGTGAAATAAGAACTGTCAAAACAGAAGACGGAAATCCCTTAAATTGTTACACAGCAAAGTCTGGATCACTGTTGGCAGTTGCTACAAATTAAATATAGTTAACTTTTTAGCCAGAATGGAAAAGGAGAAACACAAGTGAATAAGAGTGATAAAATTCACTGATGATATTCAGACAGAATTCATAATAGCGGCAGATTTTTGACTGTCACTGCCTTATAACTATTGGTAGTCTACAGCTTGCAATGTGTAGATATATTTGAAATCTGTCGAAAAAGTCAAATTTTTCAATGTCTTGTTGCATGAAGTCAAAAATTTTACTTCATTTTTAAGACGGAAGACAGATAATAGTAGCCATTGGAACACTATCTCAGGAAATTCATAATTCCTTAGATGTGAAAGTGTTCAGTTGTGTGCAATTTTTCGTTTTCAGATTCTCCGCCATTCTGTGAGGAAGAAAACACAATCAACAATGACCAGATAGACTTGCTCAGAGCTTTGGAAATGTCACGGCTGTTGTTGATGGAACAAACAGAACAACTGGACAGACGCACAGAAGACGGAGAGGCATCATCAAGGTAAGTGCCACCCTGTTTGACGTGTGTGTATGTAGGCTTGTCTCAAGATTACTGATGTTCAGGTATTTTCAGGGCGTGGCAACTAGCATTACCATCCATGTAGTCTGGTGTGCATGTATTTGATGGACAGCCTATGAAGTTGTTTTCCTCCCAGCATCAAGGAGATTGGTGTGGCACCAGTGTAGTGATCCAAACAGAAGTTTGGCACTTACAGATATGTTTCGTTTTTACCCCTCCGACAATGGCGGAGTAATGAGATAGAAAGGAGACTGATTAGAAACAAGTTGGCATTTTGCAATTGTGCCAAATCTGCATTCTGTTTTCTGTTATGAATGACAGTACATAAAACAGTGAAAACATTCTATAGTTTATTCGCATTGCATTTAAGAAATGTACCATAGCGATTTGTAGTATTGTTGTTTCTAAAGATCTACTTTCACCCTTACTGGGCAAATATGTTTCTTTATCCTAGACTTAAGTCAATTTCAGACACTGCCACTAGCAACAAGCTGTGTTGTATAGCGCAGGATTTTACATTATTTCTGTATATACGAATTTTTTTTTTGCAGTGACAGAAACACCTTGCAGCTGCCAGCTCTCATGGAGAAGCTGACCTCACCCAGGCAGAAGAGACGCATCAGTAGTCAGAGGAGGGAGGAATCGGCCGAGGCTGTCAGCGCAGAAGTGAAACAGAGTACACAGCCAAGTAGTGAGGACTTAGAACTACAGAGAGCATTGGAGATGTCGTGTCAGTCATTGAGAGAAGGTACAGTCACAGAATTTTCTATCTTCTCAAGCAGGCAGGTTTTTTCAGCTCCAAAGTCCAGTTGTTCTGAAGTAGTTGTTAGAGTCAGTCTAGGCAAGATTTTTTAGCTTCAAAGTACAATTGCACTGAAGTAGTCTGTCTGGGCAAGAATTTTTAGCTCCGAAGTACAATTGTACTGAAGGGGCTGTTAGAGTCAGTCTGAGCCCACTTCCCTCTGTAAAATTACTTTGGTAAACTCATTATTTTTGTTCATCAAACAACTTCTGTCCACTTTCAAAGTCATTGTGCATACCTTTGAGGTCAGAGCGCATAGCAGTGCCAGGTTTTTGCCGTGCAGTGCATATAGTGCTTGCAGCTCTTGTCGTCAATGGACCTTTACAGTGTCAACTAGTGATTATAGGATCAAGATACAATGGAAAATTGTGCCATATGTGAGATTTTTAGATCTTTTTTGTCTTCAACTGAAATAAAGATCACACGTAAAAGCATTAAACTTCTCTTCTTCACTTAAATTGCCAGGCTTCTCTGATTATTTCTTCAATTCTTGCCAGACATACATGTGTGTACTTCAAGTAATGTTAAGATGCCATTACATTTATTCATTTAAACAGTTATATGTTTTACTAAAAGTTGTCTCTTCTCATACAGTTGCCGGTACAAGTCTGGCCTCCAGACCAGAGACGGATCTTGAAAGAGCTTTAAAACTTTCCCTCCAGGAAGTCCAATCCAGTACTTCAGAAAAGAAAGGTAAGCACATACGGCATAGGCAGTGCGGTCAATAATCAGACAAAATCATAGATCTTTACTACCTGGCAATAACTTTCAGTTACAGTATGTTTTAAGGCAGAATGTGCCTTGGGGACAGATATTTGGACTCTAACTTGTATTCAATACTCTTCTAGTCTACTTCTTGCGGGAGCCCATTTTGAAATCTTGGTTTTACAAAAGTTTTCAGCATCATAGTCCTTTAAGAATCGAAAATTTATTTTTCCCCATAGTTAACACAGGGATGGCGGCCATTTTGAATTGTAACTATCAGTAAATGTGAGGTAATTTGTTTATCTGGTGCCAAACATTGCAAAGTGACCCATGATTTGTATTCTTGCTTCTGTAAGAACATTGTTGAAAGTTTTATTGAGGAAAGTTGGAGCAAAAATACAAGTCTTTCACTTTTAAGGCATGTACAACTTTAAGCTGATAAGTAAGTGGAAGTGTGATAAGCTTGACATGAACAACTTTCTAGGATAAATTTGTCATCAATGGTCTCACCTCTTACTACAATGCTTGCCTCAAAACTATATCACATTAAGTTTCCTTTTATGCAATTTTAGATATTGATTTTAGAACAAGGCTTTCTGTAATTTTGAGTGCATTACCTTTCTAGGTTTACGATGAATTTTCGTGCGTTTTCTTCCCAACTTACAACAACACGTAATGTTTGATATTACTGAGATCATGTCCATCTAAAAATCTAGAGTTTACTGAAACAAATATCCCCCCTCCCTTAGCACTGTTCTGTCTGTATGGTGCTGCAGTAGTACTTATAGCTTCATCTTTTTATTCCCCAACTGACAGATGCTGCCACAGGAGGCAGTGCAACAGCGGATGAAGAAACCAGTGAAATTGACCTGGAAGAACTCTTGAAAATAAGCGGTTGTTTCAAAATTACACAGGACACCTCAGAAAGTCAGTGCAATCAAACTGAAGTGCAATATCCATTACAGGGTCAGCCTTCTGTTGACCCCATACCTCAAGACCAACAGACAAACAGCATGCAAGCAAACGTTGAAAATCTCCACTTGGATGATTTGGAGATTCCCAGCTTTCAGATACATGCCCCTGCTACAGTAAATGAGACTGAGTGCAGCTCAGGAGAGCTCGCAGATGTGCCAACAGGATCCCATGCTGGCGATCAAGCTTCAGATGCAGCGTGCAGCAGCGCTTTTGCAGATCCAGAGCTGACAGTCAGGGTTAGGGACCACTCCCCCTTGAGGAGGACCTGCAGTGGACCAGGCTCACCAGCCAGAGATGCGTCCCCCATACCGGACCTATTGCGGCCGCCATCACCACACACAAAAGTTGCAAGATCACTGAGTGCACCCCAAGAGGGTGCTTCTGCCAGATCTGAGACAAGCAGCCCAGGTACTCTCAGAAACAGACGTGCTGGAAGCTCCCCGACAGAGAGGTGTTTCCTCGACCCAAGAGATAGCCCCCACATGTGGGACTCAGCCTTCCTCGACTATAGGGTGTGTCGAAGCCCCAAGGGGAGTCCAAGCTGCCAAAGAAATCAAGCCATCATGGAGAGCACCAGCAAAGAGGTTTGGCAAAAAAATATCGATGACATTTGGCAGAAAATGCCTACAAGTCTCGAAAATACAAAATCTCAGAGTACACTCTCAGACTCCCCTTCGCAGTCCCTTGAGAGAGCCTTTGAGATGGTTCATTTTCCGTCAAAACAGAGCAAGCCAAAAGAATCACTGCCCGTCTCACAGCAAGAGTCTGAGAAGAATTCTTCATCAAAGTTAAGGAAGAACCGGCACTCTATTTACAGTTCATCCCCTTCAAGGTCTAGCTCTTTAGATGTCAAGGAGAAACGGAGAACACGGTCAGTGAGTCCGTCACCAAGACATTCAAAGCAAGCCACTTCCCGAGAAGCAAGCGTCGGCACTGATGCAGCTGCTGCTGTCGTGGATACTGCATCAAGCGCCTCGGTAACCGTTGATCACAGCTCTGTCAAAGGCGCAGCGGGGGTAACAAAAGAGAAAACAGACAAAGACAAAAAGAGGAAGAAAGAAAAACGTTCAAGAAGAAAGGAAAAGGAAGCAGAAGTAGGGTGGCAGTTGTATGTTTGAATAAAAAGAAATATCAGACAAAGCTGTAATTCCACCAAGTAAAAGGTCTTGAGTGGAAAGTTCTGCCATACAAACCAAATTAGAATACTTTTATTAGAGACTTTGATTCCTCTTGAGAACACCTTGTCTCTCCTTGAAAAGAGCTCAGCTTTTTTCAGTCACCCTGCGAGCTCCACCATCAGGTTTACCTTCTTTCATGGTACTTTCCTGTCTTTCTGTACCGCAAACTGGACCTTTATAGAGGGAAAGGGTCGTTCACTTTAGCTAAGTTTTACTTACATGTAGGAAACCTGCAAATTGGGGATGGCAAAAAGCAATTGAGACCAGATAAGTTGATGTTTCTAGAAATTTATGAGCTGAAGTATTTCATTCCAGTCGTAATATCATTTTGCAGATATTTACACGTACTTACCATGAAAGATTACTGTCATATTCCCCAACTCCCCAACAAACCTTCTAACAAATTAATTTATGTGCCATGAGACTGATTTCTGCATAGGATAGCAATACCCAAGAGTTTTTGCGTTTTTACTTTCCTTTTGATAATTTTGCCAAAGATTATTTCATTTTTATTCAGAATTTTTTTGCGTGAAATTTAGGAGTCTGTATTTTTGTATGCGACTGCCTCATTTCAAGTGTTTAGTTATCTTTTTTTTTTTAAATCAGTGTGTCAACAGTTTCTGATGTCTTTTGTTTAATTGGTTGTGGTGGTAATCATGTAGGTGTAATCAATTGAATGCTTTAAGAAGCAGTTGTTTTGGTTAGCACATGGTGTAAAGAGTGTGTGAGGCACTTTGTATTGTGTTATGAAGAATCCTGCTGAGTGTGTACATGTATTGTCAATGAGAAATTGTGTGCAGTCCAAGGATTTAGTTGATCTTCTAGATGACGTGTCTCTTGTGGAGAGATTTCTTTTCAGAAATTACTCATCTGCTTTTGGTGATTTCTACCAGCCATATGTCGGATCTGTACCCATGAAAGTGTTTGAGCGCGGCAAGAAACTACAGTTGGTGGTCATTGTGAGGCCTGTATGTTGACATATCAGTTTCCAAGTGTGCTTTGAAATCCTGTGGTTTGCCTGGAAATGCTCAAACTGCTCTTTTAAATCTGTTGTGTTAACAGCTGTGTTTTACACGTAATGGACACGTGTCCATGGTAGACTGTGTTAGGGACAATACAAAGGATAGATGTATGTAACCAAAGTGGTAAATGGTGAGCAGGAAGTGTTCACAAGTCACATGTATGTGTGCATGCGGGTGCACATGAGAAATGTTATCAATGCATATGTACATCTAGTTGAGGGATGATATTGTGATTCATGCATGATAGAGGTGCTTATGTTCAGTGTGTGATTGGACTTATCCTGAGGATGGTACTGGTACCCAGAAGACGGTCAAGGTAAATAACAAATGTAGGCACACCCAAAAAACTCTGGTCCTCAGTCTTTGTTATGAAAAGCATAGCGATTTCTTAGGGGGCCTCACATAGCTACTCACAATAATCGGATCCTCTAGGATTGTGTTGATTTTTAAAATCGGCCAGTGTGGACCCAGTCTTTTGCAATCTTGCCCAAACTGGTACAAGTACATTTGTCTTCATGATGGACAAGAACACAGTAAGGGAGAACAAATAGAAGGTGCAGGACACCTTTGTTTATGGTATTCCTCCTAATTGGATAACCTCACAGATACAGCTAGCTGTGTTTTAGCATTAAGAAAATGCTCATGGATGTCACAATATTTGAAGAAAACTGATTCACACAAGTCAGACGGAAACAAGATTGAAATTTCTCTAATTTGCAAGATTAAAATTTCTCTAATTTGCAATTTTTTTTATATAATTCTGTGAAGTTTGTCTGTACAGGCTAGAGTAATGAGAATTGCATGCACACAGCAAGTATTGATTGCAGTAATTTACCAAATGTATGAATATATCAATGTTGCTAGCAAGGATGATATTTGCAGTCATTCAGTCTTTTAGTTTGTTACTTTGTACTGAAATGTGTTCACAAATAACTTTTGCATTTACTTGGAGAACAATATACACGTTTAGAGGCGTGGAGACTTTGAGCAGACTGGCAGAATTTCTGAAATATATCCCAGATCAGTTCCTACAAAAGAGAAACTATACATCTTTTAAGTGTACCACGTGAATGAAATGTTTTGTAGTAAAACACACAACCAACAGCACACCAATCTAATTGCAATTGCAGTAACTCTTTTCCGGCAAAAGTTTAAGACCCCCTACAGCCATGAGAAACAAATGCTTGTTTTCATGATTTCAATAATTATCGTAATTGCAGCTCCAGACATCATCCATCATTACGGTATTCATGTGCAATTGTAATAGTATAATTATTGTGTCGTACATATATTTCTCATCAATTGTATTAATTTAAGTATATATATTATGTGTTTCAGCATCAATCAGCAAAGTGAAGTTGTTTCCGTTTCTTTTACAAGTGTGTCATCTTTGCAGACGGACAGATATAGTGATAACTCACATTTGTACTTGTTGACCAAAGACACATCAAGCATTAACAGTAGATTCCTTTTGAGGTTCTTTTGGTGTACCAGATCTTAGTAAGTTTGACTGTGTGTTCATCTGAGGGACTTTGTTCATTCGTTGAGGTTGTAGTGGATAAATAGATTTGACATTGTTCGCTGTTCGTGCAGTGACTTCAATTCGGCAAAGCCATGTTGGTTTTCAGTTAATTCGAAGCGTACATTAAAATTGAACATTTAAATCTGCAGATTCTGATAAGTCTCGGTACGTATAGATTGCTTTTGATTAATCAATTTTGATGTGTTTAAACTTATTTTTCTGATATACGCAAACATGCAGGTATAGACAAATCTTGTAGTGTGCAGTGGATGTGAATTGTTACAAAAATGTAACCATTAACCAATATTTTTTTAGATCTCGCACGCTTACTAATTTGAATGTCTTTGCAAATTGCCTTAACCAGTAATGATTTTTTCCATGAAACATCAGTTGTGTCTCCCTTGTACACCACACAATATAAGTACAAGTAGATCTTCAGGGCAGTTCATTGTTTTTATCTTCCCAAACAATTTTGTGCCAAACTTTTCTCCCTCAACTTCTCCCAAAAGAGCAAGTGAGTATTGCAGTTGATTTCCACAGAGCATGTTATCATGACATTGTAGATGGCATGGATGACAATGAGGTTGAAATCACTCATGCTGAACGTGAGTATATTTCACAGACGGTTACTTCAAAGCCCAGAAGTTGAAACTTGTCATGACTTTTCCACTATTTTTGCATGTCAACTAGTCTCTTGTTCTAAATCCCAGAGCATGTTGAGATACACATTGTTGAGCTTGTTAACTCAGTCTGTACATGTGTTAACTGCATTGTTATTATTGACAAGGGAATTCTGGTGTGGACTAGAATTCAAATGCAAACAATAACCCTGCATTTTACAGTTAGAGATACTGTGTTGACAAATAAAAGAGATTATGGTTCAACATGCTGTGGGGAGTACCGTAGCACAAGAACTTGTAATTGGCATACAACACAATAGTAAAAAAATCAAAGAAAGTTACAGCTGTTGGCCTTTTAATCTCCTGCCTGTAACTAACAATGCTTTATGGACTTGTACTTCTTGAGCGGGAGAACAAAATGTACATCTGTAATGTGGTGTGTACTTCATCCTTGTGCTATGAGTGCAATACTGACCTTGACCATGTACAAATGGAAATGGTGCTAGTCATCAGCAGTAAATTGTGAATGATACTGAGAGAGTTGCTGTTACAATGGAAATTTTGTTTTGATAGGAATCAGTTTAAGGCAAAGCAGAACGACACGCATTTTAAAGAAAGTGGCCTCATATTTCTATTCTGCCATGCTTATAATGTTTGAATTTAACATGTACAGTTAAGGTCGCACAAACATTTATAAAAGTTTAATTGTTTTATTTGTTGAATGGAGAATGCACACAAAGATCCATGCTTATTGATTCACAAAGATTCATGTTTAATGAATACATTTTTGTGAATGGATACCATGATCCTCGGAAAGGTCATGGTGTTACTCTGTTATTGATAATGTAAGAAGCATTATTGCTACTTGGACAGTAGGAGTTACAGTCGTTGTTGAATGAGAATGCTGTCCAGTTGCTGCTCTGCTACTGTGGGGTCGAGTCAAACATCATGCTGTCACAGTTTCTGAAGTTCAGAATTTTAGTACGTATTTGATCGTTTCAATTGGGCAGTTTACAGCTATTTGTGTCATGGCTGACATTACATCCACAAAGTGGCTATTGTTATGCTGTTTCTCTAGATCTGTGTTGGTTTAATTGGTGTTTGCATGACAGTTCTGATGTCTTGGTTCTGTTACTTGCAGCAGTAATGGTATTGCTGCAGCCCAACTGGTCTATTTGCACTGAAAAAGTATGTTATCTGTCAGTGACCTTGGTAGTTGTCTCTAATCTGATGCTGCCAGTCCCTAGAATATGCGGAACCATCATGCGATTCCTTGTCCTGCCCAGCAGCTTCAGTCGTGTGTGCCATCAGAATACAGAATACTAGTCTTGTAACATTCGAGGTAACATGCCATGTTACAGCAACTGCAGATTTCTTATTAAGTTTAGATTCAAACGGCATTTACAGAAATATTTAAAATGCCTTGGTGTATTGCACATGTCAGCTACCATGACAAGCTACAACTGGTGTTAAATAATTAACTTCTGTGATTATTGTCAGTTTATACATAATAATATATAAATATATATATGTTGTGTTATCGTGAAATAATTTGTAATCTTACCGTGTCAAAGCTTGTAAGAAACGTACAGCATTTCAATGGAAGTACAAATTTTTAATCAGATTGACATAAAATGGAAAATTTAATATTTTGGAATTTTTATAGAGAATTGTCAAGCTGGTTTCTTCAAGTTGCCTCTGCCAAGTAATATCTTGTTACTGCAGTCTTTTTCTAAGTATTTATGTTATTTACAGCAATTGTACTTTGGAGGCCAGGGATAATTTTATATTGGAATACTTATCATGAATCGCCTTGATTGAATCGCTGGCTATGTGGGTTTTTTCTACATTGTACATGTTACATATGTACCTTTCTGTAGGGGTGTCATCTATGTTATTAAAGAATACTTTCAACTGAGACACTGGTTTATTGAGTCTTGTTTATGTCGTGTATATAGGTTTATCATGGCAGCAGATTTCTTTATTTAATCAGTTTCCTTTAGGATCACACACAGCGTCTGTATCCCCAAATCTGCTCGGCAAAATCACAACTATGGCCACTGAATAAGGCCAGTGTAGCAATACCAGTCTGAAGTCAATAAATGGTAGTCAAGATGGTATAAAAAAGAATGCCTGATCAAATACTGTAAAACATGTCTACTTCACTAGCATGGCATTTGCTAATTTAGCTGAAGTTAAGGGTTCTGCAAGGTAAAATGCAACTAACTACAAGATTTCCCAACATAAACAATGGTCAAATTGTCTTGTTACCTGAACCCACCGATTCACTTTACATTATCATGTGACATGTAGCTACAAGAGCCTGCAGCTAATTCAAAGTTTTTTACACTGTAAAGTATGCACAAAACTACTGTTAACGCTTAGCCTCCCTTGTGAAACATCAGTTTCACTGTACATACTATTACCTTGACACATCCAACTCCAACACACACACTTTCTAAGCATGGCTAGGAATTACTCCAGTTTGCCACATAGACAGCTGTGACTTAAAGTTACTGTAATATCATACAATTATTAGTGACTTCAGGACAAATCAAGATTGGCTGCACCATAAAGAAAACACTCTTAATGTTTGTCTTATATTATAGCTTTGAAATTTAATTTGAGGTTCCAAGGGATAGCCTTATTCACATTTGTTCAAATGAAGATGAAATCACTCATCTGATAACTTTTAAAGTTTGTTTCAAAGTTTGTATGTTCGTTGGGATGACTCCATTCAGATTTCTTCACATGTGGAAATTTGCATCTGTAAATTCTGTAGACCAATTATTTTTCACATTTTGGTGATAAAGAAACTTTTCATGAATTGCCTTTAGATAGCTTTCAAATACTGCTAAATGGTGTGAGTCCCTAGGGTTAGCTTCACGCTAATTTTATCAAGTGACATTAAAATGAATTTTGTGGCAGTGCAACCCTTTCCATAAAAATAGCACAAAAAGTATTAAAGGTATACTGTCACCTGTTCCAATTTTGCCACAGTTACCATGGAAAGAGAAAATCTAACCTATCACAGATTTTAAGCGGGTGGCCGCTTTTCAAAAACAGTGCCCTCACATGGGCATTTTGAATGACATGGAACTCCCCTTTGACCATATATAGGCATATTTAGATTACAGGTGACAGCATACCTTTAATACAAACAGTGGCTGCATGTAGATATGCTGAATGATTCTACAGACTCATAAAATACTAGCACAGTGTGCATTGTGTAAACCACATCATGGCAAATGTTTGACTTTTCATATGTAGGGGTTCACATTCTCTGTTTAGCCCTCTAAGGAGACCGTGAAACGTAGCTCATTGTACTTACTGAGTGCAACCTTTTTTGGAGCCTTGGGATTGCTCCACCTGCAACCAGATGAATGGTTGCACAGGGCTGCTGCAGATTGATATTGTCTGTTTGTTGAATTCATTAACTATAAAAATAAGTAGGGAAAGAAGTTTGATTTTATTTTAAATTTAAGTTAAAGAATCTTAAACAAAAGCAAAAATAAAAGAAATTAGGAAACAACGACGACAAAGGAACATTCCCATTTTTGAAAAAAATTAAACAACTGTTCAAACAGTTGAACAATAAAAGGGATGTCATCGTTTCAATATGAAAACAAAAACAGAAAGAATCACAAAGAAAAAGTTAAATTTTTGTTTGCTTTAAACATTTTTCCCTAAAAGAAATTAAACCTCTTTTGTTTTTTCTGTATTTTTTGTTTCTATGTGTTGGTAATAATTTCATGCACCATCATGGTTTTTTCACTTTCATAAAGGCTTTTTGTTTTTTGGGTTTTTTGGGTTTTTTTTTGTCTGGAGCAGAAAATACACAAATATATAAATATCCCTAAAAATACACACCATTACATACCCAGCTAATCCCCAGGCTCGCTCTTCTATCACACGCGATTGTGCAGAACCTTAGTCCAAGCTTGGCGGTACTCTAAGCTTGGGTGAAGGTTTGCCAATGCTCTTCGGCCAAGCTTGTCGTCGATAAAGATTAATCCAATCTTGTTTGCAAATCTTGAGATAAGGATTGTGTCCAAAGCTTGGAACAGGGTTATTACCAAATCTTAAATCAAGCCTAGCTGGGATTAAGCTTCACTGAAGCTTGGCATTTAACCTTCACCTAAGGACAAACAACGGAGCTGTTACGTACGGCGGAAAACGCAGATACGCAGTTTGGTCGATATCGTATTGTATTCGAGTGATGTGTCCAAAATTCAAACGCATTATGTATAATAACCCCTTTATCATACATGCATCCATTGGTTTTGATCATTTCCCTGGCGGCATTTCGATACTCGATACGAAATCGACAGAAATAGGCCCTTCTTTATTCATTATTCGCGCCATACTCATATAGAAAGTTGGTTGCGAAGGAGTGATGGCAACCGTTTCACTTGTTGATATTATTCCGCTTTTGGGCCATTCCACTTCACTGGGTGGTTGTGGTAAAATTTCAAATTAAACGATTTAATTATTAAGATGTCAATCCGGGTTTCCATAATTTGAAGGATGTTAATATTTATATAAAATACCGAATTAAATGTGAAACATAGGCTGGAGTGTGTAAAGTGAGTAATTTTTCAGCTCTGAAAAATACTCAAAGCCCTTCATGAAAGTTACGAGGCCCACCAAAATCCGGTCAAAATCGACCTCGCGCAGCTCCCGGAGGAAAACGTACAGATATCTGTACGGCCTCGCCTGAAGTTGTACGAATGCAACGTGGATGTACATTTGTATAGTTGTGCCAGTCAGTTAATCTTGAAGAATTATCCATGTCCGTCCTTACACGTCCAATATGCCGAATTTATCATCTTAGAAAGGAATTTGTGAGCGGATTAGGGAATACTTGAAGTGAGTACAGCTTCGTAACTTGTATATACTGATTACTGTGTACATTTCGTTGCAATTTACGAATAAACCATTTCAAAGGTATTTACATCGTCTGATCGTATATTTTTGTCACTGGCTTGCCTAAATATGACTAAACTTGTTTAAACGACCTACATTAAAGTTTGTCTTTCGTGGGAGTATCTTTACTAGTAATATGATTTGTGTCAAAAACTTAACAAGGAACAGGATCACGAACTTTCTGAGTCACTACAAATCGTAAAGTGTGGTGTGTGCATCTCTTCGCTGTCGTGTATTTTCAGAAGTGTAGTCGGATTTTTGTGGCTCATTTATGGCTATACTCGATATAATTCAGTACATCGGTATTAAACCTTGTCAACAAGAAACTTGTCATATAGCGATTAATTCATAAAAGTCGTGATGCAGTCGATCAAGCCGCATTCTTCAGCTGTGCAGACGACATGAGCACCGGGCGTACTGGACAGTGATGACAAGAGGCGTTCCTGTCGCGATGTCGGTCTCAACGCAAACATATTTCAACGCGTTCGTGGTTATTTTATCCAAAGCCCGCTTACTGGTCTATATTTTTACTTAAATGTGGATCATAACTTTCAAACCAATAATTTGCCAAGACTCTGCAGCAAAATCGGCTCCCTAAACTGAGCAAAAAAATAACCCTTAATTAGGTCAAATGCTGGGTCAAGGGACCCAAAAGCTACAGTAGAAACGAAGATGATAAAAAGCTTATCCGTAAAGTTCGGCCCAAGCTTTACTGCCCAAGCTTGGAACAAGATTTGGAAGTTTAAGCTTTTATAAAGGTTAGTTTGCCCTAAGCTTCAACAAAGGTGTGCAAGGATAAGCTTCAGCTAATCTTGGGCGTCCCAGTCTTAATTTAAGGTCGGCACGCAAAGTCTTGTAATAAGCTTCGACGCTAATCTTCATCTAACCTTCGACCAAGCTTGGACTAAGGTATTGCACAATCGCGTGTGTAGGTTGACAGCCCCCAGGCGTCACTTGTCTTCTACTGTCGCGTGTCGGTCACATTTTGTCGTCTGCGCCGATATCAGGTTTGTTACTAAAGATAGCTGCACGCGCGCGCGCGCGACTTTCGTTCAACGCGTTTCAACGCTGCCTGAAATTCGGACAAATTTTGTTGTTGCATGCGCGGGTGTTGTTGTCGGAAAAGCTTGTTGTCTGAGCCATAAATTCATACGAATAAGTGTAACTTTTAGTTGCCATTATAACACTAACAGATTTTATTTTCGTCGTTCATGCGGAAAATAGGGACAAATATTTATTTGAGTTGTGTAGTGTTTGCCTTACCACAAAGTTGAGCAATAAAGTAAAGTAAAATTTATGCATATTAATGAGAGAAAAACATGACGTCATTTGCGATCAGTGCTATTCGAATTCTGATGCAGCGCAAGCGTCAATTTCGGCATCAGATCCGACAAGGCCATTAGCCTAATTTTTATAAAAAAACGCCTGTAAGTGATTCTGTCTTCGACACTGTTCAAACAGTCCGCATTCTCGCTTGCCAGAGCAATGATTTCCGCTCCGCTGACCTGCGCAAAAATCTCTGACGGGTAGGGCTGAGCTGTTGCCGTAAAGAGGCCCGTCGTGTACGACGATGAGTTTTCTCCGTTTATCTATATCAACGATACTTTGTATCAGCGACAAGGTGTATAATAACATTTACTGGCTAATAAAAGAGGTATATTTTATAAAGGCATGTTATATCATAATAATTTGTTTCGTATTTTTGTTTATTTACGAGTACTCAAAAAAAAAAACATGGCGGCGCCCAATGAGAAAGAAGGGTACACTTCCGGTTACTCGCATAGTATATTAATATGTACCGGTATGACCACGGGCATTCTGTTGTTCTTAAATGATGGTGTATAAGCGTGTAAACATGATTTCGTATTTTAGTTTCCGTTTGCCGCTGGAGAACTTACATCGTGATTTAAAAAAAATAAAAGCCTAAAAAAATGAGGTATTATTAATACAAAAGAAACAGTCGCATTCTGCTTGTTCACCTAACTGATTATTCTTTCTCACGCCCGGTCTCTCTGCACCGCGGCATGCACGGCAGAGTTCTTACCAGCGCGTATTTACCGCAATCATGAAGCGCGTAGAATGACGATGGTACGTTGCTATGACTGCCGTGTACATGAGCGCGGTGGCTGGAATGGAACGTGCACGCGACGACAGCTATGCACGCGAGCGCCTTTGAACTGTCGTCTGCTGTCCTGGCCTCAGAAATGTATATATACACAAGGGTATGCTCATATGAACATGGAACCTGACGATGTGCGTTACAAAAAAGGGGGGACAGGGGGACAGATATTATTACCCTCTGAAAAGTCCGCAAAGGTAAACGATTTTTTATTTTTGAAATGTAACTCATTGACGATAGAATGTAAAATATAGAATGAAAACAAAGAAAAAAATGTGAAAATGTAACCCTTTGACCTGCCAGGCTTGTTCACGTTCCGTTCGACCAAAACAGACTTAGTAAAAAGAAATGCACATTTGAAATAATCTTTCGGGTTCTATCGAAAGGCTTTCACTAAAACTGAAAAAAAATTAAATGTTCTTCTTTAGAATATTATATTGGAAGGTTTTTACTACGAAGAGAAATAAAAAATATGTCCTTTCTTCTGCGCATGACGAAACCACAGAACGGCATTTGCTATATATTAGCGTATTTTGCGACGTTCGAACATCCAAAGTCGCTACCGGATAACGGCAATTTGTAACGCACATAGTCAGGATTAGCGATGCATTTATTCTCGGTCATATTTCGAATATCTACTACATGCCTATCATTTTCATAACTTGATGTGTGCTACGATGCCATTTCAAATTTCATACGTCGTTTTCCCGACGGAATTCGACTCATTTCATCGGTAAATAATATCGTCGAGAAATGATTTGCATACCCTTGTGTATATATACAGTCCGGGTCAGCTCCAAAATTGGAGACGCTATACCATAATATTTTCCCCCTCTCATTAGCCAATCAGCGGCCAGCGCGCCATCAGTAAAAATTGTATTTCCTGGCAACCTCCACATGCGTCCTTCGTTACGTACGCCATACTGTGTCGAACTCCCGCGCCGTATTCTGTCATAATGTCGAACAGTTGTGAGGCCACTCTGTCAAAACACAATTTCAAAATCGCGTACCAGTTTTATTCTGGCTAAGACAACCAAACCCCATATATCGCTGTGATTCCTAGACTCTGGCTTGAAGTCCTGCGAAATATAAATCGTGTACCTACACAGATCGTTCAGAATACCCCATTTGTATCGGAGATGGCAGCGATACAAATTCTACCGTATGGGGAACAGTTGTGTGGCCACTCTGTCAACACATTTTCAAAATCGCGTACCATTTTTAGTCTGCGTTTGACAACTACAAAACAGGTATCGTTTTAAAGCTCTGACATTGCTCTTCTTTCTTGCAAAATGTTATACGCGTACCTACACAAATAACCTTTATAACAGTATTTCTAATAGAGATGACGAACATCCACAAAATGATTCTCGGTACTTGAGCGAAATCGATAAACAGGGGGTAGAAATGAATCGTCAATATTTCGAATATTTGTTCACTAATCGGACTCCTTGTTGGACATGACCTTCTGCAGAACACGTGGATTATGTTGACTGTCGAAATTCGTCGAAATTCACAAGACAGGGGCTTAATAAGCGGCCCAAAACTGCCGATCACACTTGGTGGGTAATTTGTGACCAAGCGTGACCTGTACTTTATTAATGAGTTAATGTGGTCGATGATTGGCTGAATGCCGGAATACATTATCATAATGAGTCTCCAATTTTGGAGCTGACCCGGACTGCTTATCAGTCTTCAGACCATAAAACAGACTCTTGTTTAGGTAAATGCCAGGTCAAATAGCAAAGTACTCAGCCAAGTTGCTGGGTAATTACCTAATTTGGTGTTCCGATAACTCGTGCGCCAAGTGTAATATTGTTAAACACTGGCTTCGTATCGTACAACTGCCACATTGTATTCTTGCTAAAGAAGCTTTTCTGGAGCAAATGGTAAACAACACTAACGATAGATCATGGTTTAACTGTTTAAGTGCTTTAATTAAAGACAATGAAATGGACTTTCTCCTTGATAAAGCTCCATCACTTAAACACCACAAAGTTATAACTGGTTTAATGAAAACAAATTTACTGCGAACGTCAAAATGAACCGGAGATCAACTTTGATAAGCCCCTATCAATTTCCCTCGCAATCTTCCAATATCCCTTGGAAAACACCGAGGTACTTTGGTTAGTGTTGCCGATAAACAGGCCAATAAACATACAGGCGCCTGCTGTGTTACCGCCATTCGATCTCCCTTCATTTCTGGCTCCCTTTCCGGGAAGAAACCATTTTGAAGCCCAAAGTGGTTGACAAGAAATGAAATAAAGCATGCGATTTAAGACCTTTAATTGTAATATTAATTTCAAACTCGATTTTTCACAGAACTTGTTTGCATTGTTACGTGCGTTGATCCTGTTATCGTAAAGTATTTCCCGTATGCAGTCATGTCACATGACATACTTGCAAAGCTTGCAAAGTAAACAACTGTCAGTGTGAGAGCACATGGATAGGCAATAGCAATGTTTCAAGTACAAGTTGAGTTCCACGGTAAAATTAGAAACATTCACACGGAACGACTGAGATACAGCCAGTTGGTATATCTAGTGACAGACAATGTCGTTGTACTGAGTGAGGCCCTGATTTGACTCTCGGCCGGCCGGTGAACTTATACTCATGGAAATGCCTAGCTGCAATAATTGTAGCCCTTGGTTGGTGGGGATTGGGCTTCTGTCGTGCGGCTCGCGCCTTGCCAGCCCAATCCCCACCAACCAAGGGCTACAATTATTGCAGCTAGGAAATGCCTAGCTGCAATAATTGTAGCCCTTGGTTGGTGGGGATTGGGCTTCTGTCGTGCGGCTCGCGCCTTGCCCCAACCGGGGCAAGGCGCGAGCCGCACGACAGAAGCCCAATCCCCACCAACCAAGGGCTACAATTATTGCAGCTAGGAAATGCCCAGTTCTGCGGTATTTCATTATGAATCTATGACATTGTTCACAGTGCTGAGCATGCGATGCATTTCTGTGGCGATACTGGTTTGGGAAACGCCTGTCAACCATTTTTCTATGATGCTTTTCTTGCCTAAAAATCCATTGTAAGGCAAATTGACGTCGACAGAGAAAAAATATTCTCACGATTTTATGAACTGGCATACCTTGATTACATCAGGGTCTCTCTATGGGCCCTAATGCAGTGCACATACTGATCGACAACCATAGATAAGACAGCAAAACTCAGCCGAAATTTCCGAGATTAACTGACACAGTGTTTTATATCGCTATTTTAAATCAAACTGATTACACAATCTCTGGATACAGAAATGGCATTTTGGTGAAATTTCAGCATCAAAAAAATCCAAAAACTTGACATGAGGACATCATGTGCCGATCAACAGCATAGTGCACGTGTGAAACTGGCATGCATTGACTCCATGGACTGTATAGAGCGTAGAGAAACTCTATGATTGACTGCACGGAAAAGCAGTCTGCATCTTGCGAAAACAACAACATAGCAGTGAAAACTGTAATAGTCACCAGTAAAAACTCTTCACAGATGAAAGGATAATTGCTTCAAACTAAGAAACTTCATGTTCAGAGGATGAAAATTTACATCGTGGTCCGTGAATGAAAATAAACAATGGCGGACGTTACTGTGTAATGAACTATACTATTTAGGTGACGGGGGTGGGCAGGGTCAAAGGATCAAGAAAGTACTGAAAAAACGTGTCATTTTCCCAATGATTCTGTCTCAGGAACTTCAGCGTCCCATTGTTTTGTAATATATAACAAGTGTGCCATGAGCTTCGTTGAATACACTGATATCAAACAGCCATAGCTGTAAACTGGCGCAAAATGGTTTGATCCATGCAGAAGCTTGCATAGGGAGATCGAATGGAGATAGCACAGCAGGCGCAGTGTATGTTTACTGACCAAAGTACCTCGGTGTTTTCCAAGGGGTATTGGAAGATTGCGAGGGAAATTGATAGGGGCTTATCAAAGTTGGTCTCCGGTTCATTTTGACGTTCGCAATAACAAACAATTATGAAGTCTTTTGGAAAAATTTGATCACTGATGAAAATAGTAAACTAAGAATGTATGCCAAAATAAAACGTAATTTTAGATTAGAACCCTACTTAACACAGTTACAAGGTGAGAAAAGAAAATTGCTCACCAAACTTCGCATTAGCAATCATGATCTAGCAATTGAAAAAGGGAGACACACTGTTCCAAAAACCCCAATTACTGAAAGATACTGCAATCAGTGTAACACCAACAGTATTGAAGATGAAACACACTTTTTATTAGTCTGTCAGAAATACAAAGTCCAAAGAAAGTACTTTTTCAGTAAAATCAATTTCCCAAACGACGATACTGAAAATCAGCTTATTTCTCTACTAACAAAACAAGAGTTATCTTTTAATGACAAATTGCAGATTATATTTTTACCTTATATAAACAAAGAAATACCTATTTATATTTATTATTAGCTACTATTATTATATAATACTTTATCTTTATTGAAGAAAAATGTGAACTTATTTTTGTATTACACTGTTATTGCTACAAATGTGATGTAAATCCTATATTTACAGGCAAGCTATAAAATATTATTATTATTATTATTATTATTATTATTATTAATATTACAAGTTTAGGGGCTATAAGTATTATATAGAAATGTAATAACACTAGTTCATTGAAGCTCTGGGAATTCTGAAAAAGAGGTGTTGTTCATTTTAATTTTGTCAACAGGGGTGACTTTAATTGTCGTACGTATGTTCTCTCCGCCTAGTTAGGTGTTCCTTTTGACATCACTACCGTTATGAATATTCATATACTTGCAAAAACTGACAGTCGCTGTGTCTGACAGCGCGTGCTCACAGCTGCTGAGCTGCACAGCGTAGCTTTCAAATGCAGGCCCATCGTGGCAGTCGTGGCGTGCACAAAACAAGGCACAGCGACTGTGGAGAGTCTATGCCAGTGTAATTGGCATTGTAAACGTATCTTCAGCGTGGCATTTGTAGTTGTGGCGAAAACCATAACCCTCTCCCTATGCTGACATTGTTGGGGGTTTTTTGTTCTTGTGCATTAAATGTAAGCAATCAAGGAAGTTTGCGGATGGAAATAGAGCAAAGGCATGAGTTTTCCGCGAGATCTGTGCCACAAATATAACTTTACGCATGTGCACTCTTTTGCCAGTGTAGTCTGCCAAGATGAGCATGCGCAATTGAGTGAACGTGCGCGTGAATGTGTAGTCTGTACACTACGTCTCGTGCTATATAATCATGTCGTTCAGCTTTGCATGTTGACAGAAACTGGAATTACTGCAGAGAATACTTTTCAGGACATCACATGTGAGTCTCTAAGGTAACAAGCAGGACGTTTAGGAAATCCTTTCAGAAAGTTCACGCCGCCTGTGGCCACTTTGTGGAGTATAAGCTTATAGTAATGTTATATGTACATGGAGCGTATATAGTATTTCTACTGTACAGTGTACATATTGCCGGATAATATGCGATGGAATTTTGCGTTTCACGTCGTTCAATCATTTAGATGGAAATGCCGCCCTTCTCCAAACTTTAAAAAAAACAGGGTGACAGATTTGGAATGCTAACTCTTGTATATCAAGAATGGCGTAATTTCATGAGAAGACATTTGTATTCGAGCACGGCTACAGTTTTTGATTCGAGAACTCTCATCATGGACCGTGGTTGTATTCAACAATCGAGAGGGCAAGGGTGAGTCGAACTTTTTCCTATGTCCATGTAGCACTCGTGCAAAAATAAGCGAATCCACAGGCCTTTGACGAATCAATAAATGCGTTTTTCACCAAACTGAAAGGTTGAAAGATCCGTCCGTCACTTTGGGACGAGCTAGATAAATGCAGTCAAACCCAGCTGGGCACATAATGTGACTTTGTTCTGGAAATTACGAAGACGACCGGCCGTGCGGTGGAACTTTGCAACAAAGTTTCAATGTCTGAACTGACGTACTTGAATGACAGGCACAGGAAACGATGACCAATAAAAACGCATTCTTGTTGCATTTTGATAATAATGTATCACAATGACACAGAAATTATGCCTCCTCCCGGCAGAAGGGCCATGGCCAATTTTTAGCCCTGCTACAGTATGTCTCAGTGCTGAAAAGGCCATGTTGTTGTCAGGTTGTCATGGCGACTTTTAAAGTTTGCATACAACTCTGAGAGTGAAACGGGTTGTTAATAGGTCACAAAACTTTTGAGTCCCACTGTCGTCCATTATACCTGTTTCCTTGGGTATAAAGGTGTGCAAGTATACACATCAAAAGACTAGAAAATTCACTTCATGGGCAGAATCTCGTAAAATAGCCTTTTCTTGTCTGGTTAAAGAAAAAAGATACCCCTGATCTAAAATATGCATGGTTTTAAATAAAAAAAAACTGTGGTTACCTAAATGGTTGCCATGGCAACATGAAAAAAAATGAACATGGAGTTCCTGCTGTGATAAATACACTTAGGAGAGCATTTGCGTAGTAACTGTGATTACTTTTAATGGAATTTGAAAAAACTTTGAAATTTTAAAATGCAAATAGGTTACTATGGAAACAGGGCAGTAAAAATGGATATCATGTTTTGTCTTTCTAACCCAAAATAACCCTTTGGTATAATATTTCTGTTGATTTCTGGATTTTTACACTGGATATTTGGTCTTTCTAACCCAAAATATCCCTTTGATATAACATATTCTGTTGGTTACTGGATTTTAGGTGGAATCTTTGAAAAACTGGTAATTTTTACTCCTGAATGGTTACCATGGAAACATCTCACATTAAAATGAGTGTGATTTTTTTTGGTGTGCTAACAAGAAAAACCCTTATTATCAATTTTTTACATCAATCAATAGTTCTTTAATAGGAATTAGGGAAAAAGCAACATTTTCAATCCCAAAATAGTTACCATGGCAACTCGAAACATTAAGATAAGTCTGGTTTTTGTGTTCTCTGACCCGAACTCCCCCACTAGGTAATTTTCTTATCAATCAAAGTAACTTTTCATGGGATATTAGAAAAACTGAAATTTTCAACCCCTAAAATGGTTACCATGGAAACATGGGGCAGTAAAATCGATATCATGTTTGGTCTTTTTGACCCAAAATACCCTTACGGTGGAATTTTCACGGAAATCGAACCTATTATTATTCACGTTATTATTTCTATATAATACTTATATTAATTATTATTATTATAAGCTGAGTCTGCGTATGTGTGAATAGGTCGTCAAACTTTGAGGCGTCACCGTTATCCACTACACATGCTATACGTTCTTCAAGGGCTATGATCTGCAGGCATTGATATCAAATGACTAGAAAATTCACTTCCGGGATAGAATCATGCAAAATAAATTTTTCATTGTCTAGATATAAATAAAAATACCCTTTACAAAAAAAACTCTTCATTCATGCGGGGGCTACCAGACCTTTTCTCTGGGCTACCAACTTCAGAAAATGGTAGCCCAATGGGACTACCAGGCCAAAAAGTTAATTTCGAGCCCTGAAACGGCACGGACATTGGATGGAAACATTTTTCAAAAATTCTTAAAAATTTCTTTGAACTTTGCGATGAAAAAAACTAAACAATTTAAGGTTGTTTCTGTTCATTTGGTATAACCGTGGAAGAAAAAAGAAAATTATTGATTCATCGCTCGTCCGTTCTGAGAGTTTCGAAAACAGGTCTATGATCAGCCAATGAAAATTGGTGGTTTTCATCGATCATTTCGTCGGCTGTCTACGCGAATGCTTGGTTCTGATGCTGAAACTGATGCTGGAACATGACAATCCAAATCACATTCGACTGATTTTTGAAATGACTCCGGTTTAATTTTGACGCCAACTTTTCTGACTTGTCAAACTGCAAAGGCAATTATAATTATCTCTTCCATTTCTCTTCCTCTAACCAAGGGCGCCATCCCACGGCGCCCAGAAGTATTACTTGTTCTTACCTCGAAAGTCCGTTATTGTATACATGTATTTTCGAAATTATTAATCATCCAAGAATAATGAAAGTGGTTTTATAATTTATCGCCGCAATTGAGAAGAACGGGAAAATTACATATCACAAACTGACTGCGACCAGTTCGAAGGAGCAAAATTTGGGCAGTTAGCTATTAAAGCTATTAGCTATTAAAGAAACAAGCCAGTGACGACTTTGGCGATAGGTGTGGTTAACGTCAACGGCATTGTCAACTAGTCACGCGAAATGCTGGTGTTGTTGCCTCCAAAATTGCCACTGATCGAGTTCCAACCAACATCAAATCTTTTTGTGTATGTATATGCGACTACCTCACCCTTTACACCAAAAACACCATTTCGGACCTACTGTACGAATTAAGGTAGTGTGCACCTCGAATGTGAAAGACTTAATTTTTTGTGCTTAAACTTTCCTCAATGAAACTGTCAAGCATTCTCTTACCAAATCAAGAATACGAACCAGGGCTCGCCGTGCAAAGTTTGGTCCTAGAGAAACAAATTACCTGTCATTTACCGATATTTGAAATTCAAAATAGCGCTGTTCACGGTTACAGGTTTGTTACTAAATATAGCTGTACGCGCGCGACATCGGACACGCAGCTTGAAATGCGGACAAATTTTATCAATGTTGCATACATGGCCGTTTTTTGCAGCTTGTACTCTGAGTCGTGAATATGCCTTTCAGTATTCATTGTTACACTAGCAGTCGCCCACTAAGATGTGTTTTCGTCGTTTTTGCATGCGTAATTTTCAAAAGCGTAATCTAAAAATGCGGACAAATATTTATTTTTGCATATTAATGAGAGAACAGTGACGTAAACTGTGAACAGCCCTATTGCCGGCCGACCACCCTCGTTGCCTTTAGAAAAGTAAACTTTCCAATTTTCAAAAAAAACTAAGACGGTGAATTTTTTCTTATTCCCATAGCTTTAAATTGAGCCCCCATGAGGGTAGATCAAACAAAATAGTAAATTTTAATTCTGAATATCTTTCTCGCTCATCTTTATGTTTGCTACGAACCATTAGTGGATTAATGGATATAATTAAATAAGACAGGGTTAAATAAGACGGTATCGTCGAGTAAACCCTGTCTGGGTGAAGTCACTGTACCATTCCGACGACAGGAATATAAGTTAAACTTTGACCCCGAACCGCGATACATCAAATACTGTAAGTGTAGTCATAGGCCTTGAAAATACAGAGGTCCTATTCGTGAACGAAACGGTTTGAAGATCACAGAATTCCTAGAAATAAGATTTCGTCGTATTATGTTGCACTTGCACTCCATCGAGTCGTTAAACTAGCCTGGGACTCCATCCTGTAGTTTTTGGCCTTTTTGTCGACACGTTATTTTTAAATACATCGCCTTCCATGATAATATTTCATTGTAATCTATGCATTTGAAGTGTTCTTCACACTAAACTTTACCGATCGGCCCATACAATATATTATACTAATGTTTGTAAAATTGTGTAATAAAGCAGTCTGATTGATAACACAAAACTGCGATGAAAGGAAAGGTCACTCCGATGGAGGCGAGTATCCCATGGCAATATGCTATATCATCTGTATATTATCTGATAATTATCGTGAGTAGAAATCGTGTTTTTGTTTCGGTGCCCATGTCAACTTAATTGATGTTTTTACGCTCCGTCGCCCTGGGTTCATCTGACCTCGTTTCAAGTCATCAGCGCAACGCTCTCACATTTCGCTACTTGTCATCACCACCGCGGCACTGATGCGCGACAGCATGAATGTTGGGTGGAGATAAAACTTCTCTGGCTTGAAAAAAAATAGCGCCCACAGAAGAAACTGACATCTGCTTATGAAGCCGGCCAAGGATGAAGACAATATCAGACTGTATATTTTACATACGGTTTATTTATGATCATGCTTGTCCCCAGACGTTTGCTCAGTAAGTATATAGGGGAAAGCAAAAGCTGTTGGTGCTATCAATAATACATTTACAGCTTACGACATTATGTTCCCGCCTCCTCGTCAAAACTAGCGGCAACTGAGGACTACGATCACACAAACAGCCTGAAACTCAGAAAAGTAAACAATACAACACCCTCGTATTACAAATACGCATTTATATATATTGACTTAAAATGACCTATATTGTATAAAAATCGAAATAATAGAGCGGGGCTAACTACAGATGACATTGTAAAGCTGTCAATTTAACGTAACACTGGCATTTCATTAGCGTGTTGCATCAATTCAGTTCGTACACCGACATAGTCATTTTAGAAAAGCAAATTCATATAAATGCATAATATAATTCCACTCAATATGAATACTTATCACCGATTAATCTTCTGTAATTGTCATAAAACCACAATAAGGAAATACAATGACAGCACTCGTTTGAACAAATTCAAAGCATTTCATCGCTTATTGAAAACAGACTGAATTGTATGAATGAACGTTCCTTCAGTTTCTAATTCTACTTGATTCCATCTGCTTGTTCATCTGCCAGCGCACAAAAACAAATGAAATTCTCCAAAATATTCTTGTCACACTGAATTTGATTGTAGAGCCAGAATCGAGAGCGACAGGTAAATATAAGAACACAATTTAGAGTTTGAATCCTTTGGTGAAAATGAATTCTACTGATAAATTATTCAGTCAGCATTTTAATTGCATCGCTGTACATATAATACAAAAGGTATGGTATACTTAAAGGTAAATCCGTAATGTGTTCATGTGTGGTGTTGTGGAGTACAAAACAAACAATTGAAAACCTATACTGACTGATACAACGGGGCATGAATTCAATATATCAAAATATCCCCCACCCCCACCCCCGCTGTTTTTCAAAAAGTTTCCACCCGTCCGATTCCTTTTGCGTTTTACTGAGCGATATCTTCGTTTTATCCTCTCCTTGAGACAAACATCTGTCATTTGTGTCCCTCTCATCAATGAACGCATGTTAGTTATTGGTTTCTCTTGCTCTGCCTCTGGAACTTGTGGCTTAGGAATTCGTCAAGGTAATGTTCCTCCAATCGGCACTCCTGAAGAAAACTGGGCAACATCGATCACTGCTTGGCAGAGATCACACTTCACAAACAAACATACAAATTATGATCACGTTGAATGGTATACAGCATCAGCCCAGGATTTTTCAGCCGTAAACCATGCCCCGCTTTCAACAGATTATTTGATTTCTTCAATTTTGATATCGTCTGACACACATGCGACGCCGACGCGGTTTCTGTGGACGGCCTGCAATACAAGAAAAAAAAGACAAAATAGGGTCGAATACGTCAATAAAATTATAAGCAAATATACACCTTCGTAGATTTTTAATTAGACCTATTTCCTCGCCTTGAAAGTTACATCTCAAGATTAGTGTGAGGTTGTTAAGTAGCATGTGAGTTTTGTTATCGTAAAAAAACGCAAAGCGCGATCTTGTATATACTAGTAACTATATTACTGCCCTATGTTTACCGCATTTAGTTGGCTGTAACGTTTGATGATATTTTCATTATTTTTGTTCTTGAAACAAACACATCTTCTAATACTTTTCTCTCCAGAGAGCGTTTAGGGTAGAATGTGCCCCGGGCAGGGACAGAAATTCGGACTCTCAAACTTTTACGTACAATTTTCGTTTTGGGCTACCGCGAAGCTTATCGTATGCGTCGAATAAGCTCTGTCCGAAAACTGTGACCGTGGGTGTAATATATATCAATGTGGAATCAGAGAAGGCAAACTTTTCCTTTTTTGAGTGTTTCAATTTTAGAATCCTATAAACGTACATAAGCTTATGCTGCAAATAGCGTGGGTGCTCATTACCTTGGGTTTTTCTTCTTTTTTTTTGGGGGGGGGGGGGTTCGTTGTTTTTTTAGGGGTTGACGTTATGGGGGGGATTATCTGACTTTTCTTTCACAGCGGACGGGGGGTCCGGTAAGCGGAAAATTGATAAAGGTTAAATTTAGGAGGGATGCCACGTGAGATGACAGGACAGGAGTAGAATTTGGTGGTTTCACTGTGCTTTGAATCCAATAAATGCAGACTATGCTATGATAGAGGTGACAGACTGACACAGTAATCTACGCGATGGCATTGTTATATGACTACCAATATGCTCAATTAAGAGGCTTCTTTTGTCCCTCATAGATAATTATGACAGGTCTTACTCATGCGCTTGCCCTATGATGACCTAATCTTCAACAGAGTGAAAACGTCGAACGTAGTATTTTAGCGCGAGTTTCTCTTTTTTTCTCAAGCTGCAGTATACGCCACCGTCACGGTAACGTTGTTTATAGAGACAGCAATTTACTATTCTGCAGGGAACAGACTGATGCAGTGTTCCACTGAATGGCATCATGATATCAATCACACAAAATTGCTCAGGCATTTCGAAAAATAAAAATAAAAATACCTTCTTCCAACCCTAAAAAATGACAAGTCCCTCCAAGAGACTTAAACAGTGACATTACCCGATACCTTTTTGGTGCACACTCAGGTTAAAATCGTATAGTGTTACCTAAATGTTATGGACACCGTAGGCAATACTCATGACTTGGAAATTGTGAGTGTGGAGCACTTTCTCTTACATGAAGCCAAGAAAGGTAACATGAAAACGTACCGTCTGGAAAATACCCTCAATGGCCACGTTTCTGTTCTTGCTAATATGTCGTCTGCGCACTTTGTCTTCCGTGATCGAACGCATGATTTTCATGTTCTCGTTGCGTATTTTATATCGCTCTATTTCAATCAACTTCTCTTCTTTCAGTGCCTCCCTGTGGAGTTGGTCTTCGAAATATTTGACTCTGATGGCTTCCAAGAGCTGAAAGCAATACATACAAAAGTTGGAAAGTGAGATATTTAAGGAAAAGAAACAGCAAACAAACAAAGCAAAAACAGCGAGCAACATCATGATTAACTGTTCTGCCGTTCAGTTTTAAAATTGCTATGAATCCTGAAACTGTTGGTCAAGACCTGGCCACAAATGACGAGCCTAGTGAACTCTAACTCTTGATCTGCAGCAAGGTGAAGATAATGGCAGTGCTCTGCTTTCCTGACGTACCAGGTTGCATCATATAGACGTAGAGAAAACAGGTTCATGGTTACATCAGATAATAGACGAATCGAGGCAGTCATTTTGATTTGCCAAGCCAAACAGGATGAATATTGATAAACAATAAATGAGTTGAAGTGGATGTGTGTGTGTGTAATACTGTTCGATAATCAAGTTGTTGCGTACACAATCATGGCATTCTCATCACAAGTAGTACTCTTGTTATATATATCTGACACCTGCCCGGTGCAAGCCAAATGATTCCCTTTTTATTATCATACATTTAATCTTCAGTATCCTGTCATCATCGCCACTCTACAGCCTCAATATTAACACAGACATGTACATTCAGTATGAATAACTTCCTTTTTTGGATTGTCTATAGATTGATAATACTGTATGGATATTAATAATTACCTCTTGGTTAGTTGCACAGAATCCTAGGAATATCAGAGATGCCTGAAATGAGACAAATAATGTATACAATCAAAACTTGGTATGAATGTATGTATGTATGTATGTATGTATGTATGTATGTATGTATGTATGTATGTATGTATGTATGTATGTATGTATGTATGTATGTATGTATGTATGTATGTATGTATGTATGTATGTATGCATGCATGCATGTATGTATGTATGTATGTATAACGTGCGATACTATGAGTTGAATTAACACGATTGGAACTAATTTGGGATAATTGGATTTTCATATTTTTCAAATTCTCAAAAGTTTTAGGTGTCCTATAGCTGAATGTTGCAATATTACAAATTAATTATTAAAACAAGTGTGTATCTTAAAAAGAAAAGTAGATGAGGTTACATTTGCAGATTAAATCGACATTACTTCACCATCCACTTATCCCAAATTAGTTCCAATCGCGTTGATTGTTGACCTTGGTACTTTAATAGAAGAATAAGGAGTTGAAGAAACAGTCTCAAAAGTTCACAAAAAAAATATCTCAATAAAAAGATATGTACCACTCAATGCAATATTTCACCGTATAATTAGACAATTAACTAATTTGATTCAAAGTCAAGTAGCTTTCTCTACCCGGCACTGAGTATGGCCCGTATTGTACAAGTTTACATGAAGGTGTACGATACAATAATGCAAATATGATGATCCAATAGGAGTGTCACTGCCCTAGGTTAGGCAATGAGTGACATTTGACATTTTGAGTAGTTACTCGGGTTCAATTTATCAATTATGTTATCTTCTACTACATCATGATGAAGTACCTGATACTTGGCTTGCCAACACAGTGAATACATTATGTAAGGTACATGTACCGTACATTGTTTTGGTCGACCATTGAATTACAACCCAGACAAATATTATTCTTTCTCTATAGTAACAGATGGTAGTGCTGCGAATGAACGGGTCAGACAATGGATAGTCCCAACGTTTTCTTCTGAGGAGCTCAAGAAACAATGGTTGGTGCACAATGACAGTACTAGTGATAAAGAACTATACACTACTGAGCTACAAACACTATTGGAACTAATTTGGGAGAATTGGATCTTCATATTATTCAAATCTCTCAAAAGTGTTAGGTGCCCTGTAGCTGAATGTTGTAATATTACAAATTACTCATTAGTGCATTGCCAAAAGAGAAAAACAGATAAGCTTACATTTGCAGATTAAACCGACATTACTTCACTATCAAAATATCCCAAATTAGTTCCAATCTTGTTAGTATTAAATTACAAACCATGTAAGCATTTCAAAAACAATCTTGACATATACTTACAAAGGCGAATAAGGAGGTTGCGAATATATAGGTATATAAGAAATAGGCGTTCATGGTCGTCATTTTACCGAAGATCCACGTCATAATCATAGTCGGAAACAAAAGGCTCACAATTAGCAAATCATTCCTGTGAATACAGAGAAACAAGTTACATATAAACATTCTTCAAAAGTATTGTCTATTTGCTGCATCATTCCTTTATCTTTTTTTCAGTATTTGTTCTACTGCAAATGTTTAGCTTTAATCCACGGAGTATAATGAAATGCCGGAGATTTAGGGACCGTCTCAGATTGTTGTATAAGTTCAAAAAGCGAATATTCGTTTACGGAGAGAGGGGGTTTGACCTCCATTCAATAGGGCCGTTCACAGTTTACGTCACTGTCTCTAATTAATATGCAAAAATAAATATTTGTCCGCATTTTCAGATAACGCTTTTGAAAATTACGCATGCAAGAACGACGAAAATACATCTCAGTGGGTGACTGCTAGTGTAACAATGAATACTAAAAAACATATTCACGACTCTGAGTATTAGCTGCAAAAACGGCCATGTATGCAACATTGATAAAATTTGTCCGCATTTCAAGCTGCGTGTGCGATGTCGCGCGCGTACAGCTATATTTAGAAACAAACCTGTAACCGTGAACAGCGCTATTAGTGAAGTTCACTTTCGCACTTTTATTTTTTGATTACAAGTTCTCTTTACTTAAAAATCAACAAAAACTGCACACTAGTGCGAACAAATTTTACTGTAATTATTTCCAGCTCGTTCGTGTCATACTGGCGGCGGTTAGTACTCAAACTTGATAGATTACTTGACGATGTAATGTTCACCGGGGAAACATATTATAGAAATAACGGGCGACGCGCTGACCATTAACGTTTATTTGTGGGCAAGGGCGAGAGGAAAGCCAAAAATTAACGGGCGAGGCTTGCCGAGCCCGTTAATTTGGCTTTCCTCGAGCCCGCGCCCACAAATAAACGTTAATGGTCAGAGCGGAGTCTGTTTTTTCCATTATATTATCAGCGAACCCGAGAAAACCGTCAAAATTTGCGAAAATTTCCGGAGCGAACGACAACTGGGCCCCAGAAACTGAGCAATACGCGACGCACTGTCACGTGCGCTGTAAAAATGGCAAATCCGGAGATGTTTTCAGAAAAAAGTATCTCAACATGACCTACAAGTGCTTCATTTTATTTTGTGATTGATGGTGATTTACGTTTGAGCTGTAAAGTTACGATACTTTGAGTTGTTAATCTTATTATTCATATTCACGGGCATGTAAACGAACCATTACTGTGTATTTGTGGTCAGTCACGTGGTTCAGCTCGACCAATCAAAATGCGACAGGCAGGGCATGATAATATCTTCAGTAACTATAGCAAAAATGCTACATTGTACTCTCAGGTAGGCGTCAACATTTCGCACTTTTGAACTTTGGTTTAGGGGGAAGGGGGAGGGGGTGTTGATGTTACCGAAGGAATTTCGTTTCATGAACTTATGCGACAATCTGATGGCTCTCCAACACTCGCCATGTTAGCATTGCTGTTAGCACTGATAATTGCATTCGTATGGTCATGATGGAGCGTTTTAGCATGGTGCGGGGAGTAGATAAGACAACGAATTGATATCCGCGTCAACATTACAAGCAAATTATGGTCAAAAGTTTGATACGGGCGTTCACCTCCTCTCTGAACAGGGGGTTGTCCTATCGACCAGCGATGCAACTGACTGACCATATGTATAATATATCATTATACCAGAGTCGTGCGTGCTGCAAGGAGGTACGCCATTCCGTTGTAAGATACATGCATGATGTGTACCTATACTTTATGGGTATGCAGTAAAACATTGGCACCGAAATCGTGAAAATGAACAAAGAGCAATCAGAACATTTGCCACGCAAAGCATGCCAAAACCTTCGGAAACAAAGAGAATAAACGTTATCAAGCTCACCATAGACGATCTTTCTCGAACCAGACGAATTCATCCTCTCTTTTGCAATACATCCGATGGGTTAAAATCAGAAGTGATAGGTTTATCTGTTTCGGTTAAAAAAAACGGAAAGCGAAAGATGAGACATCAAGTTCACATCTAGAATGCATGATGTACAAAGAATTCTCCACTGTCAATGCAAATGATATGTTTTAGACCGTTTGACAAGGTAAGTAATACGCTTTTACATTAATGAATATCATGATGTCTCGCTTTAACCACCTGAAATATAATTTCTGTTAAAATCGTTACTTATCCTTGACAAGGTAATCGAACTTGGCATTGGGAAAAAATTGCGTTAGCGCTGCCAACCTTAGAGTAAATTGTAAAAATTTCTCTACCATTACACATACACTTTACACGGGCTGTAACACAGAATGATTTTTCATGCTTTTCTTCCCTGAAACAAGTATTTATTCATCTCCCAAAGTATGTTGACATTGAAAGTATTGGGCTTGCAAACACAACACACTTTGTATAATAAGTAATGTCATTATTGCCAAATGATATTCACGTCAGAACCGTACTTCGGTGGCCAAGAATAACAATAGGCACTACACAGTTCTGTTGACAAAATGAGCGCTGGGCACTCTGACAAAGCAGAATGAAAAATTGCCTTTTATCAGACCACAATACACCGGTGCTCCAGCAGGTTCAAAGTTCAAGTATTATATAGTTTGCCATTTGTACTATTTCAATTTGTATTTGATGAGCCTGAAGGCAAATGTATTTGTGGACAATAAGTATCTGAACTGAATTGAACTGAACTGAACTGAACTAAATTGAATTGAATTGAATTGAACTGAATTGAATTGAATTGAACTGAACTGAATTGAATTGAACTGAATTGAACTGAACTGAATTGAATTGAACTGAATTGAATTGAACTGAACTGAATTGAACTGAATTGAATTGAATTGAATTGAATTGAATTGAATTGAATTGAATTGAATTGAATTGAATTGAATTGAATTGAATTGAATTGAATTGAATTGAATTGAATTGAATTGAATTGAATTGAATTGAACTGAATTGAATTGAACTGAATTGAATTGAATTGAATTGAATTGAATTGAATTGAATTGAATTGAATTGAATTGAATTGAATTGAATTGAATCGAATTGAATTGAATTAAATTGAATTGAATTGAATCGAAATGAATTGAATTGAATTGAATTGAATTGAATTGAATTTAATTTAATTTAATTTAATTTAATTTAATTTAATTTAATTTAAGTTAATTTATTTAATTTAATTTAATTTATTTAATTGATGGGAAATTCAACAAATAGAATGACGCCATAAACCATACAAATTTAAAACCTTATAGGTCCTATCTAGGGCCAGCAGAATCCCACATAACAAATGCTTCTGCCTTGAAGATTTTCTATTTGAATTTTCAGATCGCTTTTTTATGTAGTTTATGAAGTTTTTACAAGGCTAAAACAAAACAAGGCGTTCGAGCGATATTGGGACTTACCAAGGAGAACAGCAAAAAGATGGATTCCGAAACAACGGCGTCATTTTCTTTCAGAAAACAACTGAAAAAATATTAAAACGAGGAACGATCAAAAATAATATATGTCAAATGCATATGGCGGGATTTTAAAATGTTTAAAGTTTAATGTGATCGGAAGATAGTGTAAATGGGGTAAATGAGGAGATTTCGATTCGAGAAGTCGACTTGAAGATGTTAATTGATATGATCAAGGAAACTGGTCGTGACGGGGGCGTCACGATTTCTGTTTCGAATCATTCGTTTGATCGATAATGAGAAACACCCTAGCCAAAGACTAATGACGTTAGAAGAAACATGACACAGTCAATTAACGACAAAGAAAGCTCCGTATCCTCCTTATATCCAGAATTAAGTCATATTTTGACATCAGTTGTTTTGCTTTCCTCGCCATCCATTTACATCTCAAACTAAATCGTTCACAAAATTATCGGTTCATGAAATCACACATAATCTGGAGGTGGAAAAAAACTTGGGGTTTTTCTGAGCCTTGTGGGTTGTCACTTTCGACTTGCATCAACCAAAATCTCTCCGCCCATTTCGCAAGTTGGCATACTTTCATTGAAAGACTTAAATTCTGCGCAAACTTTCTTTTAGAAAACTCTAAAGCATTCCTTTTTAAAATCAAAATTAGGGGTAACCATGCAAAACTTGATAAGAGATAAAAAAACCAACTCAATATTTACCGCTATTTGAAATTCAAAAGGTCTGCCTTTCCTGTATTAACTCTATGGATGAAAATCAAACTTTCGATTTCTACAAAATAATCTGCCGAAAATTATGTGAATTCAAAGAGCTTCAAGATAAGACCCGACTAGTGATAGTTCGAAAAGTTCGAGAGTTCAAAAATATCTGTCCTCGAGGAGCATTCAAACTTAATCAAAATGGATTTGAACTAGTTGTCATTGGGGCTGCCCAGGCCGGTGTACTGAAACCTTTTCTGTTCGTTCCTGTATCAGCTAGTCCAAAATGATAGCCCTCAAGATATTGTCGTCCTCAGATCTTATACAACGCAGGTGAGAAGTCAATTTCTAAACAAAGAGTAGCCATTTGGTCCAGGTCTAGATTGTGGGTGTTTTGGCTTTGGCTTGTCGCGCGTCTTAAAGGTGTTGACTTTTCTTGAGAAACATCTTGTTAATTGCTTGCAAGATTCTCTTTTTTTTCATTGACTCAACACGATACTGACCTATAATTTATCGTCCAGTTGGTTTATCATTCACCAAAATCGAACAAGCGGAAAACTAAATATGACGTTGACAGCATACCGTATCATGTGAAGGGTGTATGGTGTTCACAACAGAGAGACAGTTCCAGGCACGGTTCTGCTCTCTCTCTCTAACTCTTGGAGCTATGTGCTTGCAAACTCACCTGTACAAATCTGTCAAGTTCTCCGAGCCCTGTGTTTCAGAAGCTGTAACGTAAGCAAACGTGGCGACAACTATCGGGAAAACCCAACCCAGAATGGAGTACAGCAGTCTGTAAAAAGGTTCAAGAACATCTCTTTGTCAAGTACTAGTCGGATCTTTACATCACAGCATTCCATTTTACTTGTTATGAAGTGACACCGGAGTAATTCAATTCTTTTTTTTTTAATTTTGCGTTCACTCAACATTTTGATTATAAGCGGCTGAGCGTAAAAATCCACACAAGAATTTTACCAACGCAAGCTTTATATTTACTCAATTATTCCCATGTAATATGAATGTTCATTCGACAATCAAAGCGGAAACTTCTTTTTTCACCTCAACAATTTACAGCAGCCACTTCTCAATTATTGGTTCTCGTATTTGTGGATGTGTGAAGTGCTTGTTAACAATCTTCTGTTCTCTATTGAAATTTTTATCAACAAATTTTCTTTGTGATATATCTAATAATTAACACTGGCCTTGAGGGTTGCTCGGCTTGACCTATTCCGACGGGTCAGGACAATGATCCCTTTGATACTAATGAATGGTACTCTTTTGCAAGATGTAAACGTACTTTTTGATGAATTCTGTCAGAGGTGACACTAGCGTGCACAAAGCGATATCCGTTAAATATTCACCATTTACTGTGAATAATTAGCATCGCAATAGCGCATTTGAAAAATGTCAATTACACATTTGCCTGATCGAATACTATTACACTTCGGGAATTACAAAGATTCTATGAGGACATTCAGGTTTTGCGATTCTTACCTCCTGTTCGATACACAAACGTAGTACTTCACTTTGAAAAACACCTGTAAAATCTGACACAGCATCCAGGCATTGCTGCTCATGGCTTCAACGTAGACGAACAGAGACAATACGCGACAGCCCTGGGTAAGAAAACGGGGGGAAGAAACCTAATATTAGAACACGTCACGCCGTCGACATGAATACATTTAATATGAAAATAACTGGTCACCGTGGTGAAAGAACGGAGTATCTGTAACCTTCGTATACGATAACGATGTGAACAATTCGAAAACAGATCCTACAGTTTCCCTGTTTTTGTTTGTTGTTTTTTATTTTCATTATCAGGTCAGCCTTTCCTTAAGAAAATGTACATTGCTGCAAAACGAAGGGGAAGTATATGTAGTATGTCGTTTGTTTTGTTTTGTTTTGCTTTGTTTTACGGTTGCGTCAACTTTGAGATAAAACGTAAGCTGTGATGCAATTACCAGACTCATCGGCTTCGGTCGCCTAGTCATGCTTTTTTGGTCAGCGCGCCTGCGCAATACAGCAAATGTGACAATAAAGGGGTGAAAAATACGATTTTTATTCACCTGCGTGTCATTCAGAAAGAGGCCGATGAGGACACAGACGGGAAAGAATAGATAAGCCAACGTTGCCTGGGCCATCACGACATATCTGTCGATGTCGATGCTGAAAATCAAAATGAATTTTCTCTGATGAATTGAGAAGAAACTCATTATCGTCAGTTCTGCTCCAGTGGACCATCCAGACATATTGTTGTCATCAATTCATTCTAGTAGTAAGGATGAACAGGGCCCCCTTTGAAATACGCATTATCTAAAAAACCATTCACGTTCAATTCAAACGTGAAAATTTTCAATTTAAGTCTGGTCAAAACATGTCTTGCCAATGTCTCGACGTGAAAGTACCAAAAGTACTCACAAATATCTCGATAGATGGATATCAATTCGGGTCAACCTGTTCACCCCTATATTCCCTGTAAACAGGTCCAAATCGCCATTGATAACAATGGATTTGGGTCAAACCATAGTGGTGGAAGGGTTAAGACACCGCCCAAGCATTTCTATGGTTAGATTTCGGACTGTTTGTGTTTTAAAACACCGGACAGTGGTACGCTTACAACTGGCGAAGTTTTACAAAATACTGTTCACACGGTAGGACATAATGACCACAACTTCAAAAGTTCACAATATTGTGATGTTGGGCGTCGGGATATCACGGACAAGTACTCACCGTGACATACAGATCAGGATGAATGATATCAGTATCAGTATAGCTGCTACGATGCTAGCTATGATCAAAGCGTACTTCTTGCCAGCTTCAAGAAAGGGCTGAGGTAAAAAGTAAGGAAAATACATTAAAGGTATACAGTCATCTGTAATCTAAATATGCCCATATATGCTCAAAGGGGCGTTCCTTGTAATTCAAAATGCCCATGTGAGGGCGCTGTTTATAGAAAGCGACCACCCGCTTAAAGTCTGTGATTGGTTAGATTTTCTCTTTCCATGGTAACTGTGGCAAAATTGGGACAGATGACAGTATACCTTTAAGAACGAGAGTTGATTATTTCTTGCTTAGCCTACGGTAAATTTCTAAAAACCAGCCATACACTGCGTATAATCATGTTTTTTCACTTCCTGTCCCCCTTCAGACAACAATCACATCCTCATGTCAATAAAATGACACCTTTGAAATGATAGCCACATCACGAAATATATGTGATGAAAAACTACTACTCTGGTGTTGCTTTAAACGAGTGTCAAATGAAATGGCTCTCTACGCATCCCCGCCCACACACAAGAGTATTCTCTCATACATGGCATACGATGCCAGACTAAAACAGCTTTGGTTTCTATTATGGGAACTTGGCAATGGACTTGATGTAAAATACTTACCACTGGCTTCGGGCCCATGATCGATTTGATCACAAAACTGCCAAGGATATTGCATTTGCAGATAGTATAACCGCCAACCAGGTCGACTTTGACAGCTCCACAGCCTGTACCCATCAGAATTCTGGAAATTTCAAGAATTAATGTTTCAAAAAATATCATTGAAGGGACACAACGATTGTATTAATAAAAAGACCTGACAACATGCAAGATTCACTCCTTTGCTAAATTCTCGGGGAATGACAATTATATAGTAGATGAAGATGGACAGAGCAATTTGGTTTCATA
Source organism: Ptychodera flava (assembly GCF_041260155.1). Classification (NCBI taxonomy): domain Eukaryota; kingdom Metazoa; phylum Hemichordata; class Enteropneusta; family Ptychoderidae; genus Ptychodera; species Ptychodera flava. The sequence goes on along the minus strand of NC_091938.1, from coordinate 26,412,867 downwards.
TCAACCCCCACCCCTAACCCCTACCCCCGCGCTGGCGTAATTTACTATCATGGTGGTGAGACTCTGCTGTCATTCTCACCACTACAAGTCAGGCATTCTGGTTCTCCCCACCATATATGGTAATATCACCGTTGATACAGGAAATTGCCACTGGTGAGACTCAAGACTGAGGATGGCCAGCTTCGGTGACCAGTCCAGTGAAGATGGAGAATTTTCCCAACCATAGGTGAGAATTCAGGCTGCCAAACAGTTCGCACTATGTGTTGGTGAGAACCAGAATTTCTCATCTGGTAGCTGTGAGAATGACAGCAGAGGCTCTCCACTGGGGAGAAAATCGCACTTTCTCATCCCAGTCACATTGTCACGTTTTCTTTTCCATGGTGATTATAAATGAAGGGTGCCAATTCTGAGCACAGTGTGGTTTTATTCTTCTACAGCATTGACTCGACAATATATGAAACAATTGAGGCAACATCTCACGAGACATAAAGGCATTATTGAATGCGCAAATTGAATGATGTACTGTGAACTGAAAACAGTTATTCATTAGGTTTCATAAATAAATGATAGTCTCATACAATATGTCAACGTAGATACTTCATTGCATTGTCTAGGTGAACTAATTATTGAAATGAATTGTCTACACGCGTTAGGCTAAGGTAGAACGCGCCTAGGGACAGACTCTCAAACTTTTATCATTCTTTTCTGATGTACCACTCGTTGGGGTTCATTTTAAAGCTCTTAGTGTAAGAAAACTTTTCATTGGCTTAGTTTTTCGAAATTCGAAAATTTTTATTTTTCTTCATAGAGTTAATATTGGGGTGGCGGCCATTTTGAATTATTTAAAGGGTTATTTGCTTCTCTAGTACCAAAACTTGCACGGTAACCCCCCCCCCTCCTCCCACCCCGGATTTTTATTCTTGATTTCGGAAGGGACTGGTTAAAATAATACTTAAGGAAAGTTTGAGCAGATGGTACTTTCGAGGCGCAGACAACTTTAACTGTCCTCTATATAGTCCCTTTTCATAGTTGGCGCTAACGATTGTCGTGACCGATGGAGGAGATATTCCACTGGCAGCTCGTGTATATGACTTGAAACTGGCCCAGGTTAAATAGCGATTACATGGCATCATCACCTCGTTCAGATTTTGTCAACTATCTCGATCACCGATAACATTATTATCGGCAAAGGGCCTAGGGAAGGACGGGAATCCTGGGAGAGGAAGGAAATCCATAGTCTACTGCCTGATAATTGTCGAAACAGTTTAGCCCCACTCTTTTGTTCACACAGTCAAATGTTTTCTCCGCAAATTCTGAATAATATGTCACATCTTGGGAGGCAAAAGAAAGCTTGCGTATTCTTAATTCTGACCATCCCCAATTTAGAGTAAAAAGTGTATCCTTTAAGAATTGTCTACGTTCACGCTGTAGTCTCAGAAATCAGAATTTATCACCAAACTTTTAGCCGAACTATGAGTGCGATGACTCGACGCACGCAAATAACCACAGAATCGGCAACTCGTCAAAGTCTAGGAAAGAGCATATGATTCCATTTTTTGTCTAGAAAATAAAACGATTTAGATTATTGTGGTTTTAAGTAACGAATTTGAGACGGGGAGTTGTTTTTCCGAACACGCTGTCTGGATAACTCGACAAGCCCGAATAAATGAGAGTACTATTAACACAAACTCACCCTTCCTCGTGTTCAAATTCAATATAGTAACACAGTGAATTGTATCCAACCTAGGAGAAAAAGGGGAAATGTTGCTGTAATTCTGGAGTTGCTTGAATCGCATCAGGTAAGGGATGGACCATTAGATCTCGGGAGGGGGTGTTCAAAAACCAAAAACAAACATTCAAAGCGAAAAAATCTCCAGACTAGTTTGCAAATAAAAAAAGTCAGAACGCAAAAAATGACAAATCTGACAGTTTACTTTAACAAAAAATTAGCACATTATGACTCACATGGAAAAAACATTCAAACATTTACAATTGTAAAAAAATAAAAACATATTCACAATCCGATCGTGACCACCCCACCTCCAAAGATCTAATGGTCCGTCCCTAATACTGTACGATTCCAAACACGTTTAAAAGCATAGTTTCTTAGTTTCTGTAACAGTGTTTTCTTTCATAAAAACGAATTGCTTAATCTGTTTAAGTGAGCGTAATGCCGGATTTAGATTTGCTGCAGATGAATCCCGCATATCTTCCGAGGTACGTCACTATCTCAGAAAATAATTTCTTCTTACTGTAAACATGGTAAACGTATTGAGGGGAAACCAAATGCCGATTGTTCAACACCACGGTGGCATTTTGGACCCATTACAATTGTGCACGCATGGTGAGCCTTAAACGCAATGTATTGTGGGGGCAAGAGTGGCGAAAAGTTTAAACCCTGTTCGAAGATCACAAAATTTCCTTGAACTTTCTATGAAGGTTTGGAACACTCTCATGAAATTGGCAGTTGCAAAATAGAATAGAACAATTAGTCAAAGGTCAATTATTCTTCGTCTTACCTCATGATGGTACATCGTCATCTCAACATCATTACTGATTTCCAGAGTGTCTGTATCGTTGTAGACTATTACCGACACAACTTGGGAGTTCAGTTTCGTTACTGTCTTGGTGGCAGTTATTGCCTTGACCCACTCACGAGGTCTGTGACGAAGAAACAGTTGCATGTGAATGATATGTGGGGTTTCAGTAGACGTGTGGTTGCTCCAACAATTATTGTTGTTTGAAAGCCTGCGTGCCTGAAGCAAAGGACGTACTGGATAAACCTTCTCCGACTCATCTGAATCTGTCAGTCTTGTTCTAGTTGAAACTAACAACATGCGTATCTGTACGGTGCATCTCCTGTAATGCTTCAGTGCAGACTAAATTTACTGTGCAACCCAATAATGGTGATTCTGACTTGGCGAAGAACATGTATACACATTTCAGGAAACCACATGCGGGTTTTAGAACGTGTCTATACGGCCCCATCATTACCTGTAACAGTCTCTGAGAAATAATCCCTTTTTCGGGGTGTGAAAATTTGGAAATATTTCAGAGATGAGTACTGAGACCTCAACGGGTCTGACACTACGAGGATAACAGCGTGGGGAATTTCTTTCCGAATCGGTGTTAAGGAAGAACGCACCTCGGGGACAGAAATTCGGGCCTTCAAATTTTATCAATTTCCTTCTGACCTACCACTTGTGGGGGCTCATTTTGAAGCGCTTTGTGAAAGAAAGGTTTTTACCGTCTTAGATTTTCGAAAATCGAAAATTTTTTTTTCCAATAGAGTTAACACAGGGATGGCGGCCATTTGAATTTCAAATATCGAGAAATCACAAGTTATTTGTCTCTCTAGTACCAAAGTTTGCACGGTGACCCCTGATTTTTATTCTTGCTTTGGTAAGAGAATGGTTGAAAGTTTCATTGAGGAAGTTTGAGCAAAAGTTTAAGCCTTTCACTTTCGAGGTGCATATTACCTTAAGCGCCGAGTAGAGCACAGGCCTGAAACACTAGGTAGTTGACAATGATGTATCGCTAGTGATTTTACAGAACATTGTACACGGTCTGTACATTTTGGGGTCTATATTTGCCGATTTCGATGATACAAATGTATACAGGGTTAAGTCTGTGCAAGGGAAAATTTTCTAGACGCTGTCACAGTCCTGTAGAGACGTGTACTGTCAGGCGCTGAAATTTCAGGCCCTATAACACCTTCCTTCACATGAATTGACTGTCACAATATTTCATTGAGATGGTCAATGCAGTCACCCTCTGGCAAAACTTGGCACAATAACAGACATAGAATAAAAATGAGAAAGAAGGAAAGCTAAGTCTTACGGTGGTTCCACGGGTTCTTGTGGAAGGACGTCTTCCGGGTTCTCGTAGAGGTAAGTTATTACAATAGTAGCATCTGCGATGTATAATGGAAATATAACAGTAATTCAACAAATTAAGGTGCCTGAACGTTACCTATACGTCATAGACAATGTCAATTTGGCTTACATCTTCCGCCTAAAGTTTTTTACTTATGCCTTTCAAAATCACAAAGGAAACTTCAGCGAATTTGGATTTTCAAAAAAGACGAATTGCTCCTCATAGTAAGACCTACACTAGTTCAAAAGTCTGCTATTTTCACGTACTCTTCTTTTTTGGTCACTTGCGGCGTGGTAAGGTAAAATGACGGTAAGTTTTTCCAAACTGGACTTCTCGTGGTGTTTGATTTAGCAATAGACCACATCAAACGACGGTCAAAACCGAGTGGTTTACCAGTTGTATATTGGTATTATATCACAACATTAAACTGAAATTCTGGCGTGAAACGTCAAATTTCTCTAAATGAGAGCCCGTGCCTGTTCCAGCCGTGCCACACTACGAATATTGCACGATTATTTTCACGTCTCGACCAATCAGATCGCAGCATTTGCACCATCAATATACTGATATGATAAAATAAGAGTTTGACGGCACTACCTTTTCATCGGTTCTCATAGCGCATTAATTTTGAAGAGTCAGGTTATGATATCAAGTTATTGGATGCGAGGTTTCTAAAGAAAAAGATTTTTTTACCATGGTTACTGCAATTGTTACTTACCCATTTCTTCTAAGTGTTATGGAATGTGAGAGCAATATTCTTTTTTATGTGGATTAAATTTCACGTTTGATGTTTGCCGAAACGGAAAGAGTCCCTTCAAGCCCCTCCTTCCCACCCCAATTTGATTTCTTAGGTATGATATATAACACTTTTAAGCATGCTAACCATCAAACTAACTGTAACCTTAATTATCAACCTCTCAAAAAGTTGGTTTTGATGTGCTTCTTCCAAGGAAAGTCTGCAATTAATGGGACGCTGCACACAGCCTATTTTGCTCAAAATCATACTTTTTGCAAATATTCATTCAATTTTAATTAATTTGTAAACCAAGATTGGGTTGACCTTTTACCTTGTGAAGCAGTCGTAAGTTGTGTGATAATTTATGCAAATGTATGCAAATCACCCGAACTACTGGCTTCTCTTTTCTACAACTTTCAAAATTTTCAAATTTTCTGAAACATTCACATTGTTCTTTAAATGCTATATAACAAAACGAGTATTTTTTTGGTGATACAGTTCTCAAATTTTATATAGGAGGCATCAATTTGCTAATCATGTTTTAATCACTTTTTTTGATAGTTTGCCTTTAAACCCGTGCCATTTAAGAATGCGGATATATAATGCAAAAGAGAATAATAGTTTTTTTTACATAAACTCTTCTTTCAAGTCAAATATTACATTTTAGAAAATAGCGTCAATTTTATTTCTTAAATTATTTTTTTCATAAATACCAAAATTTGTGTTTTTCACCAAAAATATACACTACTTCCTTTTTTGAGTAATCTATTGCTACCATACTAAATTTCAGAGTCTCTGCTTTTTGAAAGAAATATAGTATGAGGGGGTTTCCTTGTATTCTTAAATGAGAAATATTCCTTTGAAAAAAAACTGTGATAGCAACGTGTAGCTCCACCTTAAAGTGATTTCCAAGGGGCTAAGGAACTCTTGCCGTGGAAACATTGTCACTCGGATTTCTGTTCGTTGATTGGCAAAAGAAACTGTTACATTAAAATCTGTTATTTAATAATTTAAATAGGATTATATTTTGCTGATTATATCTGCAAGAGAAAATTGCAAATTGAATCCTAGTGAATATTTTATGCCTTTACAGTATGTCACAAACTATCGAAAAAAGCGTCTTGAGGAAGATTTAGCCTATATGTACGTGTACAGCTCTTAAAACCAGGTTCAAATATTTATATCGGAGTCCCGACGTTTCAGACACTAAAGGCTCAATAACTGAAATATCTGTGAGTATTGTGTGGTCTCGTTCCATGCACCACTAGTTTCTAGGCCTGCTTCATGAAGCATGTTGAAATATTTATAATTATATGGCTTTTCAAGACAGACTTCGTATGCACGACGTACATATTTGTTATAATGGATGCTACTATATATACGCAGTTATCATTATAATATGACATCTTCAGTATGAAGCGTGACAGAACAGTTTTAATTCGCACAAATGTATCCATGGATATTATAACTATGCAATGCAAATAGAACGTTAATGACGATATCAACGAAGCACGTAGCATGTACTTCAGATGTCAAGAAAACGGGCCAGTCATGTTATCTGCACAAGCTACAAACTGTGTGTATCGGTGTGATAAAACGGGGTCTTGGCTAAGAGAATATGATTAATAAATTTCAAAACCACTACAAGACATGACCATAATTTGGGCCAATGGCCTTCAAGGTAGAATGCGCCTCGGGGTGAGATATTTTGATCCTAAAATTTGTAAAATTTCTAATTTACTTTTTGTGGGGGCTCATTTTAAAGCTCATGGAGTAAGAATTATTTTCACGGTCTTACGGTGTCGGCACATGGATTGCGGACATTTTGAATCTCAAAGCTCGGTAAAAGTCAGGTAATTTGTTTCTCTAGTTCAATACTTTTGCATGGTGATCCCCGAATTTATTCTTGATTTGGTAAGAGAACGGTTGAATTTTCATTTAGGAAAATTTGAGCAAAAGTTTAAATCTTTCACTTTGGAGGCTCATACTATCTTATGCGGATTTTGTCTTTCTCTTTGGTGTTATACGAGCCGCGGACGTTCAGAGTTTTACAATATTTATTCTGCTATGCTTCGTTTGTGGATTCATTTTGTCTCCCACAGAGTGAATAAAGATTTCGAAATCTTGGTTATGGGAAAATCGAAAATTTAGTTTTACCCATTAAGTCATTACCAAAGATAAGAGCTCACTCGGGGAATAGCGGCCATTTTGAATTTCAAATATCGGTTAATTTTTAAAGAATTTGTTTCTCATCCCATATTTTCCCTGATTAAGAAAGATAATTATTTAACGATTGTTAAAAAAGGATTTTTGAGAAAAAGTTACAAATATTCAGTTGCAGATTGCGATGAGTGATTTGTCTCGAACTACGCATTTATGAAAAGGTTGACGCGAAAATGGAGGACAGAGAGGCAACTAGGAACACTTTCGTTCAAGATAGTGTGCTTCAAAAACAATCACTACGCCAATTATTTGTGAGTGCATTACACTTACTTAATTCTCTCAACAGCTCATCTGGCAAGATTACAAAACTGTTCATTTTTGTTGGCGTACCGTCCGTTGGTTTAGTAGACGACGTGTCCCTTCTCTCCCTAGAGGCGGAGTTGTTCGACCTTGATGGCACCTTTAAATCCCAAGTGACGTCAGAGACCAGCAAAACTTGATAGACTGAAGAAAACAGAGTATTTTTGATAAGTTCAGCTTTCCGTCCTTCAATTGTAATAAAGCATCGTGTTGAATCAAAGATGTAGACAGTAATTTAAAGTTCCTTCAACTTACTTAAGTTCTTGGTTCTGATGAAAGTACCATGGCCAATTTTGCTGTAAAAGGTTTGAACGGAGTCGCTGAAGTCTTCTAGATGTTGGAGGACTTCGGGAGATCCTATCGATTGACCAGAAGCCTTTGAGAGAAGAACACAAAGCATTTCACTTCTAGGTTTCATTGATCGCTGAATTGCTGGGCAGATGTTTGTTTTATGCGTTGTTGATGAATAATGAAAGAATGATCTATGAGTTGGTAGATTTGACAAAATGCAAGGGGGATAGTGGGTAGTTATGTTACTGGGCTGACATTATGGATGGAAATATGAGAGTGCATGCTTCATCACCTTTTCCTTAAGGTAGTACGCCCCTTGGAATTGAAAGTCATACACTTTTGCTTAAACTTTCCACAAGGAAAATTTGAACCGTGCCCTTTCGAAATCGATTATAAAAGTCAGAGACTACAGTTCAAAATTTTGTACAAGAGAAACAGATAACCAACGTTTGAATTTTAAAAACGCCCATCATCCATGTGCATGTGCATGTGTCATGTGTTACGAAAATGGATTTCCGGCAACGAAACTAAACAAACACATGGTTTAATGACTCGGTGGATCAAAAAATGAATTGCACATTATTCTGTTCGTGCAAATATTCGGTGTATGGAAGCAGTGTGTCGGTAGAGATCAGAGGATTAGTGGGAGGTTCTGTCGTAAAGTCAAGTCAAGTCAAGTCAAGTCAAGTCTTTGTTGAAATAGTATCCCAATTGGGATCTTGATCATAAAGTACAATAAAGGTTTTGTAAAATCAACAACAAAAAACACGATTGGAACTAATTTGGGATAATTAGATTTTCATATATTTCAAATTTCTCAAACGTGTTAGGTGCCGTATAGCTAAATGTTGTAATATTACAAATTACTCATAAAAACAAGTGTGTAATGTAAAAAGAAAAGCAGATGAGATTATATTGTAGATTGAATCGGCATTACTTCACCATCCAATTATCCCAAATTAGTTCCAATCGCGTTAAAAAAGTACATACGAATGCGTTTGTTGTGTGATGGTGATTATACTCACATTGCGTATACGGATCCATTGGGACGCCATCTTTTCATCTAACAATGCGCTTATCAGCTCTATCATGTCCTGTGCAGGAAAAAAAAATGGATTGAAGTTTAATTAAAGTCAATCGGAACAATGATAAGACCTTGCAGATCAAAAGTTAAATCGTCAATATAGCCACTTTGTCTGTCTCTTTGTTTGTCTATCTGTCTGTCTGTCTGTCTGTCTGTCTGTCTGTCTATATGTCTGTAATGACGAGTGTTTGGCAAATTATAACATTTTCTTTCTTATCCGGAATGTATTTTCCGAGTGTCTCTGTGTCCATTCACTGTCTTGGATTTTATGGAAGATGATTGCATTTTTCGCAAGTAACTGAGTTCACGTTCACAACATTTTACAATTTTTATGATTTATTCTGTAATTACTTTTTATTATTTTCGACCAAACGGACATCACATTGCATTAGCTACAGGTTTCATCAAAATTTGGCAAAAATCTGAATAAAAAATTGACTAGGGTACATTTTATAAAGGCAACAAAAGTTGACTTTGGCGTTCAAAGGTTAATATGAATTTAATGTATATACATTTCACGAGTCATATATATATATACAATGTATATGTATATATATATATATATATATATATATATATATATATATATATATATATATATATATATATATATATATATATATATAAATTTATATATATGCATTTGACGAGTCATATATATATATAACCGGGAGGGCACATTGTATACATTTTGTGTATATTTATATATATATATATCGATAGATAGACGGATAGATAAATAAAAACGTTTATGTACTAGGATGTATTTCTCCTTTTCTTCTTTCGTTCCTTTGCGTTCGAGCGGGTCTTTCTTGATAATGACGTCAAGAAGACTGACAGTCAAGTTCAGATCTCCACCATGAATGTCTGCGTCGGTGGAGAATCTCTCCTTAAATCTGCTCAGTGCCTCGCCCACGTCTGAGATGTTTTGTGCAGTCGCTGCCTGTTAAAGAAAAACACGGAGTGCTCGTATCGGAAATACTGGATCACAATGACTAACGCTGTCTGCCCTTCAGTTAGTTGTCACAATATTTCAAGTGGCTTCTGTTCCATTGTTGTTTTGAGGCTCACAGTAGAGTGTTCTCAGACAATTTTTAAAGAAGTCCATCATTAAATTCAGCAATTTGTCAATGACTATTTACGTAAACGAAAGTACCCCGTCAACACTTGATGGCGCTTGATGGGTTAATAAGGTCCACTCGCTTCATTTTACCATATATGGATAAATGCAAATTTGCGGCTACCCAGTAACTTTGACACAGGGACGAAATGTTTTTATCCCTTCATGTGTCAACAATAATTGTCTTTTTTTCTGCGTTTTTGGGGCAGATAGAGTGTCCGATATTCAAATGCCGATGTCATCTTTACTCTACAATATGCACTGAAAGTCGTCACGCCGACGAAAACAATTACGTACAACACGATTGGGACTAATCTCGGAGAACAGGGTTTTTTAATAGTTTAATTTTGTGAAAAGTGTACCCCATAAATGAAAGTTGCAATATTACAAATTACCCATAAAATCGAGTGAATTGCTAAACAGAAAAGTAGATTAAATTTGCTGATTAAACCAGCATTACTACAATATCATATTCTCCCAAATTAGTTCTGACTACGAGCTACGAGCACCATCAAAGTACTGTCCCTTTTAAACAAATACTTCTCGAGAAATTATGGCTTTGTGTGCTAATTTATTCATTCGTTTACAGAGTAATTTGAAAGTGCCGGGGCAAATTCAAGTAATTATAAGTCCCTACCATCTCCAGCTTGGTTGACAGCTCATCAGACACACAGTTTATTGTATCAACATCGCCCCACTTCCCATCTGCGTCACAATAACGGCGCATCTTCCCTGCGATGTGAAAAACAAAGGAAACAAACAATCAATCAATATACAGTCGTTCATTCTTTATCACACGAACTTTGCAGCGGCAAGTACACTGTAATATGTAACTATCGAATGTACACCGTTGGATTATATTTCGACTACCAGGAATTTGTATTGCTTCTTAGAGTCTCTAGCCCAACTTGCCACTGATATGTGCATGGAACCTTATCGACAAATAATTATCATTGCCGTATATGCTACTTCAGCTTATTCTAGAAACACTCATTGTCGTAAAAAAAACACACCTCTTTGCGGCAGCAGCTTGGTGCTACCCGCAAAGATTTGATTTTTGCGTAGGTCAGCGGAGTGGAAATTATGCTCTGGCTCGCGAGAATGGAAACTCTGAAATCATGAAATTCATGATGAAAAGTTAAAACGCTATTGGCTTACCACGTGTCCCGGTCGGACAGGGGACCCGTTTTGTAAAACAATTCCGTCTTGTTTCGTCCCATTGCACTTGGAAAGTATCGTCCAGACCGGATGGACATTCTTTGCCTCTGACAGCTGGAAACAAAGCAAGATCAGGTGAATACCGATGTCAACAGCATAAGACGATCATCACAGTTTTCGCCACTTCTCGACAGATTTTTGATGCATGCAGTATTGTACGATTATCAATGATCTGATTAAAATAAGACGTACAGTATTAGATATATCCTTCTCTTTTTCGAAATGGTTCTATGGGATTTGCCTCTGCGGCACTCCGTATGCAATGCTTGCTCATTGATTCAGAAAAATGTCCCTGCTAATCAGTTTTTATCGGTTTCCCGAGATCCGAAATGAAAGATTAAATATCGACTGTTGATATTAAAATAACCTATGGAGATGTTCAGGAGCAATGTTTGGGAACAGTGCTTTATTTATGCGACAGTGGTATGGGTGCATGACAAGTTTTAATCACAAACATGGGAAAAGTACACGGCTTTTCTCTGTTTGGTTCTCATTTGAATCGAACACTTCCGGTTGTTGTATTTTTCACCGGCTTGAATCTGTGTCGTTTTCCTTCATACATAAACCTATGCCAGCTTGTGACGGCGACAAATATTCCAAATCGTCAGTGTTAGCGCAATGTCAAACTGGATATTAAACTCACATGAAAATGACCTATTCACTTTGCAAGGCAAGTTTCAGACAAAATCCGAAAATGAAATTTAGTTTAAGTGTAATGTAATCCGAAATGTAAGCAATGTTCAATTTGTGAATATTTTGCACAACATGGTGAAAAGTAAACAACTACTTCAGATTCAATATAATCAACATACAAATTATTATGATGTGCTAAGATCATCAAATATGCCAGGCAGTGAGTTCTTCCCAAAATTATTTTCGTCAATCATGGCGAAGCATTTTTCAAAGGGAGAATGCTTCACCATATTTTCCGTTTCAGTATAGTTAGGCTTAGAACGATTGAGTCAACTGCAATAGCGATACTAATAGTAGAGGAAAACCCAAAAGGAAACCCTCCACAAAGGCGGTTTAGTGATACATAATTTGCCAAAGAAACTCCCTGAGATTCTAGTAGTGTGATATTTTGACACATAAACAAGTATGCTCAGATACTCACCTTGCATACGTTCGTACAAAATAAATAAACGATTAAACAATCATCGCGGACCTACCATTTCCACAGTCTGGAGCCGATGCTTTCCAGCATAGCCCGTCGGGCTGTTGTTTTTTGAAACCTTTCATGCAAGAAGCACATTCACCCATGTCCGGACCGACGTTACTGTTAACTTTGTTGTCCTTGCTTCGTATCTGTAGGTCGGTTGCTGAAAAATGAGCATAATAAGCTTATGTTTAAAGTTCTTCTGCATTACTTTTTTCTTTAATCACTTACTCCACACACTTTTGGAGCCTCTGCCCTGTGTACTGACATTCGTAATCAACTGAGAATGAAGTCGTGACCTTGAATCAAATATTAATACATGATACAGAGGGCAAGGTCACGATTTATATTACCTGTCAGCAGAGTGATGCTGCTTACAACGATGATGTCTGATGATACCCGAGCTGAATGCGAAGTTTACAAACACGAAGTTCACAAATGTTGTTAACTTTCCACTTAGCATTCTTTGTCAACCAAAGTTTGGGCCTTTCCAGTATGAGCTCATTGACAATGTTTCAGGGAATGTCGCACGGTTTAATGTCTCTAATAGGGAAGAGATAATCTTAACTCCGTTTTGTCGGAACCTGGCCTACAAGAGGAAACTGCGCCAGAGCTGACTCGCAACTTTGGATGATTTATGTCCGTATGGTTTATATTATACTATCTCATCAAAGGGGTAACAAAGGATGTAAGAGTAGTATGACGTCGCTGTTTGAAGTTAGAGTCACATGATAAATCAAGTTATGTCTCATCATTTGTCCTGAATAACTGAATTTTGGGCATTCTTTGTATGGGAGGAGGGGTGATGGATTATCTTGAAAAGCGTTCAGATCAACAGACTAGGTAAGCTGTATAATTTACTTCGATGTAATCCGCTGTACACGAAATACCATGGACCGGTCTAAAAAGGCACGAATTCTATTGATACGTAGTCCAGAGGGACTGTGGTTGCTATTAATGCTCATGAGGTGAATTACGTCACACGAGGTACTATTACGTAAGATCAGGCACTGAAAAAAACATCGCCATGATGGCATTTCATCTTCTTTGTACCACTACGAATTCGTCCGTTAAAATTTTGCAGCTTTTATCCTTCTTCCACAAGGTTTCTTGTCTGGGCAGCTCGATGCTCCTCGAAATCGGTAGTGGGAGACTGTAGTAGAACTAACTACCAGCGCGAACAGACGGTACGACGCTTTCTTAGGGTTGACCATTTGATATTCTGGGGGGTCTGGAACATTGATGAGGTAGCATTTTTTTACCTGATCCATTGTACATATTTTTTCCCACTCTCCCACCTTTTACTTGTCAACCCTTCTCTAGCTGATATTTTTCTTTGACATTTGCTGGAATCTTTTTTTTTTCGAAAATCTTCCAGACCCTAGAAATGGTCCGTCCCTTGTAGTTTGTGCATTGAATTCAATCAATAAGGGTCATGAAGTCGACAGCTTCTGTGCCCTTACCTGAGTCATAACACCAGCGTGTTCTGCCCTTTTAGTCTATAAATTGTCCCCAAAATGCGTGCACATCACGCACATACAAGTTCATGAGTATTCCATGATCTTTCATCGTTCGATGTCAACACGAATAGATTTAGTACCCGGAATCTTCAGTTCTTACTTCAGAATTTTGTCAACAGAAAGTAAAATTCATGACCAGTCGGACCCAGTGACCGAAAATTGTTCCTTCAAGGCTGACTGACTCAAATTCCAGAAAACAAAGTTTAATATGGAAAGTTTGGATTTGCTAGGGCAGTCCGGAGTACTTACCGTTTCGCTCGCAAACATAGTGATACCTTGCAGAGTAATTACAGAGCGAAATATCCCCGGCTTGGCCCGATCCTAGCATGGTGACTGACACTCAAGGTTTGTCCGGTTGGCTCCCATTAGGTCTACACGACCTTTCGGGTCATTTTTCAAGAAATTGTCAAGGTTTTGTCTCAGGGTCTCCGCACATGCTAACCTTTGAGTGCTTGCCTCACACACTTCCTTCGCATCGTTGTACGTCAGAGGCACAGTACTGATCATGGTATAATAGGGTCGGTGTAGAGCACCCTGCTCTGAAAAGGTAAAACAAAAACTATAAGACAACTGACACACGGGCGGGAATTTAAAGAAGTCATGATACTCTCATGAGGACATCCGAAAGTCAAGGTTAAAATGGAACACGCCTCGGGGACAAATAGTCGGACTCTCAAATTTCTACAAACCTTTTCTGATCTACCACTTGTGGGGCTCATTTAAAGCTCTTGGAGAAAGAAAAACTTTTTCAATCTGTTTTCGAAAATCCAAAATTTAATTTTTCTCCATACAGTTAACACAAGAATGGCGGCCATTTTAAATTTCAAACATTGCCAAATGTTGGGTAATTCGTTTCGCCAGTTCCAAAATTTGCACGGTGACCGTCGATTTTTTATTGTTGATTTGGTAAGAGAATGGTTGAAAGTTTCGTTCAGGAAAGTTTAAGCAAAAGTTTATATGTCTTTCACTTTCGAAGCGCATACTACCTTAAAGAAGGACGCAGAACACGTTCAAGAAAGGATATATATTTCCTTGGTGTTATTAATGGAAAAAAATATGTTTAAAACTTGACGCTCCAGCTCTGGCTTTTGCAGACCAGTGTTATTTTTTCTCCCCGCTGACTGATTTGATCTTCACATATTGAATTTGGTCGGTGTAACCACCATGACTGGACTTCACTCTGTATTGAAGAGACCTTTGAATTTATCAGATGTGCCGCCATCACTCGATATTGCTGATATGCACTACTTATAACATCAGAAATATGCCTTATTATAGTTCATGGGTAATTTGACTGTTTATGGATATATATGGATCAGCCGTTCGTGTTAAGATACGGACAGAATCTAACGTCATGCAAGTCAAGTTACACCGAAAAAATTCAATTTGCAAAACATATAAGACTACAGGAAACATCACATCACGTGGTTCAACCCTCTTCAGTAAAACAAGATAATGCGTGTACAAGTAAATCGCACAATGGGAGAATAATCATCGGGAACCAGGATAAAGAACGGACAGTTGTCCCTAATTGCCAAGATAAGTCTGTATGTCCGTCGAAAGGTGACTGTCAATCTATAAAGGTATCACTTTCAAGGCCAGTCTCAACAGGAGTCAATGCTGAGATGGTTTACATTGGCCTCGCTGACACAACTTTCAAGACACGGTTCACTTATCACATACATTCATTCCAAAACAAGACCTAAGAAAACAGTACTGAATTATCAAAGTTTATTTAGCGTCTTGAGAACAATGACAGGGCATCTTATGTTCATCGTCGACTATATCTATGGCATCGAGTTGCTCTAGCACAATAAAAGATAGAACCTTTGCCTATCGGAACAAGCTGCAAATAATAAATGCTGATAACGTTCTGAGTTGGTCTCAAAATGTCGCTAAAAATATCAATATCATTTATCTAACTTTTAAGCTACCTAGGACCATATACCCTGAATAGGCAACCTAAAAGGTAGCTTCGACAGGTGCTGTCTGACGATTGCAAGATGTAGGATCCTTTGCTTTGGCATCGAGTAAAGTTAATTTCCCATGAGGATACACACACACACACACATATATATAGGCCTATAGGCCTATGGCCTGTTCAGATTGACGACTTTACGTCGGCCTAGGTCCGGACCTGGGCCGGGGCCGACGTAAAACACCAATGTGGACACGCTGAGTCGGCCCTGGGCCGACACAGTTTGGTCCTGGTGAGAAGGGGGGGGGGGGGGGGGTTCAGGGCCGACACAAAATTTGGTCCTACGCAAATCGCCAGTGTGGACACGTTGCGTCGGCCCTGGTCCCAGTTGACCAGGCCCCCGCCATAGTCACCCTATTCGCACAAAACAAACGACGTTGAAACTAAAGTTTACACCTATCGAAAGTTTTCAATCCAGTCTTTACATTTTAATATCATCCCATGTACTCAGAAATTCCCACCAACCTTTGTTCCGCAAACGAGACCATGTCATTCGATTCCACAGTGCACGTAATAGACTAGAGAGGCATGTCAAAAATGCCGCGCACTGGTTATTTCTCCACTGCGGTCTTATATATACCACATGCTCATCCAATAAATAGTGAAGATTTCTCCGATGATTAAAAGGGCAAGTGGTAGTCATATTTGCCCTTCTTGTGCGTAAAAACGCAGGAAAATCATGAACAGTAGAAACAGCGTGCCATTATTCAAATGCGCCATTTGAACTTTGACAGGTCGTACAGGAGTGTTTTTCGCGGAGCCGTACAACTTCGAGTCGAATATATTAATCACATGAACAGTCTTCTCTTCGTAGATGGATCAAAATTATTGTAACAAATTGCATGAATTTCGTCGCGATTTGTGTTTTATTTACGCGGAGTACTTTCATTTAACAGGTAAAGCGGCCCGTCACCCAGTAGATATTTTCATTCATAAATCCCATTAAGTCGAAACTTTTGATACATGGAACGGTATCTCTACCAATCAGACATACGAACTTGGTCACGTGAACGTGTCAACTATTGTCTCGCGCTGTCGATGTCAAGGCAAGTCGGCCATCGGCGCGACGGACATAGCTTTCACCTCGCTAGCGACGGATAGCCAAAGTGATTTAAAATATTTACGAATATATTTGTGAAGTAAAATGCAACGACATGATCGAAACAGTAATTCTCATTCTTAGGGATGCCGTGGCTTTTGAAAATGTCACACAAGTTTTCGACTTTGCAGAGCGCGAAAAATTTGGTTCGATGACACACATATGTATTATTAGGCCACATTGCATGTTTGTTTGTGGCCACAACGCTGCCGTCACCGGTGTCCGTCGATGTCATATGGAAAGCCGTTCGGGACCCCCGGCGACAACAGTCAAACCAATGCAAAATTACATAGGAATGCAGCGGCGACAACTGTTACACAAATCTGGCAGTACAACTGGCGACAACAACAAAATTTTGACCGGCACCGACAACTCCAGAGCCGACAACTGTAGAATATCACCCGACACCTACAACTTATCACCCGACACCTACAACTTAAAAGCCGACACCTACAACTACAGCTGGCTCACTGGCCCGGCAGCGGCAGCGCTGTTCATTTGGAAGCGCCTGCGCACTTTGATTGTACTCGATGCCGCTGGCGACAACTCCAGTCAATTCAAGCGGCGCCTACAACAGTGGTTTGTTCATTAGTAAACGCATGCGCACTAAGTTGTACCAAAATCCGCTGGCGACAACTCTTGGCACTGCTTGCAGCGGCGGCGACAGTGCTGCTCATTGGTAGGCGCATGCGCATTTACATGATACCAAATGCCGCTGGCGGCAACTCTGGGCACTGCTTGCGTCGGCGGCGACGGTGGTGCTCACTACCAAACGCATGCGCATTTAGATTATACACAAGACCTACCAGTCTGACAGTGTTGTTAATTTTTAATAGTGAGTAATGCAGTTTTAAGGTCTATCGGGAATATTAGGAACTATCACATGTATACTACTCTCTCTCTCTCTCTCTCTCTCTCTCTCTCTCTCTCTCTCTCTCTCTGTGGTCCTTTTGATCTATAGTAAGATTGGTTATTGTAATTTATATATCATGATCCCATAAGGGGATACGATTTCAATAAATGCAATGATCCTTTCATTCACCATATCGTAATATTTAAACAATCTTGGTAGAGCCGATGTGTGGAGTTGCCCTCATTTTCCTTTATATTCATTTAGGCTGCGTTCACAAAAAACGGTTAGGGGGGGGGGCTGGAGGAATTCAGGGGGGATTCGAAAATTTTGGGGGTAGTGGAGGGGGGACTTGAAAATTTTGCTCTACCTGTAGGGGGTACTTGAAAATTTTTGGGTCCCTTTTGAGTTTTACATTTTCCAATTCCAAGTTTTTGTAGGTAATTCAATGAAAAATGAATATCATTTTTTTATGTCATCAAAATGTTGTAATGTTAGTAATAATTTAACAAAATCTAGAACCATTTTGTCACATTTCATGACTTTTATCTCGAAAAAATCTAAAAGTGTGATTTGTCGTAAAAAAACAAACTTGAGCCTCGTAACAGGGCAGAAGCTACTTATTGATTTCTGCAATATTTCTATGCAATATAACAACTACAGTTTCTTGCTATCCCCCTACAGTATGCTCAAACACACAATATTTAGTTTGTCGACAAAATTTAGTTTGTCGACAAAGCCTGTATATATAAATATAAATATGTATTTGGTGATAATTTAATTGGAGTCCAGACTGACAGTCAGTTGTCAGTGATACAAATGCATGGTACACATACATAGGCTGTGATAGCAAGCTGAATAAGCCATGGACAATTCAACATGCTGTAGGGAGTAGAACAAGAACGAAGTTGTAAAACTGAACAAAAATATTGCCAAAATCATCAAAGTTTATACAGCCTACGGGTAGTGTCACTACCAGATACTACCCTGCTACTGCAGTGTCACTGTCACTGCATACCTGAACAGTGACAGAGACAGCTCTGATGTACATGGTAGTTGAAGAAGGGTTTGGGTCAAATGACACTCATGACAGTGAAACTCACTTGTACACAAGATCAGGCCAGAGAGCAACACATGGAAGAAAACATATAAATGTTTGAATTCTGGCATATGAGAATAATCAAATATTAAAAAAAAAAGATGGGGTCACCATGCTTGATTTTCTAAATTTTCACACTCTTATTATAAAATGATACAAAAGTAAAACTTTGAACAGTAAAGACTCGAAGAAAAAATATGTGACAAGATGGAATTATTTATTTTTTAACCAAATTTGCAATTATCACACCCAAAATTTCAGAGATTAAAACATTTATTTGATGGAATATTTTAACTTTCCGGTATTGTCAATTTTGAGTAGCATCTAATTCATATAGGTCTTGTAGTTTTGAAACAATTTTTGGTAGGTCACTGTGCAATACGGCAATTAGCCAGAATTCACAATTTTCCTACTCTCTCATGATTGCATTTTGTGTGCTCTTCAACGGGAGCAATTGATCTGACCAGAGTTGGATTAACTCAAGTTGGCTTTTAGACCAATACATCTAAAAAATTCATTGATGCATTTAAAGAACTTGCCTTCAAGTTGGGAATATGACTATACAAAGTGCTAATACAGGTAGTGTTGAACACCTGTGAGCAGAACGGCACAATACATGTTTATTTTTTCTGCGCTCACATCCTTTACAAATATGCGGGCCTGTGATAGTTGGGGGGGGACTTGAAAAATTTTGACCATATAGAGGGGGGGCATTTGAAAATTGTTTAGGGTACTGAGGGGGGATCTGAAAAAAAATAAGATTTCAATCGAGATTCCTCCAGCCCCCCCCCCTAATCGTTATTTGTGAACGCAGCCTTACATAATATAGATACAAACTTTATTTTAGAGAAGTGGTTGGGGTGTGCGACATGTAATTAATACACCCGTCCCGATTTTAGACCTAACATCTCGCTATTTTAGGACCCCATTTCAGATGTATTTCACCGTAGAGCCAGTTCACAAAATCCATAGCGTCGAAATTGCACAGTATTGTTGGATGAATACTTTAAAGCACTTGCCTGGCAAGGTCGACGTGACCACATCCGTTGGTGGGTGGTCTGGGCCAAGCGTACCGGAGTCATCTGATGTTATCGCTCGCTAGCTATGCGGCATGATTTTTCGAAAATATTTGGTGGAGACAAACTACTAAATATTTAGGTGTTAGAGCCTTGGTATAATATTGCTAGGTAAATTTGGGATACGAAATCATACCTGAGAAAGACATTCAGATGGGCAACATATATATTGTGAGTACACAGCCCTATCATTCCCCATGGGGATGCAAATTTCACCCTACTCATTCGTTACGAATGTTTAACTTTGTTTTCAGCTATTGCGTCCAGACTGCAACGATAGTTTATAAAGTAAAATCTTTATTGAAATCGTATCCCCTTATGGGATCATGATATATAAATTACAATAACCAATCTTACTATAGATCAAAAGGACCACAGAGAGAGAGAGAGAGAGAGAGAGAGAGGAGAGAGAGAGAGAGAGAGAGAGAGAGAGAGTAGTACACATGTGATAGTTCCTAATATTCCCGATAGACCTTAAAACTGCATTACTCACTATTAAAAATTAACAACACTGTCAGACTGGTAGGTCTTGTGTATAATCTAAATGCGCATGCGTTTGGTAGTGAGCACCACCGTCGCCGCCGACGCAAGCAGTGCCCAGAGTTGTCGCCAGCGGCATTTGGTATCATGTAAATGCGCATGCGCCTACCAATGAGCAGCACTGTCGCCGCCGCTGCAAGCAGTGCCAAGAGTTGTCGCCAGCGGATTTTGGTACAACTTAGTGCGCATGCGTTTACTAATGAACAAACCACTGTTGTAGGCGCCGCTTGAATTGACTGGAGTTGTCGCCAGCGGCATCGAGTACAATCAAAGTGCGCAGGCGCTTCCAAATGAACAGCGCTGCCGCTGCCGAGCCAGTGAGCCAGCTGTAGTTGTAGGTGTCGGCTTTTGAGTTGTAGGTGTCGGGTGATAAGTTGTAGGTGTCGGGTGATATTCTACAGTTGTCGGCTCTGGAGTTGTCGGTGCCGGTCAAAATTTTGTTGTTGTCGCCAGTTGTACTGCCAGATTTGTGTAACAGTTGTCGCCGCTGCATTCCTATGTAATTTTGCATTGGTTTGACTGTTGTCGCCGGGGGTCCCGAACGGCTTTCCATAATGTCAACTCGGATCCCGATCTCTCGTCAGTGTTTTCTTCTGACGGACTTTCGTGTTTGCAGTTACACATATCTCGCCCGTAGATACATCCATTTCCTAATTTTTTTAACTTTACGGAAACTCTGTTCTGTTGTGAGTGTCGCGTCTGAGTCAACTTTCGAAATACATCGGATTCCACAGCGCTGTACTGCAGAGAATACAGCTTTACAGCTGTCTTCGCTACAGCCTTACGCTGCAGCGCAGCGCTGCAGTTTGATTCCGAGCGAGAATTTTCGGAACTTTTTGTATGATGAAGGACATTTCTCGTTGTTAGTTGTATCAAATCTTAAAAGAGTGTTCTTGGTGTTCGGAATCACGATTAAGGGGAACTTCAGACCACAGTACGCGTAGATGGAGTAAATATATAGATCAGGCGACACAGGAATTAACGTTGCGCTCGAAACTTTATTTCCCCAGGTCAGCCTGATGGCTGCCTGGGGCAACTCTTAGCTCCGAGAGCCTGGAGATATGCTCACTCCAAGGCTCCCAAAGTCTGACTCCCAAATTTACAATACTTTGTCGACAAGAAAACTTGCCAACGCTTGTTTCACAATGATTAGGCCTAATACATAGTATGCATGAGACATGTCACAACACCATTGTTTTAATCCAACCTAATCCAACCCTTCGTATCGGAGACGTCTTACGCGTAGCACTGCAGCGTCGGTAATTCTCGTAATTATCTTCACTTAATAAAAAAACACTCCCAACCCCCAAACCAACCCGCGTAGATGAGGCTTCGTATAAAATAAAGACAAACGACTATAAATAATTAGATTTCTCTGTTGAACAATACCAATATTTGGAATCAAAGCGAGTCTACTATATACTAACTATTTGACCACAAAAACGCCTCGAACAATTGTCAGTTCGCAGACAAAAGACGCAGTTCCAACGATCATACACAGTTCTCTTGTTCAACTTCGGCAAATCTCGAATCTGCTCACCCTTCAAAATGTTGATACTCTTATCTTCTCATGGTTGATCTGCCTTGACGTGTTCTTCGCTGGCTTCCTTGGGTTGTGAATGATTCAGCTTGCCTCTGTAAATATCACCTTCTCCTGTAATTTGTTTCGGTCTGAATTCTGCATTGTCCATCCTTTATGTCATCCGGGGAATTTCACTCAGGTGTCCGGGAGCGACTCGCTTCTCGAAGTTCTATCGGGAAATTCAATTCAGCTTTGCTGTGAGAGGCTTCGTTTTCTTCGTTTTCGGGGAATCATGCGGCTCAGATATTGGCAGAACGACTCGCTTTGTAGCTCAAGGCTCGACCGGTGCAAATTAGGGAGCATTCGTTATTTACGGGGGGGCCGGTGGAAATCAGGGGGGGTGACTTTTACAAAACCGCTTTTGAGGGGGGGGGGTCAAATTTTACAATCAATGATTGAAGGGGGGGTCAAATTTTACAAAGGTTTGTATTGAGTTATGGAAAACAAAATTGACTTTGGAATTTCACCGAAATGTTGCTTGTGTAACCGGTGTTTCGAGACGGCAGAATAATAACCGACCGAAGCTCAGCCAAATTTATTTCTCTAGCAGGGCCAACAAGTCCGAGACTGGCGTTAACCTCTCTAGAGCAGCAACAGAGCATGTAGCCCTGAGTACAGGTCTGTGTGTTCCTGGCGTATACGGCCTCCACCACAGCCCTGCAACAGTCTGTGGAGATAACTGGGTCTCTGCAGCGAGATTCAAAATGGGGATCTCCATGGGTACACAACTTGTCGAGTATGTTATGTTTCAGAAAATGAGCGGTTTTGGAAGTTAGGAGAAGTCAATCGCATCTTTTCTGGATTGGTTAGGAGGTAAAGGTAGGCAGGGAAAGGATTTTGCCCCAATAGAGCAGAATGTCGGCCAAAAAGACCGTTTAGTCTTCATTGCGGTCCAGATCCAGGCCGCAGAGACCTCAAGTCTGTTCAAAAACCATTGCAGGGCTGTGGTAAAGGCCATATAATGCTGGGAACACACGTGCACACACCTGTACGCAGGGCTACACAGCATGGGGCATGAAATGAGGAACCAACACACAGCCATATAATTGTAACAAGCAACTTCTGTATATTACTATATTGTGTCAAATATCGAGGTCTACATATAAAATAGTAAAACCGTACTTCAAAACTATAAATATTACTCCATGGTAACAATAACCGTACTGATCGAGCTCCCGACGGCAGGAGTCGAACACACTTTCAGAACAAAACCTCTGTTCAAGCCCTTTCTAAATGCTTAACAATTTCTATGGAAAACTTAACGTTACCGCAGAGGTACCTCAGACTTGACCACGCGGCTGGGAAACACAAATAGTTCACACGCAACTTTAACTAATGTTCGATGATGAGCACAATTGTAAGTCCCTTGTAATGTCTGCACATGAAAGTCGGCGACAACACACGCAATTCACTGCTAAGCAGCGTCCAGTTCAGCTACCACGGGAGCAGCCATCTTAGATTTTTGTTTACTTCCGGTCGGGACATGCCAAACTAATCTGAAGTCTTCCTCTGCTAACTCCGCGCATCGACAAAAGTTCAGTGGAACAATCATAAATAATGTTCTCATGACAATCTCAGACATCTGACTGAACTCATAAACGGAATAAAGTTCACAGTTAACACACAATTTGCTGCAGAAAGATCAGCTTTCAACTTGTGGTGATATTATCATCTTAGCGTGCAGTGCGTATATTGCAAATATACGGCACGGCTTTCACTTGTGTGAGCAATGTTCGTTCCATCGACTAAAGTAGAGGATGGCGTAGGGTTTAAATAAACAGTCCGATCGGCATAAAATTCGATCTCTGCCACTCACCGGTTTCTTTACATATCTGCTGACTTGAGTAAGACTCAAAATAGAGAAATATCTGACTTAAAAAGCACACGCTGACACTGACAAACCTTCCAGTGCCAGTGCAGCATGCAACGTAAAACACTCTCTGGAAAGTTCCCATCTTGGACTCCCTAATTATACAGTGATAACACACAAGAACTCCCAGGCAAAATAGAAAATACACAGGTCCACCATACATAATCTATGAGAAGCTATGAATAATTTCTTTTAAATACAAAACTAGCTAAATCTGTGTATTTATAGACTCTTGATTATTGATATTAATGTACTTGATAAGACTAGGGTAGATACCAGTGCATGTGTGAGCAAGAAATTTGATTTTGGAATTTCACTGAATTGTTAATTCACTATCTTGTCAGAGGAAACTATGAATAATTTTTTTCCATTACAAAACTAGTTAAATCTGTGTATTTATGTACGCTTGATTATTGATATTAATTTACTTGATTAGACTAGGGTGGTAACAAGTGGATGTTTGTGCAAGAAATTTGATTTTGGAATGTCACCGAAATGTTGATTCACTATCTCGTCTATATGGAAACTATGAATAATTTTTTTCCAATAGAAAACTAGGTAAATCTGTGTATTTATGTACTCTTGATTATTGATATTAGTGTACTTGATTAGACTACAGCGATTGCAAGTTCATGTGTGTGCAAAAAATTTGATTTTGGCATTTCACCAAAAATGTTGATTCTCTAGTATGTGAGGAAACTTTTTCAGCCCAGGGCCACAGGGTGCGAAGGGTTAATGAATCAAATCTGATGAAATTTTTTTTCATGGGGGGGGGTCAAATTTTACAATTGATGAATTGAGGGGGGGGGGGTCAAAATTTAGAAATTTGATTTGGAGGGGGGGTCGCTTTTTACGTTTCATTTGTCGCTCAAATTCCACCGCCCCCCCCTCCCCGTAAATAACGAATGCTCCCTTATAGAAACATGACAGTTGAATGACTTTATGATTTTGCCTCTTATGTAGTTTTCCCGAAGATTATACTGTACTCATTTATTCAGTGAACTTACGTTGAGGTGTAGGTTTCGGGTTTATCGCCAACCGGGATCGCCAGGTACGACGTCCACATTGAGCCTTGCCTTACGACTGAAGCCTACCCGCGACGTTACTGAGCCATTAAAATAAAACGATCGACGGTATCCCCATTCGATTCTCGGGAATATCTATGGTTTTAGCGACTCGAAATTTCGTTGGACATGCCTTCTATGTTTCCATGTGTGGATTTGTCGGGTCAACTTTTTGTAAAAATGTCATGAGAGCGCGGCATCGATCACGACAAATCGGTCTGTGTCCGTCGCGACGTGCAGGTATGAACGTTGCTGTGAAAACGCAGGTATCTGTTGGCGGGTAGCGTGCGTCATTATGCGGGTCAAAGGTGGCGGGGTTGACCTTTGACCCGCATTACGACGCACGCTACCAGCTGCGTTTCCACAGTTTGTATGAACGGTACCATGCAGGGAAAAGTTCCGGTTGATGACGTACAACAGGGGTAATATGGATTTCTTATCTGTGCTGGTGTACGTCACACAGGTGGAGATACGGGCCAGTTAATGTGATAAATATATATAAAGTTTTACTTCAACTTGATGACTCCCGTAACTTTTGTCTGTTTTTCATCTCAAAAAGGCCGAATGTAATTTCATGTGTACAAAAGAGAGACGAGTCCTTGAATTTCCATATTGCCATTTCCTCATATTTAACGGTCTCTAAACAATTAATTGGAATTGTCTATCAATTTTTTTCACTTTTCAGCTTGTCATCATGGAAATCAAATGATATGAAAGAACCGCTTGCAAACACAACTGACAAATGGAACATCGATCTGAACAGTAAGGTGTTTTTATTAAATTAATATGAACTGTTTCTGAAAACAATGTGATGCTATATTATTTTAAAGTATGAAGTTATAGACGATTCCCACATCTCGTAACATCACGAAATAATTTCTCTATAAAACACATTGAGATTATCGCGCCACCAATTTCATAGTCTATCTCCCCATTTGTATCTAACTTAGTATAATGAGCCTCGGCCCTCTTATTTCCGGCCTTTCCTGTGTGACAGCCAGGGGTTCGGAAGAACTGTCCATGAACCTTCAGTACTGTGCCCCTATGTTTTAAAACGTGGAACATTGCGATCTACAACTATCATTTCGAATTCCCCGAGCATTCCACTTTATTCACACGGCCTATTTCTTAATTTACCTCTCTTCCTTCCCTGCAAAAAACCTCGTAAAATTTACCATTCAATCCCCGAATTCTGGTTGACCAGTCCTGGTAGTTTTGAGAACACTTTTTTGTCTTCCATTCCACGTATAGATTTGAAGGAGCCATGATGCTGACGCCTGGATTTTGTTTTCATGAAATCAGCAATTCACCTTCCTCTTGATTAATTTAAAAAGCATAATCACTTTAAGATGAATGTATGGTGGGCCATAATTACAACAAAAAAGAAGCTTCATACAGCACTGATATAGTTGGCATATGTGAGATTATCGGCTTACCGTAAAAGATCACTTTTTGATTGAAACCGTGTGAACGTTTGGTCAACTATCAACGGTTGAGATTGGTCGTGTTGGCGCGATTTTCGAAAGTTTGTTGAGTTTGTTGAATTAAACTTGAAACACTGCCCTCGGGTTACTTGGTCATCTATGTAATTTGTCTTCACAATTTTACAAGATTGTTTTGATCTGCCACTCGTTTGGACTTATTTTGAGGTCTGAGAAGAAGAGAAGTTTTTTCACTCTGTTGTGTGTGTCTGTGTGTCTGTGTGTGTGAGAAAATAAGATTGTAATCTCATATAGTTAGCAGTTGGTTAACGTCAATTTTGAATACTAAGGTCGAATATAAAATATGTCTATTTCATGTAACCCGACCTACCCTAGAAAACCCCACCGACGTCAAAAGAGGTTTTTTCGTATTTTCCAAAAAATGGGGTCAATTCTCTAAATTTTACCGTATTTACCATATTTTATGAGTCTCACCAAACAAAACTGATTTTTTTCAAAAAATTCCTCCGAGTACATAACTTGCCTAACCTTCCGAGATATTTTACCGGAAACACGTAATTTTTTTTATTTATCCGAAACATCATCGAAGTTAGAGCGATAATTTGCAGTGCTCATCTTAAATTTTGTGCGGCGAACCCTGAATTTTATTCTTGATTAAAACTTGTCGTTAAACGTTTCCTTGAGCATTGTATGATCAAAAGTCTACAACTTTCATTTTGATCGACTTATGAGCTTCAAAGTAGTATAAGTGGAAGTCTACTTACCACAAACGAAGCGATGTTCGGATGAACTGTTACAGGGCACTTCTGCCTTTACAGTTCCATCCCGGCCAAGCAGAGATGCTTGGCAAGGATCGTCATTGTCCTGGCGAATGAGAATGGAGATCACACTCAGTTCCTTGGTTTCCCAAAAAGCAACATTTAGAACGTCATGTGTCTTGTTCCACGGCAGAGAAGATATCAGAGGGTAGATCCAAACTCGCCATGATATATCCATCTTTTTCACACGCCTTCTTCGCTTCGTAGTACAGCAAGGGTATCGTGCTTATCCTGTAACACGACGTCTTATGGCGGATCTCGCCATATCTGCAAGCTGTAGAAATGGAATCAAATGCGACATCTTTAAAGGTACTTGCATTCTGATCTGACCTGGAACAGAAGATTCTGGACAGATTGTGGAAAGAGTTAAAGGAAAAAAGGCCGGAGAAGATCAAGAGAGAAAGTGATGTGAAGGACAAAGCAAAGACGCAGAGGTTGAAAGGTGTGGAAAATATTAAATTTGACATCACAACGCAACTGATCATACAGCCCAGCTAATTAAAACATAAATTAAAATTTGACGATGCTAACTTAAACGCATTTATTGCTTTCAAATTTCCTGCATTTTTGGAGGGGGTGGAACATTAACATTTTGACGGAAAATATACATGAAGTTAAATGTGTTACATTTGCACATAACAAGATGTAAAGCACATTTCGCGTTGTTTCGAAACAAAAAATATATGCTGTCACATAGACGACATTTGGGCTAATTTTTCAAGTAAAAGCGACAGTCGCGCAGGGAAGGGCAGTAGAGAGCGTATGATTTAGAAAGGGCCGGCGGGAGATTCTTGTGTTGGGGAATAAGTGAACTTCAAATCCTAGAACTATTTTGTATTTCAGAGGAAAAGAAAAGTGTTTAATAGTTTTTTTTCTGTGTTTTGTTTTGTTTGCTGTTTTTCTTCAAGAAGGCACCATCGGTTGATTGCGACGGACAACCGCGTATTGCATACACGAGCTTTCACTGTGGACCTAATAAGATACAAATTGATCTCCCCATGTGTTACGGAAATAACTCATTCCCCAAATATTTTCTCAATATTTTACACAAAATTTGATGTATCTGGAAACTGTTGACACCTATAGTCTTAATTTAAAGTCTTTCACTTACGAGGCGCAGAGCATCTTAACAATTATTTTCCCTTTCGCTGTAATCACCAATCTAAGTCTCAAGGAAACTCATTGCTATTTTGTAAAATTGGAGTATAGCGCCGTTCTATCGGTCATTTACAAAACATACTGAGACATTTCATGTTAAATTGAAATTAATCGCATATTTTTTAACTCCAGCTGTGTACCGACCAAACTTGTCGCGTCACGAAGAATTACAATTTTGAGGTATTTCAATCGCTCCATTTCGCAAAATAGCATCTCATCTACCATGCGAGATGTTTCGTTGAAATTTTAATGAACGATATTTAGTGGCAACATTCGCCGTTTTAAACCATTCTTTGACCAGTAACGTGTTAATAAGAGAAGGGTGGCATTGTGAAAACCCGCGGCAAGCTCAAGTATGAAATGGAAGGAATGAAAATACTCTTTGCCGATAGATCAGTTTCAATAATATATTTGGAGGTATCGTTTGTTCAATATTATTGACGTGACATCCCTAGCAAAATATCACGGCTACGTAACGCGGTTGTGAAATGTGAGTCAAAGGAGCAGCTAGATTAGAACAGGGTCGATATTATTGTTTACTTATGCTTACTTACCTGGACAGAGAGGTATCTGACTTATGCATAGTCCCAGTGTCAGGATGATCCATTTGCACCTGGCGATAGCAACGCTCACCGCAAACGTTTTAAGACAGGCGTCCTCACACCACTTGATCGACTTCACAGCCATCTTGGAAGTGAAACTGGCATGAATCTAATCAGCAGTATCTATGACAATCGCGTGGACACGCTGACATTGCGTTCATGTAGAAAACACACCCGCATGCTCGGTTTCACTATCTGCTGCCATGGAGACGCGCGTCGTGGTGCATGACGAACCCAATTAAGTTAAATGAAATTTACAGCAAGTGTCTTCGTCTAATTTCACTTCGTACACATACTCACCCAACCATAAATGGCTGTACGTGTGAACTGACAAATTCAGAAGTAATGGCGCTCAGGTTATTACTGTCGCGGCAACTTTTTATTGTCAAATGTGTATTTCTTAATAAGGTGAATATAAGTAAACTAGCTCAGTAGTCACTTGGCTATCCCAGGCTTATGCGTTAATTTCTGTGGGTTTTGCGTTCGCCCACCATCCTATGCGACAATCTGCCAAAGTATTTTGCTTCAACTTTTTGATCGCCTTAGTTTGAACGCGATAGTCTTTTCTATTCGTGGGTCCACAGCCTGGTGCAAATAAAGAAGATTAATTTGAAATGGAGCACAAATGTAAGTACTCTCTTGACTTGATCAGCCGAAAACAGAGCCCTGGGACAATACATATGCGCATGCGCCGTAGCTATTATTTCCTTAAGGGAAGGACGATAAAGACAAAAAAAGCACGTTGAAGAAGGTTGTTGAGATCGGCGTGGCAACGAACAGCTATAGGTGCCACCTCATTGGATGGAATGTAGTGCAAATATCAACTTCAACTTTCACGGGAAACGAACGGAAAATCGAGTAGCTACGTAGAGTGGCATTGTCCTTGAATTTTTTGCACATCTTGTTGTGATGCCAAAGATCTACATTTGACCCTGAAATTAAGGGCACATGTTGCAAAATAGAGAAAAAAAGAAACCTTCTTTGGCAAGATCCTTAAAATCTTAAAGCTTTCCGATTTTGGGAGGATGTACTCCGAAGGTTTGTTGTGATACCACAGGGAAATCAGTCTCCGATGTTTGCGTGGTGTTTGTTTATTTGTTTGTTTGTTTGTATGTTTACTATTACATACAAAGTAAACAACAACATTACTTAAACTAAAAAACATGACGATGTATGTTTGTTCGAAATTCAGGAGCTTCATTGGATGTGTATCGATATTGACGCTTTTGGGCCATTCTGACGGGTGTAGCATGGTCCTCTTACCCATTCCAGACACCTGGTACAGCCACGTTTTACCGAATAAATATTCGTGGTTCAAGATGGTACTTCCTGAAATTGTAAATTTTTTGTTTATGTGACCTGGTAATATTATTACTTTGTATGATTTGGATTATTGGGTTTGTTTTGATGTCATATTTCTCACTGGCCACCCCGTTGTCAAGCAGTTTTCGCTATGACAAAGAAAATGCCGTTAGAAGAATATAGGACACAATCAAACACACTGAGACAAGTAATGTCGGTATAGGCCTACAGTACGGAAAAACAAATAATCGTCGACAGGTGAAAAGAAGAAAATACGGAATAAATTGTTATGTCTAGTAGCAGTCTTAGAGAAATTAGGATAAAATAGGAAAATAGGAATAGATTTTTTATGCTGTCATGGATATGCTGTGTTATGTGTGGATTTGCGTTAACTTCGGTGTGTTGGAATGTTTTGCTACTGCCGTGTGCATTTTACAGAACCCAGTATACATGCATTCTCCATGCTTCTGGAAAAACCACTCACAGTTTCTATCAATAATGCATTATATTCCCTGAATTGTTGAAATCTCTATTTTTAGAATTAGTGTGTATTCTCCACGGCTGCAGCTTTCACCTTAGACCTTCAAAACAAAGCTGAAGGAACGTTTGTGAAAATGAAGGTCTAGATAATCATCATTAATTTCTAGGTTACCATGCCAACAGTGACCACTGCAAATGTTTTATTAAATTTCCTGAAAATGGAAATACCGCTGAAATTTGATACCCCTTCCTACGCATGGAATAAAGTGACGCAATCGTTGACATTTGCAAGACAAAGATAATATCTCTGTGAATAATTTCAAATATGAGTTAATTGAGGTCATTAAAATACGCATGCATAAATGTCCATGTCTGTCTGTCCGTCTGCCTGCCTGCATGCCTGTCTGTCTGTCTGTCTGTCTTTC
Source organism: Ptychodera flava (assembly GCF_041260155.1). Taxonomy (NCBI): domain Eukaryota; kingdom Metazoa; phylum Hemichordata; class Enteropneusta; family Ptychoderidae; genus Ptychodera; species Ptychodera flava. The sequence continues at coordinate 26,381,958 of NC_091938.1, read as the reverse complement.
TGTCAGCCTATCTGTCTGTCTGTCTGTCTGTCGGTCGGTCGGTCGCGGTCGGTCGGTCGGTCTGTATATAGGTAGGTAGGTCGGTAGGTAGGTAGGTAGGTAGGTAGGTAGGTAGGTATTTCAATTCAAATTTATTTCAGTACTTATGACCTCCGGCCAATATGTACAAAGAGTAACATTAATGTTGAATACAGATGGCTAGTCGAATTCAGTAATTACATCCAGAAAAGAGAAAAAAAATCAACTTATCTACAAAAAAATCAGCGTTAGCAAATACAACTCTTGTGATATTTTAAGTACGCTTGAATTAATGGTAAGATCTCTCCTGCGTTTTGTTGCTACAAAGATATATTTGCTCAATTTCCTCAAAGTGGCAGTATTTTGGGATGAAAGGAATATCTTGAATTTGTATATTACAGGAGGGTTAAAATAACAGGAAGAAATGTATTTAGCTCTCAGGTAATTGTACATTGGACATATTAGTAGAAAATGATCTCACCCTCTATATCTATGTATGTATCTATGTATGTGCATAAAGTATGTATGATTTACATATGTTGTTCGCCACATGGTGTAATACCGTTTCAAAAGTGAGATAATACACACAAAATATTTATTTACTTTTGATTGAGGAAAGAGAGTCGAATATTTGACTTTCAAGGTTGTATACACAGCTTTTATCTGATTCTACAAAAATTTGCAGCCATTTGTATTGCTGTGTTTTGACGGTCAGTACTTACTCCGTGTTTCTCAACCACAGATTGTGAGATTGTCCGAACATAGAAACAAGTCGCTACCAAGGTACCTCTTTATGCTGTGCAAAATCTGGAAGCCAATAGAAGAAAGTAGAAACACGCATCCCGCACACAACTTAGTGTTATTTTCCCGAAGACAGACGCTAAAAATGTGAATTATAAACACGTTTTTAATGTTGAGTGCACCTTTGGGACAGACATTCGGGCTCTAAACTTTTGGTCAAATAATTTTCTGGTCTAACGCTTGTTTGGGTCATTTAAAGCTCTTGGAGTAAGATATAAATTTCACCGTCTGAGTTTCCGAAAATCGAACATGTTATTTCCTCCATACTGTAAACACAGATTTGGCGGCCATTTTGAATTTTAAATATCGCTAATCGCTAATATTAGGCCATTTGCTCCCCCAAGCACAAGACTTTGCTCGGTGACCACTGGTTTTCATCCTTATGATTGAAAGTATCATCGAGGAAAGTTTCAGCAAAGAGTTTGAATCTTTCAGTTTGGAGGCGCATACTGCCTTATAAGCCAACACCCTCACGAGTCACCATTAGATCGATGTTGATATAAGCAATGCGCATCGCGGGATCCGGTCCAGCGCATTAGTTTCATTTTTTATTGGATTAATCACATAAATCTTATAGAATTGAGCGATCACAACTGACACCGTTTGTAATATTCCGCCTAACAAACAAGATCATAAGAAATTCATTGAAATGACGCTAATAATGATACGCTTTCTCTTAAAAACTGATGTTAATTTTCAACTGCAAACAAATATTCCCATCAAGTTATTCATAAATCGTCAGTGATGCCAAATCTCTTTAATTTATCGATTCAGCTTGCTAATGGAGTGTTTGAAAATACTTTGGTACTGTATAACATCACACGGAAAAATTTTCGGATAATTAAGGTACTATGTGCCTCGGGACAGATATTCGAGCTCAAACTCTTGCGATGCTTTTTAGTCTCCCACTTGTTGGGGCCAATTTGAAGCTTATGACGTAAGTTTCCACCCGCTATTCAAGTTTTGTGAAAATCGAAAATTTAATACATCCCAAGAGAGTTACCACAGCGGTGGCAGCCATCTTGAATTTCAAGAGAAAGGTTGATATTGGGTAATTTGTTTCTCTAAGACCGAATTTTGCGAGGTGTCCCTGGCTTTTATTCTTAGTTTTGAAAGGGAATGATTTAAAGCTAGCTGTCTCAAGACATGTCTGGGTAAAAGCTTCAGCCTTTCAACTTCGAGGCGGTTACTACCTTAATATTCTCCGTTAACAGTGCCAGTGACTCACACTGGAAGTCAGTTGATCCCGATACTCAAAAAAAAGACTCATCGATGCACTTGGTATAACCAGACATCGGCATACACATCCATGTATCTAGGGTACCGAGCGGTAGATGTATAGAATGAATGGCGTAAGAGAGATGATACATGAAAAAACTCTTACTCGCGTCATCGATCAGACAGTCTCTTTTAAGTTGACGCCCAATTACAAACGTAAAGTAATGTAGTTATGTACAGGCGACATGGAGTAACCGTGTGTGGTCTACTGCAAGACCATGGATCTCCGAATAAGTCAATGAGACGCGGGAATGTGTTTTACAAAACAAACATTCTTCAAAAATCTTTGCTGGACAAGATAGATCTTTGTAGAATATCGCCGGGGAATGGCCAATGTCATCGTTTCGTTCATTGTAAAGGTCACCCCCATAAATCTTTGTGTACATTTACAATCTTGAAGTCATTAATGAAATGACCTGAAACAATAATCTATATTTCGAATTATGATTAAACTTTTCATTATATACTCAGCTGCCGAGCACAAAATAATAGAAATGAATAATAAACACGAAATTACTGCAGCCCTTTCCATCTAAATACAATCCATCTAATTAGCGCGAAAGAAATGGACGCAAATTGAATTAACTTTGGATGTTATTGCAATTGTTAATGCCCGGGGCTAATACAAGATTACAAAATGCATAATGGCGCGTGACAGTATAAGAGATTCTCTTCCAGGTGAAAATAGTTGTACGAGCCACATAGGGACTGTGTAAGATCACGGTCTCTCAACACACCAGAACCGTCGCAAGATACAGTAACTTTTCCGAGAAAAGGTCAGAGGAACTGGACGGAGATTACAGGGGGTGTAAGGCTGGTGTTTGGGGGATGGTTTTCGCGCAAGCATTGTGAAGGGTTGTAAAATCTCACGCAATCCTTTCGGGGAGGGTCAACATTTATTATTTATTTATTTATTTTTCAACTATCACCACTATAAGAGGGCAGGATGCGGCCAATATAGCACTTCATCCAAAAATATAAAATTATAATACATTTGAGTCTATTGGGCAAACTATTAATTCCCTTTTCAAGGTAGTCTTGCTGTATATGCACATTTATATGGACATATTGTTAAATATTGACGTTTTGGCGAATAACTGCCGATTTTGCTGGAGTGTTGACCGGTGCTTTGATTACTGTGGAAGTTGCATTCATTGGCCTGTCCCATACTGCTTTTATAACGTGTAGATATGGCCGGAATGAATGGTACAAGCGATAGCTGAAAGCACCTGCAAATATTGAGCGTTTCTTGTTCCGATTGGTGTGTAGTTGTCGTTTCTTTTTACGCTTTCTTTTCATTATTAAGAGGAAGGCATGAAATTATCCTCACTATTTCACATTACGCTTTACATGCTGAGAATGACGTACGATTGAAAAACAAAGGAACAAAAACAAATGTGTTAAAAGCAATACAACGATTATATCATTTCACTTAGATCAATACATATTACTGAGTTTTCAATACGTATATTCTTGCTGCGGTATTCTGATCGTCTGAACTTCGGAGCGCTCATACGTCACGCACCTGTCCTCATTTTGGGTCAACCTGCCAAATTAAAAGGCGTTCACAATTACTTATTCTTTGTTTCTCTTATGTGGCTCTCCTTGGAATACTTCAGCACCGCTATCGGCGTCACATTACGTTCAAAAACTGACTTAAAAACCCCGAAAGTGAAAGACTTCAACTTTTTGCAAAACTTTCTTGAAGGAAACTACCAGCCATTCTGTTCGAAATCATGGATCAAAATCATGGGTCACCGTGGAAAGGTTAGCATCAGAGAAACAAATGGCCACCATCCCTTTATTAATTCAGTGGGGGAAAAAAACAATTTTTCTTATTTTCACAAAAAAAAGACGGTGACAACTTTATTTACTCAGAGAGAATCAAAATGAGCCCATATGAGTGGTGGGACAAGGAATTATCATCAAAAATTTGAAAATTTGAGTGTCCGAATATCTGTCCCCGAGGTGCATTTACTTAGATTTTACATTAAAGCAACTCCAGTGTATAAAAATGCGAAATTTCACTTTAACGAGCAAATGGTCATATTAATACGCGGACAAGAGAAGAAAATTTCATACATATTTGAGTCTAAAAGATGTCTTTAACATCGATGATTGAGTGTCACTATGTAAAAATCATTAGTAAATTAGTGAAATTAGGCCAAGAAAAATAGAAAGTTCGTTTCTCATCCTAGACATATTGCAAAATGATGCGGTGACGCGGGGTTTTTTTCTTCGCAATTTTTTATTCTTCAACCAACAAGAACGCTTTAAAAAAAACACATGAAGAAAGCAACATAGGAATGCATGCAGAGATAAATGTACAGCAGTGTTGCTTAAGTTATTTTGTATAGCAACAGTTCTGGGGTTTGACTGTTAAAGGTACACTGTCACCTGCTCCAATTTTGCCACAGTTACCATGGAAAGAGAAAATATAACCAATCACAGATTTTAAGCGGGTGGCCGCTTTTTAAAAATAGCGCCCTCACACGGGCATTTTGAATACCAAGGAACGCCCCTTCGACCATATATTGGCATATTTTGATTACAGGTGACTGTATACCTTTAATGCAGCAATGCACAGTTTTGATAGCTAAATATAATGGAATGTTAGTGTCAGTTATTTTGTTTACAGTTCTGTTTTATACAGCACTGTGTTATGCACTATCGTCGCGTATTTTTGCGGATTTTCATTTTATTTCCTCATGAGCAGAAAAAGGTTGACGCGGCGGGTCTGACGAGCGCGAGGATGAGAAACAAACTTTTATTTTTCTTGGCCTTAATTACGAAATTATAACGAAAGTCTGTCAGTGTTTCAATAAGGTACCGTCAATGAAAGCACTTAATATCTACTCGTCTCCTACTCACACACTATCAATTTGAAACCAGATCGTGTGTACTAAACGCCAATTGAACAATTTAGCTGCGGTGTGACCCTGCAGAAAGTCGTTCACCCTAATATGTCGGCGGTAAACCTATTGAAACAATATAAACAAACGAAATTGTTAAGAATGACCTTTGCGTTTGTTGACACGGCATCCACTAGGTTCTCTCCATCGTTTCCCGATGATGATGAACAATACTTGCGTTAGGATTGTTACAGAGGTCAATTTTCTTTGACGTCAACTTTGCTATTATGACGTAATGCCTTGACCAATAAGTCAAGAAATCATGAACAAACACCATAAAATGATAATGATACCGACCTAGCAGAGTGACAGGGTCTGATCAAGCATGCGGCATGATATACACATTTACAGAGGAGATGCGATGAGTTTATATTTTACATGCGTGTAAATAACCACTGTATGTAAGAGGTATGTTTACGAATATGGGGGGAAAGGGACAACATAGCAGTATGTAACTTCCGTGTTTAAGTAATAAATGGTGCTATCTTTGAAGACTTTGAGCCGCTACTCTGTTTCTGTATCCCACCGTCCTCTTGCTAGACATTCCCCGAAGGGAGACGATGAGCAGTAAAAGTATGTTTAGGCTACAGAATGCAATTTCTGTTTTAATTGAATGTACAAACCCAAATAACATTTTATTCTGTGCGATATTTGCTTCAAATGTAATTGTGCTCTTACTATAACATCACTGTTTGTTGGTTGGGAAGGCAATAAAACGAACCTTTGAGAAGAAATAGGGTCACAGTGAACCGTGCAGTGCCGTGGGAAGCTTGGCGTGTTCAGAACAAACTACCAAGGACGAACCATCTCGTCCCCATAACGGGGTGGTTAGAATGAGCCGCCGAGGGTAGGAAAAATTCTACCTAAGTGTAAGCCTTACATTTTTTGCCTTGCGCCGACTTTTTGAAACCAATGTGGATAAAATGTAGACTTTAACCCCGTTTTGGCAATCGATATGAAGAAAATGTAGAGACGACATAAGTATTGGACAAGAAAGTAAATTTCCCCCTCCAACTTTTAATTAGAAAATCGTATAGTTTGAGCTTTGTTACTGTTAAGATATGTACCCAATCGAGGACTGAGTGCCCCCTCCCCCACCCCGGGAGTACGAGCACAGTTACACTTATTTCTGCGTTTCAAAATTTGACAAATGCACAAATTTAATGTTAATGTTTCTGAAGGGACTGAGCGTGATGCTATGCGTCAGAATTTCACCCAACCTGTTCTACGTAAGTTCAAGTCACGTGATTCAGGATTCTTGCCGCCCTGCGGGTGTTCTTTTTTCTATTCGTGGCATCCTTTTCAAAACCCAACAGCCAATGAGGCACATACATTGCCTTTGTTCCTGAGTTCTCCTCGCCAATGAGGCGAAATAATCCCTTATTTTATGAGTTTTGTAACAATTAAGCAGGAATATCTTCTGGATACATTTGTAATCCAGGGAACAAATGCAGGTATTCGTTCTACAGAATCTTCATCAGCTGTCAAATTCTGACCACAAACCCGTGGGAGATGATGAAACGCTGTTCTCGTTTTGCTTTTTCTAAACAACGCGTCTTTCAAAGTCAGATAAATTTGCGGATAAGCTTCATGTCTACAGCTTATATAATTGATGCTATTTCACAAACCTGTTGTTTTGACGTAAAGTTGGTCGGATTTGATCCTGACTATGTCATTGCATTGGTATTGGGCCCGGGAATGCTTATAGCATTTAAATAATGATTCCATGTGTCCAATGTGGGGGACAATGTCTACATACAGTAGTCGTACACGTGTTGTCTAAGTTTGCACGATCTGAAAACATATGGACGGAATGTTCCATGCATAACATCAGAGTCCGCGAAACTTTGGTTTTGCAGTGAAGTGCTTGTGGCTTGCATTGGCATCACGAACCATTTTTAACGGATCATCCTTAAGAAGAAGTCATACAACAAAGTCTTCTTGAATTTCATTCAGCTTAACATGAACACACACCATTGCAACGTGTATCATATTTTGTTGCATGCTTTTTAGGTCAATGTCATGAACCTTATGGTTATGTTAATTTATTCGTCGAGAATAGTGGAATCGTGTTTCAGGTCTCCGTGACTTCGTCGGCGATTCCGTCAACCATGAAATGATTGAAGATTCCCCCAAGCAAATGACTCTCCCTCAGCTTCAATCGATTAAATTGTCAATTTTAGCTGGCTGCAACGAACGGGCAAAGTAAACATATCGTGTAAAAATAAAAATATAGCGAAGAAATTCATTCAACTGTTATTTGATCAATCGACGGTGGTGGTTATCGTGAAGTGACTCTAGCGTGAAATTAATCCAATTCTCTGAAAGTGATCAGCAATGGTGTCGAAGATCAGCTGCAACCTACCTAGTCTATAGTTGAAAATGAATCGTTGAGGGGCTGACAATTTCAAAGATATCCTATTTGAGACAAATACCCAAATATACACAAAGTTATCTGAGTCAGATCCAAGACCATCCCGAGGGGGATTGTTGAATGTCGCTATGCTGTTTCTCGAGACATACAGTTAAGGAGGGACTGTCGTTTGATCGCTTAAATTTTATTTCCTTATTTTGTTCATTCCCTCATGGCGGTAGACAGTGTGTTGTTTAACATTTTCATACTCTATACAATGACACTCGTACAATACTGTTGTTTACTTTGTCAAAACACCAGGAAAGACAATTATTACTTGATGTTTTTATTTCCTTATTTTGTTCACAGTCCCTCATGGGGGACTGTGTTTTGTTTTACATGTTCATACTTTTAAGACGCTCCTACGTTACCGTCACGTACCTCGTCTTAACACCATGAAAAATAACGGAAGCCTAATTAATATTGCATGGAAACTTTACTATATATCATTAAGACACTTTATTTGACGTTCGGGAGACATTTCAGCGTATCGGTGATCTGGGTCAGTGAGCTACAAAGGAAAGATCACGCATCAAACCAAGGCAAGCGTGGCTAATTTCCCGACGTTGCATTCAGGATAAAGCCACGCCGCCATTTGGCTGCCATGGAGACACTGTAATTATAAGACTAGTTCCTGTCTTTCTCTAATATCTGACTGCGGAAATTATTTTAACTCGTTGTTTTAATAAATTGGTAAACTCTCAACAACATAGCAAATAATGTAGTTGAGGTGTCTCCCTGCATTCTTTCATCCATGTCGCCATGTTTTTACGCTTGACTAGTGAGAGCGTATCTTCGCTTAGATTTCGAGGTAGAATGCTCGTCCCAGGGCTTTGGTGTCAAAACAGACCAACCCAATTTGAACATTTACTGTCCTGATGATAAGTGGTCCACAAAATCAAACTGGAAGATTCGTAGGAAAACGGGATGAGGGCGCTTTGGAAATGTGTCCAGGAGACGCGGTGTGGTAATTTCGACCAAAAGCACGGATGCGCCACTTTGTGATCGAAATTGTCGTCCTACTCAAAAACATCAATTATAGTGTAGCATTTTGTTTAGATATTTTCCTAAATTGACCTTGTGGCCTAATAGTGTGGCGATCTGAAATACACACGCAGTATCCTGACTCTAAGTCTTTTCAGGAGTAGGCCGACTCCCTTCCCTGGTGAGAAAGCAGACGGTGACAATGATCTTCTCGGTGTATGCCTCTTAGTGAAGGAAAGTTGAACTACCGAGGAAATTCCGTAACCGTAAAAATGGAAGATGAACGGTACAAGTAACTGCGATATAGCCCGACGATTGCTTAGAATTTTACCCTTGAATTTAGTTTGTATGACTGACAATGAATGACCGACAGTAACCCACCCCCACCCCTGCTCGTGGTGCATCGTGAGAATCCTCTCCCTTGTTTATTTTCGTGGCCTCTGAAGTAACCGTTCATCCTCTTGTAGTGAATGAATTGTTTAGACAACATTGACATTGACCGGATATGTTGACAGATAGTTCAGCCATGCTCGGCGTTGAGAGATACTTCCATCCTGTTAACCTTGTACTTAGATTTGAGCGACGTTCCTCATTATAGACGCATACCAAAGTCATGACGATACGCAGATCCTCGCTCAATATAAACTGTGCATTTTAGTGTGTTAACCTGTTGAAACGCCCCGACCACTAGACTTGTATATAGTCCTAGAAGTTTACCGTGTAACTTGTACGTTACTCAGCTATTAAAGTACGCCGACTTAGAGTATATCTGAGTACCTGTCGTCGTCTCTACTACCCGACGTTCTACCCCAGAGTGTACGTATCAATTTGAAAGCCGACCATAACTAGCCGCATCACAACCGTACGTGACATACCAATAGAATCGTATGGAAATTAATCAGCAATATTTTGTGTGCTTTTTCCCGTTCAGTATAATCCTTTTATGAGTTTTCATGAGTTTATTCTAATGGCAGTTATGTTGTTTAAGAATTTATCACCATAATATGAAATTTTGATCCATACATTTAAGGAATTTTCACTACTTCTTCCGTCTTAAATAGTTGCTAAAGTGATACACTGTCTTTCAATGTTGTTTTCATGATCGTGACACATTGGGCTACTTTATGAATTGCAGATACTTGCCAATGACCATTCGGACATTCGTTCACCGTACGCGATTTCTCGGTGATAACATAAAATTGTGGGTACTTAAGACACCGGCATAATTGTTTGTACCTTCGATTTTGTCGATGCCAATATCAGTAAAACTCGCTGTTAGATCAAGCGCTTGTTTTATTCTTTTAGTCAAATATCTGCCACATTATTTGAAACAGTGATTCAGTTGAAATTGACATTATTATTTATGTTCTTAGAAATAAAAGCACGTAAATTACAATGTCACAGACAAAGTTCTAATACTAACATTTTTCTTACAGGCAAAACTCATTCTCATTAAGAAGAAATTATTTCTTTTCAAAACATATTAGCGGAAGAGTAGCATTATTAGTAAAGCCATATTTCTTTCATTTTAGAAATTATCCTTGCTAATGGGGTTTAATGAGATTTAAAATTTTAATGAAGTGCAACATGTACAGTGAAAAAGTGAGAGTGTGGGCGGCAAAGCCTATCATGGTCACGGATAAAAGTTTAAGGCTTGAAAGTGAAAGACTTAAACTTCTGCTCACACTTTTCTAAATGAAACCTTCAACTTCTCTTAACAAATCAACTATAAAAATCAGCGGTCAGCGCGCAATGTCTGGTACTAGAAAACACCTAACATATACTGGTATTTGAAATTCAAAAGGCCGCCATTCCTGTGTTAACTGCATTAGGGAAAATAAAATGTTCGACTTTCGGAAAACTAAAATGATGAAAATCTTTCTTATTCTAAGAGCCCCTACAGGTGATAGATCAAAAAAGAATCGTAAAAAATGTGAGAGTCCGAATATCTGTGCCCCGGGGGCATTCTAATTCAAAAAGGGCACTGGCCGGTATATCTACTACATCAATCAGTGTATGGACATCGTTATTCTAAGACATGTGGGGTGTATGTACAGTCGATATATTGTTGGAACATTTAAAATGTATTTATTTTGTAATTAGCCAATAGGAAAAGGGAAAATTCTTCTGGAACAAATACAATTCTTCAAAATCTTTGTCTGGCTGAAATTGAACTTTACTATAGTCGACATTTTAGGATATGTTTGTTTGTTGTTTCGTTTCAAATTGTTTTTTTCGTGTCGATTTATAATCTCTGTATGATCGCCGAGATTATTTAAAATGCATGATCTCTCGATTTTGAATTATAAAAAGTAACATGAAATATTCAGCTGGACAGCGCTGCTAAGATCAGGTTGCTGTCTAATTATCAGGAATGCATGATAGCTATTAAATTGCATACAAACCCTGAAAATACAGAAAGAAATCCCAAAAACAAAGTGATCCTCACAAGAAATATGTAATCTAAAAATCACATCAGAAATCTTCATGTGTATCACAAACATTATAATTATAACAAAGTGTAATTTTTGTTAACATGTTGGTTTGAAGTTAATAGATAAATTCCACAGTCTGATATACGACACACACTCGTCCAAGTTGTTTCTTGGTTCTGTGAATTCCAAGTCTACAGAGCATTGCCAGCACTATGAACTATCACCATCTATGGATATCTTCTGCATTTACCTGTGTGAGCTGATTCTGTACAAAATGTCGTAATTACTGTTGTACCAGCCATTTTGGAGTTATCACTTAAAAACTTGTTTTATATCTTGTTCTTGAGAGTAATAAACAAGTCTAGCCAGTATTGCACAGTCGTGCACAGCAGGACTAATGGCATAATTACATCTTCTAAAATACATCAATTTACTTTTTTGTCATCTGTTGTCAATGCTGCTTTCATAGATTTATATATACGATTTTTTTCAGTGAAATACGGTTGCCCACTGTCTTTTGACAGCCTATCCGAGGACAAGTAGAATGTGATCATCACTTTTCATTATTCACATCGGGTCAAATGTCATGAAACTTGAAGAGAATTCAGCCCCTTAGGAAGTTGTAGTTCGCTGTAGTTCGACGGTTTAGAACACTTCCTCAACCGGCGCGACCTGACGGTGTTGTTGTCTCGAGACGGATCGAGTGGCCTTAAGAGAACGAAAACAAAATGAAACAGTTTATCGCTACCAATCGTCAATTTCAACTTCAAAAGACGTTCACAGAGTTTAAGATATTTTCCAATCGGTGTGTACATGTAAGCCATCGGCATACATCTGTGAGAATTATGATAACTTCAGACTATCGCCAGCGTCTTAATTTTCCCTTTCATGATAAGATGAAGGGCGAAATTTCTGTCGGATAAGCAATAACGCAGCCGCAAAAAAGTAACCGCGCACTTCTGAAATTTCATCTTAAGAAAAGGGCCACACAGAGTTGCAGTAGTTGATATAGATATTTATAACATTATTTTGGGCATCTTCAATATGTAATTAACTTTGCGATATGTGATCTCCTGAACACCTGAGCGACTCTCCTAAAACTACGCATGTGCACATCCGGGGCTTACGTACCAAGGAGAAAGCGTTCACAATGACGTCCGCTCTCTGTTTTTCCTTCATGGCTTTCATTCGAAGAGTGTCCTCGATTCGCTTCTTTCTAGTCGTGATCTCCTTGTCGATGTCCTTCCTCATAGCGTTGCGAATATCTTCGGTTTCCCGAAGTTCCCCGAGGGCTTCTCTTTCTTCTTCGTCGCCGAACAGTTTCACTCTCGCTGACTGAAGCAACTGCAGAAAGTGCGAATACATGTGGATATTGCATTATACATGAAAAACTGCCGCGTTATTTCTTGAACAAGGGAAGAAGAACACGCCATTCAGAACTAAATAAAGTTTCTGACTTACTGTGTATAAAACTGCATTTTTTTTTAAGTTCGAGTGAGTCTGTGCACTTTAATAAACACGATTTATGGGTATCATTGATTTATGAGAGTGACAAAATTGAAAGCACCGACAGCTACATATATTTCGATTGCAATAACGATGTATTCATCTATAAGTTGCGCTTAATCTGACTAATCGTGCGTAACGTGAATAGAAAAAAACATGTGATGAGGCGCAATTGTAAGTCACCCACTTTAATATGCTTCCAGTGTACAATTACTCTATTTAAACACACGAACAAAATTACCGAGATGACACAAATGACCTTGGCCGGAGCTGGGCTAGTGTCATCGGCCCTCTTTCCCGATAACGGTGAAAAAGGATTCTTTATTCCCAAAATACCGGGATTTATGTCCGAGGGGTACAGCTGAGAGTGAGCGAAGCGTCTTTGGGTCACCTACATCATGTATAACGGTCATCGCCTACTACACAGGCGTTCGGAACGGCAAACGACACTTCTACACGTAGTCATGGTTACGTGTAGTATTTTTTAGATTTTCTTGATGTTTTCTGTGAATTTAGACAATCAACCTCGTAAAGAATCGTTGTAAATTAGCAGACTTCTTCGATATCAGAATATTTCGTATAGTTGTTTTCAGAATGCCCTGTCATAAACTGCGTCACACGATCGCATGCGGACGAGGACTGTGTTGAGTACGTCCGCTAATTTAAGGTAGTATGCACCTCGAAAATGAAAGACTTAAATTTTTGCTCAAACTTTCCTCAATGAAGCCTTTGACTGTTCTCTTACAAAATCAAAAATAAAAATTAGGGGTCACCGTACAAAAATGGCGGCCATCCCTGTGTTAACTCTATCGGGAAAAATGAAATTTTCCATTTTCGAAAAACTAAGACAGTGTAAAGTTTTCTTACACTAAGAGCTTTAAAATTAGACCCTACAAGGGGTAGATCAGAAAAGGATTGGAAGAGTTTCAGAGTCCGAATATCTGTCCTCGAGGTCCGTTCATCCTTAAGCGTACAGAACGCGATCAGTGCAGTGCAGGTTAAGGAATGTAGTTCGGAGAGAATGTGCATGAAAAGTCCAGTTCAGAAAACGAACATGTGATTTTTTTTTGGTTTTCTTTGTTTATCTTCTAATATAGAAAACTTGTTTTGTAAGAGGAAGTTCAACAACATTGATAAATGTGAATTTCGCGAGTCTGAACGGCCGACTGTCCTACCTATAGTCCCACCATTATAATTCCAAAATTGTCGAACATGATTGCGTTCATATAACGATGAAAAGGTCATTTACTCGTCAGATTCTTACACACTGTGACTTACCTCGTGATTGGTTGCGAAGACGGCAAGAAAGACGGTAGAACCCTGGGACAGAAAACAAATACGATGAACTTTAGGTGATTAACATATGTTAGGAACAGAACCGTTCGATGTTGAAATGAGACAATAAGATTGATCAGACATAACGATATTTGACCTTTTATTGTTCGGCATTTTTGGCAAAGCTTCAGAGGCGGCGAGCGTTTTTTTTTTAATTTTTCGAACCAGCAAAATTCCCCACCAGTTACTTTGTTACTGATGACATAGAGTCTAGATTTTACAAACTGTCCACAATAATGGAGGCATTACGTATAAAGGCAGTGTTGACAGAAGAAATTCAACTCTACATGTTCCCATAAGAAAACAAAACCAACAAAACAAAACAAAAACTGGAGATGTTAATATTTTACAAAAATGCACTATTGAAATAATGACGATGTGGACATCTTAGGTGCAATTTCAAAAAAGAAATTTCCAAATTGGCTATAGTAGAAGCGGCAATTCCGAGAAACAATTTGCTACATACTTGCTAGGTGTCATATCATATTAATATTTTACGCTCTATTCTCCTTCAAAAAGGCCTAAAGTAAATCTTCCAGCCAACAAGCGAAACTAACCATTAAATATTCATTTTTTAAATATCAGTAGAAATACAGTCGGAAACATTTTGAAAATATTTTTTGCTTAAATACTATTCAACAGATAAAACTTCAGGTTTTTCGTTACCAGTTGCCTGTGAACTCCAATCTTTAACTGTTTTAAGGATCACTGCTGTAAGTTTTGGTGACGAGTTTCACTAGTTTTGTTTTTATCGTCAACTACAGTTTCTTGTTCTACTCCCAAAGCATGTTGAGATACACAGTATTCAGCTTGTCAACTCAAACTGTAAATAAAGTGCGTTGTTATTGTTGAAAAGTGAATTTTGGTGCGGACTAGCATTCATATGTATATAACAAACGGCGCATTTTACATGTACAAACAAAGGGGCCCCAGTAATCTGGTTTTGTTGTTGTTTGTGTTGTTGTTTATATTGATATTAGTCATGGTATTGTTGTTGTTGACAAATTAAATTCAACGAAAATAACTATTGTGTTGTTGTTGTTGAAAGGACGCTGTCATTATTTGACCCGATACAACTCTCTCCCAACGTATAAGTATATGAAGAAAGTAGATTTGGAGAGAGTTGCATTGGGTCAAATAATGATAGCGTCCTTATAGTGTTTCTTAAGACATCTGTATTACGTTTGAAATAACAACAAAGAAATTGTTATGTTCGTTTAATTTCATTAATCAACAACAACAACAACACGACTAATATATAAACATAAAAAACAATACAAACAACAACAACCAGATAATTGGCCTCCTGTGGTGCAAACGCTTTGTTGGCGTGCTAAATACTTGGTGTTTCAAAACACTTTAGGAAGTAGAACAAGAGCTTGCAATTGGCACACACCACAAATAGCTGAAAAAACTACTAGCCCTTTATTTTATCATTTCAACACATCCTGATACCATCATGAGACATTTATCGTTGGCTTAACAAATGTCAAACTCTGAGCGATAACTATCAGGCGATGGTAAGATGCCGTATACCCATTTTACATTCGCCAATATACATTGTACTTTCCTATGCTTGATATGTCGTCAAATGAAGTTGGTCAACTTGAACTTGATTCAGATAATGTCACTGCACTGTTAACAGGAAAACTGTCACGATCGTTGCGAATTTTCTTGTGCAATCGTACACAGTTTATCCGCTAAGTAAGCGACGTTAGCTGGTTGCTAATTATTGATTAATCATTTCAGCAAGCTGCAGGACAAAGTGATCGATCATAACGTATGCAAAGAAAACTATAATGAAAAAATTCATTATTATTTGATCGAATCGATGGTGATTGCGAACTGGCTTTGGCGAGCAATTAATCGAACTACTCGCTGGCTTCTGGCGATCAGCAATTATAGCATCGTGTCTGCCTGACTGTCCCTAGGGGACATGCATTGTCACAGCGGACTATTTCTAGGGTGTCCATAGAAACCGCGATTAATTAGAACACGCGAATTGTAAACGAATGAACTCATGGGATTGACCTCAAAACCACTCCCTAAAACTAAATTTTGTGCAAAAATTTGACGACGAACTGAAGCTATGATTTAAACTTCCCTTCCCAAAACACGATACATTGCTGAAATATGTATTAGTTTGTTAAAAGTTTAAACTCGTGACTGGCTTTTAAATAACTGATAATTCAAAACAGAGGCAAGGAATTGAATCATTCGCTTAAATATCTTCTTTGCATGAACTTTTGCATTGTAAGCTCTTATTTTGTACCTACTTGCGTGGGATTACTAAAAGTTTTGCTATCACTTCGCTGTTACGCGATCACACAACTATCAGAGCAGCAGACTTTGTTGATGATTATTCCTTCATGTTAAACAGACTTGTAGAAATTGTACGATGCCATGGAATAGGACGTTCTCTAAAAGGCAAAGAATCTGATGCGAAAATCTATGGATTCGGTTGTCTGGATTTTACAAGGAAGATCCCAGGAGAAATTTAATGCTTATGATAAAATATTTTATGTCACTTTATTTTCTTCTGAACTGTGTCATTATACGGTGCATACATTTAAGAAGGGATTGGGTCAGCTTCTGACAGGCAAGGTATCTCGTCATTAGTGAGCGAATTTGTCTCGGTTTTCGTGAAAATTCGGATGCGGTATATAAGAATGACCGTCATGCGATGTAAGTCGCAGGAAAACACATAGTTACAGTGAATATTCATTCAAGTTATCTTGTCCAGTATACTGAAATTGGTTTACGGCGTTGTGTTGTGTTTGCGACGATTGTATGTCGTGTTTTCGGCCGTCACAACATCCTTCACATTGTACCTTCAAGTAAAACACATGTAACCATAGTAACTTTCTGATCATTCTCATATGTAAAATTTAAGAGTTCGCGTTAGCGCGAAATGTGGTCGCATAAAGACGTTGCGTGTAGTGCGATAATTCTGACCATGCAGTAACATCGTTCATGTGGATTTTCCTGCCAGACACAAATCAAGTTCTGTCAGACCCGACTGAATTAAAATTGAATCCCGACAACAAGCACCGACACACGTGGGCATCCAACCAAGAGAGAGTCAGGGTAATACTTGACTGTCACGTGCCATTGTTTTAACGGACCACAGCGGAAAAAGATTTTCGGCATTTTGATATATTTTCCAATCAAAACACCGAAACGTCACGGTGCTTCCTACCTCGGTTAATATCGCGCCTGCGTACAAGTATCCAGACAGGAGAGAATCGGTGACGATGTAGACAAATTGGAACATCCATGTCCCCATCATCGACATTACGAGGAACATTCCACAGTGTGTCTCCTCCCTACAAACAAATACAAATATGATCTTCATCTACGATTGCTGGTATCAGTGTAATATGAGAGATCTCATTTTCATCAACAGTATTTTTTCTCATCTTCATTTGAAAACTTAAAAAAATCCACCCTTTTGTGAAAATTTGGAAAGCAAAATGTACATCGGAGTCCATAAAGGGATATAGTGGTCTGAACTGCGCCTGTGCGAGTTTCTTGTTTACGAACAATGTATTTAGTGCACGATATCAAGATGCAACTCATCATCGTAGCTGCAACATTTAAATTATACGATGATAGATTATGACAGACATGTTTTAACTGTCATCAATCACCATTGTGCCTTGGATACATTGTCGCCATGGGTGGTATGGGTCCCATACGACCTTTGAGCGCAGTTCCGACGACTATATCCCTTTAAGGTAGTGCATTTTTACGAGAAACTAAGACTTTGCCCTTTTATAACTCCAAGAGTCCCGAAAGTGATAGATCATAAAAGTAAATATGGAAAAAATTGAGAATCCGAATACATGTCCCCGAGGGGCATTTTACTAAATATCGATACAAACTTGTCGTCAATGCAAGTCTATAGGTATTGGATTATAAACTTCCAAGTGTATCGTCATGCATTCGCTCTCATTCGGCCATCACACACACTTTTGAACGCGTTCAAGGTACACAGTCACCTGTAATCTAAATATGCTCATATATGGTCAAGGGGGCGTTCCTTGGTATTCAAAATTCCCATGCGAGGGCGCTGTTTTAAAAAGCAGCCACCCGCTTAAAATCTGTGATTGGTTAGATTTTCTCTTAACATGGTAACTGTGACAAAATTTGAACAGGTGACAGTATACCTTTAATTATTTGAGATACCGTATACCAGTTTGACATTTGGTGTGACTGCATCAAATGTTGTGGCATTAAAGAGGAATATCGCAAATCCTGATTACGTGCTTGCCCATAAAAATATACAGCATAGCATATGACTATTACAAGACGTTCAATTACATTGACCTCACTGGATGTAAAGGACAAGTAATGCTATTTTTTGATGATATTTTTGTTTTGTATATCAATTGCAACCTCTTATTCTACTCCTCAAAGAATATTGAAACACCCACTATTATGCTTGTCAACTTAGCGTCTATATGTGTAAAATGCATTGTTATTGTTTACATTTGAATTCTAGTCCGGACCAGAAGTCAGTTTTCAACAATAACAATGCAGTTTCACATGTGCAGGCTGAGTTGACAAGCTGAATACTGTGTAGATCAACATGCTTTGGGGAGTAGAGAAAGAAATTATGGTTCACATTCAAAACAAAAATTATAAAAAAATTATCAGAAGTAAGCATTACTGGCCCTGTAACATCATTGTTGTAAGTTCGTACAGTCACTTAGGGGGTCATCATTAAAACATTAAGAGTCAGACTTTTCAAAATGTAATGCAATTATCCTTACACAGGAACTTATGCAGTTTGTTTTCATAGCAAGTCTTTTACATTAGGTCTGATTTTTTCGTGATTATATGCCTGTTATTAACTTTACCTAAGCTACGCAAACTAACACCATATTTTCCACTTTATTTTTTTTTGTTTATGGGATTATCTGCGGGCTCAAAGTGTTAGCGCCCTCAGAGTTGCCAAAATATGTAAAAATTACACATGATTTGAGCAAACTAGAGGGCGCAATCTCCGTTGAAGCCGGGGCAGCTGCAGTATAACGTGGACATGGCACCCAGGAAAGAAACAGAATCCGACTCTGATCGTTCGTAGCATTTGAATAGATCAGACCCGCAGCTCACATTGACAATCCACACTACAACTCTAAGGTGTGCGACAAGATTACTACAAGTACGTCTTAAGTTTCAATTGATTCCTTTGACATGCGTTTTTCATTCATTTGCTTGCTTTTTGGTTTAGTTTTATTTTTTATATCACGGTTCGATTTTTTTGCAGATTTTTTTAACATGTACATCTGAAAATGTGTTTGGGCAAGGTGACTCACCAGATTTGCTCTATTTCAATCGGATCGTATTTATCAAGGACTGTGTCGAAGTAGCGGAACGAAAGCCGCAGCAAAATCAGAGTAACCTGTGAAGGGAAACACACGTTATGATTTATCAGTCATCAGTGCGCATGTGTTAGGTTTTCCTTGCTTCTGCTTCTGGGGACTAATTGTCGCTCGACTTCCACCGCAGATGTTGACGTAACAGCGAAACTTTGTTTAGAATGGTAAATTCCGCGCCATTGTGCGAACGACACATTTTGTCGTCCAAAACCACGTCAGATTTACCTCGACACTGCAATGAGCGACCACCGATACAGTTTGTTCGCAAAATTCACCTAATAAAACATTTATGTTAGAGAAAACTAAAAACTTACCACGATAATGACCAGTGCAGCAGCTGGACCAAGCAGGGTTAAGTTACCGGTTCCTATCGTGTGGAGGCAACTACAGGACAGAAAATACAGTCATCATTAATGACAAAGTCCCCGCTGGATCAACTGTTTTTCGGAGCTATTGATTCCTGTTTGGATTGTAACAGATTGTGTTTGAACTTGGCACAATCATTGTAGCGCGACATGGCACACGTATGTTAAGACATGGCTCCCTGTACTTGTACTGATTTACTAATACATATGAATGTATTAGAAACAAATCGACATCCCTGTGTATGACAATCTCTTGTTCATATCGCTCAGTGAGAGTCTCTCTTGTTGAAACAGAGTCTGTCTTGTCCTTGTGCCAACTTTGAAACAAATCGATCCACTGCAGGCAAATTTTGGTGACGCACTACTCTAGACGTGAAAATATTGTACCAAAGTGACTACCCGGCGGCAATATAAGATCATATCGTAAACCAACTCGATGTGCATACAAGACATATCCTTCTACCAACATTGAATAAATCCGCCAAGGTATCGCCGATAAAAGTTTTCAGACAGTCGGACGAACATACTGACTGACAAGACTAACACATAAGTCCCTACTCCGCGATCATTTAAATATCGACATACTCGCACTTAACTTTCTGTTAGTATGTTCCTGTGCAGCATTCCAGTGATTCAATGTAGTTTTTTTATTCCTACATAACATCTCGCGAGGTAGTATACAACTCGAAAGCGAAAGGTTTACACTTTGGCTCAAATTTTCCTCAACGAAACTTCAAATTAATAATCAAGCGCTTGCTTGCCTTTGGCCGCAAAGAGATAAAGAAATTCATGGCACGTGGTATCAAGTCCCTTACCTGTTTTCCCCGCGGCTTTGACTTTCGAATATTACCCAGAACATCGAGTATACCATAGGTACGACCCAGCCAATTACACCATAGATAAGCCTAGGAAGGATATATACACCGAACAAGGAGACGAATTCAGATTTTGACCAGAAAGGGAGCGACACAATAACGACAATATAGTCCCTTTCAAAATTAAAGCTCCATAAGCTGTAACTTTTGACATATTTTCCCCTATTTTTGTTTTCAATGATGACTTACTTATGTTAATTGTCCTATCAAATAACACAGAATCACACATTAGTTTGGGATCACAACACGTACCATAGGCCAACAACAAGCAATTTTAAGTTGCCAATTTCCATTCTGGTCCGGACTGGAATACAATGTTGTTGACATCTGGCGCTTGGCGCGGCTGATTTTTTAGCGGCTGTGCATCGGCGTGGGAGGTAATTTATGATTTATTTTTATGGAAATACATCATTTTCGGAGAACTGAACATATTTTATTGACGTTTTAACATGTTTTACTGAACAAAAAAATAGGTAAAATAGGTAAAAGTTACAGCTTATGGGGCTTTAAAGTAATTAAAGTCAACGTTTCTATAACCTTATCGCTGCAGGAGCCAAAATATCGTCAATTGAAGAAAAAGTATCTGACCTTGAATATTTCTGATCACGGATGTGCCTTCATCGTAATAATGGGAAGAAGAAAAATATTTAAAAAAAATGTGCTGACTTACTTATATTTCCTATTGCTGAGAACGTAGAACTTCAGTTTGACGAATTGTTGAACACTGTAGAAGGCCATCCAGATGAAGTTACCCAGCAAGGCCACGTGCCAAATGAATTCAATGATGGTACAACTGGACTGTACATTAGAAGTAAAAGCATTCCATTAGGCCTAATTTGAAACGGATTTATAACAATAAATGTTCAGCAATACAGCACCGAGCATTTTCGTGTTGGAGAAGACGTAACACCAAGTATGTATGTATGTATGTATGTATGTATGTATGTATGTATGTATGTATGTATGTATGTATGTATGTATGTATGTATGTATGTAGTTGTGTGCATCTCGGTATGTACCTACCGTCGTACTTACATATGTAGTTACCAATGGAGGTGGGAGAGATGTTTTAGTACATATTGGTAGGTGGCTAGCACTTTAATGTCTTTTTCGTTCACTGCTACTTTCAGACCACTAACACTCTAGGATGCCGTATCTCTTAACTTATTCTCTGGAATGAAAGTTTGCTTTTCACACTATTTAGAAGTCTTTCAGGGCATCGTTGGATGAAACTTACCCCTTCCGTGGTGTTCGACAGATTGAGCACTACCGACAAGGGTAACAAAATAAAAGACGCAGCCATGTTTCCCAGTACAAAATATCGATCCCTCAATAACCTGTAAATAAAGTAACGAAATTATCAATCGAAATTACAAGACGAAGGAAAATAACGCGTTCTGAATATCTAAAATCATGATTTCATGATCTGTTCAAGTGACAACACAAATTTCTTCCGACATTGACAATACAGTTTGAAGATTTCAATTACATTTGGAGATTCAAGGGTTAAGTAGAAATCAGCAACTTGCCTTGACAACCCGATCGTTATCAGTGTGATAACCATGAGTACGATAGCTATGTAGTCCGTCGCCAGAAGAATACCATATCGAGCTTCAAGGACGAACGGCTGAAAGACAAGAGAGGAAAGATACCGACCGAATTCATTGGTATAACGAACATACTGGCTACTGAGAATGGCAAATCAATTAGTTGGAATTCTTCACCCTCAAGCTGTGGTGGCACTGTAACACTCCAGAAACAACTTTGTCAAAATGCGGCGATATTCCACTGGGAGTAGAACAAGGGCTTGCAAATGTACATAGAAAATGAAAATTGTTGAGAAAATCATTAAAAGTTGCAACAGCTCCTGGTCAGCTGAGAAGTGTAACAGCCTTCCGATGAGGTTAAGAACAAAAACGAAATCAGGGTAGTTTTGTGAGGATAAAAGTGTATACTACTGCCCATTCATTCATACAGTATTTCCCGGCGACATGTTACCCGTTAGAAAAATAATCGTAACAACAACTCACCACTGGCTCTTTTCCGATCGCCATGACAACAGCAAAATTTGTCAGGTGATCACATTTACATATAACTTCTGGACCAGAAGTTTGGACGTGGGTACATCCATCGGTTTTCCAGACGCTTTTCCGATTTTGAAGGCAAAGGATAATTGAAAGTAAGCTTATTATCGAGAAAGCAATGTGTCGTGTCAAGTCCTACCATCGACCCTTTTTAAGGTTCTATGGTTCTACCGATGATACATCACATTGTTATGGTAATCATGTGCGCATGCTCAGTAACTTTACACCTTCGTGAAATTGTTGTGTCGAGTTTGGTAACTTCATTTGGGATGTAATGTCGTGTGCTGACATTATCATAGATTCTCAAGCACTTTAAACTTTATCAAACTATTAAAAGCTGTCTTTTTCTGCATGTCTCGCTATGTGTTCTACCTCGAGATGCCTGTCTATATTTGTATCCTTTTCCCAGTCTTTGTGCATTCCCTCGTCCTTGTCTTTCTCCTTCAAGTGCTGTTCTGAAATGTTTTATGTGCGTGCTCACTCTTGGACGATGTAGTGGAGTCAAAAAAAACATCGGTCACGTTGACAAAAGGCACAAAGATTCAAGTTAAACAACTCACCCTGAGGAATCACCATATTGCATGTAGGAACACTTGGCACCGTAACCGAGCTGAAAGACGAGAAGTGTGCGAGACTTGGATTAGTGGGCCAATTACTGATTTAAGAAGACATCACACATGTAACTTATCTGACTCCAGAATGAAGGAAAATAAACCCCTTTTCGCTTTATTTATCGCAACATCTTCTCATTGTCAGTTGTTGCTGTTGACTCTTATCCATAATTTGCTACTAATATAAACTTAGCAAACTCACTGGTTAACAATGGATTTTTTTTAATTTATTGATCGATCAATCGATCTATTGAATGATTGATCGATCGCTTTAATCAGTTATTCCATTATTTGTTCGTCTGTTAGCTTGTTTGCTTTTATTGAGCTTCTGGCCGAGTAAAATTCATCGTAAAATAATGAGAAATAGATTCCACGATCTTCTCAAAACCATAATTGTTTTTAACAAATTTAACTATATTTTTTAATATTACACACTTTCTATCTCAGTCGGAAACAAAGTCCAGACCCCGATAAAACGATATCGATCTATTTTCTCATCGTAAATCTAAGCATTTGACAGATAGCGAAATATCTTATTTTACGTCATCACAAAATACTATGACGTACCTCTTTTGGTTCAAACTCTATTGTGATTGGTTCTTCCAGTGCTTTGATTGCACCGTCGTTATCAAACATGCTGACAGAGATGACTTCCGTGTTCACTCGTTTCACTATCTTAGTTGCTGTAATGGTATCGACCCATGTCCTCGTCTCCACCTTTCTCCTGTGTATGGATTGTGAACGCGGCATAGACCATTACATTTCGGGAGGGGTTGTCGGAGGTTATATGAGTAAGGTTTAATGTAATTTTACCATCCAAGGTTTAAAATAAACTGTTCAGAATTCAATGACCCAGTTATAGAAGTTTTATATAACAGTTTAAATTCCCATACATTTTTGTTTTTCAAAGCTCATTTCCGATATCTCATAAATAAAATATCTTATAAATCCCTAAATACAGGAACAAGAAATACCGTTACCAACATCTGACATCAACATACCGTGACAGCTTGTGGCTGATGACCAATGAGGTCACGCCCTCTTACGATGCACACAAGATGGATTACCAATCTTACTTTGTCCAACGCAAAATACTTTTATTATGGAAATTGAGAATACTACAGACTCACAATTAATACTCTTTTCGAGCAGTAAACCTCTCCAAGTAAAGTTTCTTTACACAGAATGACAACTAGACATATCATGAGTGAGCCCAACGTAATGAGCATTGTTTCGAAAATTCTTGACAAGAGTGTGAAGTAGAGGCGACAGAACATATTTCATTAAAAGGAAAGAAATTGCGATTTTACAAAGTGAGTTGATTATTTTTTCCAGAGTTCTAAAACAAAAAGGCAATCGCGAAGGGAACGGTTTCGTCTGTTATGCGCGTGTTGTAACCATCCAAGGTCCTTAAAGGAAGCAAAAAGTTTTTATGTCGGTCAAACTAGACGTTATGATTAAAACAAGTTTTAACTTTAACTTACCCGGTTCCGACAGATTCCGGTGGAACAATAAGGTCAGCGGGATTGCGGTACTTAAACGTTACGACGATAAGCTCATCTGGAAGAGGACCAGATGGTATTCTTTCTCACTTCCTTGTTTAGTTTTTACTCATTAGCTAACAAGAGGACTTGAAATTGGTGGAAACAGTCCGCTGTTATTCGCCGGTAACCTAGGGAGTCGTTGGAATAAGGGATAGCTCGAGGCCCCTCAAGAAATCTTTCACTTCGAAGGTTGTGTCAACCGATATTCACTCGGGCTGTTGACATTTTTCTCGAAATCAAACCAAACCTGAGGTTTGATAAATTTTAAGCGCTAGTAGCTGTACCTCTTGATGATTTTTTTGTCGTTATTTTTGTTTTGTATATAAACAACAAACTCTCGTTCTTCTCCAGACGCATGTTGGAACACCTCTAAGTTGCTTGTCGAAAAGCATGTCTACATTTGTAAACTATTATTGTTTAAAGTTGAATTTCAGTCCGGACCGGAATTCACTTGTCAACACTATACACATATACGGAATGCGTTTACGAGCTGAATAATTGTCTTATCTCAACATACTCAGGGGAGAAAAATAAGAAACTGTAGTTGACATTAAAAACAAAAATAGTGAAAGAAAACATCAAAAAGCCATTATTTGCTGGCACTTTTAAGAGACAATGGAGACGAATGCCTCCCCATTTGACATTACAAATAATGCATTAAACATTGAAAGGTAGCCTTTGTGCTACTAGATGAAAAATTAAACAAAGGATTTCAGAGTTCCAAGCAACTATATAAATTTTCATGAAATACTTGGTAAACCTTCTGCAGTGTAAGCATTATCGTATGTTGTCTTAAGTCGAGCTTTATTTGTCAAGTGTATGTTATCTGGCTTTAACCGTCTTAAAAACATTACAATTTACCTGAAGCATTTCTGTGTAGCAGATACGAGGGCAAAATTAAGCATGTGCCATTACAAGCATTTTCGGAGTTTTCTACGGAGCGTTTCGACATCCGGTTTGATGAGATCAACTCGATTTTCATACCTAAAAAGGAGAGACAAAAAATCGATTGTGTATATACAATTTTATGTGTTCACATCTGAATATAAAACATATCACTTTGGTACCGTTAAGGTGGAATGCGCTTCCTGGACAGATATTAGGACTCTACAATTTTCACAATTCTATTCTGGTCTACCACTTATGGGTCTCATTTTATAGTTCTTTGAGCAAAAATTATTTACGTTGTTTTCGAAAATGGATTTTTTGATCCCACAGAGTTAGAACGGGGATGGCGGCCATTTTGAATTTTAAATCTCGGTAAATGGTAGGTGATTTGTTTCTCTAGTACCAAGCATTGCACGGTGACCCGGTATTTTTATATTCTTGATTTAGCAAGAGAATGCCTGAAGCTTTCATTGAGGAAACTTTTGGCAAAAGTTTGTCTTTCATGTTCACTTTCGAGGCGCGTACTTCAGTCAACTGTTATCTTCAATTTTCGTAAGTGTCAGCCAATTACACATTTGCGAGAGTTAGAGGGTTTTTCAACACAGTAATCGTACGACGTACATACCGATATTCTTGGTGCTTGCCGCTGTGATGTCGTTCTGCTTAGCCATGGACCGTCCAAAGGTTTCAATGGCTTCGAAAATGACCAGGACGCCAGTGTCGTAACCCTTCCTCTTTGGAAAGAGAGCAAAAAACTCGAATATGAAAACAGAGACACTAAAGAGTTTGTCAAAGCAAATCAACGATTCTGCACTACTGAGAAAAAGCTGTGGTGACAAGTTGAACACTAATAATCTGGACATAGTTTTGGCAGTATAAAAAAGACTCGTTTGTTAAAACAAAACAAAAATAGCGTAAAATATACAAAAAGATACAGTTTAAATAGTTCGTTGAATAAACCAAAGTGCGCCTGACTCGGCAGTTAGGATTACATCTCAGTGGTGTTGATTTGCTGTGGTCTCTAGATTTAAGTACATATCATATCTGTGATTAAAACATGACTCTCAAAACTGTAGTTGTACTTTATGTCAGGTTCTCAACTTTCGGAAAATTATATCCCACCGAGGCTTGAAAAGGACAAAAGTTATGAAACTTATTTTATGACGTGCAAAGTGCCTTACGCTATACTTGTTTCTTATATCCCTAATAGATCCGTTATTGTTTGACCTGCGGATGTTCATCACATGATCCTCTCGCACATCCCATGCCCTTGCACGTGCATAAAATTAATCCATATGTTAGACACAGAATGACTTTCCTCGCAACGATGACCACAGAAACCCCTCTATATTAAATTTCATTTGAAATAAACTCGTATTGCAACTTCATCAGAAGGGTTTAAAAGGTCACCAACAGAGGGCTCACTGGTTGTCTTGATTGTGCAAGAGCATGGTCTGGCTATATGTGAAATATCCCATCTCCTGTCAACACCATGTTGCCTTACCAGATGAATATTTTTCCACATGTCTTCCTTGCCACCGTCCAAGAGTTTACTTGCAATCTCTAGGAAAAACTGGGAGAGGGAAATATACAAATATCACATTTTATTACGTACTCTGTGCTTTGCCGAGAAAAAATTGCTTGAAATGAGCATTCAAAACGCAAGAGTCATTATCATAGGTTCTCTATGGTAACTGAATTATACATAACATATTCAGGCGGTGATAGTCGTAACAGGTCAATAAACACTTGATGATTCAAAATATACTCATGCGAGTAAATGACTTGGTTACTTGGCGTGATGCTATCACCAGTACTGTAACCTCAGTCCTTTCATAGTGGTTTTAGCACCGACCAAGATGACGAACAGTCATAAGCATTTCCCGAATTTTCACATATGAAATATCATATTTGATATTCTGCAACAAAAGGAGTAACACCTACATCAACGAATCGTGATTTCTCTTCCGGGACAGCAGGGAACTCGACTGCGCCGAGGTTAGCGATTTCAATCAGGATCTGCGCAGATAGTCTGAGATCACCTCCGTAGATGGCGTCTTTCCTTTCATCCAGGAACTCATCAATGCCGCCCATGTGATCATTGGCGGCTTCAGTTGTGTTGATACTGCTTACCTGTGAAAGACAAGAATTAAGTTGAATCTGTTGCCATAACAAGGGGTAAATTGTTCATTGTTTGGTGTGGGTGACTGTATTATTGTTAAGTCCACGGTCTCTTCGCCCACCTGTGAGACTTGGTTCAAGTCTGTGATTGTGAATGTTTGAGTGGAGTGAACGCAATGATTTGTATTTTGCTTTCATGTGAAACGCGCGCGTGAGTGGACGCGATGAGTAGGGTGAACGCGATGAGTGGAGTGAACGCTAAACAGCGGAGTTTCACCCGGAATAATCCGGCAGAAACTAACTCACTACTGCGCAGACTCAAACGTGACGCATTCAATCGCTGGGAAAACCTGGCGTGAGCTGCCAAATTCCGGATAGGTTTGTACGAAATAGGAGAGACACAAGAGAAACTATTATAAATGATTTTATTTTTTTAAATTCACCGACTTGAACGAAGTCTACCCACCTGTGAGAAATCGAACAAATGAGTTTGGCGTTTCGGGTGAGTTTTAGCGGTGTTTCTTCGGAGAGGAAAGGCAGAGTTTTCAAATATTTCAGGAGTCCTTGTGAAACAAACTTACGTCTTGCAGCTTTTCGTGTAACAAGGCCGATGTACATTCAGTGGTGTCAGGCGCCAGCCATGTCCCATCTACGTCACATTTCCTTTTCATGATACCTTGAGACAAAAAAGAATGATATTTTCAGATCAAAACCACTGGATTGAAATCAATGGAAATTCAAGAGTAAGTCTGTCTGTCTGTCTGTCTGTCTCTATCCGACTGTCTATTCATGATACCTTGAGACAAAAAGAATGATATTTCCATACGAAAACCACTAGATTGACATCGATGTAACCTCTCTCTCTCTCTCTCTCTCTCTCTCTCTCTCTCTCTCTCTCTCTCTCATAGGTTAACTGCCGATGACAGTCAGGAATTTATTAATCACGGTTATATCGGGTTGAAACTGTTATCTTCGAAATGTTTTAGTTGATAAATTAGTTTTACATTCATATATGTAATTGGTTGACTCCACAATATTTTACCCCTGCAAATCGGCTTACTATAGGCTTCAGGTAACTTTGGGATGTACCATTCATATGATATATACTTTGCGATTGACTAAAAGACAATTAGTTCATATTTATTTTCAAAAAAAACTCCCTCCGCCTCAAGCCGAAATTCATCAGGATAAATCATCTTTTATTGATATTATTTTTTACCGTATGAAGATCCAGGACAGGGTATCCATGGTGATGAACAATTTGCTTGCGTCTTATTCCACGTGACGCCCTCAACGGTCTCTGCCTCACAAGTGATTCTAGCCTGACCTGTAATGAAATACTACATGGTGTTAACTTGTTCTGAGCACGAGTAGGGAGCGACAAATTAACGGGGGAGGGACAGGGGACAATATTTGGTCATTTTTCCACGGCCTCTACGAGCTCGACATGAGCCACACTTTAAGCCACCCCTCCCCATCTTGTATCAAGGAAATAGTTTACATGTAAAGGTACCTGACAATTGAAATAGTATTTTTTTAAATTAATTGACTTTTTGATTTGCTTTTTTCTAAAACAACAGTGATTATGTGCTAAACCGGCATCATTTCAATGAATACTGATATAAACAATAGATATTTAAATAAATGTCATTTCTGATGGTTTGCCATATTTGTGGACGGGAAGCAACAACAATGTTTGAATGCTAAATGAAAAATACATGATTTTAACACTTAATAATTTTTACTTTGACACCATCGGTTAGGGGTACGAGAATCAATACAAAAAATATCTACTGAGAAAGGACAACATGCATAATTATATACCATGTGTTTGTCTTCAAAGGAGAGTGCAGTGCTCAATGCAGTAATGAAGAGAATAATAATAATATCAAACGCCATTGGGGTGTTATAAATACTGTACGACAACCAAGTCACGTGACTATGGTGCCTTTAAATCCCGGAAACAGTCGTTTTGGCAGGCTACAGATTAACCCTAAACTAGTGAGATTTTGGATGATCGTCGTCCTTTGCTTACTTATAAAGGAGTTTTACTAAGTCTTGTACCATCAACGATACTATGTTTGAATTTGGTATGTCTTATCGCACTAGGGAAATTTTATGCACAGTTGGATATGAATGGGATTTTATGCACGCTAAGTTTTCTAAATGTTCTTCAACGATACCCTCTTTGCCGGGAGGGGAACATTTCTGTTCGTGAAAAGTGGCATGTCCCTATTGCCTTTTTTAGTAATCAGAGTGACATTGATGACTTCGCCGAGAAGCACAATCTATTAAAAAGTTTTTTTTTCGTCGTGACATTGACTGGCAGACAGTTAATGGGCAATAACATTGTAAGTGGTCTTAATTGCCTATGTACGATGAAAAGTTTAACTGTTGAAGGCCATTGTCTGGTGTAAACACAGTTCTCACTGACAGCTCTCATTGTACAGCCCCCCCCCTCCAACTTTTATCTATAATCCCTGGGTTTTCAGTGAGCAATCGCCGAAGAAAATCGTAAATGGCACGCCCCAAGCGCTACACAAATATGCATATATGGGGAACAGCTTACTGAGGCTATTTTGTGAGCACATCTTGGCTTCATATTCATCCTCTTCGTTAAGTTGGGGAAGACAAAGGTCACTGTCTCGGTCCAAACGATAGCCATCATCACAATCACAGGTAAAACCGCCCTCTGTGTTCACACACGCTTTTTGAGTATTGACTCCACCGCAGTGTTGCGAATTCTCCTGGCACTCGTCCACGTCTGGAAAAATAAAGAAATAAAAGAACTAATAAACAGTAGTCGCTGAAAACTTCCAAGGTTTCTCATTGTCTGCCAGGGCTTTTTTTTGTTTTTTACATGTGAAGGATGATTGCGCTGTTTTCCTGCAACGATTTCATATGACACAGGGAAAGAGTTCAGCAATTTGGAAGACTTGTATGAAGCATGAGACAGCTTGACAAGTTGTTTACGATGTGCTTCGGGGACAGATATTCGGACTCTCAACCTTTTACAAAATTATATAACGTTTTTGACTACCAAGTGTAGGGGATAATTTTGAAGCTCTTGGGGTAGGCAAACTTTTCAAGGTCTTAGTTTTTCTAAAATCGAAATTTTTCCCCTAGAGAGTTAACATAGAGATGGCAGCCATTTTGAATCGCAGATATGGGTAAAAAATGGGCACTTTGTTTCTCTATGTCTGAAACTTGCTCGTTGACCCCCCCCCCCACACACACACACACACACCGATTTTTATTCTCGATTTTGAAAGCGAATGGTTGGAAGTTTGCTTTGAGAAAAGATTTAGCTAAAGTTAAAGTCGTTCAATTCATTTTCGAAAGTTGTTACTCCTGTGGGTGCAGGGACTGTGCTGATAACCTGGATTCGACCGTAGCTCCACTTGCCGTAGAATAGAAACATATGTACGATCAATCAAATCTAAACTACCTGGTTTTTACAGTCGCCGTGTCAAGTATCTTTTCCCAATGGCGTTAGCGCAACATTACAAGATTACTTTTTTAAAGCCAGTCACACGAGTGAAGGGACGCAATTACTTCGAAAACAGCAGGTTCCGATTCCAATGCGCTTTACTGAATGCCTACTTGAACTCATTTCTACTGGACAAAGCGTATACCTGTTGTTAACTTCTTGGATTTGTACCTGTAAGTACGGTTACAAAATCAATTTCCTAAAACCATAACAACACTAATGAGGCCATGACATTCTTCACCTATGAACATTTTCTGTGGTAATGGTCGATGTTGTGTCTTTTCAGCACCCCTCTAATACAGACATGATGTCAAGAATTAGTATACGCCTCGAAAGTGGAAGACTTAAACTTTTGTTAAAACTTTCCTTAATGAAACTTTCCACCATTCTCTTACCAAATCAACAATGTAAAATTCGGGGGTCACCGTGCAAAGTTTGGAACTAGCGAAACAGATCACCAAAATTTTTGCAATATTTAAAATTCAAAATGGCCGCCATTCGTGTGTTAACTCTACGGGGAAAAATTAAGTTTTGGATTTTCGAAAAAAAAACTAAGCCGGTAAAATTTTTTCTTTCTCCAAGAGCTTTAAAATGAGCCCCCACAAGTGGTAGATCAGAAAATAATTTTAGAAATTTGAGAGTCCGACTCTGTCCCCGAGGAGCGTTCTACCTTAATGTAGTACATGAAGTCAGCATTGTCTTCTCTAAAGAGTTATGAAACTTGGTGGGAAATATAGCGAGCATGTATTTGACAGTCATCATATTAAATGTAGCTTATTTGTTCGTGGTTGTTTTAAGGCAGTACGCGCCTCGAAATTGAAAGTCTTAAACATTTGTTCAAACATGCCGTAAGGAAACTTTAAAAATTTCCTTTCGAAATCAAGAGTAAAAATAGGGGATCACAGCGCAGAATTTGGTTTACTAAAGAAACAAATTACCCAATATTTACTGATATTTGAAATTAATTGGCTGCAAACCCTGTGTTAACACTATGGGAAAATAAATATTTTAGATTTTTTTTTAAAAACTAGGACGGTGAAATATTTCCTTACACCAAGAGTTTTAAAATGAGCTTCCACGAGTGGAAAACCAGAAAAGTATAAGCCTTAATAGTTATCCCCAAGGCGCGTTCTACCGTAGTAAAGACGTGTAACTCACCACTGCATGACGTCATCTGTATTTCAGGGTTCCATTTGCCGTCCACACATTCGGCACGGTCATTGCCAATGACCTGAAAACCTTCTTTACAAGAGATGAAAATTTGGAGACCTTCTTCAAACAACATCCTCATCCTGTAGCCTTCGTCTGTCTCCGTGTCAATGCTACACCTCGGTTGTAAAGCTGGAGAAAAGAAATGAATTTAACAGGAGCTATGAACGACGTAAGCAGAGAAAACTTCAAATTTCCGATTCATTATATGTGGTCACAATAGCGCTGTTCACGGTTACAGGTTTGTTACTAATATAGCTGTACGCGCGCGACATCGGACACGCAGCTTGAAATGCGGACAAATTTTATCAATGTTGCATGCGTGGCTGTTTTTGCAGCTTGTACTCTGAGTCGTGAATATGTTTTTTAGTATTCACTGTTGCACTAGCAGTCGCCCACTGAGATGTATTTTCGTCGTTCTTGCATGCGTAATTTTCAAAAGCGTAATCTAAAAATGCGGACAAATATTTATTTTTGCATATTAATGAAAGAACAGTGACGTAAACTGTGAACGGCCGTATTCTGACAAGTTCCTTTGATTTCGGAGAGTCGGACAATATCAGGGCGACTCTATAACCTGGAATTCTGAATCGTGAACTGTGTTTACAAGAGCAAGGCCACTGTTCTGTTGAATATACTCACGTTTAAACGATAATAACACGACAAAATAATCTGAAAGTAGGCACTTGGAAATTGTACTCGTACGTACTCAGCGTTGAGAATATTGCACTGTTTTCATGTATGATATAAAAGTATCGTCAGTACAGGACGGATATGCTGCAACTCGTAACGTAGTGCCTCCAAGTTGAAAGGCTTTCGTTCAAACTTTCCGTTAGGAAACTTTAAACCAAGTTCCTTTCGCAGTCAAAACCAAAATTCCTAGGTCACCGCGCAAAATTTGGAACTAGAAAAACAATTTACCCGATCTTTACCGACACTTCGAATTCAAAATGGCCGCCGTCCTTGTGTTGAGGCTAGGGAGTGGCGGTGCAATAAAGTTTTCGATTTTCACAAAAATAAGCCAGTGAAATTTTTTAGTTACTCTACGAACTTAAAAATGAGCACCAACATGATGTGGCAGACCAAATAAGTACTGTAAAAGTTTGAGCCTCCGAATATCTGTCTCTGGGCGCATTCTAACCAAGGTCCATCCACAGGACCTTGGTTATGCCATATAACCTTGATATAGAACAAAATTCCACAATCTAGCAAAGCTGTGACGAAAGAAACAAGTTCAAACGAGACAAGTTTAGATGAAATTATTTTAGTGGTCTTCGCTTGAAATAGTTAAACATGCTTCGTAACTTTTAATAGTTATTGATATGCATATTTATGTTTCCTACTTTGTCAATATCAATATGGAGTGAAACTGAGATAAAAACATCAGCGAAAACCAGGCTATTCCGACGTCTGGCTACTCTCCCCCTGATTTGAAAAGACAGTGGAACTGAGTTTTTAACTATGCTGGTTTATCCCTGCACTGTAATTTCTCTCATGTTGTTCTACATAAACCAAATTTCATATTAAAAGGTGATTCAAGCCAAATGCCAATCATATCAAACGTAATCAAATCAAGCAATTCAAATAAAATCATCTCAAATTATGTCAAATCAAATCATACCAAATCAAATCATAGATCAAATCATACAAATTCATACCTGATCAAATCAAATCACATGATCAAATCAAATAAAAAAACCTCGAGAAAACTCTGTCAAATTAGCTCGGTAGAACATTTCAATGCCAATGGTGACCAATTGGCACTGCTCACCTTGAACTGGTAGGGGAAAGTATAAATCAACTGTGTTCAGAGAAAGGTCAACGGTAGAGGAGGCCCCCTGAGTGCGTGAATGTGTCGCTGCTTCTGTGGGTGCGTTATCGTTTGTGGTGTGCGATGTGGCGCCTGTGTTGGAAACCGTGGATGCAGCAGTTGTAGGAAGTGTTGCTGTTGAGACATCGGTAGTTGGCGCTGTGATTGCATCGCTTGTGCGTTGTGTAGGAGCTGTGGTGGCTCCATTTGACACCGTGATTGCATCACTTGTGGGTTGTGTATAAGTTGCGATTGGTTCAGTTGTCGATTGCCCTCCCGCTGAGCATGGCACTGGACCTGTAACAATGAAACACGTGATCGTCTGCTTGCGACAGCTGACGTGGCTGAAAAAGGCTCTGAGTAAATGTCAAATGTCTGTTAAAGGTATACAGTCACTTGTAATCTAAATATGCCCATATGGTCAAAGGGGCGTTCCTTGGTATTCAAAATGCCCATGTGGGGGCGCTGTTTTCAAAAAGCGGCCACCCGCTTAAAATCTGTGATTGGTTAGTTTTTGTCTTGCCATGGTAACTGTGGCAAAATTGGAACAGGTGACAGTGTACCTTTGACTTAGCAACACAGCACATTGGCAAAGATGTAGATCAGACTGGTGCTGCAGTTATCCCCGTTCAAAGTTTATTTGTGCTGGGTGAAATATTATGGTTTGATGTAGTGAGATTATGTACTGTTAATACTGCTGACGAACAATTAAACTAAAACAGTGCTGCTGCAGTCGATTGGCTATGTTATTTTGCAAATTGTACCGCTGGAAACTTTTGACCAAAATGTGTGAGCTGAGGATAATTTTGACCAAGGTTCATCGGCCAGGAAAACTTCAGACTATAAAGGGTTATGATGTAAGCAACTTTATCAAATCTTACGGGCCGGTAAAATTTGACAAAAATGAATACGCTAGATTCAGTAAATCCACAAGACGTTGAACTTCATACGTCGGTAAAAACAGGTCAAAATGTATGCTTGCAACCCTATCAGAAACATTACATGCGCAGAACGAGTGGATGTCTCTCTTGGGGGATATGAATTCATTGGTGCCTGAAAGTGCCCCTCAAAAACGTATTTGCATCTCCGATGGTGTGCTTTTACTGTTCGAAGCCCATGATCTGGGATCGAAATGTGGATTTATTGTATCAGGCGAGAATTGAACAATTTCGAAGTGGACAATAACTACAGGTGTAGGGGCGAGGTATTCCAATCGCCGTTTAGGGCATTGAAGCAAAATATACTAACAATCGTTTGACATAAATACATTGTATATAATTGAGTATTACATACTCGGTATTCTAAGTCCACCTGAGTTGTAGGTCTATCAGGCCCCTTCCTATCTACTATTTCAGGGATGTATATGTTTATTGTCAACTAGTATGTGGCTCAAAAGTGAACAACTTAAACTTTTGTCCAAACTCCCCTCAATTAAACTTTCAACCATTACCGTCAAGAATCAACATCAAGGGACACCGAGTAAAATTTGGTACTGGAGTAACCAATAACCTAACATTAACTACACGTGGAATTCAATATGGCCGCCATCCCCGTGTCAATTCTGTGGTATTTTCGATTTTCAAAAAACTATCAAGGTGAAATGTTTTCTCACTCCAAGAGATTTAAAACGAGTCCCAACAAGACCAGAATAAAACTGAAAAAATCTTAAGAGTCAGAAAATATGTTCCCGAGGCACACCTTAAGCTAATGGCACCTTGATGGAATGAATACATTGAGTAAACAACCCACTGGCAGCTCATTTGATGTCCAGCTTCAGCTTTGCCATCTACAAAACAATTTGGACTGTAACTTGTGGGACACTATGGGCAAACAGAACCCTCGTATAAACTCCCAAGACATATGCACACCTTCTCTTTTTCATTTGCAAATGTCTTCTTGTGGAATTGTGAAAACTGTACCGCTTACATTTCTCGCAGATGTAGGAAAACTCGCTATCCGGGTCCTCAGCTTTCCATTTACATCCTTGCCCATGGTGGTTGAGCTGTAGTCGGGACCCCCTTTCTTCGGTGGGTGTACTCGGTGTTGCCATCGTTGTCAGCCCACATGTTATTCACGAAATCAAAGCCGATCCAGTAGGGTTCATTTTGAAACACATTTCTGAAATATAGGCAAGGGGAAACGCTATAAGTGCTGTTATTTCTTTTGACAATACTTAATCTTTGTGTCCATTACTGGCTTTCAGCGACCATAGTTCTCTAGGGAGAAGCGCGAAGTCCGCACATTTTGTTGATGATTTCCTTATTTCCTTATATCAGCGATATTTCAAATAAAGATATGTATTTCCTATCACAGTACGTCTATGTGTTCCTATCAACGGCGATTGCAACCTCTGAGCACTTGACCAAATTAACACTGATGTTAGTCCATAACATTGCCCATTTTGACCGATGAGGGATTAAATCAGTCGGTCAAACATTTAGCAATACACAAATGACTTGGTATCAAAGATGTAAAGATATCATCAACAAAAGGATGTGTAAATTTCGTGCTTCTCCCAGTGATATTACTAAATCTTCAAGTTAGATCGATCGGCCAATGTATTATTACAAGTACTCGTTACAAGTTCAGGTCACCAGTTTCTTTTCCTACAATCTCTCCAATTTCGTCTTTACTTTCGAATCTGACAGTATTTTATTACCCACATCCAGATAGTGGTGACACTTAGTGTTGACGCCTCTACGTGGGTGTAGCTTTAATACAAAGATCATAATCGCCCACAAAAATGTAAAACTTGTAGTCAAGGCAGATTCAGTGTTTGGCTACTAATCAATTCATCACTGAGGATGACCATATCAACTCACATGCCTCACAATAATGAAAAACCGGGTTTTTTTTAAATGAACAGAAATAGATCAGTCAATCACTCACACACCGTAAGGATGGCAAGACAGACTTGATTCGGCCAATGTCCTGTTACAGTTCATCATCAGTTTGTTTCTACGATAACAGATTAAACAAATCAAATTTATATAGAAAGAAACCTTTTTTTGAGTTGGCCGTAAGAGCTCTCTGACAACTCTTCATTTACGGTTTCGATGTCGCGACCGCAGCCAGGTGACGATGGACAGCGCCCTCAGTAAAGGAAGCTTGACCACATCTTCCTTATACTAGTAATTGTGAACTACGAAAGTAGGGGTCCTCCAAAAGCTGCTGTGGAAGCGACTGGAACCCTAAGGATTATGTTGATTTGTGAAATTGTTCAGCGTGGGAGCAGTGTGTTACAGCTAAATGGACAAATTGCAAACCCTACTCATTCTGAGAAGTTTGGTGGCGTAGTGTCTGTAAACTTTATCATAACACTGAGCAAACACAAACATTTTAGAATGAGGAATGAGAAAGGATCGCAAGTAAAACACCAATGCTACTCACATAAGGTCCAGAACGAAGTTAAATTTTGCCTCCTCACGCATGATCACCAGTGTGCCGCCATGGCCAGTGCAGGTATTTCTTGCTTGGTTATATTTCTTTGTATTGTGATTTTCAAACAATAAACACGAGGTCCCGTACATCAACCAGTCTACGGGACAGTCGTCGGTAACACCTGCGATACGAATGAATGAATATATATATATATATATATATATATATATATATATATATATATATATATATATATATATATATATATATATATATATATTATATGGCGTTTTATTGTATTTATTGTTGTCTATACCAATTATATGTGATATGTTACTTCTCTCTCTGATTACTGCTATACATCATTACTAAAATTTCATATGATCTCATGATTCAATCTGCGTACCTTGGCAGTAAATACCCCATTCATTGTGTGACATTACACCTGGTGGACGTCCACACTTCGGTTTTGTCCATACATTGGGAGAAATTGCATCGAATTATCAATACTGAGCTATCCTGCGCTGTTGACAATATTATGGTATTTACCAATTGATAGCCGTACAGAATTCTCACTTGTTCATCAAGTGAGTATCATATTTATGCAGAGTGAGACTGTACTTCGGTGCATCAACATTTTATTCCATAGACAGATAGGCTACACCATCATTACAGTGTATGTTCTGAAGTCTATTTACCTGCAGGTCGTTGACAGATCACGGATTGTTTTGAGTCGCATGCCTCGCTCTCCAGTTCACAAACACTGCTACTTATATCAAGAAACACACAGTGCTTGTCGGACTTTGGATGACCAGGCTTCCACAAGGGTGAACTGTTGTCGAGAGGACTGCCGTTGTCCCACATGAACAAAGATGTTTGAGTGTTATCCCGTGTAATGCCGACCCAATACTTATCGTCTTGATTTGATGCACGCCTGTTATCAATGACAGTAGAAAAAACACTCAGGGGATGTAATATATTCAAAGTGTGGTTTCCTGGCTGACTATGTAATACTGCTGCGTAGCATACAAGGGGTGAAGTTACTTTCTTTTTACCAAGTTTGTGCTACATGTAAGGTCGATCGTCTCGTTTGAAATCTTTGAAAACGCCAAACGAGGACTTGACAACATTTTTTTCATCCAAAGTCCCCGCGCCCCTCCAAGACATGTGTACGCGTCTCCGTGTTAGTTTCTAACCCATGTACATAAAACGTACACATGTATGTTACTGGTACATACCCAGCTGTACGTCCTGATGGGTAAATGTATATGTATTGTACAAGCTGTGACGTAAAGGTCACGTGATACCCATCGTGTTAGATATCGTTCGTGGTTGGTTTAAATATTTGCATTTCGCTCTTTAAATGTAAAACCACTTTATAAGTTAATAACCATGTCCCTGCAATTTGATGATGGAAATTAAAAAGGGATTAACCTCACATCAATCATTGAAATGGAAACCTCTAAATAAACATCGGATTGAGTACATTCTTTGTTGTGAACAATACACGTTCTCATTACTGGTGATTAAAAAAACGACATTTTCCGGCATGGAAAAAACGCATGTGTGCCAGGCTACAACTACGCCTAAACATGTCGGATTCTTAAGGAGAAAACCCGTACATATATTTACTTTACTTTACTTTACTTTACTGATGGCCCCTCTCAAGGACCTAACGATGCATTTCAAAATGATATTCAGAATATCTGATATTCAATAATAACGGAGCAAGTATTATAACCGTCACCGAATTTAGTACTAGTATCATCGCGGGACTTCCAAATATACAATCGACAGGAGGGAAAGGTCATGTTTCCAAAAAGAGACCGAAGATTTAAGAGATGATTTTTTTCCCAAGAAATAGACGTTCCAATTTCTTTGACCCACCCACAAATAATAGGGGAAAGCCCATATACTATATGCTCTCGTGACAAACCTGTTTCAGTTTATCTCTATCTATCTATCTATCTATCTATCTATCTATCTATCTATCTATCTATCTATCTATCTATCTATCTATCTATCTATCTATCTATCTATCTATCTATCTATCTATCTATCTATCTATCTATCTATCTATCTATCTCTCTTTTTACTACCCATCTATAAACCTAACTACTTACCTACCTACCAATCGATCCAGCTATCTGTATGTCTGTCTGTCTTCTATGTATCTACATATCTATCTATCCGTATATCTGACAGACAGATATGTCTACCTATTTGTCTGCCTTTGTAACTGACTATCTTTAGTAATGCAGTAGTATTTGTGTGCAGCTCTTCTCTCTCTCTCTCTCTCTCTCTCTCTCACTCTCTCTCTCTCCTCTCTCTATATATATATATATAATATATATAATATATATATATATATATATATATATATATATATATATATATATATAATATATATATATATATATATATATATATATATATATATATATATATATATATATATATATATATATATATATATATATATATACACCTACTTTCAGGAGTAGACCTACTATTTCGACACTTCGAACTACAAACACACTGGATTCTCCTTGATGGTATAGCACTTTTTTTAGCCCTAGTTCTGGGTTTCCAATTGGTATATGCGCTCGGAAAGCTATGGTTTATCGTCTTTCATTTTCATCCCTGACACATATCTTGAAATTTGCATGGTCTGACATTCGTTTTAGCTAGACAAGACAAGCTACAGCGGTTTACGAACTGAAAACAGGTTGTAAGCCTGCATTCTCGGACAGGAGGGGCGGGAGATTTAACGGGGGACCTAATATCAAGGGTATGTGGGGACACTCGAAGGGATGTGGTGACTAAAAGGGGGACTCGAAAAAATTGCCTGATCAATATGAAATATGTGTTGGGTTGTTAATAAAATAATCGCAATCATACCCAGCCATAATCCGAAAACACTAGGTCAAAATTCGTAATACAACTTTATAAACATGGACATAAAACAGCACAGAACAGACAGTAAATCACCGGTACACACAACAAAGTCAGGTACATGGA
This sequence comes from Ptychodera flava, assembly GCF_041260155.1. Lineage (NCBI taxonomy): Eukaryota > Metazoa > Hemichordata > Enteropneusta > Ptychoderidae > Ptychodera > Ptychodera flava. Next base: position 26,341,493 of record NC_091938.1, on the reverse strand, counting down.
CCTCTGGCCAAAAGATCAATAAGTGATTACAACATTTGGCTAATTTTGGGTGGTTTTGTTTGTGTATCCACTACAGTTTCTTGTTCTACTTCTTGGAGCGTGATGAAAAAGTCCAGCACAGCCACATGAGTACAGTTAGCATTGTTATTGTTTAAATTTAATTCTAGTCCGGACTAAAATTCCTTTGTCGTCAATAACAATGATTACGGTCTTTACACATGCACATACAGAGTATTTACCAAACAGGATTTTGTTATTCTAGCATGCTGTGGGGAGTAGAACAAGAAACTGCAGTTGATACACAGAGCAAAACATACTTGATTGGCCAAAATGTCCCTTTCATACAGATATGTTGATTGTGTCCAGTTTTCCTGAGAGGTGAGGGAAGTCATCCTGTTTCCGAACATTTCTTATGTAATCGCAAAGTGAACAGTAGCTGTAATGTTTACCTTCATTTATAGTTTGACTTGTAATTGTACAGATAACACTATTATTGTTTATCAAGAAACTTACTACAGCCTAAAAGTAAATTTGTAACAACACTTACGTATATACATATATACTTTCATATTACAGATAAAGCAAGTTCTGTCAGGGTTAATATTTAATAGTGTACCTGTAGATTACCATGAGAAGTGAAATAATACTTTTGGGTGAAATTTCTTGAACACATATTCACTTATAACCATCCCATTCTATTCAAGTACATTTATATCAATTTACAAACATCTATAAATGCACAGATATTACTTGTTTTATATTGGAAAACTATTGTTCACAGTTTTCTCATAGACTTCCAAGTCTAAAGAATCAACATTATAGATGAAATCAAGTTTTTTACACACATGCACTTGTTGCCTGCCACTTCAAGCAAAGTACATTTACATGAATTACTAAACATAAAAAGTACAGATACAACTTGTTTTTAGAGGGAAATGTTAATAGTTTGCCCGAGAGACTCCCATGTATTATGAATCGACATTTTTGGACGAAGCCACACGTTGCATTTTAATAGTTGCGCAAAAAAATGGTGACCCTCCCCAAAAGGCATGTGTGAACTTTCATCACCCTTCAAAAATGCTTGCGCAAAAAGTGCGACCCCTGTACGTAATTTCTGTCTAATCCCTTTGAGAAGATTTCCAAATTATAGTAATTTAACGCATCGTGAGCTTGTTAGGGGTGCACTTGAAAAATCTGAGAACTTTTTCGGATTCCCCCCTCCAGAGGTGTTTGTGACAGCAGCCTAATAATCGTAAGTTACATAAAAAACATGAACTGTTGTTACATACACATAAAAATATACGTATAAAATACATACACTGTAGAGCATAAATATGTAGCATCACTGGAGTCTTGAAAGTGGGAGCGGGATGCAAGTTTTCCTTGACAGTACGTCTTCGATTGCTCATTTGTCATGTCCATATCCTTGATGAAGTAGCAGGGTGATGCATCAGAACTAGCATGCCACCCCGCGGGACAATGGTCCGTTCCGGTCACAGCTGTAATTGAAGAAACGGTGAAAAACAGTTGCTTGAGGACTGAAAGATTACCTTTTATGACCTGCACAGCTCATGTGTGCAACTGTCCATGCAAGTGCCCTGGCAAATATTTATTCGTTGAACGCCGTTGAACGTTGTAGAATAAAAAGGTAGGTGACCCAAGCTTCTCAAAATCAAGAATACCCGCCTCTACCTGTAATAACACAATTCTCTACTGGCAGATTGATCATATGGAACGCAAGGAGAAAACAAACGAGGGAAATGTGCTTTTACCCGTTTTTAGCGAGTGATTTTAAACTTTTGCTGAACACAGGACATATTCTTTCTCATCTTTGAAATGATTGGAAATTGTAGAGGCATGCAGAAATGGTATAGACTCTGACAATCTGTGTAATACGGCACCAAGGAGATAATAAATAGAAAGATAGATTTACGTATCTATTACCTGCAACTTCCTGGCGTCTTTTAAGGCAGAACGAGCCTCGACTCGGGCAGATATTCAGACTCTCATACTTTTACAATCCTTTTCTGATATACCACTCATAGGAGTTCATTTTAAAGCTCTTGGTGTAGGAAAACTTTTTACTGGCTTAGTTTTTCGAAATTCGAATTTTTTTTCCTCAATAGGATTAACACAAGGATGGCGGCCATTTTGAATTTTAAATATCGGTAAATCTTGGGTTATTTGCTTCTCTGGTACCAAAATTTACACGATGACGCCTGATTTTTATTGTTAATTTTGAAAAAGAATGGTTGAAAGATTCCTTGAGCAAAAGCTTAAGGCTTTCACTTTCGAGGCGCATAGAACCTTAATGAGTTATTTTTCTTCGGTTTGTAAGATGCGGTTGTACTCCCTAAATCATGTAGCAATGTTTAGTATTCATCTTATCAATAGGTCTGTATGTGCGTGGGTAAATGCTCAATTTTTGTTTTGTCATCGGCAATATTTTGAATTCGCTAAAGGTCTCTCCCAGCCCAGACATCTCAACTCGGAACATCAGCACTTTTACACCTGTAGTCTGCCGCTGATTCTTATACTTTTTTTCTACTAAACAAAATTTAGGAATTTATTTCACAGATATACCAAGCTAACGTTTGTTCGTCGTATACCCTTATGCATGTTTTTAGCAGCTCAAGTCCTCGGATGGATGGTTTCGCTGCAACTATTTGCATCTACCCGTCTTGTGTTTTCTTGTAGTATAAGCCATTCGCAGTGTCATATTGGAGCGCGGCGTCCATGTCGTTGAATACATACTACTTATGCTATGCACATGGCATAGAAACGGTATTTGTTTGTACACATTATAGTGCGTGAACTTCATGACTTTCATTTTTTATTTATATCTTTGATTAAGTATAACTGCATATTTCTCAATTTGTGCAATAATGTACCCCCTCCCAGACCATAATGGACGACGAAAGGAAAATTTGCACAACGTAGTGAACGAAGCGAAGCCGAGTAAGCTTATAATTACGTTGCGCAAAGTTTGCTTGAGTCCATTATTGGCCGGGAGGGATTACTACTGTTTGTTTTATACTTTTTGCATTGCCAGGGAATTTGTAGATGTAAAAAATACCTGAGACCACGAGACATTTAGTCTAATAGATTATCAGTAATAATCTGGTGGGGTGACGTCACGAAATCCAATTGTAGAAGGTTTCAATATAATCACAGAGAAACATTGACAGAGTCGCAACGCTTGCATGCCTTTTGTTCCATGGTCGTCTCGGTAGACTATTGGCTTTTCATATTCAAATGAGCTTCAAAAGGTGTAAACTTTTTGGAGGCTTTGTTGTGGTTGATAATTACACGAGATTATGCGAAAAATACGACGAGATGGCATCGTACTGCCAGTCGCGTAGCAACCATAGTTACTTTGTGAGCTCTCAGGCCAGCAGAAAACGCTGCTTCACGCCAATCAAAACATAACACGCCAGCAGTTTCATTAACATGTCCTTCCTTGACGCACATGTAAAAGACGGTATGACTGACCGTAAACCATTGAGTAAAACCAGACAGTATCGATAAAGACTTTCAAATTTGGTTCAAACACACTCATTATATATTCATAAAAATATGAGAGGAATTTTTAAAAACGGTAAAACTCACTTTCCTGAAGCTCAAAACAATCCCGTTTTCGCCAGCACGTCAATTCCGCTCAGCACCACACGACAACAACAACACAAACTTTGTCGAACATACTTTCGCTTAACAATTGGCGAAAATCCGAAAATTACCGAAGGATGCATGGTCGGAACTCTTCGGAAAAGAGAGGCGAGAGCAACCTGAGGCGAGGCGAACATGGATGGGTTACGTAACCGCTTCACGCCTTAAACAATACCCGTTGCGACTCTGCCTATGTTTCTCTGTGATTAATTGACTGTATTGTGTGTGTATGTGTGCGTGTGTGTGTTTGAAGTACGTATTAATATGTCCACTCGAATTCAATTTTATTTACAAATATTTTAGCTTGATAATTTTAATATGATGACCACGTATTTCTCAACGCACAAGTAGATCTTTTGTGTGCATGTTGTCTTAAACACTTCATTCCCGGGTATTTCCCATGAGACACAGGCCGAATACATGCTACACTGCCTAATGCCATGGATGTTGCTTAGCCCAGGTAGCGCGTCATTGTTCTCAGTCATTCGACCGATGAATAGTAATACAAATTTTCATTTCCTTCACTACACGTGTGGCTGTTACTGGCCTTGGATATTAATCATCGTCCATGCATTTTCATTTATGGATGGCGGCTTTCAAAATAGAGCGGTGCATAAATTATTGACAGGGTGTTCTGGTACCGTGGTACCTTGTTCTCTGAGTTTCAATTGTGTTCTTATAAAGCCGTACAGCATTCAGCGTAATTTCACAAACAAAATCCCATGATTAAACAATTCTAGCAAAGCTGTTAAATATCAGCCGAACATTTTTTTTATGATTGTATGGCGATGAAATGTGACAAAATCCACACTTAGTTTTTCCGCCCTTAGCTTGTCAATAGACAGAGTATGCACATTAAAGGGCCAGCAATGCTAACTTTCGATGATTTTTGTATCATTTTTATTTTGTATGTCAATTGCAACAGTTTACTTCTTTTTCTACTCCCCAAAAGAATGTTGAAACCCCCTCTATTTAGCTTGTTAACTTAGCGTCTATACGTGTTATTGTTTTCATTTGAATTCTAGCCCGGACCAGAAAGTCACTTCAACAATAACAATGCGGTTTACACACGTATGGGCTGAGTTGACAAGCTGAACACTGTGTATATCAACATGCATTGGGTAGAAACAAGGATTTATGGTTGACATTCAAAACAAAAATTGTGAAAAAATTATCAAAAGTTAGATATTACTGGCCTAGGCAGTATGCACCTCGAAATTGAAAGACTTAAACTTTTGCTCAAACTTTCCTCAATGAAACTTACAACCATTTTCAACTCAAGTATGAAAATCAGGGGTCACCGTGCAAAATTTAGTACTAGAGAAAAATTACCCAACATTTACCAATGCTTGAAATGCAAAATGGCTGCCATCCCTGTGTTAAGTCTATGTAGAAAAATAAAATTTTCGATTTTCAAAAAATTGAGACTATGAATTTTTTTCTTATTCCAAGAACTTTTAAATAAATCCCCACAAGTGATAGATCAGAAAAGTATTGAAAAAATTGAGAGTCCAAAATTCTGTCCCCAGGCGCGTCCTACCTTAAGACGAAATCAACGACCAACGCAAATTCAGAAGAGTTGCTGGTCCACGAGGCTTTTACTTACGAGGTGAGTTGATACCGTTCTCATCGGCTTTTATAGCGACATTGAAACATATACTTACGCTCAATGCTTAGACCTACAGCCACCATCACTACAACTTGGGCAAGACTCGTCTTCAGCCTCTGTCGACACCTTCGTCTCCGTCCACACATGATCAAAAACCTGTAAACCAGCTGGGTTAGGAGGTACCGAGTCCTGGCTCCCACGGTTCCCAGCTCGCTTAAACCTGGCTGATTATGAACTGATCCACACGAACATCACTCGGGTGTCGTTTCATCTCATTTTGATGCGTTTCCATGGATACCCCTGTCGCCGTGTATGTAAATAGGCATTGTTGAGTTGTCGCCTAATCAACGACACAGCAATCAACTGGCCGTCTCAGTTACATTATTGATGAAACTGTGTTCATCGTAATATCTCATCGGCTCATCACATTATTTTAGATTGATACGATGTCTCCGACACTTCGTCAGAACAACGCACGGTTCGTGACTCGCCGACCATTGCATTTATAAACTTTCATACCCACGTCACACCCCCCCCCCCCCTCATCGTTTCATATTTCGACTTATGGTAAACTCTTGACAACATTCTCATCGAAATCTCATACTTGAAATTTTCCCTAACATGACGTTCAATTATAGTTTTAAGCACAACTAGTTAACCTAATTGCCCGATTTTCAGATGTAAAATAGCCTTAACTCTTTTTGTATGTAGCTTAGGGAGGAACCATTTGATTTAAGGGGGTAGATGCACGAGTTTCTTTTTATCAATAATCAATATTAATAATTCAAAAAGATATTTAGTGTCGTATATATCCACTTAAAGATGTTCAAGACAGCTTAACAAATAAAATGTAATAAATAATTCTGCAAGGACAGAAGATTGACAAATTCAACACAGGAAGACAACCTTGAGAGGTCAAAAAGACTTGTACATCATCATCATTATCGAGATTGAACAGTCCAAGCTCATAATCAGTTGATTAATAGCTGCTGATAAACTGTGTATACTCAGGGTACATGATGTTTATCACGCTTGTAGCGTCTACGCAAACACCAAATTTCAAAAATTAGAAATTAATTTTCATGGAATGCCGATCATATATGTACGTTTCGATTATTGCGAAACAAATCCGGGTATAAATGTAACACCCTTTCTTTTTGTGCGAAATAACCGTTTATGGCACTTGCAGAGTATTTACATCGGCTGACTTTAATACGCAGACGGGTAAAACTTATAGCGTCCCTCCATGTTGGAAATAATATCTCACGTAGGAATAACATATACCTCACGTGCATGGGACGAATATTGCCAACGTTTAATGAATGTACCACACATGGCTAAGTCAAGCGCAAAAAAACACAAACTTTCATGACTTACGTTATGATTCTAAATTGCGAAATACATGTAAAGTGAGAATTCAGTGGATTTCGATTTGCAGACAGAGATATAAGGACCTCGAACCACTGTCTCAGATTCAGCGGTGATCAAAACTGCCATCTTTGTGTGGAAGCTTCAGTTACTGAAAGCATCAAGATCCTGTGGTATATCAATCCTTTCGCCCCGACATGTCAGTCGTGACACATGGATATGCGTTACCCTTGTGCAAAGTTTTACTTAAAGCATTTGGGTACTGTCTGTATCATTGCTTTAAAATAAAAAAAATAATAAACGAAATTGCTGCCTGAGCGGCCATGGGGAGTAACCACAGCACTTTGTCATTGTGCGGGGTTTGGAAAGAAATATGTTGAGCAACTGTGCGACGACCCTGTGCAGGGAATGTTTCATGATAAAAGTGGGCGCCAGGCGACTATATTTTGATCATATTGTGATATGTAACCCATAAATATTGCAATATAGTCTGTATACCAAGTTTGAATGAAATAGCTTCAGAAATGCCAAACAAAAAGGCCCAGGGCGGAAGAACAAAGCCAAATCCATAGACCACCACAGACATCCCCCGCGGGACTAATTACGACTAAAACGTTTCCATTGAAAGATATTTCTCAAGACTTGCGTCATTTTTTTCATTTTAGAACATCGACGGTGACCTATTCGCAAGCACTGATGCAGTACACGAGATGATATTCCCGTATGATCTGATCATCGACAGGCATTTGGATGTCTAATAAGAATTGCACAATGTGTATCATTCAGTTTTAGTATGTGACAGATATATGGTGGATGCATGTCATGTTTATGATTGTAACTAGCATAAAATTGATGTAATGAAGAATTGGAAACCCGATATCTTTCAATATACTGGTAATATGATCATATCTTACAGGGCCAGTAGATTACTATCGATTATTTTTTCTACTATTTTTGTTTTTAATTATGCAGTTTATCGTTCGGCAAGAGTTGTTTTAGGCCCCCGGAAATCACTTTAATCCTGACTTTCCATGGAAGAAGCACATGAATTACAACTTTTGGAGGAGTTTAGAATTAGAATTAGGGTTAGTTTTAGGGTTAGCATACTCAGAAGTGTTGTATATATCTTACCTAAGAAAAACATATTGGTGGGAGGGGGAGGGGGGACTTAGGGATTCTTTTGTTCTACTCTCCAAAGCGTTTAAAGATAACAAACATGTAGCCTGTACATGTGTGGACTACATTGTTATTGTTGACCAGTGAATTCTGGTCCGGACTAGAATTCAAATGTAAACAATAACATTGTATTTTACCTTAATAGACGCTGTGTTGACAAGCTAAAGGTTGGTGTTTTTTAACATGTTTCAGGGAGTAGAACAAGAACTTATCAATGGCATACTTAGCTCAAAAAAGTAGTAAAATTCGAAAACAAAGTTACAGCAACTTGCCCTTTGAAGCCTGTAGCTGCAATATATACAGCACTTTTCCAATACTGCTGGAAACAGGAATGCGGAGCATTAAACCGTGACTTAGTCCGGGGTTAGTTCATTCTGAGCATGTCGGTGATGCATATATAATCACTGTCCATCTTTTTCATCTCCAGGGGTCCTGCATATTATTTTATTGTTTACGTCATATGCGTCGCACGTAAAGAGCCCACACAAACTGTAGGACGGGAGAAATACTCAGATTTTAGAGTTCGAAAATATCTGTCCCAAAAGCGAGGTGTGCTCTGCCTTGCTCATTATCCAGGTTGATTTGATCACTAAAATATAGAATGCAAGCTTTTTGCTGCTAGGTTAAGTTGGCATAGAGTTTTACACTAATGTGGTCAATGACAACATTTCAAATGTTCAAATATATATATATCAAATATATATCAAATTTATATATATATATATATATCATATATATATATATATATATATATATATATATATATAACATACATACATTCATGCATACATGCATACATACATACATTTACCTATACCTACCATACATACATACACATACATACATACATACATATACATACATACATACATACACACATACATACACACTAAATACACACACACAGTAGAGCGATTCCTCTTTCGTAAAGAGCACAGTTCGCAAGGCTACATCGAAAATCAGGTGACACTGTTCACTCTATCGTATCCAAGCAGCAAGTTTAACACTTATATGAAGTCGTGGGTAAATTACACGACAGCTAACATACACGTGACCCAGCTAGATGCGAATGAACTTTCATGTGCGGGCGCTGTAATTGTCGTAAATGAACCTATGAAATGCTCCTGGAAAATAACAGAAGATAATTACAAAGCTGACACAGTGTTCATCTGAGTGCACTGGTCGAGCACTTACTTTTTATTTTGCGACATCGAGTAAGAAAACACTCTTGATTGGGATCATTGTGCATATACAAGTGGAGATAATTGGATGTATGATAATGCAACTATGTTCGGCGATCTCGATCCTGGAAATTATACATGTTGGCGGTTTAAATAAGGGCGTCAACATTGTGTCTTTCACCATTCGCTGTCGTATCCAGCAATTCTTATATTATCACGAAGTTCGTCAGCTGAATACATCCTCAAGATAGGAGCAAAACAAGTGTAAAGCGCGGTCAGAAACCATTGTTAACGGCGTAGGTAATATGACTTGTGAAGCCCGAACACACAACGGAATATATTTGAGTACCTGTATAATATATGAGCACGATTCAAGACCAACGGACACAAAACTTTTGATACAAAAGGCTTTCTTGGGACACTTGTCATGTGCTCTATCCCTAACCCAAACAGCCAACGACTCCCTAGGTCGCCAGACATCAATAAGAAACGATGACGGTGCTACTTATCTTCACTTTTGCCAGTGCAAGTGAAAAGCCTGCTGAGGGGCTCGAAATACAGTTGGATTGGAAACAGTTGATGTTCAATGCAGGACATGTTGACATTGAACAACACGGAAAGTTCAATTGCAGCAGAAGCCCATTGCATTGTGAGATCACGCGAGACTGTGATATTTATCGTTACCAGTGGGTTTCCAACTCTGTTCAGAGAATAAAGTTAATTGATTATTTTTTGTATGTTTTTTTTGGGGTTTTTTTGTATTTTATGAATTTATTATTGAGGTCTTCAATAATGCTAACAACACTTGTAGAAATGTGAGTACAGTTCTATCAAATCATGAAGGTAGGAGGAAGTCACCTCCATGATCAAACCTTACACAGTAAAAGCAAACATACCAATAAGTCCTTTTGTATAAGAGTCTCAGAGATACAATATTATGAAATTCTAAAATGGATTATACATTATGATGTAAATTAGAATAAGTGTTTAAGTTAATTGATAATTACTTTTAGATGATCAATTAGGTTTCAGAAAACAGTACTGAGTATTCTTGCCAAACAGCTTTAAACCATCTGACGGATAAAATTTTTCTCAATATTGATAATGGTAACTTTAATGGTGTTCTTTTGCTTGATCTGTCGAAGGCCTTTGACCTAATTTATTATGAAATTTTACTGCAGAAATTAGCAGTGTACAGATTATCAAACAGTGTTATTAGATGGTTCAAATTGTATCTGTCAAATCAACAAATTGTTAGTTACATTGGCTGTAATTCTGATCTTGGGTCCGTTTTGATTTTAATTAATGATCTCCCATCATCTGTGGATGCAAATTCCTTACATATGTATGCTGATGACCAAACGTTGCTTTGCAATGGGTAAAGTATATCAAGGATCTAAATATAGCAATGAACAATGGCATTCTTCCAATTTCGAATTGGGTCACTACCAATGCAATGTGTATAAGTGCTTCTAAAACAAAAGTCTTGTGATAACGATCCCTTATAAGTTGGAACGTGTCAAAGAAAATTGTGATCCTTTTTCTATTCATATTGCTGGTACAAATATTTCCTGTGTGGAGTTTGGTTCGATTTTGGGCCTTACTCTTGGTGAGACTTTGCCCTGGAACATTCGTGTTAATAATTTATGTACTTCATTGAGTAAAATAATTATTTTACAAGTAATTCGTAGAGTTCGTCACTTTACCCCCATGGGTAATCCCATTGCGTTATATCATGGTTTGATTCAAAGAGCCTTAGATTATCGCTGTATAGTTTGGGGTAACACGACTGAAAATAGTCACAAAGTCCAGGCTCAGTCTGTCGGTACAACCCCAAACACTCTCCGATTCAAAGTACCGGATACATGCATATAAAATGATCCGATGTGATTCCGCGAGAAAGGACGCCCTCTTCAGTGAAAGTTGGATAGCACTGACACCTGCATATAGCTTATAAAGGCTATATACACACGTATGACGTCAGCCATAATGCATTGCTAATTTCATTAAAATGCGCTTGATTAGAGAGGTATGATTGAAAGTGCATATGTATGCAAGACATTTTATTAAATTTCACCCCCCCCCCCCCCTGCCGTCTATTAATACTTGGGAAGTCTGTGCATTGATACGAATGTATTTGACTAGAGTAGAGAGGTCAGAAGTGAGTTGATGCACAAAAAGTTTCATATTGGAATTTCACCCCAAACTATTAACAACTTTCCCCACACTCAGCAAACTAGCTACAGCTGTGCATTCCAATGTGTTTGACAATTTGCATTAGGTAAATGACTCCAGTGAGCAACTGATGGAATACTAATGACATCTTTCAAGGGAAAAAACTAGCTTTGTGTGTGCATTTATATATGCTACATAATGGATATGAATGTACTTGACCAGAGTATGGTGGTTATAAGCGCATATACATGTATTAACAAAAGTTTCAGTTCACGATACATGTGGGTAAACCATTAACAATTTTCACAATACCTTAACTAGCTATATCAGTGCATTGATATGTGTTTGACAATTGACATGAATGTAATTGACTCGAATAGGTAAATGAGCGGTGCACATATATACAACTAAGGTGATATCGGAATTTTCATCCAAAACTATCCATTCACATCAAATGGGAGTCCAAGGGTATACATACACACATATAAACAGGCATTTAGCATGGGTTCCCTATGGTTAATTATAACAGTAATATCGTTTTGGTAAGAGCAAGACCTAGAATGTTGTAAATATGAAAAAGACATGGTCAAATTCCATAGAAGAACAGAATGACAGGAGCACAAATAAATGGGTAAACGTAGGTTAAACATGAGAGTCTATGGGGCAAAGGGTTCTGTGAAGGTCGTACATGCATTTCAATCTTTTAAATTGGGAACAGGGGGAGGTTAATGTTTTACAAATTGGAGAAGGCAGGGGTCATGCTTTAGAAAGGCGCCACATTTTACATGATGGCCTATCGTTGATTTCCTCCAGCCCACCCCTCGTAATAACTGAAAGCGCCCGTATTTGAGTATAAACTGTTAAGTATTATGTCCGTGAAGCGATAAACGAAATTTGCGGGAGAATCATTAACACACAATCAGACGATATATCAAATGCTGGGCAAAACAAATGAGAGAGAGAGAGAGAGAGAGAGAGAGAGAGAGAGAGAGAGAGAGAGATCTGCATGAAAAAGTACAATACAAGATGCGTGTACATAGAACCTGCTGTTTATTTTGTGGCTGAATCATCACTCTGCTGACAGTGAACGGAGAGTGCAATGTTTTCTCTCTACTTATCTACATACGAACAAGATACGTATGTTGATGGATAGCAGTTACGCTATAGGGCGCTGCTGGAGGGACAGCTTTCGCGGAAATCACCTCATCCCCAGTTGCTAGTTCAAAGGTCTTGTAAACACTCACGCTTTGAGTCATACAGTTTTAGCAAAAAAAGCGGTCATATCATGACGTGAGTACAAATTACTAGTAAATAGACCAAAGTGAAAGATCAGCACGTTCTGCGTAATAAAGCTTTAAACACCACATCTAGTACCAACATCGATTAATACCAACTCGTAGGGAGATCAGGTGCGCGTGTGCCAATTTTACTGTTTTACATACAATCATTTCACTCTGACTTCATCAGCGGTTTCTTGTGCATACGTCAGAGTGGCGGGCAAGTTTCGACCTCAGCGAAATTGAAGTCGCCCTGCTCACCGTTGATGAAACGTCGCTCAAGATTCTGTGTGGTTTGTTTCCACACCCCTACATGTTATTATGCATGAAAATCCAACCAAAGCGCGTGTCTATGTGTAGTATTGCTCGCTTTAACTCGCTCAGTCAATGTCACAAATGTTATGTGTGGTAATCAACTTGATCAGGCAGTGAAAAAACTTAAATTCAGTGCGAACGAGAATTTCACTTTAATATCTGAACGTTTTGCCAATAATTAACTTTTGTAAAACGAAATATTGCTTTCAACGCAGCAATATAACAGTACGCATGCTCAAAGGACGACCTTCGCCCGCTTGTTGAAGCCTTCTCTACTACTTGATCTTCTACTTCTATATATGCAAATCTGCTTATGACATATTACTTGTCAAATGCTGCGTGATAAGACAGTGGGTTCAAAATATCTATTTATTATAGTGCTTCCTACATAAATCAAAATTCTGTCAGCTATACGGAAAGTCAACAAATAAAGTGGTTGCGGAATTCTGATGAGTACTGTTGAAGTCGACACAGAAATATAAATCATAAAATGAAAATAATTAAACGCTAGCGAGTGTTGGTCTTTTGGAGATGGTTCACTGGCATCTGAACACGATTGGATCTATTTTGGGATAATACGGAGAGATGAAATCTTCTCTTTAAACATGCTTGGTTAGAGACCCTTGGGCTGCGCCTTTTTCGTCATGATTGGCATATTATTACATCATGACGTTATATTGATGTAATATGATATTATGATCTCATATTGATGCATATTGATATGTTGCATATTATTTATACACCATGATATCATTATTTATATTGATGTACTATGATACCATATTGATGCATTTTATATTGATATACTTTATTTTCTTTTATATTGATTTATATCAATAAATATACTTTATATTATATTTTATATAAGCAGAGAACATCGGCAATAAGCAAGTACAAACTTCATGATGATCATTCAAGTCAGAATAATTTCCACCAATCTCATTAAGATTTCGTACACATAATGATAGTTGCATAATTTTTAAAGCCGTTACTAATAATTAGCCGTATTGGTAATCGTTTGAGTAAATTTGCGCATGAACACAATTATTTAGAATGCGTATGAGGGTGTACGCACTCAGCTTTATGCTCTCTTAAAAATCAAATGTCGACCGTTTACTTTAAAGTTTATGTCTTCACTGATATTGTAAGCAGTACGTCAAGTAGTGCCTTCCAGTTCATACAATGTATATCGAACTCTTCTAACGCAGCAAAATATTGCCATTGGAGGTCTAGTGTGAAAGTAAACAGTCATGTTTGAAAAATACCAACTAAACTCGCAATTTCAAATGGCGACTTGTTAACGTGTCACCGGGCATGCGCACATTGCGATGTGTTGTTGGGAGAGTGTTTGAGGTTTTTTATGAAACCTATGCCCAAACGACGCTAACATGTGGTATATTTTAGCGGCGATACTTTCGTACTAGGGCAGGGAGTGAAGTTAAGCTAACTTATTGATCATGATTGAGGTTTTTAACAAATTGGAGACAGTTCGTGTTGGCGAGCATTGCTTGACAAACAGCAAGAAAGCAGTAATATTCATTGAAAGAAAGAAGTGTTTCGGAGATCAGTCGCTGAAAAAGTGACACCGGTCCAAATATTATACCCTGCCTCCAAACAGGAGACCATTTGCCCTCGGGTAAACGAATGGTCACCTGTCCTCGGGTCCGTATAGTCCATTGTTTTGGTTACAATGTTTTTATTACATGCCTCTCTTACATAGTTTTCACTCCATCATTTATGGTCATTTGCAAATCATACGCTTATGCTTTATTTCTATGTTTGATGAAAATCTATTAAAAATAGAGTGATTTCATATCGAATCGCGCATTGGTATATTTAAATCACTGTGATGTGGTTTATCGATTTTTTTATGCGTAAATTTCCAAAAACCTTATTTCCTATGTAAAACATGTAACTTGATCATTTTAAATATCTAAGTTGCTGGGTTGAAAATAGTTCCGGTTCACTTTCACTCAAATGATTACTATTCGTCAGCGACAACTTCCAATTGAATCCAATGAGGCACGCTACGTTCCGAACTCGATATATGAGGCATGCAATAAGTAATACTCCGTCTGTCCCGCTCCGTATTGATGTCCAGTGCAATTATATTCTGATATAGAGAAGAAACTTTCTTTGTTTCTGACTTAATTCAATCACAGACAAAGAGAAAATTTCTGTAATTCAATGCATAGCGCTCCTGAACTTTTATTTTTATGCACTTTTGTGCAAAGAAAACAAGAGGTAATGAATAAATTACAAGGAATCAACTGGGCATGTACCTGAGGTCATCAAATGACCTGATCTATGACGTACCCGTGACGCAATACGCAAGCCGTATTTAGCACCGAAGTGAACTGGAATGTATTTTCACGCCCGGTGATTCTGTGCTTTCTCAAATGCTGATAGGATTTTTCAATGTTCGGGCATCAGCAGGCATAGATGACATTCTCAAATACATAAACATGATTGAAAAACTGATTACCTTTTGAGTACTTGAGCTTCAATTTAAAAATTATACCAATATTGAAGTGAAAGAAAACTTCAATTTGAATACGGCTAGCAAAAGCCTTGGAAGGTTACTGATAAGGTGACTTAACTTCGATTTGTGAAAATTCTTATGAAATTCACAAATATAAATTTTTGGGGCAATTTTCTCATATTTTTGTGCTCAAAACATCATTTTTTAAAAAGCTGGTTCAACAGCTTTCACATTTACATTATAGGTTCCTAGGCCTGTCTGCTATCTATCAGGCGCAAATGATGTTAAAATGTGAACATTTTCTTCTTATTTTCAGTGAAACAGGTAATGATATACCTGTTTCAGTCATTTCAATATTTGATTTCAGGTGCAGGAAAGATTTTGTTGTTCACATTCTATTCGTGTTTCATCACCACAGCCATATGACACGGGGGCTACGAAAGTCTTACTTTGATTAATCTACTACACCACACATGTCGGGCATATGTCTGCCTCTTGACCTTTGCCCTCAGTTCAACGTTGCTGCTCTTACGATCGTGTGTCTCCTTTTACGATCAGCCATAAAATTGTATTGCCAGTCATCCGAGTAAACGACACCAGTGTTTGGTTCCTGAGATATATTTTTATCGTTTCCAATCTAATTGTTTGTATCCCATGGATGGGTACATTGAGCTCTTTGTTTGGGTTGAAGATCTGCCTACATGTACAGAAATTTATCTTTGTCGGTATATATGGGGCACCTTCAAAAGCTCCAAAGGAAAGTTATTGGAATTGGTTCCTGCGAAAGGGGCAACTTCCCTAAACATCTGTAGGGGAGGGCTACGTCCATCTGCGGCTTAAAGATCACATTGATGTGCCGTCGCTTACCAGCCCCTGAGAGGCTTAGAAAACACACCGATGTTTTACCGTTTTTGTCACAGTTACTGTCTGCCATCGGAGAATTACCAGCGAGAGGTTGTCGGGATACAGAAACAAAGTATTTGACTCAGGGTCTTCCAAGAATACACTGTTTATTTCTTATCCATGGATGTTACATACTGCCAGATGTTGTCCATTCGTCGCCTGTATAATTTTGTAAACATATCTCTGATATACAATGTTACTGTATACATTTATGCAAACTCATCATATCACCCCCTGGACATACGCATGCGTGATCAGATCATCTCACACTGCTATGTCACTGTCTTTATCATTTTCTGGTTTGATTTTATAAGTTCTTGACTTATTGGCCACTCGGCGAAAGGAAATTCGAACAAGTGCAATAGGTGAAAGGTATCAAGCGTAGCGGGCGAAAGGAAACAAGTGTACGACCTTTTGACATCAAAGTTGATGATGTCAAAGTGAATGATCACTGGAACACCGTACATGTAATATACCACGACCAACTGGGGTCAAACAGTGCATTCCTTACAATAAAGGTTTGTGTGCCATATACTCCTCAGTGAGAGAATGATTATTTACTGAAACAATGTATTCGAGTGGGGTGTGAGCTAAGGGCTGTCAAAACATATTAATATCAAACCAAAATTTTTCACAACAGATTAGCAATGCGATGCAAAACATTCATTCAGCAACAGGAAAGTGTGAAAGGCAGCTTAGCGTGTGTGAACATTATTACCGATTAGAAGTAACTTTCTACGATGTACTGAATAATCTGAAAGGGTCCCTTGCTGCAATAATGTAGCCTTGGTTGGCCGTGGGGCTTGGGCTTCTGTCGTGCGGCTCGCGCCTTGCCCTTGGTTGGGGCAAGGCGCGAGCCGCACGACAGAAGCCCAAGCCCCACGACCAACTCAAGGCTAAAATTATTGCAGCTAAAAGTTGCCATTGCTCTATCCCAAAAGCATGATGAAATACCTACTATTTAGCTTGTCAACACACTGCCTTTACATGTAAAATGCACTGTCATTGTTTACATTTGAATTGTAATCTGGGCCGGAGTTCACTTGATTAACAATATTCAATGTACAACTAGGAAACTGCCTTTAACATTGACAGTCAAAACAAAAACAGTGAAACAATCACCAAGACATACAGATACTGGTCTTTAATGACCATGCACAAGATGTTTCATCAGGGACTTCTGACTATATTTCAATGACAGGGTCATCTTCAACCAAGCAATTATTTTTTTTTCAATTTCGACGTTAAACAGCAGGAACTCATCTGAAAATATATAATTTTGCTTGATCTAGCACAGCCCTAATTTCGACAGAAAAGACATTTTTTGGAAAAAATGGATACAGTCTTTTCCTAAAATAACAAGTGATCGCACAGTAGCAGAGGCAAAATAATCAAAACAGGATATTTTATTTGATTAATTCACAGAATTGATGTATGTCAGACAATTGCAGACTTATGTCTGAAAGCCAGACAAAGGGGCAATTGGATCAGTTGTTTAGAAGATGCTTTGATCATAGAACCCCGAGAAAGTTTTTTCCCGAGGGTCTATGGTTTAATCAAAAAATTGTCTTCGAAACAAGATTAATCTATCTGGTATGATTACGTTTAGAACAAATGAATGACAAAAGCCAATGGAAACTGGCATTGATGTATTGAAAGTACATAATTTGTCATCCTATAGAGTACGATGACCGGCTATAAATAACACATCCTGTGATTACCAATTCCCGTGTTTACTTTTGGCGTACACATAGTGCTTGGATTACAGGCTGTCAAATAATGACATAGGTACATATTACACAGCTTGATAACCACGAAATTGACGAACTAATTGTTAAAAAGTTATAAATCTACCATAATTTGACAGGTATGAAGGAGTCAATTCGTAGAAAGTACTCAAAGTGTTAGAAGCAAGCTAGACAAGCCATTTCTAAACAATGATTTGACATATATGACAAAAACATCGCGAATCAAATACTGAATCATTTCATACCGTGTCATAACCGGAATGAATTGAAATGAGGACACCATTTTCATAACTACTATCGTAAACAAACACAGTGGGTGGTTTTTTCCAGATCAAAATGAGAAATATATGACTTTTTTTTCATTTTGTGACGAGATCCAAATGACATTATCCCTATGTCTTTCGATCAAGTTCACAGCAATAGACAAGCTGCATTTCAAGAAAGATCGAAGTTGACAGACAGCACGCTACGAAAGATACCTGTTTCTAGTAACACAACTCGAATATGTTGCAAAGTTTGGCAATTTTCATTTATTTTGCTTGCTGTTCACCAAACATTGTCATTGAAGATACATAAGCAGTCTGAGGTAGGATTTGCAATATAGGTTAGGGCAGATTACGGAAACAGAACAGCACAGTGTACATTCTTATGATATTGATTTATTTTTATCCTTTGATATTCTATATCCAGGGTCCGCTCTTTTAAAGTCACTTAAACTTCAAGTTTCCAGAAGCGTATGGACCCTGTGTATCTCAAATGACAAATGCATGTCTACATCTCACCGACCATTAAGCTCCGCTTTTTACTCATATACCATTACTCTGGATTTTTCTTATCTTGATATAGTTCATATGCGGTTCACTTTGTCATTGTGTGTGTTTCTTAGATATATAGTTCCTGGGATCGGGCTCCGCCAGTTGGATGTGTGATGAATACAATAAAATAAGATAAAGTAAGAAACAAGCAAGTATTTGAAATACAAAAATATGAACAAAATAATTTTTTTCTTTTCAAGGCTCAAAGCTTTCTTTCTATTCGAGCAGCGACCATTAGAAATACACTAACTAGATTTCGGCTATTGCGCAGCGTCTCCGAAGCGCCTAGCCAATTGATTGCTGAAATTCGGTGTTCTTGTTGAATTATTTCACAAACATCCAATCAGAGCAGACACCTTAAGTTGCTGTAAAATAATGACAATTTACCATACCCTTCCGAACTGCTGCACATTGCCAATTATTTTTGTCTGGTCTATGCTGGAGGTAAAAAAAAAAAATACTATGTCAGGTATTTGTTGTGTTGAGTTATCTCGGGGAGCAAGACATCTGGTTGGAAAATAAGATGATCCTAATCAAAGAGGTCAATAGGTCTGAAAGATTTGCATAGTGAATGCTAATGAACCTTTCACTACAAAAGTGTTTTGTATCAACCGACCACGGTTGGCGTGGTTCATACGCCTCGGGACAGATATTCAGACTCTCAAACTTTACAATTTTCTTTCTGACCTACCACTTGTGAGGACTCATTTGAAGCTCTTGGACTCAGAAACATTTTCACTGTCATAGTTTGTAGAAAATCGAAAATTTTAGTTTTCCTCATAGAGTTATCATAGGAATGACGGTCACCAAAGAGAATGAGGAGCAGGTTGTTTATATTGTTGAGCTCCAAATTCTTTCTGCCCTACCAGTGCGCCCCACCCATCCTTCAGTAAAGAATGCTTGCCTATATCATGATGAACATCGACGTGTTCGACTATACCACAGCTGGGAGATACCTACTAATCTGTTTTTTGTGTCACGGGCGAAACACTTGTGCAGTGTTTAATAGCCGTCGTTTGACTTTTACAGCAACTTATTTCAAGCCATCCATCTGCCGTCGTCAATTTCAAAACTTTTGCAGGCTACTGGAAAATAACATTTCGATATTGCGACACGGTCAAATGTATATACATAAGGATGAACTGTATGTCGGACGAGTGAAGTATTGTGATTTTTACTTGGCGATAAAATCAAGATCGGGGCAGAGGTGTTTGTCTCCTCTCAGTGGAATTGAAATTCGCCTGCCGTGTATAGTGTAAATGGACGCTTTCCTATGCGTTCGCTTCATCAATTAAAATCGCAGTGTCATAGGGATCCGTGTACGTATTACATTACCCGGGTCAGACGTCGGGTGGGCCGAGTCGTGACGGTTGACGACGACCAATAACAATTGGAACACCACATTTTTTAACGGGCGCCCCATAGTGATAGTGCGTTTCAACGGGAAAAGACACGCATTGCATGTCGAGATATTGCGTTGTTTTTCGCGCGTGCTTGTGTCGAAGGATAAGCCCGTCTCCACCCTGCTCGCTATCCGGACCAGATTGGGCTACATGATCTAAGGTAAGTCGGGTAGAATTCGAATGTTCCTGCTAAAGAGGTTGGAGGCTCAGAATCTCGGTTTTAAAAGCCTTATCGGTGTCGCCAAATCACAGTTAGAAACGTGATACAAGACGTCTTGCACAGATACGCGTCTAAATGTAGGCCTATATGTATTCTTTCACTGTCTATGTAATTGATGGGTCTTTAAACAGTCTCACGTGAACACAGTCAGCAATTTCACCGACATATTGTTCGAGTCAGCTAAGATTCTACACAGTCATTTAAACGGACACCATTTCTAC
Organism: Ptychodera flava; assembly: GCF_041260155.1. Classification (NCBI taxonomy): domain Eukaryota; kingdom Metazoa; phylum Hemichordata; class Enteropneusta; family Ptychoderidae; genus Ptychodera; species Ptychodera flava. Next base: position 26,320,934 of record NC_091938.1, on the reverse strand, counting down.
TCGTTCAGAATATTTGGTAAAATTTGCGCCGATGGAGAACTATATATGTATTTTCGCGACATGCTCCTGGGAAGAAACAGTATTGTATGCTTATAGCGTGATGTAAGCATGTCACCAGTCATATTCCTGGATGCAACTTACAATTATACAATCTAAAGATTTCAAAGTACGTAGAACGTACAAAGAAGGTAGGCAAATATACCTTGCTCTGTCGTTCATGTTCATCATATATCTAACACACTGTCCTCGGACTTACGATATGTCACATTACATATAATGCTCAATCAATCGTATGGTTTATTGTATGGGAAGCTTCTCATGCCCGGAATCGACTGACTCCCTTTTCCAGTATCCGGTTAATCTCGCTGTCCAGACGCTACAATAACCACACACAAAAATCTGAAATCTGAATCCATTTGAGCTAGGAAAAAACCCTCTCTATTTTTGACACCAGTGTGCACACTGCATTGGCACAGCACAGCATTCAACTGAAGCAGTTTGCATATTGTCGACTGAAGTCCTCACAGGCGGCCTCACGGATACCATGGCATATCACTCATACTCTAAGCCGTATTAATTCAGATTCATAGCATGAACAGACAATGAAATATGTGTGCGTGGACTAATACACTGTACAGTAACACGGTATATATATCAAATCATAATCGGATTACATGGCAGGCCATTATCAATTTGATCAACAGGGAAAAATACTATTACAGTTGCGCTATAAACTGCGCTCTTCTTTAGACTTCGGTTTAACTAGTACTGGCAAAGCAGTTTTAATATTTAGGTCGCATTTTTCTCGGTTCAGTGTGGACGATGCTAGCATGATTACATCGCTTTCTACCGAGTTTCAGATTTTCATTTCCGAGGACTAAGTTCATAAATTGAAAACATGAAATAGAGGCTGTTTTCAGACGAATGGAATAGTGTTAGAAAGAATGTTGGACATGCGCCTGAACGTCAATGAGTGTAGCCCGTGTGCCCTGCAGCGATTTTCAGGCACAGCTTTGCTGCTTGAACCCTTTCAGCAGCATCTGTAATGGCCAACCATTTAGTGATCGAATTCCACACAGCACCGGACAGCGCTCATTTAATAGATGGATGGCGTTTGCGAAGAACGTGACTCTTAAATTGAACACTGACGACGTAAACAAAAATGTTCACCGAGTTGATCTGTCCACATATGGACACTCACAACTAAGCTAGCTGTCGTGCACCGTGTTTGAAAAACATTTCATTTTTTCTTGTTTCATGAAATCAGCTGCTCTTTCTCTAGACCACTGTCTTACCAGATCTTACTTCTCTAGATCACTGTCTTGTATTCGATTATTAAAAACAAAAACAACCCGACTGTATGACATAATTTGTGAATGTTGACAACAAATTAAGATGTAAGTGTATTTAACATCCGAAATTAAAAAAAAAACAATCAAAATAGTCAGATAAAATGAAAATGGAAACCTCAACCCAAAATAAATGTTGAAGGTTTGCTTCAACTATACTTTGTCGATTTAAACGCACATCTCCATAGCAACGTAACTGTTTTGACCTAGGAGATATGTGTATTTTCTGTAACCTGACCTGATTTAACCCTTCGGCAAGATTTACGTCCAACCAGAAACATTATCCGTATCCCGGAGACCAGATAATGGAAAATAAAGAAAAAAAGCGGCCGAGCATCTCTTTTTCCAAGCCATGTTACAGAATTTGTTTTCCTTTCCGCCGTACTGTAAGATTTTCTTCAGTTGTGCATGAAACCTCTCAAAACCCCGACTTCGGTTAGGCAATATTACGAAATAGCGAGATGTCAGCCTCGTCTTTTGCGCCATTGTCCTTTACTAAAAGACTAAAGCTAAGCATATTAATTGGGTAAAACGTTTAATTCGTACTCGTAAGTGAGAGAGTGTCGTTTAACGGAGAAAATAGGCTTGGGTTATATTTGACAACGATAATTTATACGTATTACCACATGGGGGAGCGGAGTCAAAAGTTCGCATTTAGAATTGAAATGTGGTCCATCACAGTGTTCATCTATGGAGTACAAAGTTTGTAAATCCCTGAAAAACTGCTTAACCTATGAATGTAAAAAGCATCGTTTATTTTTATGTAACGAGACAGAACCACATGTCACAGTAACAGCATTAAAAGTGCTCGCCCTTGAGACACTTAATACATCTACAGCGAAGAATTGAAGTAAAGAATGTTCTGGAGGAAGTTAGACTCGCTTGCGTGTTGACTCAATTTCTATTCCGGAAGAAATACGTGTCGTGGTCAGTAAGAACATGATTTATCGCCGCACATGCATGGGGAGAGGATACTTGTCTTATTCCATTCTACGAGGGGGCTATGCATCGTATCCATTCGATGATAGTTGGAGTATTTGACAACGAATTTGGCAGCATACAACCCACATACCTTTGACCAAATCGTAAACTATACCCCCGCGCGTGTACATTTTTCTCGTCACGGTCCAAGAGCTTTTTTAATGACCCGGTCCGTACGCTTTCTTTCCACCCAAGCAGTAAAATTATTTCTTGAGTTTTGGTGAAAGAAATCGTTCAAGGAAAAAGGTTATGTTCGAAGATTTCTTAGAATGCAAGTGTTATATATCTAGTGCAAACAACATATCCTGCGATATTTCGTTGATTTAAAAATATTTCAAGAACCTTCAAAGGGCTGGTAGCTGTGTAACTTTTGACGGTTTTTATCACTATTTCCGTTTTAAGTTAAGGTAGGAACGCACCTCGGGGACAGACATTCGGACTCCCAAACTTCCACAATTCTCTTCTGATATACCACATGTGGGGGTTCATTTTAAAGCTCTTGGTGAAAGAAAACTTTTCCAGCTTAGTTTTTCGAAATTCGAAAATTTTTATTTTTCTCCATAGAGTTAACACAGGGGTGGCGGCCATTTTGAATTTCAAATATTGGTAAATCTTGGGTAATTTCTTTCTCTAGTACCAAAATTTTCACGATGACCCCCTATTTTTATCTTGATTTTCAAAGAGAATGATTGAAAGATTCCTTGAGCAAAATTAGAGCAAAAGTTTTTCACTTTCGAGGTGCATACCGTATTACTACCTTAATTGCATTTTTTTTCAGAATCTGTTATCCCCAGTTGAAATATCCACCACAGCGTCTATACGTGTAAAATGCACTCCGCTATTGTTTACATTTGATTTCCACTCCGGACAAGAATAGACTTGTCAACGATAACAAATGCAGTCTATACATGTACAGGTTAAGTTAGCAAGCTCAACATTTTGTATCTCAACATGCTATGGGGAGTAGAACAAGAAACTGTAGTCGACATTTGAAAGAGAAAAACATCAAATGTTACATCTTACTGGTCCTTTAAAGAACTGTAAAGTAATAATAGGTGTACTAATGCACACAACACGGAGATGATGGGAGTTGAAAGGTGTGTTCCCAATATTCTTAGCATAGTATTAATAAACAGTAGACTGCTAGCACACTAACCGTGATGATTAAAGTTCAAATTGTGGCGTGTTATCGTGATGCTCTATCTTTATACCTCTTGCTGATGAAAATGAAGAGCAAGTATACTGAAATCGGTAAAAAACAAAACTGTAGCAGTGCCAGTAATAACAGTTTGTTGCTTGTAACGGTCTCATACAAAAATGGAAAGGAAAAAAAAGGAATAACTAAAGATGCAGAAAGATAACAATAATAATTCGTATAATGGCATCATTTTCACCTTGATCACTTGGCCTGATTTGTCTCAAAGATCATAATTATAGTTTATATGTTAGTATCGAATTTTCGACCTCAGGGAAAATCAAAGAAATTTAAATTAACTGGAGATTTTGAACCTCTCCCGAGATTTTAGTAAGTAGACGTTCCCTTAACGCGACACTTAAGTTCAATCTGATTAAAAAACAGATATAGAAATGGCGATGTGTCCGCCTTTGCTCGTTTTAGGCCGCCATGTTGGCAGATAGTAGTGCAGCCGTCGTAAACGACACGGGAGTAGCCAATAAGCCCGTTTCAAAAAACTCTAACCAAATGTGTTTTCAGTGTTTTAGGTACTGATATAGAATTTAAGAGAATTCTGGGCGAGACGATATTTTGGAGGGGAAAGTAAAAGCTGATCGCACCTGCACGATTTGACAAGCTTTCCCTCCCACCCACATTTTCCCTATTGCCCAATATTGCCGTGTACCCTCCAAGCCCCCAAACTCCCTAGTACTCTCTCCCCGCTGCAAAAGTTCCCCTCTGCCCTCTCATCAAACATAATTTTGTCCTTCCCACTAGAGTGTGCTTAAAATAACATAAACACAAGTTTCCCGGCCCACTGACATAAAAGAGATGTCCTCTTCCCCACCCACTAAGAAAATAAAACAAACGCCATTCCGCCACCGAAGCATTTGTGAAAACCATTTTTACACTTACAGCTTCATTGGCTGTCTCTGATAGAACAAGACAAACAAAGGTGGGAATGTCGACGTCTCCATCTCGACATCGGATTTTAATGAGATTGAAGCGAGTTGCGTGCAAAAGCGTATCTGACATCAAACACGTCTTTTGATTATTTTCAGATTTCAACATTGCAGAAGAAGATGACATGGAGTAACATCTGTGTTACATCACGCGCATGCTTGCTTTATTTCTTGCCACTGTTGATGTTCAGTCACGTTCAGGGGCAACTGTCTCCCAGCGAAGTCGGTGATTATGACGGCGACTGTCCCGAGGGCTGCTTATGCTATTATCCGTCAAGGGAACCGCTATTTGTGAACTGTCGCCTCGCAGGACTTTCAACGGTTCCCGTAGGAATTCCACTCACCGTAGTCGTTCTTGACTTATCCTACAACAGCATAGAACGATTGCCCACAAATGCATTTGGGTCCCATTTGGCTTTTTTGTACAGCGTAGAACTCGCCTACAACAACATCAAAACAATCGAAGATGGCGCGTTCAACGAGCTGACGAAGTTGCATGAATTGACACTGTCTGGGAATTACGTCGGTGAATTCTCTCCAGAAACATTCGCTGGATTGAGCAATTTGACGAGCCTGTTCTGCCACAATTGTATTGGCATAAATAATTTGGAAAATGGCGTATTCGTCAACGTGCCAAAACTTCAGCGCCTGCTATTAAGAAACTGTTCAATTTCTGATATTGGAGACCGTGTTTTTGATCACGTGCCGGACCTGGCGTACCTTGATTTATCTGAAAACGGATTGACAAGACTGCCCAAACTGAACAACTTAGCAAGCTTGAGAAACGTGACTTTTAGGGGAAATAGAATAACAAGCATCGATTTTACAAATTTATGGCATTCATCTAGACTGTTATCCTTTGATATCGGCAGTAATCACCTGACTAATTTGACCACTGAAATGGTTGACTTTCTATGCGCCTTGAACGAGGACGTCCAGGTACTGATGGACAACAACCCGTGGACGTGTGACTGTGACATGAAGCTCGTCGTCGTTAAGTGGCCGCGAGTTCCGAGGGTGTTACGGGAACAGATTACCTGCAGGTCCCCGGTAAAATTTGACGACATGGATTTGTGGCACGTACCACGCGACCAGATGTGTGCAAATCTGGACACAGCACGTCGAGGCTCTGTAGGTGACCCGTCGGGTGCTGACGAAGCTCTTGGTGAAGAAAAATATGTCCCTATCATAATCGGCGTAGCAATAGGCAGCGCCCTGGGTACATTAGCGTCTACGATCATTATAGTTGTCTGCATCTATCGATGCAGGAGTAATGTGTCACGCTCATCTTACATATAACGTAAGTTACATCGCGCACGTGACAATTTAATAGTACATCGAAACAACCTCTTGCCAGCAAAATAGATGGCTCATGAATTTAAAAAGGGAAGTGCGTCTTCACGCCTTGCAAGATTTGGTGTTTAGTTAGAATAGCATGTATAAATCCTCCAAACAGAAATGCACTGTTCTGTTTCTAGGGACAGTAAACATGTTTTATGCAAATAGAGCATGGCTGAAACAAATCTTTGAGGCTTAGTCTTGTATGACCCCCACTCCTAATGTTGACAAACCTTTCCTGCCTGGGATGTATAATGGGCCATTCCTTCACGACTGGCGTTAAAAGGACCATGGCTGTAGCTTACACAATATTTTCATAATTTTTGCAAAATAAACCCGAGTGAAGTTTCTTCTTCTCCTGGAGTACTAGTATGTTAAAAGTACAAACAATCAGCCTTGGAAACGCCCCGTTGTGCTCAATAAACAATTGACAAAGTCCTGTTCGAACAAAAATGCCTGTTGCCTACACTGCCAGTGGATTACTGCACACATGCAGACCATGTTGACAAGCTGGGAGTATTGGACGTTTCAGTGATTCCCCAGAGGGGGGAACTAAGATAAAGTTACTTTAAAACACCTTAAAAGCTACAGCTATTAAATACACTCAGTGTGTCAGTTTTCGGACAGGGTAGTGAATTTCGCCCAAAGCCGTTTCATAAATGACGAGCACTACGAAATCTTATTACCATACCTTTTGAAACTTTATTGTGTTTATCCTCAAACTGTGAACACGACGAAAGTGGTATTTAGGGGGTCAAAGTTGCCAAATTTTTGACCCCATGTTTAGGGCGTAGTAATCGGACTGCTATCGCAGTAATCGGACGTCGTATTTGGAATGTGATTAGGGGCTAAATATTGATATTTTGAAACTTCAAACCCCCGATTTTCATTTTCGATGTGTTTAAAAAACTGTATGTGGGCCTAAATATTCTTGATAATTAGTTACGTTTAATCCATGGACAGCCATATTTCGACGTGTTTGGCGCTTACCTACCGGACATATGGGTTGTCTCTGTGTGTTGCTTTCGGCACCTTTTATCATACGGCCTGGCTAACTTTGCCAAATTTGTAGCGCCCGAAATAGCTTCAACCAAGAAAAACTATTCAAAACGGGACATCAGTGTCACTTCACTTATTAGGAGGCCGCATGACTTGTGAAACATTATCAATACGGAACGAAGTGAGTACTATGAACAGCATGTGATTGAATGTCCGAAAACTGTCACACTGAGTGTAGTTATAGGGAATTGTTTTGACGGACTTTGTGCATCCTTCTTCTATCTCGCCAAGTAACACTACCGACCAGGCACGAAATGTTGTTTTTCATCAACAACAATTTCTTGAAACATATCCGGGATTCTACGAATAAGAAATCTGTTAAAATGTCGGCCTTATATGCCCTCTGACACAGTATTTAGATGTCAAAAGTGTGTCAGCTGACCCCATTTTGACCTATGTCCATCGCAACTGTAGTACCCGCCTCACTCGTTTCGTGGTTGATATTTTGAACTCTAATCTATGATATTGCATAGCATGGTGGATGTTAACATTTGCAATTTATTATCAACCAGTTTACACTACAGAACAAAATGAATCCACGACACCTAACCTGGGTTTTGAGATCAGAATTTAAGTGAACGGTTTGGACAGATACATACATTCCAATTTGTTTGCTTGCCGGAAAAGATGCGTCGACTTTTGGACAGAAGGAAACTAATGAATGGCTATTATGTACAAGATGTTGAATTAACCCAGATTTATCGACATCAAAGATGCTTTGTGCTATGTTGTGAGATCTTTTTTACGGAAGAGGTTTGCATTCTTTCATGCTTTAGAGAAGAATCAGCCGACATACATCAGCAACCATATTGGATTTCATGACGTCATGGAAATCTCGCGTGATTTTGAAGTTTTTCATCAAGCGTCATTTGAGTGAAGGAGAAAAAAGTTTACGGTCAGCAGATTTGAATTTGAGTAGGTCAAGGTTACTGGAATCACATACTTGTTTCCTTTCATTGGATTAATAGTCTGACCTTGACATGTATGAAAATTCCAATCACACATGTCTCATTCATACAACAGATGATGACAAACAAAAAATGTAAACGATATTTCCATGTGTGTCTCGTTACAAGGTAGTATGCGCTTCAGCTATTCTTGACCGCGGACATCCGGGAACTTGCGGTTTTCACGTCATTTTTGCGTCACACTGCCTCCCATCTGCCGTGAGAACAAAATATTGGAGTGTGGATTTTTCAACCTTTACACCAGTATTAAAAGTTTCAACATTATGTCAATGATAAACTCTAAGTTCTGTCCTTTGTCACATAATTTCTGAATTGTTCACTGTCCTGTATAGTCAAATCCCAATTCACCTCACTCGTGTGCGTGAGGTGAAAGTGACGTCACTCCGCCGTCAAGAATTGAGAAACACTGTCACGTCAAGAAATATATATATGATTCAAGAAACTTTTGCTCAAACTTTCCTGAATGACACTTTCAACCCTTCTCTTACCAAATCAACAATAAAAATTGGGGTCATCGTGCAAAGTTTGGAACTAGCAAAACAAATTACCCAACATTTTGCGATATTTGAAATTCAATATGGCCGCCATTCCTGTGTTATCTCTATGGGGAAAATAAAATTTTTGATTTTCGAAAAACTAAGCCAGTGAAAATTTTTCTTTCTCCAAGAGCTTTAAAATGAATCCCCACAAGTGGTAGATCAGAAAAGAATTGTATATATTTGAGAGTCTGCCTCTGTCCCCGAGGGGCGTTCTACCTTAACATGATACAGACCGACAACTCATACGACCAATAAATCAAAACAGGATTTGACAACATGACTTCATTTACGTCTTTTTTATTTAAATCGCTCACCAACTGGTGGAACAATGATGACAAAATAAAAAAGACAGAAATCCCTTTGAAACATGCGAACTGTTAAAAAAAATAATAATCAGCCATGATGAGGACGATGAATGTAATAAATAATTTTATTGTAAGAAAAAACAAGTCGTGATTGGATGACGCTTATCTCAAGATCCAATGACAGATAGCCATTGACAAATGCACCATAATCAACTAAAAAAATTTAAAATTTTACAGCTTGCTCAAATTAAAAGAAACATGTTTTGCATTGAGCAAAAATAAAAAATTCTCAATATTGTGGTTGCATAATACATTTTTTTTTGCGTTTGTTTTACTGTATATTTTAGACCCAAAATAACAGGGTTCCGTGATTAAACAAAACGAAGCTTGACAAAGGCTGCAAAATTCTACTCGAGGGAAAAAAAAGATCAAATATATACACACACTGTTGCTGATAACATAAGCTGTAAGCAATTTGGGTTACACATTTCAAATACTAGGAAGAGAATGTCAAGCCTTAATCCTAGGCGTTAGTAATTCACTACATGGGTTGTAGCTATAAATACAAACATGGCTTCTATTCAATTAAGGTGACCTCCCCTAAAATTCCAAAATACTATCACTATTATTATCAAACGTACATCATTTGACGAAGGTATTAGTTGGTATGGCTTAATTAATACTACAATTTCATAAACTATGTTATTTCTTGCCACAGGTTTATTCAAAGTGGATATTGTTTCGAAACTTTTATGTTTGACTATTGTGACTGAGATAGGGAGGCCATTATGTGACTAGCATTTCAGGAGAAAAGATATATCTTGATACAGTACACACTATTACAAATAACCTATTACAAGGCGTTTTTTTAAACTGTTTTAGTTTTTGAAAATTCAAACATTTTCTGTCACATTAAAAGTCGAACCTCAGTTTACACAATAAGGCTGATGAGATTTGAAAAGCTCTCACTTTTGAAAATTTCAGTTCCACCCAGTCTTTCTTGTATTATATTTCATCCATTTATATCTGCATCGAGTGCAGACAGGATAGGCCGCACATGCTATTAATAGATTGACTTATAATACTTGGAAATAACACACAGGCTTGAACTGAAATACTATCACTTCATTTTCTCTTTGCAACGGTTGATAAGCCAAGCGGTACTCAATCATATTATAGTGTAAGTTTCCTGTTTTCCCAGCCAGGCCGATGGGGCAACACAGTCAATAGCTGTGTGGACTTGTGTTTTATTTTCCAGTGTATTCTGTTCTGTTTGAGAAAGGTTTGTTTTAATCACCAAATCGAGTCATAATGCCTTGTATTCAACAAAGCCTGCATGTAATGTTGAAAGTTCTTGTTGACAACTGAGTTCTCTATTAGAACACTTTTGTCAGCGAAAACGTTGGTCGGGCTAATACTTCGTAATCCATCACATTTCATGGTAATGGTCGAGGAAATTTATGTATTTTACAAAACAAAAATAATTTTGTCAAAAGTCAATGTTACTGTCCGTAAGTAAAGTTAGCATAAATTATTTTTCAACATTGACGTGGTTTAAATGAACAGGGAAGACGTTTCCTGAGCTTTGATGTTTATAGGTGATAAAAGATGCAGGAAAAATTTATCAGGCCAAAATAGTTAAATGGTTAGCGTCCCCACACGTGTAGGTTTTTTGAGATTTTTCATGGAAAGAAGCAGTACATTAGAATAGGACTTTTTAGGTTTTCTGCCAACAAATAAAACCTTGTTCACAGATTTTGTAAAATGTACTGAAAACGCCTGCATGCTATTGCTTGCAGATTGTCACATTGTAATACAATTATGAAGGTGAAAGAGAAGTTGCTGCTTTGATTCCTGAATGGGCACACTCATTTTACATGAAAAACATGTACATATAAAACTTGCATGTCTATTTTGTGTTTTTATCAATGTCTGCTTAGCTTTCAAAATTTTAAGTGGATGCAAAAAAAAAAGGATTTAATCATTCTGGCCTTACAGAGAGAGAGAGAGAGAGAGAGAAAGAGAGAGAGAGAGAGAGACAGAGAGAGAGAGAGACAGAGAGACAGAGAGAGAGAGAGAGAGAGAGAAAGAGAGAGAGAGAAATTACAGCCATCGGCATCAAACTATTGATTCTCAGCTAAAAGAAGCCCAAATTCTGCAAACCATGAAATCAGGAAAAGCAGGATTGTAGTGTCTGCATCCATGCACAGGGATGCATTTCTGACAAATCTGATGTCCGACGTTGCTTGCAGGCACCGTTGTGGACTGTACATGGTAATATCGTGCTTCTCGGGCAGTTACCTATGGTCATTTATCATCCCCTGGACACTTGACCATAACTCTACCCCTGACCACTTAGCTCTAACTGGTGGCTAGGAAGTGCCTTGATGATAAATGTACAGGGGCTAACCATCCTGATAATACAATCTCTATCATGACTACAAGTGGCCAACCTAACATTATCACCCCAGACATCCTTGTTTTCATAAAAAAGAATTTTAGGATGTGGACACAAGGGGTAGATGGCCCCTCAAGGCGAGTCTTTCATATGCTTCGATTTTCACAATACATTTCTCTTGTCTGTTGTTTGTATAGACTTAATCTGCGCATATCTGATGATGATTCACAATATCACATTTTTTCCTGCTGTAAAGTGTTAATATACTTGCCTGTGTCAGTATTATGGGCAGTAGAAAATCAGGTAAGGACAGGACAAAGTTACACTGACAGGAAATCTTGGGATGAGGACCGGTCAGAATCTCAGTGCTCGGTCAAAGATCCATAGATTTGATTCTTTTACTACAGATGAAGTGTGAATTACTGAATTTAAAATTCCACTTTTTTGAATTTCCAATTACATGAATATAAAGCTTTGCAAAAGCAACAAGGCTGTGAAAAAATATTTTCAATAACCATTTAACTCATTCCTTCCAGGTCAAAAAGTTAATCCCTTATCTACCCTGTCTGACAGATCTGACCAATGTTCTAATGCATGCTGGGATAGCCAGTAAAGAAACATCAAAGCTCGAGAGAAATCTTCTTTTCGTTGGTGTCAATGCTCATTTTTCAAGGGACTATTTTTTCTTGATAAATGCACATGTACATAACATCTTCACGCGGTAAGGAAATACTCAGAACACATAGACACATTTAGCAATGTTCTCATAAAAATTATACAGGTACCCCATGAAACAATTGGTAACAAAAAACAATTTGTTACAACACGCTGGTCAATACTACAAGAAACAGCACAAGCTGTGTAGCTTTCTACATTTCCTGAAAAAAATTCACTTTTTAAAGGTTGATTACAAGGACTGGCTGCTTTTACAGTGCAAATAAAATTCTTTCAGCAAGATTCTGAAATCCCAGCTGCCAAAATACCAATTGGAAAATTCTGAGGTAACAGCAAAGAAAAGGCGTTGCTGTGATATTGACGAAGATTGTTATCATTGGAGACAGAAGAAAAAAACATACATGTTTTGTGCAAAACTGAGTGAGTTAACACTTAACCCTTTCCCCTCGATGATTTGGTCCAAACCCATTGTTATCAGTGGTCAGTTTGGACCTGTTTACAGGAAAGTGGGGTGAACCGGTCAAAGATAAGTTTGAAAGTCTCGTCTCTGACTGCAGAAACACTGCGACGATAATAACTGATTTCACAATTACCATGCTGGCTTCATTAAACAGTCTGTATTGATACATTATTCATGTTGCATTTGCTGCCAATGAGGAAAGGGAGAAAGATGAACCCACACTGTCCACAACAATCTGGAATACCCGCCCTCTGCAGGTAAATATTATCAAAACTTTTGTTTTCACTGGCATTTTTCATCTGGTTTTTGCTCATACCATCACGATACAACTTACAAAGTTTCGCCTGATGAAATCCCCTTAATCGATCATGATGCTTACTTCTAAAACTCAAAATGAAAACTACCAGCGACAAGTTTCAAGCAAGACACCATAAAAAAACAAACCTCTGAATGATCATGATTTTAAGACTCGTATATACAAATAATACTGATAGTTGGCCAAGAGGATGGCATGTCAAAGAAAATTATAAAAAAGAGAGTATTTACATCCAAATAAAAAAACATAGCACACAGGTTCAATACACAGAGGAAAAACCCCACTGCTAAACATATTTCGAAGAACATTTCTTCAGCAACAGGAGTGAGTCTTTGGACAAAGCATTTGTCGAGTTCCTTGTGCTTGAGTTGCATCTGAGTGCCCCTGATTGCTTTTTACAGAAACCTTGCGGCATTATTCCAGTCAATCAGCATCCTTTGTTGCTTTGAAATATGTCCTAAGCAATTCACGTTTTGCCACACAGCCTTGGTGAAATCTTCTCAAAGTATCGGTTTCCCGTCGTCAGACAGGGCAATATTGTCAGAAATTCTCACCATGTCTTGGAACAGGCTTCCTGGTTTGTCCACGTGTAATCACGACTGCATCATGCATCACCATCGCACAAGAGGGAACTGATCAGACACTGACCAATTAAACATTGTCTTTCAGTCATATGACATAACTGGGCCAACCACAGGCAGTGTCATCACTGTCTGCTGGTCATGTGATCCATCAGCTGAGTCAAGCAACATTAACTTGCATCAATCACCACAAAGTCTTCTCTGATGCATTCTTGCCCCGTCATGTGACATCTGAGAACAGTCCTTTTTTTCTATTGGTGCATAGCAGTCATGTGACTCATTATCATAAAGACCCTTGTGATGAATAACTTTCCCTAGACACAAAAAGGAGAAACAAAGAAAATCATTACTTGTCCATCTTTTACCATGCAATGCTGCAAGAGTGATAAGAAAGCCATGTAATGGCATCGCCATATTTACTTTGGCTACTTTTTTGCACCAAGGAAAGCAAAAATATCTAAAACCGAGAATGTTCCACTGCAGTATGAATTAAGGGGATGCTGGTTAAACAATGTCAGCTGACGTGTTCACATGTGAGCTGATTCAAGATTAGTTGAATAAAAAGGTACAAAACTGAAGTGCTATACAAAGCAGTGAGTGCACAGAGTAAAATAGTAACTATTTGTATGCAATGATATATTCATATGATGTATTGTGACAATGACACTCAGTGACAGTGAGAAAAAAGTTCACATCAGGCAGCCAATCTGACAGTAACACAATTTTTAAAGTAATTGCAACACATCTTAGAGGTTGACAGATAATAATTCAAACGGAGGTAAAATTTGTTATTTGAGTTATGCTTGAGAGAGAGAGAGAGAGAGAGAGTGCAGTACGGGTGATTTTTTTAAAGTCTGTGCAAGGGAACAAACGTGCTTGGAATCTGTGAGTATTATTTTAAGGATGCTGTGTAGGTAGATTTTTGTAGGAAAAAATCTTCAAAGACAGGCAACTGTTTATTTTTGGACACACAGTGCACAGCAATCACGTAGGTGTGAAGATGGTGTGCATATAGATTTACACAGACACACATATCCTTGCACAAACAATAGTGTAGTGACCAATCATTTGTAAACAACTGTACACATCACCTGAACACAGACACACACGCAAACATAATGTTCCACTGCAGGCACAGATAAGTACCTCAGTATTTGTAAGACTGTTTGACAGTCCTCACAGAGTCCGCCTCTTGTCTTGTTCGGTTTAAAGATCTTCACATCCAGATACGGCAGAAAACAAAAATGTTTTGACATTTTTGTGAGTTTTTTTATAAAAAATTTTGATTTTAATCCTGAACATTATAAAATAATTGAAATGAAACATGTAACTTCTGGTGGGAAGACAATGCTATTGTCACCACCAAAAAATATCATAGATTAATATTGGAACAACATATTTTATAAAATCCTTTCAACAATACATATCATCCCATTGTTTTCAATAGGGTGGGTGATCCCACATATGAGGAATTGGGGGGGGGGGGGGGGGGGGGGTGAAAGGGTTCACAGCAGAGCTTGCATAGATCGGGAAGTTTTGAGTAACTACCAACAGGTACAAAGTTCATAATAAATACTTACCTTTTAGTTTTTAAACTGTTGGTATCTGCTGTGATAAGTTTTTTGCCAGAAGCTGATTTTGTTCGTTTTCTGTGTGCGTTGCTATTTGTGCTATAACTATTACTACTGCTACAACTTTGCATTGTTTTATGGCCTGACGTACTATCTTCCGCACTTCGCCTGACGACGCTGGTCTTGGGCCTCTGGCTACCGATCTGCTGTGAAAACTGCAAGACAGAATGTGTCAACCATGAGAATCAAAGAGGTCGCTAGATAACAGTTGCAAAAAGTTCACACACAGTTTGCCTTGACAGGGAGTCTGAAAGTGAGAACAGCTGCCATTATTTCAAAAAAAAATTTGTTGCGACAGTGACCTTTGACCTACCTTTTTGTTGATCACACAGATAACGTCTTGCATAGGTAAGAAAACTCCATGGTTACGATGACACCAAAAGTAGCGTTTGCCATTAAAGAAGCCATCATGGCGGCCAACTGAAAGACAGAAGTAAAATATGTGATTTAAGTCACAGGAATATTGTTAACCTATCATCCTAACTTTATTCCTTGCATTGGACAAGACAAACAGGATGGGAGTGATCATATCACTTTTGATTCTACAGCCATTTAAAATACAGTGGAAGGAGCCATAGCTATTGTATTGGCGTTAACTCGGTACATTCCATTCCTGCAGAAGGGGATATCAGCATGTCAACAATATTCCCTGAATTAAAGTCTTAACCCTTTGAGTGATGTAATTTTCCCACCAAAATTATAGTGCAACATTTTTCAAATTTTTATAATTTATCTGTAGTTTTTTTTTGTAATTTTGGAACAAATGGACATCGTATTTCATTGGCTACAATGTTTTAGCAAAATTCCAGCAAAAATCTGAAAAAATTGACCGTAGTATATTTTGTGAAGGTGACAAAAATTTACTTTGGCGCTCAAAGGGTTAAATAAAATAACATAGTACGAGTTCTACCATATTTTTGTCCAATGAAGAAATCTGCCCAATGGAATGAGGCTGTTTCATGTGAAAAACAGGGGTTTCAAGGCAACTTTTAGGAGGGACTTTAGGTGCTCACCTGCAGCTTCAAGCTGTAACCCTACATAAACAACATGTGTAGAGCCTACATTGTCCAAGTGACCGATATATCTTACATATCCTGTCCGTTCTCCTCTCACAACAACGTGATCATCCACTTCTATTGGTTGTCTGTAAGTGTCAAGAAAAACACAAGATTACTCAACAATATTCACAAGTGTATCTCTCGAAGGCTTTCAAAAACTAATATATAAATCAGAAAATATAGTGAAAGTAAGCTAAAGCCCAATAAATACCGATACATAGTATACCTCTATAGGATAATTACTCCATATTTGGACACAGTCTTCTGAGATGCCACCAATCATGTGGCATGTTCATGTACACCTATAGAGGGCGCACTACTACCTGTTATACAGCCATTTCTGTCGACTCGCTTTGTTGGGCAACTCATAAATTTCAGTGCCTTCAACATTCTAAGTAGTCTTGTTTCGTTTGTCTTTTTGAATTTGTCCTACATGGATGTAGCACATTTGTTTTCAGGCAACATGTCAATTTTAAGCATGCCAACACAAACCAAGAATACTTACATTAACACTTTTTGTAAATCAATGCTTAAAGGTTTGACAATTCAAATTTTACCAAGTTGTTTCTATAAATTACGCTCTATTTAAGTTGTGTTGATTTTATTTCTCTGGTCATTTAAACAAAAGGAATATTCCTCAGTGTTTGTTGAGAAATCAACGTGTGGTTTGAACCAATTAAAACAGGGCACTGGACAAAATCATTTCTTTGAGCAGACAAAGGATTTCTGCTGTGTCATCTAAGTGAAGTGTGCCCTGCAGAAAATGTCCCCGTGAGCAAACACTAAAGAGTACTGGAAGAAGAAACCACGAAAGTGAATTCTACATCAGCGGTATTTACCATTCACTCGAGAGACAGATTGACAGGTATTTGAACGGTCTAATTACACCAAGAAGCTATCAGCATGACAGGTCAGCATGACAGGGATGAAGAGTGACGTACCACCCCTCTTTTGTCCAACTGCATTTGATTTGAACATTTTCGTACTTGAGAGAGAAGGTGATTGACCTGCCAAGAATGTCTAATGCCCTGTGTCAATATTTTCACTCATTAGGTCAAGATAAGAACATTACGCTGAATGTAGACGTTTTAAAAGCTGTCTTTACTGAGAGTGGATACTTTAATTGTACCCTTGTGGTGAGTAAATCACACAAATATTTGTGTTCCATAATTGATGATCGATCTGCAAACAGCTTTTGGTGGGTTTTTTTTCTGATTCTTCTTTTCGTTCTCTGGTTTCTGTAACTCTTCAAAGTTTTTCTTTCTTTTAAAAGTTTAAAAGCAACAACATTGTGTTATTGTTTACAGATCCACTCATCCCATTGAAAATAACAAGAATTCCACCGTAGAAAAGAGTTCATTAAAATTCCAACCTTCCCATAATTCCTTTGGGTTTCTAACGTTTTTTTTCTGGCGGGACGGTTTTTGTGAACTCCTTGCTATCATGATTTCACTCTCATTTTGCTAGTCAGTCAGCCTGTACATTTTAAAATTTTCATGAATTTTGGCTGCTTTTTCGTTCTCTTAGTATTTTAGTAATTATATTCTCTCTCTCTCTCTCTCTCTCTCTCTCTCTCTCTCTCTCTATCTCTCTCTAATCACAAACAAACACACAGATACACAGACACAAACAGACACAAACACACTGGTTATCAATACGCCCCATGTGGCAGACATAGTCTCAATCCCCTCTTCAGATATTTTGCCCAAAAAAAAGGCTTCCTAGGTTATTATTGGTGTAATGACATGGTCCTATTTGGGACATGATATACGTCATAAAGGTTGCAAATAGTTCTCTTATATTTTCCAACCGTAACGGGGAAAAAACACCTACCCTGCAGATAAATTATACATATGGTGTCTGTCATACTCACCTTCTATGATTCATAACAGCATTTCTTTCCATCAACACCTGCAGTGGTACTCGTTTCAAGCCGTTATTATTTTCTAAGGAATAGCACATGGAACATTTACATCCCAGCAGTGGACCCGGCACTGCTAGGGATGTCGAAGTGGAACATACACTCTGCGACCGTGGCACCAGGGGTGGCTTTTTCTTCATGTTCATGCTGTAGAGAGAGAAAAAGAGAGAGACAGAGAGACAGAGAGACAGAGAGAGAGAGAGAGAGAGAGAGAGAGAGAGAGAGACAGAGAGAGAGAAAGAGAGAGCGAGAGAGAGAGAAAATCAGTGCACAAAGTCAATGAAACTAATGAGGGCATTTTAAATTTCGATTTTACAACTGGGCAGTGAAACAGATGTTAAAGCACTTATTATACAAATTAGATACATATTGAGATTTTGAACAAACCAGATTTGTCAAGCACTGATCAAAATGCTATATTTATTAAGTAAACTTAGAAGTGATCACTTCTGTTACAGCATCAGTGGAACTGAAACAATAAATAGGAAACAACTTGATCATAATTTGGCCAATATAAAGAATTTGAACATCATGTCTGTCAAGACTTACTGAATTATTTTCACTATTCACTGCTTGAAGTGACGCTTGCTTAAAATCACCAAACATTTTCCAGATGTTTTCTTCATTTCACACTTACCTATTTATATACGGTAAATTAACTGATTCACACTCTGAGTTTTCGTGGTTACCATGGATACCATGGTTTCCTTGTTCGTCATGCCCCCTGTGACCTTCAACTTCATTTTCAATCTTCACCTCACAGACTCTCGTTCTCTGATAGATTGTAACGAAACAAAAATGATGCATTGAGTGAAAAAAAAACCAGGTTGGTAAATGCAGAATTGTAATGAATTTGACTGAATTGCTCAAACCACAATCCCATGGTGGAGGGGCAACACTCAACCACATTCTTTAAAAGGACATCGCCCTCACACAGTCCAAATGACATTTCCTTTGTATTTTTGTTTTCTGGATATCTGTTGCTCAAATCTATTTTTTTATGTGAACTTTGTTATTTATGACTCTGAACAACTTCGAATTACAATAAATATCTGTATGATATCTGAGATGGTTTAGTTTTTTAACAAATCACTATCAACACCCCAATTTGAAAAAGATAGCATTTTTTCACTACTTACATCTTCCAGCAGTTCCTCCATCGACTGTACTTTGTTTCTGAGTCTCTCAATTTCAGGTCTGACCAACTTCAACTCTTCTTCCAGCTGAACCTTGGCATTATTGGCTATCATGGAAACACAATATAAATATATTTTAACTCTGTTATGGTAGGATGTGCCGCGGGTACCGATATCTAGAATGTCAAACGTTTGACAGTACTTTCTTGGTCAACCACTTGAAGGGGTTCATTTTGTAGCTTATGGTGTACGTAAAGTTTTCTCTGGCTTATTTTTGTAAAAGGCAAAAATTCAATTTTCCCTGATAGAATTAACATAGGGGTGGTGGCCATTTTGAATTTCAAGTATAGGTCAATATTTGGTGATTTGTTTTCCTAGTACCAGATTTTGCAGTGACATCCGATTATTCATTCTTTATTTCACAAGAACGGAATAAAGTTTAGGTGTCCTTACAGAAAGTTCTAGGAAAAGTTTACGTCTTACACTAAAGTACCTTAAATTGAAATTGCGATAAAACCCTACCATTTGCTACAGCAACTCAAGGATCTTCTCAGAGGAAATATGATGCTTTCACTGAATGAGATTTCATGTGACTGTTATACTATTTTGACGTTATACTATTTTGGCCAAAAAGAAGAGTGTGTGAACCATCTAACGCATAGTACTAACCACTTGAATTGCCTGTGGAAACAAGTAAGCTACAGCAGTCAAGTATTATTCTTTCCCCTAACAATGAAATGACTACGGTATTCCACACAACACAGAACTGATGGGGGCAGGTGTGAATTTTCTGAGTTGCCTGTGAGTGTTTTTACCTTCTTGCCACTTCCTCTCCAACTGTTCAATGTCAACCATTGAACACTGCATCTCTTTATCCGACTTCGCAACCGGTCGCATCCTCTTGACAGAATTCGCTTTTTCGTTTACGACTTCTACTGGCAATGAATGGTTCGTATGTGCCACCTGTTTTTGTCAAAAAAAGAATAAGTGAGAAATGAACGTTGAAAAACTGTAAAAGCTGTGTTAAAATGGAATTTTACAAATCAGCATAATTCTGGGGGGTCCAGTTTTTATTAAGGTAGTATGCGCCTCGAGAGTGAAGACTTAATCTTTTGTTCAAACTTTCCTCAATGAAACTTTCAACTATTCTGTCACCAAATCAATAATATCAATATAAAATCAGGAGTCACCATGCAAATTTTGGTGCCAGAGAAACAAATTACATAACATTCACCAATATTCGAAATTCAAAATGGCTGCCATCCCTGTGTTAACTCTAAAGGGAAAAATAAAATTTTTCAATTTTCAAAAAACTAAGCTGGTGGGTATTTTTTCTTACTGCAAGAGCTTTAGAATGAGCCCCCACAAGTAGTAAATTAGAAAAGAATTGTAAATATTTGAGTTTGAATATCTGTCCCCGAGGCACATTCTACCTTTAGTGAAGGAAAGACTAATCGGAAAACTTCATTACTTTCATAATGTGATTTGGGCCAATGTTTTTCAGGTGCACCTAGCAAGCATGAAAAATCCTTTAATTAACTCCATAGCCTAACCTTCACACTCCAACTGAACAGAAAACATGGGGCCCGGGGGCACCGACGTCCTTTGTGCCTCCTTACTGTTTATTATTTGCCATAAATGTGAAATCTGGCAAAAAGTCAAATTGTTTGGACATAAATGAAAGTTAATGTGAAAGTGAATCAAGAATAAGAGATGGAACTCAATAGGATCAACAATATCTAAAACAGGAAACGGTGAACTTATATGATACAGAAGGGG
This sequence comes from Ptychodera flava, assembly GCF_041260155.1. Lineage (NCBI taxonomy): Eukaryota > Metazoa > Hemichordata > Enteropneusta > Ptychoderidae > Ptychodera > Ptychodera flava. The sequence goes on along the minus strand of NC_091938.1, from coordinate 26,300,304 downwards.
AGAAAATTTAGCCACAAACTATTGTAATATAATGGACAATGGCTAATCTAAACCAAATTACTTAAACTGGATTGTTGGCATTGATTACACATGTATTTATTGTCCATCAAATAGAAAATAAATTTGGGCCATTGACTAAAAAACATTTGCTTGTTACACTCACCACACTTGTACTTAGTATTTGGAGTGTACACCTATCTACAATACAATGATAAAAAGTTTGGACTCTGAAGGTCAACAGTGCATCTTTAATGTATGAGACTAAATAAGCTTACCCCTCAAGTATGTATAGGCCAAAAACAATATTTAATTTTGAATTATGTAGCGCAGGGAAGGACATAGAATATGGTGAAAAGCAAACTAAATATAAAAACTGAATATACAATTATATGGAAATGTTGTTTTACAGTCATGAGTATCTAGTGTGTGCCGAGAGACATATTAAAATTGGACAGTATCATCCTGACCAGAGTTTGTCTGAGTGGTTGTTTCCTTCTGATTTTCTGACATGGTGATAGGTACAAAATATTATGTTATTCACCATAGTTAAGCAACATAGCTTGCATTTTGTTCACAGTAGAACTGAGTTTAACATGTAAGATAACTTTCTCATAAACTGTAAATTCTGGCTTGTGGCAGCTCAAACGTCGCAATACTACATTTTTTGATATGATATGGAGTGACTTGCACACATATGCAATATGCAGTGACAGTCGATATATTCATAGTAAGAGTCTACTACATTCAAGCATAGTGATGTTGACAACTACATGCATGCCAGTGCACGATTTCAAAGTAGCCAGGAGGAAATTCTAATAGTCTTTTAGTGGAAATAGGCCCTATAGGTATTAAACCACAGTGAAACAAACAACATTAGTTATCGTGACCTTGCTAAAGTGCAATCTCGGATCATGTATGATCTGATGATCATGCCAAATTACCATGTCGGATTATGCCGTGATTCTGAAGTGCGCGTAAATCGGTCAACATAAGCACACATAGACTCTCGCCAGTCGCTTGTACTGCTTGGTCTCGCGTAGCTTTCGGTATTTATACAAGCTCGTGCCTTCGGCACTCGACCTTGCGCCTTCGGCGCTCGATCGCCTACGTTGGATTACTACCGCAAGTGACTCCGGATCCGGTCAAAAGAAGGCACGAGGACTGTCGACAGTCCAAAGCACACACTGTCTTCAACAATGATGCTTCGGCGCTCGATCGCCTACGTTGGATTACTACCGCAAGTGACTCCGGATCCGATCAAAAGAAGGCACGAGGACTGTCGACAGTCTAAAGCACACAATGTCTTCAACAATGATGTCAAAATCAATGCACAACTGTCGAAATTACCCAAATAAGCAACAGAAACTTAAAGGTATCGCTGTGTCGAAAGGACAGTACATCAATATAAAACGACGCTAGTTTGTTATGACATGGAGGTAGAAGGACAGAGCGAATTCTCTCGCTCTCACCCAGCTATTACTAACGGGCCGCCGGTGGGATTGCCTCGCTAAAGCCGGTAACGAAGGAGCGTTTCGTGCCAAAAAAATACATGACAGCAACAAAAATACAATCACCGTGAACTTCATATTTACAAAACATCATCAAATAAATGCTAAAAGCTTCAAAACGTCAAAATTCGCACAAGACCGAGAAACAAGACAGCGTCGGTTTGATTTTTCAAAGTCCTTGCCAGGAGCTGGTCCTTGCAAAACAACGCTAACTTGTTATATGCGCATGCGCATATTAAGGAGAGACCCATTTGATTTCGGGGGGGGGGGTATGCAGGAAGTGGGTATGGGAACTTTTTTTGTCAGAGAGACAGCATTTTTTAATTTCAACTGTCACACCTGCATCAATTTTTTTATCAAATGGAGTAGCAGTGCAATTTTTCAAATTTAAGCCAGTGTTTCACATATCACAGGATGGTTTTATATATTCATTTTACATTCCAACGAATGAAAACAAAATGGAAAGTCTAGTATATATACAACTTTAAATTATAGAACACTTTTTTGGCAAATCAACAGTGATCAGTACTATACCTGCTTTTCTTTATAACAGTCAATTCCTTTTAAGTTCTCAGGGGAGATGTTATCTTTGTGGTCAGAGAAAACAAGGCTCACACATTGTATTTCATTATATTTGTTGTTCCTCAATTTTTCTTTGACAACTTGTAATCTTTCTAACATATTTTATGTTGAGAGAATAATATATTGGTTTTTACACTAGTTTATTGACTCCTGTCTTGTTTTTCAATTTTCACAATGTACAGAAGTCAAATAGTCCCATCTAGATATTGCCTGTACCATTGAGATATTGCAACAGAAATCCAGAAATATGATTTCTTGGGTCAGAAAAGGGAAGGAAAACATCGAGTGCACTGAGGTGTAAAGTAGTGAATGCTTATATCATAAGTGCTGGGAAAAAAAACCACATGAGAATTGCTTGTGGTAAAAACATTTGCGCTGCCTATGGCAGCATGCTAGCAAAGAACACATGAGAATGAATTTCCAAAATTTTGCTCATTTCAACTGCATTATGACAATTCCTTTTTTATTTATTTCTGTCTGTTATGAGAATTTTTTTTCTCAAGCCATTACAGGCTTATTTTTTCTTTTATTTCACCTGGTGACATTTTTTTTCTCAAAATCCTCCATACCCCCCCCACAAATCAAATGGTTCTCCCCTAAGTGAGTCCTGACCTATGCGGGCCAGTGGATTACTTCCTCAGTAGAACTGATATGCCTGCCGGTACCATCATTCTTCAGTCGATCAAAGGCGCCTTTCGTACCAAAAAATACACGACAGCCGCAAAAGTGCATCACTGTCAACGTCATAACTATAGAATATATTGAAATGCACAGTGAAACGTTCAAAAAGTAAAAAATGTGCCCACACCGAGAAACAAGATGGCGTCCGATTCGATTCTCAACTCAGATTTTGTCCTAGAGTTGTGCGCATGCGCAGACGGTAGCTTTAACGAAAGCGAGTCAAAATCAAGTAAATATAAAATAAAAATGGATAAAAATATTGTTTAAAAATAATACAAGGCATGTATCACCAATTTTGAACATTTCTGACGGCATTTCAACTATACGAACACCCATGCCAAATATCACAATAATCAAATCAGTGGTTTTGAGGAAAAATTGAAAATAGTGGTTTTCACAAAAAAGCTAAAAAAGTGACTTTAAAATGATTCAATCAAAAAAAGAAAAAAGACCGTTTGAGATACATGCCAAAGTGACCACCAGACCAAATTTCAGAAAAAGTTACTGAAGCGTTTCTGAGATACCTGCGTCCACAGCATACGGCCCACTGTATGCAACAACAGAGGCCGCGTCATCACATTAGTACTTTGGGCCAAAGGCCCAAAGGACTAAAAATCAATGCAGTTGCTTGTATTACCCAACTGGACAAAAAATCAAAGAACACCCCTCAAAAAACACTCATCATGTTCCTGAACAATTTCACGCCTATTTTGCTCGGTGGCAATTCCTCTTTGTCAGCGACATTTCAGAGATTGCACGACTCATTGCCAGAGAAGGGTGGAATAGTTCTACAAAATGCAGGTCACTCTTTTCATTTCAGAAAGGAAAGTAAAAAAGGAGAAGGAATTAGCTGAGAGTAGTTGATCTTTCTAGTGGTTTCGCTTCACTTTATTTTGATAGTGATGTATTGTTGTGCTGGCTTTTGGAAAGAGAAGCTCTTCACATTTGGTGTTGTGAATAAAAGCATTCCTCTTTCACACACACACTCCTTTAAATTGCCCCTATCCCCCTGCGATGGTAACAGCCTGCTCTTTCAAGTTAGAAAGACACTCAAGACCTAAACATACTTTGAAACGGGAATAAGGAGCAACCATTATTCTTGTCACTTTTTCGTTGCTCCTGTGTGAGCATTGACAGAGCTCTTTGTTAAAGGAAGTATAAGAAGGTTATTGATGTTGCAAACATTACACCTAGGACCCCTCTTGGTCACACTGATTATATGTGAATTAAGGGGCAGGACTCACCAAGAACTACCGGTACATCTCCTTCTCAAAAAATATTTTATCAACCCTTATCTTTTTTTGTGACAAAGTACTAAATTAGCAAATGTGATAAGAGGACATGCATAGTGAGGCTAGTTTATTTTGACCAGCCAGATACAGTACACAGGCTTTGTGCATTGACAGGTTCATATAGTATGCAATCATGCAAATATTTCTTTAGAGTGCAATAACATGTATGCAAATATTTCACATTAACTCTTTGATCAAGCGCCAAAATCAATATTTGTCACCGTTCTAAAATATACTCTTGCAATTTTTTTTCAGATTTTCGCCAAAATTTTGATAAAAAACTGTAGCAAATAAAATATGATGTCTATTTGATCCAAATTATCCAAAAATTTACAGAAAAATCTGCAAAAACTGGTAAAATGTTGTACTGAAATTTTGGTGGAAAAACATTACGGCACTCAAAGGGTTAAACTAGGACCTTGATGAGGTCTCCTGAAAAGCAGCTCTCTTGCTCCCCCTAACCTCCATCAACAAGAATATTCTCCAACAATTTTAATTTTTATACCCCCTTACCAAGGCACAGATTGTACAAAATGAAGCGGCAACATCTCTCATGGTGGAATAGTCCTACAACATTTCAAAGCGGGAGAAATGTTAGCAGTGATCATTACATTTTCAACAGCAAGTCAACTCTTAAAAATAGTATCCACTGGGAAAAGTTACCGGTATACAGGTCAAGTGTTTCTTACTGTAAATAGGTAAATACCTGTGTAGTATTTGGAACTGGAAATAAAAAAGAAATTCATAACCCGTAAGCAAGCAAAATAACCCAGAAAAGTCCATCAAATATTACGTACCCCGTTGATTGTAGGTTGAGGTGTTGTCTTTGGTAAATGATCACTTTGTAGGCTTTCATTTGAACTGCTGGGCCTGGCAAAAGATTTGCTGCTACCCCGTAGCTTTCTGGTTGGGGAAGTCTGGGGGGACTCTTGTGGGGTGCTGTTGGACCTTGGCAACTTTGGTGACGATAAAGATGATGAGCACTGACTACATCTTGAACACGGCCTGTTGAAATCCTGTGAAAAGGAAAACATTGTAAATTTGTAAATTCGTAAATTTTTCATAACAATAATCCCTGAAAATGTAGCTGCATATCTTAAATCAAAGAAATATTAAGATAAAAGACAAAAATATTTGATCGCATCGATGGCATTCTAGGATTTATATTCAAATGAATTCACAAACACGAACATGTAACGTTTAACCTATGACTACGAATATCTACAGTTGTGACCTTCAACGAGCTAATTTTATTCATTTTTTTTTCTTACCTTATTTTGATTCGTTGGGGCTGGCCCCTGATATGAAGTTATTGAGGGTGGGGTGGGACTGGTAGAGGTACTGGTTCTACTACTTCCTAGACTAGCTTGGCGGGGGAAATTCCTGAGACGTTGAAGCTCTTGCTTCTGTTCAATGATTATACCTTCCAGTCTGCGGTAAGAAGAAGACAAGAAAGGAAAAGTTACAAACGTTCACTGACAGGTAAAATCCCGGAGACATTTCCGCTACAAGTACAGTATCTATGTTTGATAGATGAACATCATGTAAAGAGGAAGCTATATTAAATTACTTGCAAACCATGGTCAAGTACTATGGCACAGTTGGTCAGGCAGGACACATGTTTATGGTATATACTGTGCTGGTACCTGCATTACATGGTCATGTCATACTGTACTAATTATTACATGATCATGTCGTACTGTACTAATTATTACATGATCATGTCGTACTGTACTTATTATTACATGATCATGCCATACATGTACTGAACTAATTATTATGCGGTCACATCATGTATTTTATTACTGCTTTTTGTTTTGTCATGTTATTTTGTTTGTTTTAAAAACTTAAGGTATTTCCCTCTATAGGCCTCGCAACCTTTTTTATCTCCTCAAAGGAAACATTTGTGTTGACAAAGTGTAACATACAGTAGGGAAAAGGAGTTCTGCAATATTTTGTACATACTGTAAATGAAAACACACAATTCAAGAAATCAGTGTGTGCCCTGATGCACCTGTGCGGTATGGTAATATTCACGGATAAGATGTTGTCTGTACCATCATGGTACACCTTGCTATGCCATGTACCACAGAGAAAATTCCCCACCGTATGAACTGATTAACCCTTTGAGATCTGTAATTTTTTCCCACCTACACTGAGTCCAACATTTTACCAATTTTAAGAACTTTTCTGTAATTTTTTTGATAATTTTGGACCAAATGGACATAAAATTTTCATTGGCTAAAGATTTTTATCAAAATTGTGGCTAAATTCTGAAAAAAATTGACTGGGTACATTTTATAAAGGCGACAAAAATTTACTTCTGCGCTCAGAGGGTTAAATTAATACAAATAAACAAACTTTGCATATTCATGTGTTCTAGGTCGGCATACAGTTTGGCAGACATAAATTACATAATGTTGTCTGAACAGTTTATGAACAAGCTAACCTCTAAACAAAATTTTTCAAAAATTTAAACAAACCAAAAATGTTAATGAATTAAAACTATTAAACATCTGTCCCTTATCCCTGAACGAGTATCAAAACCCTGTAGCTCAAGTAAAATTCACAAAAGGACAAGTCTCGTTGCCAGGTCTGAAAACCTCACTAGAATCTTCACAGGGTTCATTCACCGAAGCAACACTTATGGTTGAACTCTTGGTAAATTACATAATAGTGCACCAACTAATTCACTTCTTGCTTGTTTCCCCTTTATTACATCTCATTTTCTCTTCTCTTTTCAAACCCTTTTTTATCAGAGCAACATCAGTTAAGCCACAAAGACACAATGTCATGTTTTTCCTTAATTAAAACCAACAATAAGCTCATACAGCAGCTCTGTTTGCTACAACTCTCAGAGTTTTCCCCCCTCTCTCTTTCTTTTTTGTATTGCTTAACCTGTTCACTGCCGAAAAACACTTTGCTTGTCCACTTCTTTGACTCGCAGAAGCCTGAATGGGGCCGCAAACAGAAACTTCAATGGTGCGTAAGGATTTCTTTGTGGGTAGAGTGATCAGATTCCCACCACTTGATCACTTACAGGTATCACGTATCACTCATCTCTGGGGACTATGTTGTTGGCCATTGTGGGTTTCTCTGTTGCCCAGGTGGATGAACAACCTCACCCTACTTTCAAAAGGTCACGCTGACAACCACCTTCAAGGACTCCCTGACATTGTTTTTTCATCCGTCTGTATACCCGATCGTCTATTCAGATACCTGACACAGAAATTTTGGCCAGTCTCACAAAGGATTTATGTACACAGGTGCCCTTAGCAGAGAGGAGTTTCAAAGGCAATGTCAGTCTTTGGACTAAGTTTTCTTCCAAAACGTTTCATTTTATCCGAGCTGTCCACTTAGTCTAGTAACCTATGCTATGTCTGTCAATGAATGGCATATATTTGGTATAAATTTCACTGTGTTAGTTTGAAAATATTGATATACTCTCATGCCACAAGGTCTTCAATTTATGCTGCCCAAAAGTTATTTATCTCTCACACATCAAGTAGAGTACTTTGCAGCTTGACTGGAGTGTAATACAGTGCCCTCTAGAGTTCAAACTTTGAACTAGACACACACTACCGGTATTTAGGCATAACTCCCACAAGCTGATTGCCAATCAGTATCCAGCTTTCTTTCAATAAGTTTACCTTTGATATTTATGAATGGTGACTGACTCAATTTCTCCTGGAAAATGTGCAAGTTTAAAATCTCAGAAATTTGACTTTTTTCCATCGAATCAATTAAAAATTTTTTGCAAGTATCACAAACACAGCACTACATTATCAAGTCCAATGATTTTTTTAAATTCAGAAACAGAATATTTTTAATTTAGGCACAGTCAAAACACAGTTTCCACTATCACAGTAGAAACTGGATATGTTACTAGCAGTAGGCAGCCCACGCAATTTTGATACAGTGATACCACTAAGCCAATCCTCTCAACGATGGTTTACTCAATGTCCCATGGCTGCTTTAGACAAACATACTGGCTACTCAAGTCTCTATTCAAACAAATTTATCATGTTACACCACCATTTTCAAATTGCTGAACAACTGTTTTATTGGTTCAGGGAGACTTAATCGGAACTTGTCAGCCCTCGAGCTTGATGAATTTGTCAAAACAAATGCAATATCTCTTTACAAATTGGATTTTGCCCAACGAGTTTAGCAAACTAACCGGTTTCTCTACCGGTAGAGGGAATATGAGGTAAGGTATACAGATCTCCTCATATCAGGCATAAGGCACCAAAGACCGCTGACATACTGAATAGGAAAGACATGAAAATAATAGCCATCCACTGAAACATGTTGAGATACAGTGTTGAACGTGTGGACGCAGCCTGTAGGATTCAAATTGTTATTGTTGATGAGTGTGTCCTGGGTCATACTAGAATTCAATTTAGCAGTAACAGTGCATTTCACACGTACAGACGTTGAGTTGGCAAGCTAAATATTAGGTGTTTTAATATGCTTTGTGGAGTAGAACAAGAACTTGCAATTGACACACAGAGAAAGCATTTACAAACCAAGAATATCCACAGATTGAAAACTGCAACATTTGAATGACATAGTGGAAACTTTGATAAAAATTTTCATTAATTTTAAATGAATAGTCTGGATGAAAATTCATTTATCAACAACAACACTGGACACTGCACACATACAGGCTGAACTGACAACTATAACACCGAGAATTTCAAAATAATTTTGGTAGGAAAGTTTTCTCAAATATTGAACCAATTTAATAGAAAATACATCAAAAGTTACAGCTCAAGGAGCTTTTAAATCCTATTTGTATATATGCACAGTCTGTCATAACATGTACTTTATATTATAAATGAAGACAAGTGCGGTGATTCATACATCATGTACATAAATATTTGGAGTAGCGATGACACCGCATCGCACCACAGTATGATGTATATGTATCCTGACTCAAAGCGAGACTTTTCTCGCATACGACATTTCAATGGAGTGAAATCAAAAGATCTTGTTGCTATGCAACAGCCCATGAGCAAGAATCTGTCACAGTCATTAATCTAAGTTTGTTTGAAAGGGCAGCCCACGCCGAACCTTCCTTGTCAATTATAAGTCAATCAGATTTGGCTTGGAACCCAATGCCCTTGAAATTTCTGATTGTAAGTAAATTAGATGGCCCCCCTCTCAGCAGACAATAAATGACTAAGGGTTTGACAACTCCTCACTTAGTGAGAGTATTAAGGACATAGTGGTGTATAAAATGGCAATTTGCACATTCCTGGCAACTTCAGTGAAAATACTCAATTATAATGGTGGGTAATGAACTTTTAAATGAACTCTTAAAGAGGCTGAAATTTACAAGGAATGTTAAAGAGAATAGACTATACATGTACATGTATCTATTGACTATAGATCTGATGGAATTTGTATTTTTCCCCCTTTTTTGTCTGTAGTTTTCAACACCACAGTCATTGAAACTACCTAAGGTAGGGGGACTGACGTATTGCAGTCAAGTTTCCACATGTGCCACAACCTGAGATGCAATTTTCCTGGAATATTGCCAGATTTTCCAGAGAGCACGTGTGATGACTGCCCTTGGCCATTGACTTCACTTAGCAGCCAGAATGGCAACCAACATAGGGGCATTCAACACACGCAGCCAACATTTGTGATTTTTTTTATGATTTCAATATTCTTTCCCTCCACTCAAACTAAACCGAAAGACATCAGCCACCGTCTTTGTCCCGAGTTCCTCATAAGTTTGGCTTTATTTAACAACTTACAGGAATGCAAACGAGCTCAGGAATGACATCAAAATGCCTAAGTCTTTTTAGAAAATTTTATCTCTGAGCGAGAGATGGCGTTTTATGGATGACCTTGGTGAGGATATGCCATTCAACTACTCCTAAACAGCCCACATTAGTGAAGTTTATTACAGTATAAAATTATTTGTGTGATCAGGCTGGCAAAGCCTGCCTACATTTGTATTGTGACAAGACTTCTACACGCAATTGGAATTCCCCGACACACCAAAAAAAATAATGTTCAAGCTGTAAAAAAGTTCAGTACAACTTTGAAAATATAGCTTGGTATCTATTTGGTACGTACCGGTACATGATAGAAACGATGAAACTTATTTTAATAGAGTTTCGGTATTTCATTTTTTGGCTCTCAAGGTGGGCTGCCCCTTTTCTGTTTCCGTATAGACATGAAGCAACCTCTTTACAGGAGAGATTTGTTAGGTAATATCAAATCTTTGCCCTAGGAGAAAGTACCTGATTTTATAAAACAATTTTTTTTAACACACAAGGGGTCAATAGGATACAGGTATATATTTGTATTTGTCACTATCCACATACCGGTACAATTGGCCTACCAGAGGGCGATAAACATTTGCTTCATAATCCCCACAGTACTTGTAGGATTCAAATTTGCCGACACACAACACATACAAATACATCTGATGAAATATGTGACTGCAGACCTAAGGGTAGCTGGTTGATTGTTTGCGTCATGTGAAGAGGACAGATCAATGACCTACTGACCCCAGGGGGCAGCATGGTCCGCACACGGAATGTGGTGTCAGGTAATCTATACCTGCCATTTGGGAAAAAACCTGAACCCTCTTCAATCTTTGGACTATGTGAAGATTTTCTCTAACTACTTTAACAGTTGCTGGCAAATATTTCCAATGATGAAGGAGCCAGATTTTTTTTCTCAATCTTTCTGACTGCTGAAGCGTTGCTTTTTTGAAGTTTGCATTTCCAACCTACGCCGGGGAACAGTTGCTGAACAGCCTGACGAACATCAAATGCCAGGACCATCCAAAGATTTGGCATCACCATTTGACATCATCATCTAAACCATAAAACACTATCTGCGTCAGACCTCACGAGGGCATACTTTGACGTTACTATACATGCATAGATATATGTCATTCCATATCAGAGATTATTCATCACAGTTTAGCCTAGCTGTAAGTCCCTATTTAATAGTAAGTTATCGTCCACTTACATGTACATGTACCTTACAATGTCAAAAGATATGTACACTGTATACATTTGTGAAGCAGTTACAAAAAACTGTCACACAGAATTTGTTTTCAACATATAACCTACATGTTATTACGCCCACAAAAGTAAGCCGATACTGATTTCCCAGCTGTCATGATAATACTCAAGATTTCAGTATAGTGTGCAGCTATAAATGTGAAAATTACTCACACACTGAACAGACAGATGTAAAAAACCAAAAAGATTTAAATATGGGTACTTCATATGATTATCATTCTGCTTCATAAACAACAAAAAATGTTCACAGTTTGAAACTACCATCAACTGCAAAAAAACTGACGATAAAAAAGAACTAGTGTCTCAGGGTTTTAAAACATTCAGCTGAATAAACAATAGTTGTACTAACTGGTAAGAGAATGAACAGCACTCAATTATAACTATAAATTTCCTATCATTATGAACTACATGTGCGCATCCAACAAGAAAATTAAATATTGCTTTAATTGTGTTAGTTATTCATGTCCTACAGACTCTACGTCAATCAACCTTCATGGTACTAATACGCACTTACCGCCTTGCTTATCCCCCACCCACATGCATGTACAGATGGCAGTGACCCCCATCCCCCCCACCTGCTCCTTTCAAATGGCCTGATGCCAGTCGTATGTTTGACATTTACGGCGTGGGTTGGAGAAAGTCAGGGTTTACAATCGTAGGCCGCAGCGCTGACGTATCAACTGTACGACTGAGTAGATTTACTGGGCATATAGTTTATGGTAAACTCTGCTCTGGCTTGTTGTTTATGTTGAGGAAAACCTAAAACCTACATAAATCTACTTGATAGAGTCATCACATCGCTGAAGCAGTTTACAAGTCAAGCTTCTTTGCATTCCGTCCTATATATAGTTACTTTGGTATGAGACCAATATCTCTCTCTCTCTCTCTCTCTCTCTCTCTCTCTCTCTCTCTCTCTCTCTACTCTCTCTTTCTTCCCCTCTCTCTCTTTGTCTTTCTCTACCGGATTAATTAAAAAATTCAACTGTGATGTCTATTCTCAGGTCCTTTTTCCGCCTTACATTTAGATATATGGCTTTCCTCTCATCCTTTGCAGCTTTGTTCAATTTTCTACTCTCTGTTTATATAAATTCTTTACATAAACATATCAAAAAGTAATAATATTTTGCAATTTCAACACAAAGCTAAGTAAATAAATGTGACATCTTAATAATATTATTCTGAGAGTTGCTGAAAGCTGCGTAGTTTCCAAACTCATTTTTCTTCATAGTGTACTTTCCAGCCCACTCTGATCATATTTTGTCTGTCTTTCACCGAAAATGATGTGTGAGAATAACTATAAGATTAATCAATCCATTGAAAAATAACACTTTGATGGAAATTGGACAATCAAAATTCCTGATACCTCTACCCCGTCTTTATTAGTCTTAACGTATTCACCCCATTTCCATTTAAACTGGTCTATAATCAGCACTGATAACAATGGGCTTGGGCCAAACCATATGGTGGAGAGGGGATTCAGCTACCTGTGTATGTGCGCTTGCGACTCTTTAAGGCACAATGTGTACAATATACTATTAAATCCCTTGTGAAAACACTGATTTAAAACATCATAAATTTCAGTTTGCAAACTTTGCAGTTATATATAAATCTATTTTGCTTGAAACAATTCAGACCTAACGCTCTTCATCCTGTGTAAAGAGAAGCAAAACTCACAGATCAAAAGATTTGTTCTGGAAGGTGAAGGATTACAAAAATATGGCTGACCAAGACAGACATTATGACAATTAATCTGGCGAGATAATAATTAAATCAAGATTAGAATCAGGGCTGTACAAGGTTGCATTATTTTGGCAGGAGAACGCATTCTCAAAATTCATATAGATCTTCAAGGCTCTACAGGAAGAAAATCCACAAATGTTCGCGTTCAATATTGCATGATTCCCATTCAAAGTTTCAAGTTCTACAGTCAAATTGATACAGAAATGCCTGGCAGAGGACAAGACCACTTCTTCCATTAATATTGGTCTTTCAATCGCTGTTCCTCTTGGTTGAAAGCAACCTCATTGCCAACAAATACCAAACAACCAAACACTCTGCTCTTTTTTGTGTCTCAGAAGTCAATCAATGCCGGATACTTCTCATCCACAGAATCCTTAACCCTAAACAACCAAGCAAGTTCAGACAGACAGCCTAGGTCCCAGAAATCAAAGCTACCTGATTTCTTTTTCATTTCTGAAAGAGTCAGCTAAACAAACTCTCCTTCTGCCGTCTCTGACTGGTGGCAGGAGTGTGTGTATTTGCTTCTGGAAACCCTTAGCAACATTGACATGTCAAGCCATTCTCCTCAACTGGTGTTTGCCTTCATTCACTGGATGCATAAAAAAACCCAGGGCCTTCAACGGTAGCGTTGCATAACAAACCCTTTCAAAGTGTGTGAGGGGGAAAAAAGAGCCCGGGGCCTGAATAACAAGAATGACTCAGAAAGGATCTTCCTTTTGATACAACTTTCAATTTCAGCCCCCTTTTTGATCGTTGAAAGAATCCCGGATGAATGGAATCGCTGGGACAGTCATTACAGATTCTTCTTCCTAATCAAATCTGAAAAGGACTTCTACAGACATTTAGCTATCACCATGACGACATTTCGCTCATCATTTCTACAGTGAATCAGAAGGTACAATTGATGGTGTTAAAACGGCGTGAAGAAAAAAAAACGTTGCGCTTGATTCCCACGTTTTCGTTTGGGTACAGAGAAACAACTGACGACAGTAATGGACATGACTAAACTTGACACAGTCATGACTCTATCCAAAAAAGTAATTCATACCGTATTTCTGACATGTACACCATTTATCCAAGATACACAAATATTTGGGTTTCTGAAGATATTTTTTTAAAGTTCCCTGAGATCTCAATAATATACAAAAGAAAAAAACCAAGTATTTCACTTTTAGACATTTTCTCAAACAGCGACAGGCATGCAGTGCCAACCACCCGATTTCACAAGACCCTACACGTAACACTCATAAATCCTTTAATCCAAAAGAGCTATTTGTTACATTTTCTCAGGCAAAATCCTTTATCATTCAGGAAAGAATGAATAATTCATATCTTACAAAGAAACATTTTACCATCTCTTACATCAATATAATCATCCACTTACAGTTGTAACTTTTCTCAGACAAAAATCATCTAAATTTTTGTCAGAAAGACTTTAACTTCTATTAACCCTTTGAGTGCTGTAATTTTTCCCACCAAAATTTTAGCATTACATTTTCCCAATTTTAGGATTTTTCTGTAATTTTTTTGATACTTTTGGACCAAACGGACACTATATTTCATTGGCAACAGTTTTTTTGTCAAAAATTTAGCAAAAATCTGAAAAAAATTGAGTGGGGTATATTTTATAGAGGCGACAAAAATTGACTTGGCACTCAAAGGGTTAATAACCATATTCCCAATGAAAATATTTTTTAAAGTCTTGTCTGGATGAAGAAACAATTTATGATGATATGTCCATACAAACTTGATGAGCCAACTGTCACCTTATGAATATGACGCTTACACAATTATCTCAATGTGGGAACAGAAATCCTGACTTAGTGAACTGTACTACAAACAAACTTTAAATCTGTTCTCCTTAAAGATCAGGCTGAGGGTGTTAGACCTGATTTCTCAAGAAGAAAGTAACAAAAGGGTGTACACTGAAGTACATTCATACGCAGGGAGTTAATGTCAGGCCCTGCAGTGACCAAACTTTGTCCCAAATTAACTGGCTAGAGGTGAGACTACCTGTACAGGTACTGTACATCCTAGTGTATTAAATAAACAAAACAGAGTTAAGTATTGAAATAGTGGGTATGAGGTCTGGGATCATTGATTATTTTACCTAACCAGACCACTGGATTTTACATATTTAAGACTCAAGCAAACATTAGATATAATTAATTGATAAAAATTGCGTGCTAGAACCCAAAATTACCAACTTTGTCCGATCATTTAGGATCACTGAGTGAACACCACAACTCTGCTTTGGATAACCAAGTGAGGACAATTGATTTTCAATAATACACTATCATGTGATATCCGGCCCCTGTCTAAATTTATCAAGAAGCAATTCCCACAACTCTGCGACACATCAAAGGGATGTCAAGAACAGAACCCTCATTATTATGAAAATCCATCCCTGAGGTCCCGTCGTCTTTAATCTCCTCATGGGATGATCGGGGTCTAAGATTTAAATTTATTCCCTAATTCATCCAAGCTACCGGATCTTGAACAACCGCGCACAAATCTTGAGGGCTTCAACGTCATTATCTAACCAGCCACATCAGAGTCTAATTTTCTTTCCCCTATGTCTCTGTACCTACTTGATGAACAATCCTGATAATTTGGAACAATGAACCAGCAAAACACAACTCCACAAAGGGGGGCAGGGCGAGGGGAAAAAATGGAGAACAATGCAAAACAAACAGATTCTCCTCCCAAAACAACATTTTTCGAGAGCATGGAGCATCGACAGAAGAGGACAAATCAAAACCTACAATGAGAATATAAACAGTTAATTGGGCCATCCCTCATTCAAGCTATGTTTATTCTTCCTATCTCACACCTCGTTGCATATTCAATCCTGGCGCCTGGAGCTATCGTAGGCCTTAGAAAATCCTCAACGTAACAACTTTTAGCAGTGGCTGAAGACAATGACAAAAGTAACCCCTTCAGGTTATCGGCAACAAAAGTTCACAGTTAAACAGACAAATCTTTTGTAGCATGAGAAACAACAAATGGTGCTACCGAGATAAAAAAAAAATCACAGAAATTTGAAGAGAACTTTAGCTTGCCAAATACAAATACCTATACAGGGATTAGCCACGTAAAAATTACCAAGGATGGCAAAGATTGGAAACCAGCTGACGAAAATAGCACAATGGCACACAGTGTTTGACAAACATTTGCATAAACAGGACTTGACAGAGCTATCCTAAATTTAACCTTTCTAAAGATTCCAATGAGCTACACACAAAAGGGGAGCATCTTAGTTGTTACGGCAACCATGTCACTGACCTACAGTACCCTTTACGACCTCTGGTGTCTTTGCCTATCTGCCATCTTTTTGCCGAAAGCACATTCACACCAATGTTTAATGAGAGTTTTCAAAAGGATTTTCAAACTTCAGGGACTTTTTTTCCAAATTCCATCACTTTTTTGAGTGAATCTCTAAAAACCTGCATTCAGTCACCGCATCCCATGCTGGTTTGTTCTGATCACAAGCTGCATCCAGGATATCTTCCTCGGTAAAAATATCACCCGTGTCTAGTCACCATGCACCTTCTGTCTCCTTTTGAAATTATTGTGACTTGAGATATCCAAACAGTTTATTCTCTACTCCAGTGAACATGGCTTTTTGGTCACCTCAATGTACTGGGTTGTATGGTACACATTCTTCATTACCTCAATGTGATTAATTTGAGCGGTTCACAATCCTAAAGGCTCCTGCTTCAACAGGCAGCAACTTTCAAGACCACTTGATGGCAAATAAATACGCCAAAAAAAGGAGAAATCCACATGTACAGTACTGGCATCACTGAGTTAGCTTTCACGAGTGTTTCATCGCTATGTTGATTTGTATTGCCTTTACCATTCCTTGTTGTGCACAATACGGTAGATTTATACATTCCGTACTAAGTTCCTGATAGAAAACCCTTGCAAGCCAGTGAGAGCATCATTTCGATAGGTCTTACGTGAGAAAAACAGAAATCAACTTGACAAGACGCCATTTTAGTAGATCTATGAGGGCCATCATTCAATGCTGCCAGGAAATATTACTTCAAAGTCGTCATTGTGACGTGCTCAACAAGCAACAAATCTTACATTCGTGAATACCGTTTAAACATCTCTACACGACGTAAATGAGAAACAATTGTGATATTTTTTCATGCCACATAAATTCAACACATTCATTCAATCTTGATGACATTACTGGTTGGTATCTTTCTGCATCACCAACCATCGACCTGTATTTATAATGTCCTTGGCAAACCTTGGAGATCCCCGATGAGAACAATTTGGTGAGTGTAATAATGTACAGTGCTGACAGGGTAGAAATCGGCCAAGTACAGAAATGCTGTCAGTATCCACTATGACTTAGCAGGCATACAATTCGTAATGTGTGTTTCTAATTCAAAGATCTATAGGGATGCTCACAAATTTACGTGAAAAGCTTATAGATTTAACATCCCCCTTTGTTGCTACAGGGTACAAATCCATCCATTCTATGAGGGCTGGTTGGATCATGCTTTCAAAGGGGAGGGAGAGACCGCTGTGTTAGAATTTGTGGAAATACATACACAGTAGTGGCAAGGATGGGGTTGACTTTATTCAGGTGTGTCCAGGGCAACCACTCACAGTCACCTCAGCTGAGAAAACGAAAAGACATTTGGTAGGATTTTTCCTCCTCATATCAGATAATTCATTTTTAAATAGTTTGTTTCTCCAGCAAGCTTTTCTTGCAAAAGCATCAGAGCTAACAGTGACCATGTTCAGGTCCAAGGCTGTCTGTTCTCTGAGAAATCTATGAAAACTTTGTGATCACAGCAAACAAAGCAGACAGAGTACTGACAACAGAGAGTGTGCTGGTGGAAAAATACCGACCAATCCTGGATGAGTTCTAGAGGAAGACTGTACAAGGCAGACTATCTGATCATACCTGAGGTACCCAACCACCCCCCCATCCCCATCCGTTAGTCAGAGAGCACTAGGGTGTCCCACCCTTACAAGATGTTCCGTTCTGGCCCAGCTCCTGGGGACATGTCCTTGAAAGACCCCTAGTTTAAACACTGATCAACATACAGACACAACGGGCAGCTAGCATCTTGAATTTCGAGTGTTTGTTGATGTGCACGCTTGCACATCCATCAGTTGGGATAAAATACCAGGATCAAGACTGATTAAGGGGCTGTTGGGTGACACGCAAGGAGGGGGAGGTCAAGGGTTATTACCATGACACTGGAACGGATGAGCAGGTGCAGAAAATACCACAATATCCATGAAAAAAGCCAGACACTCCATATGTTTCAATAGTCAATTTTCGATTCTGTACACAAATATCTGTGAACGTCTTGGCAACAATGACTGCCCTACGGTTCTATCTCTGTCTGATGAGAGTGGCGTGCTGAATTAAGCGGCCAGCATTGTCACTGATGAGAAAGTTGTACGTCAGAGGAAATTTATAAGGAAAGCTGGCTGCTTGCCCACAGAGTGTTCGCCTGTGAGAACGGTTATCAATTATCAAATGGAGAAACCACTGAAAATATTGATAAACCTAAGTACGCCAGAGATTTTCTCTGGAATGAAAATGATAGTTTCTCAGTAT
This sequence comes from Ptychodera flava, assembly GCF_041260155.1. Classification (NCBI taxonomy): domain Eukaryota; kingdom Metazoa; phylum Hemichordata; class Enteropneusta; family Ptychoderidae; genus Ptychodera; species Ptychodera flava. The sequence goes on along the minus strand of NC_091938.1, from coordinate 26,281,856 downwards.
ACATTATCTTACACCTCCACTATTGTGTGAAAGTGTCGTCATGGAAGTCCCACTACTTGCTGTTTAATCGTTAGCACAGATGATTTTTTACAAGTACACTGTACTTTACCCAATAAACACTCTACAAAAACCCAAACCTAAACCTTATACAGTTCTTAGCTGAATCTGTATCCAACAATAGTATATCAGAGAGGGGAGTGGGGTCGAGGATTAAGTGTTCGGTGATGAAAGCAACTTCTGCATGGAGTGAAACGGAAGATAGACTAAAGTGTTCCCAGATATGCCTGACTGCAGACTTTTTCAAAGCAAGGCAGGGACAATTGCTGCTTTTCCCAGTCACCACTTAGAGATGGCATCAACCTTATTGTTTCCTGATGGTGTGGATGGATGTAAACGTGGGTGTGGGCAGCCTTGATTCGGGGATGAATGGACGTAATTGAGGACTTGGCAAAAGTGCTGTATCTAACATTTGCATAATTCATTAATCTAATTGGTAATTGATACAGAGGATTAAACTGGGCGAGCAGTTTCATTTGAAGTTAAGCATATAGTATAATGTCTTGCAAAGTTCAAAATAATATTAAAATCTCACCTACCAATATAGGAGAGTACCTATTACATTATGCTACTTGAAAAGGGGCATTCTACAATTTTGTTAGATAGAGCTTAAGATCTCTCACATTTGTGACCAATGTTCTAGATCTAACAGACTTAGCATAAGATACGCTGCGAGTGATCATGTGAACTGAGTTTAACTTAGTATTTTCAAAGCCACTTTCAGGTGCATTATTTTGAAAACATTCGATCAGTGGGAAAATTCACCTAAACAGAAACTACGTAACACTGAATTGGGTCAGTGCCAAGAAAGAGCTCTGAAAGCATGATCAAAGCCAGATCTGTCAACACCTGGTGAGGAATCATTAGCAATAATTACATGGAGACAGAAACCTAGAACATGCAAAGGCAATATATTAAAACCATACTGAGCTGTCAATTATCCTATCAATTACAGCTTAGTGTTTTGACATCGGTCAACAGGTTAGTTTAGACAAATAAATTACACAATACGAAAACCGTTCAAATCCTCCATGGATATATATCATACACACAAAAATATATACTGTTTATTTACTGATTACGAGGTCCATAAGTTTTGCAACTTAATTTCCAACTGAAGGTAAAGTTTCTGGGTAGAACCATTGAAATCTAGCGTACACTCTCTCTGCTGTGATACAATCAACTGTACAACATTCAAAATTTTAAATTCTTCTTTCCTCAATGTCATCAAAGTGCACTTAGAAATTGAACCTATAACCAAAGTTTGTGTGTCACTCTGAATGTCCTAGGACTGTTTCATTCAATTGTCACTGATGTTTTTTCCACATTTATTTTTATAACTTCACGTATGCAACACAGAGTTGGCCATTAACTTGGTCTTTACGGTGCGATTTGAATTTCAGAAGCTATCCCCTCCGAAACCATTTTGTCAGAAGCAAATACCCTGGACAAATACAAGGTACTACCGGTAGTTTGGAGTAGTTATCTAAAACAGGGGGTAATTCCCATGGTTGAAACAGTGTTCATGGTTTTAAATTTGTCACTTTGAAAGAAGAAATCATTTTCTTTTCTGTTTTGGAAAACTTTTCCTAATAATTTTCTTTCAGATACATCTATGGAGAACAACACTAAAACACATGCTGTCATGACAAATTTCAAGATTCTTATGGTTGATGTCAGAGCATAAGTCTCACAAATGAACAGAACTTATACATAAGCATACCTGACACTCACACCCCTTTTTCCCTGGATGTAGGTCCACCCACCCTTTTGAAAACATTGGGGGTGTATCAAAGCGTGACAGTGGCAGGGTTCAGAGTTACAGATCTGTCCTGCACTTCGGCCATGTCTTTAACCCTTTCACAGTACACCACAATTTGGGCCAAACCTTTTGATATCAACGGGAAGTGTGAACCTGTTACAACAGTATCTGGGATGAGCTGGTTAAATGCAACCAACAGAAACAAATGGGTGTTGCTCTTCATTATTGATTACCCATGAAAATAGAAACAGTTACGAAATGAATACTGACCACAACTGGTAAACATTACGCTGCAGAGTACACCGTACTATATACAATGTACTGAACACATTTCTGTATATACATTGTACCAAATGAATGTAGTTGCCTGTCTATAGTTTTGAGTGGTACAACTTTCTGGGCAATGGCAGCTCTGCACGGCCAATCTGTCAAAACCTTTTTCCGCTTGTCAGACATAAAGACGGTTCCGTAATTTATCATCCCCCATGGACATAACTGTCATAAATGTCACAATAAAACGACATTTTACATTTGACATGCACATGGTGGCCTGTACAGCACTGTCCAGGGTGTGTGGTGAAGAAATTAACCTAGCTCACAACAAGAGCTGGTTGTATGTGTGTAAATGGAGTTGGAGAGAATAAAATTCACACAGTTTAGCCCTCTGAGTGCTGTAACTTTTCCCACCAAAATTTTAGAGCAACATTTTACCAATTTTTATGAATTTTTCTTTATTTGTTTTGACAATTTTGGAGCAAATGGATGTCACACTTAGTTAGCTACAGTTTTTTATCAAAATTTTGGCAAAAATCTGAAAAAATTTGACTGGTCTAAAATATATTTCGTAAAGGCGATAAAAATTGACTTGGCGTTCAAAGGGTTAAACTGAGGATGACTTGGCTAAGCGGTTCAGGTGGTACAGTTGTGAATTCTTCAATCAACTGGACTTTGCATCAAAGGCCTTCCAGTTTGTAGGAGAGTTCTTTGAATTAAAACTTTGAAAAACAGAAACTATCCCCAATTAATCGACATAAATGTCAGGAGCAGGCACTAGAGTCCAATTTACCGACTCTTTTTTCTCAAGGAGACTGGTTCACGGTTACTTTCATAGATGTGAAGGTATGTAAACCGGTAAAAGATTTTAAACCAATGGTAGTCCTCTTTTTTCTTCTTTTTTTTTTCTCTTCCCCTCTCTGTGTCCTATTGTGAATTGCAATTACTGGCTACACAGTACAGGCTTTACGGTTGGGCAGACATTTTGAAAGTCCACAGTAGACTGCTTGGGATCAAAAACCCAAGCCAGACAAAGGCCGGCTTTGGATTCTTTCACGCCAACCAAACAGAACTCTGCGCTGACAATGCAGAGCAGAGCAAAGAAAGAAACTTCAAGGGAGAGAGAAAAGAATGCGGCGACGGCCACAGATTACGTGACTGCAAACTTATGAATTTTACAACATTTAAACAGTGTGGAGATGAAGAAAGGCAATCTTTTTTTCCCACGATCATCGTCCCTTGTGTTTTAGCAGCAGTCCACCTGTCTTGCAGTGTTGTTGTTTCCAGTAACTCCTATCGGTATTGCAGAACTCGGTGATTGCTGTGTGCACACACGGTACACTTGACTGTCAGCTGCTTAAATCCTTTGAAATGTGACTATTTACTATTTCAATACACTGTAAAGTATAGTTACTTTACATTTCTCTGCAACTGTCGATCGCACTGGTTCAGAATCCTAACTTCTCAACTTGAAAGTATGGTAATACACTAACTTTTCCCCTATATTTCTCTGAAAATTTACCCCAATTTTTCGAAAAGCATACAAAAATCAGAACATTTTGACTCTCACATACCGGTAGGTATGGAACATTTTATTTTTTTCCTCAAATTTTTGCAAATAACGAGGAAATCTTCGGCAATGTTGCCAAAAAATTTCTGAAAAATTGCAAAATCTGTTTGCAATGAAAAACATTGTACCTTGTGTTACTTCACTGAACACCAATTGACAAAATCTGTAAACAGGGACAGAAAACCGTGCCCTTTCTGGCTGAGCTAGAAGGCTTTCACAGTACTGGCATAAATTGTTTGTGAAGTTTTGGGTTGAAGATACACGATACGATGTTATCTCTCTTCGTCAATAACAGAAATATTTTAGTCAAATAAGAGTGAAAGCTGAGAAACCTGAATCGACCTTCTGCAAAGCCACAACCTTTTTGTCAAAAGTTAGTGAGCAGCACAGTGAACACCGAGAAAACAAACAGGATGTGGTTCTCCTAGAGATATGTAATGATTTGCTACGCTCTGATTACAGACCTTCTTTGCCCACCTCTTGCAAAAAGAGCAATCCCACACCGAAAATTATTAAACCTGAATGAATTCGATTTTTACATACATAGCCGCTACAATAGTCCAGTTCTCAAACTGTTGCAAAATATGTGAACTCCTAAAAAGAAACAGGAGCACAGAGTACACAAAGCAAATTGACTCAACTCTTTGCAAAACTGTAACATTTCTGTCACATTTTCAGAGAGCAAATATGCACTATGCAAACAGGATGTGGCTTTATAACAAGAAGTGGATACCTTCTCAACAGTAAAGGTTTCCGCACGTGGCAAATCTCCCCTTGCAGAGAATATTCACTCTCCACAGCTAATATTACAAATGGATATACTTATGCTAACCACTGATGAATTTGTTTGAAAAGGCCTCCTCAATCAGGTAATCATGGCTAATTGGTAATCTGCGTCATATACCAGTAGGTTTAAGAGTAAATATAAATTGCTAAAACAATAAAGAGTTGCTAAATGATGTTTAATATACTTTTCACCTGAACTTTCAATTTATGTGGGACCACAATAGTCATGAACGTATCTGGTGGTTACATATAGTTTGACACAGAGATGCACGGGCCTTCTTCAGGGATCTGAACTTACTTGTCCTTGTTTGTAACCGTGTAGACCACACAGTTCAAGAGTCATTCTAAATACGTCACTGATTGGATCAAAATGCTGACTTTCACTCTCATCAACATAGAGACTGTTGCTACGGAAATCATTGAACGATACGATTCTTTATTTTTTTCACATTCAACATTTGTCTTAAAAATTTAAGGTGTGAGATCTTTTTCATTTTGTTTGGTTAAGTTGATATTAACATCAGGCATAAAAGAAACCATCACAGCATTGCCCATTTCATATTCTGATGACACAACGGCTGAGAAGGCAGGAGTATGTGATAATCAGAATTGCGAAATATGTCATTGAAAAGAGCTAATTAGGTTCTCAAAAATCCTGGCAGTCTTGAATGGCACACTTTTCATTCCTTTTGAAGCTTAGATAAACAGTCCTTTCAAAGAGTCCAGCACAGTACGTGCATAATAAGGATTTCGTGGGCCTTGACTCACATCTCCAAAAACATTTGTGTGCCTGTGTATTTGCATGTAACTGTCAAGTCTTTCTTTTTGTTTGTTTTCTGTCTCATTAGCATGCGTGACCAACACAGAAACCTGGACACGCTGTATGAGAAACTAGCCAAGGTGCGGTGAGGCTGCAGGCTACAGACCGACCAACCGTGCTATTCTGCTCGGGCTTGTGTCAATTTAAACAAGAATCGGGAAGCAAAGTTTCCACAACCTTGAAACAATGGGAAATTTTCACACTTGACAATTGGCGGACAGGCTATTTTGAGCTTGGGTTCTCCTCCCACGGTTTACAAAATAAATACTGCCTGGCAGAGAAGAGACAAAGGTGTTAAAAGAAGGCGTGAAATCTGTGACGAGTAAAGTTGTGTAGTTAGCAATTGTTGTGATGGTGGGAAAAGTATTTTATGTTGGGTTTTTCCTGGTTCGAAACTGTTTTTACAAAACCCAATGACAAATCGAAATACCAAATGAAAACAATAAATTGTACTATTGTAAAGAAGTGTTATGTATAACTATTAAAATAGGACATCAACAAATTTAAAGGGTTGGATTGCCTGAGTCATGGTTGTGAGGTTTTTTTTCAAATTTAAATAACTCAAAGTCATGGTTACTACACAAGATTTTTTAAAACTCAGTGTGACCAATCAAAAACGTGATCTTTAACTGTGTACAATAATAATGGGTGCATATCTTTTTCCACAGTGTTTCCTTTATTTCTACATATTCAGAAAGTCAAATTTACATGTAGGACACATTTGTACAAATGTCATATTTTGTTGGATTTTTCTGGGTTTTTTTTCTCAAGTTACTGCATAAGAATGGCAATGCTTCCAACATAATGAAGTATGGAAATGGAATCTTTATATGTCACTTTTTATACAATATTGTACCATTAATACTGCAAAATATTTGCTCTAATTCTTTTCATGTTCATGTACCAGTACAGAAAGTTCAGAATGAAGTTGTAGAAGTGGGCAAGTGGGCCTGTTTATTTGATTATAGCCATCATAAGACCAGGATCAAGACATAGGCAATAGTCCTGAAGGCTGCTTCGTTATCCTGTAGAGCTATTTGACATATCTTGACACCAGTTTCAAAGTCCTGAATTCTTTCTCTCTCACCCAAATGGTCACAGTAATATACATGTATGTACGTCTGTCAGACCAACAGGACAGCAAGTTCAAAATCAGAGTTGTTCTCAAGCAGAGTTGGTGGTCCTGGACATGAGACCACTGACCATTATCTGTGGTCACCCCCTGATTACAGAATACTGTTTGACCATATAGCTTACTCACTGGGCCATGGGTAAAATGAATATCTCATTTAAAGCCCTAATAATTTAGTACTAAGCATGTCAAAAGATCAGACAGTTGAATAGCAGCAGGTTTAAAACTAAATTCTCTGATGTGGCTGGGTTATTTGTGAGTTGAAGCAGCAAAACCAACAAAAGATGTAGTACACTGGACACATCCATAGTCTGGGAACACTGATTTTCTAAAAGTTGTTGATTTTGGAGGTGATGGATTTTACATGATCTGAGTTGGTGGAGTTACACATCCGCTTGCGCTTTTTGTCCAGTTCATGATGTCATCACAAAGAAGGAAGGATTACTGCAGTAAAACACAGACAGCAGAGTCATGTCCACAACTCAATCAATCAATGTTATGAGTTTTTTTTGCCATACAATGCGCTGTCGTCTTTCAAGAGAATACATTTGCCCTTTTTTCTCAGAAAGAGTGTGTTGCTTGTAAGATATTGTGCCTCGAAAAAACTCATTACCAGTTTCATTAAGGGGATTTACGTGAAAACAAGACAACAAGGACTTTTGTCAAGAACAACATTGTTACGTCTATTTGAAATTGGTTTTGCTTGTCTTTCCTCTTCATCAATGAAAGAAAGGGAGGTACAAACAAATACCTTGATCCAAACAACTTAGATTTTTGTTTTGAAGACTGTCCTTTACAACTTGGTTCACCGACCAGTTTCTTAATGGTGATGAGGGTGTCCATCAGTAGCTGACCAATACTTAATTAAAATTAATTAAGGGCCACGCTAATTACCTACCGGGTACAAGGAGACCGCAACCTGTAAACTGGGCAGTAAAAAGTGTTTAGGGGCTGATGACAAGATTAGCCGGGTTATGAAGAGAAATCTCCCATTAGCCAATTATGGTAAATACCATAATCACCATAATATCCATCCCAAGCCTGAATGCAGTTATGCAGGGTGACATGTGTATGGCCGTATTTTCATATATTAAGCCTATTATGATCAGTTTTGGATTACTGAATGCAAACCTCGATTAGGGTATGAATTTTTCGTTGCTTGGACTTAGAAAAATGAGACTCGTCTAATTTATATTAGAAACTTTTAACTTGATATTTTACTAGTGTACAAATCATTCCCGTTTTTACCTACGTTGATGTGTAAGAAATTTGAGACATACAGAACAGCAATGTACATGTATGTACTGTGGTAAACTGATTTATATACTTGACCATGACACAACAGTTTCAACATAACAGTTGGACAGTTCGATGCTGTTTTGAGTTTTCAGTTGGTTAACATTGTGAAAAAACATCTTGCAGAAACGGCAGTGGACGTAAAAAAGATCACTTATTTTGCAAAGCGAATGAAATGCAAAGTATTTGAGGTTCATGTTAACTTTCTCTTGCAAAAGGGTGACTGACAGGTTTGTATTGTCAGAATATTGGAAAATAGATACAGGCTCCATTTACACAGGTGCGTATATTTGAGCAAGTTTGCAAGGTGCATCATGGTGCTTTGTGCACAAGGAGTTCACTTTTGACTTGACTTTGAAGCCATCTGTGTTTGTCTTTTGAATGTCACTGTCTTCATCAGCATAGCAGTACAGTACATGTAAAATACAAAAAAAAACAGGTCCTTCAAAGGAGTAAAAAATTGACAAAGTGAGATAAAGACAGACATTGGACCATGAATCCAAAAGACACAAGCAGAAGGCAACTGTGCAGCTTATTACACACTGGAAGGGTCAAAATATACTGGGAAGAAGGCCAATTTGGAGCAAAAGGGAACCAAACCCCTGAGGGCTTCAGAGAAAGATGACAGAAGACATCGAAATTTGAAAAAGAAAGGACGCGAAGAGTTAACAAATCAAGACAGGCAGTCACAGACAGCTTTCAAAAATGAATGCTAGAAATCCCCAATAAGCACTTTAAAAGCCCACTACAATACAGTGGGCTATGATATCTTTGCTTTACAATTCTTTCAACATTGGTGGAGGCTTATTGAGGATTACAACATAGCAACAATGAGAAAAGTTAATCCCTGGGTTAATGATACTCTTTGGCCCGCCATTGGAATCTAGTTCTCAATTTGAATATATGCAAATCAAAACAAAATAATCATAAGCCACCGAAGAATACAAAGGCTTGGGAATTTTTGCTATGAAAACAGTCTCCGACTGGATGAGTTTTGGAATGCAAGACCCGAGTATTCAAATGCAGCTCAGTTTCTGTAACAGAGTTCCTGGGGTTTTTTTTGGGGGGGAGGGGGGGCAACTGAAAAGCGTGCCTAGCTGATCACTAAAGGACGTCTGAATGCAAATTACAGGGCAGCTAAATCAGATGCACTATTCTTTCATTGGTTGGAGCAGCTCAGCTTAAAACTGTCTCTGGCCACGACATGTCGCTAGCAGTGCCATGAAAGGGTCATTTGAACAAATTAAGTCCTAGCCATGGGTATTGCTTATCATGAAATGAGGAAGGCTAATTCTTTGCAATTACTTTTTTTTTCTCTTTTTCCAGTGCTTTCTCTCTCTCTCTATACCTTTGTGTAGGCGAAACAAGCATCTCCGGATGTGTGTATAATTGAGAACTGGTCACAATTGATAAAAAATCGCTCTCTTCAGGGAAGGACGGATTACGCAGCACCATTGTGGCTCACCATTTCTGTTTGATCAATTGGAATCATCATGGCCGCAGGTGATATTTAGGGGTTGGGCCCCTGCAGCAAAAACGGCTCCATGGAAAATCACCAGTTGGCCGCTGGATGGTACAGGACTACCCTGAGGGGATTTTTCACTTGATTTTCTTGAGAGTGCCTGGGAAACTGGTGATTAATTTAGTTTATATCGTTCTGAACGGCATTCACAGACAGATTAAATGGTCAGCACAGATGGACAAACCCGGTCTATTCACCTTATCTCTATGACAGAGTATAATCCACCCTGCATAAAAACAATGGCAATACAAAATTTTACATGGAATTCTTGAGGTGTGGATTCAGTCGAACAGATTTGATCTAAGATGTGGCAACTTTATGCATTACATCATAACCTTCCATTTTCAGTAATTAATGTCCAAATTGAGAATGGAAAATCACCACGTTAATGATGCTACATACCGGTACAGCGTTAAGATTTAAAAAAAATGCCAAGAAGTTGCATTGTGTAGCAAGTTAAGTATGCACTGAATCACAAGAAGTTTCTAGCCACTTGGGATACAACATCTTTTCACTGACAACCTACATGTGAACAGTAAGTTTGCATTCACCATTTGCACAACTGCCGTGAGTGGCATTGTACAGCAAGGACAATCTAAAATGCTGACATCACTTTTCAGCAAGGTGAATGACTCCTTTTCACGTGATCTTTTTTTAACACATGCATCTGAACACATACTTACAGTACATGTATACATGCAAAAAGAACTTAAAACCCTGTAGTCAATTGAACACGTCAATCACAGTAAATGACAACCGAATGGCTGGGCAAAACAAGAAAGCAACTTTACAGCACTTTCAAACACAATTATCTGCATAACAATAGAAATTAAATTGGAGTCCAAATGAAGACAGACAGATAGAAAAACCAAAAAGTTTGACTAGAACAGTTTTTCCAGTCGTATCACGTTTTGTCCCAAAGTTTGCATTCACTTGTCACTTTGGAGCATCTGGACACATTTTTCAACTTTCCCATTATCTGCTATTTGTCTCATTGCGGCCATAAATTGTGCCATGGAATTACCCCATTGTGAACAATTAATAATTCTGTTAACACCAGTTCTGGAAATTGATGCCATTAATCAGAGTAATTCTATTGAATCTCACTTAGCTGTACTATCCTGTAACATACCCGGTACGCTAACTTGCTTGCTGGTATCAAAATTTCCCTATGATTAGGTACATTCTCAGAGTTTGGATTGTTTAACTTTCAAACTAGTACAATACATTTTCACATGCACTTTAATACAGTGTTTTACAATACACATGTACTTTAATTTATATTCCAGACAACTAAATGTACCGAAACAAGTCTACCTATGCACTAAATGAGATAAACCTCTATGATCGATCAATACTGTCTCAGAAGTCTAAGCTGGAAATCATTATTTCTGAATCTAAGACAAGTATAATTAGGGGAATCATGGGATTTGCATACTGAAATATCTGGTATGTTTTTATTTATTTATTTATTCATTTATTCATCTATTTACTGTTCTCATCTCTTCTGTTAAGTCTTACTTGATGGATGATTGCAACAAACAATAACATCAGAATAATTGAAAATTTGTCAATGATTGGCAGTTCATTTCTGTTTTTCCATTAGTTTTATAAGATGTAGCAAAAAGTTTATATCTAGTAATTTTGTCTTAAAATTTTAAGAAATAATGACAAAGTTTCCAGTTTAAGGAGCTGTAAATTATTTTGTGTTAGTTTTATTTGGATGCCTTCTACTACAACAGTAACAACAACAATCTTTTTTTGCAACTGTACATGGATATTTTGCAATGGAAATAGCGAGGATCTGCTTTACTTGCAAACACAATCAAAGGACTTTTGGAAAACCGGTTGTGCTATCTTATTACACAGCTAAATCAGATTAAACTAAACTCTTACAACTGTTGTAGAGCCTCTGGTATTAATTCCTGAGCTTAATCACATTACAGCTTGGCTCATACTTTTTGATGGTTTGGATGAATGACAGCGGACATGATTGTATTTAAATTACTACTTCATGATGTCCTTGGAATCCATTGGATTAACAAACAAAGTATCCAAAGATGAAAAGAAAGATACTTGAGATAATTGACATCGATGTAACACTGTTACACTGTTACATATAAGGATACAAGGTTGCAAAATTATACTGAAAAATGATACACTGGCTTCTGATCATTCAGAAGTTTGTTACATTGTATAGAGTGGTACCAGTGGTATTGCTTGACTGTTCTTGGTGTGGTATCTTATACAATATGATTTTGCCTCCTAAGTGAGTCATAAAACTCACAGGCAGTCAACCATATTTTAAATACCTCAAGATTTCTACAGGTAAACACAGAAGATTACAGAAGCCAAAGTACAGGTTTCAGTTGTACACAAATTTCTTTCAAGCAATCTATAAAAAGGTGAAAAGATGCATGAGTTTAACTAGTTTCACGAACAATCACAACTTTTTGCCATCAAAACTATCTCAAACTCCTGCTTTGATTACAAGTCAACTTTTACCCACAATGCATTTGAACATAATGTAGTTTGCCCCTCCCCCTCCAGCACAAAACAAAAGCTACTGAAGGTAGCAAGAATCCCATATATGGACTGCTTCATTTAACTAACCACCTATGAGTCATAGAACATGATAATATATCAACTGTTGCTTCGCCCAAGAGGGTTACTATTCACAATCATACCACTGATTTCAGCTGAAAGATTGCTGACTTTGCAATGAGCTTGCAGTTGAAATCAACACCTGCAACAAGTTCAGTTCAGTTTGATATTAAGTCATCTGTTGTGGTCAGTCTATGGTCTGAATATGGATGTACTCGTACATTTAGTTATTTTTTTTCAAATATCAAAATTACTGTCAGCATTGGTAGTCATTCGAACATTAGTGTGTCATATTTTCAAAAGTGTATGCAACAAAATTCAATTTGGCTGGTGAGTGGAATAGGAAGAGAAGACTTACTTTTTCTTAGTCCTGAGCAGATTGGCCACATCAGCACAGAGAGGCACAACTCCTTTCCTTGTACTGTTGATGACGAACGCGACTGCTTTAGCTGCCACATCTTTGTCTTCAACTAAACCTTCTATGTCATTGCTGGATATACCTGCAACACACAGAACACAATCATCAGTACCAGTGAATTTAATTAAATTGATCTGGGCACTTTCTACTGCAGAAGTTCACATACTTTGGTATTTGTGTGATATTTAGCCCACTTTGATACTCTTAATAAGGCATATCTGCTTTGCCATGCATAGAGGAAAATTTCTTTTTAGGAGGCCTACAAACTGTAAATGTAAAATCAACCCGGACACTGTGGTTTGGACTCAAATTTTTACAATTTTCCTTGTCGTCTGCTGTAAACATGGTGAAGTTTTCATAACTATTTTGTTTTTGTGAAAATCAAACATTTAAATTTTCTCCTCAGAGCTGAATTAGGGTAAAGTGGCAATTTTGAACTTCCCATATTGATATTTCTGTAATTTGTTAGAGTTCTACCTCTGTACTGAATCACCTGAGTTTTATTCTTGATCACGATGGTTTGAAGATTCCTTGAGGAAAATGGGAGCAACTTCCAGTCACAAATTACATTAATGCAGAGTGAGTGCACGAGAAAGTACTGGTTGGAAAATGAAATAGGGCAATGAGGGCGAATAACGTCCTGTAATGTATACTGTGAAAACAATCTTTCCCACATATAGCGCCAGACTAACATTAAAATCAAACACAAATAAATTAAGAAAAATCATCTTCCGCTGATCCTGTATTACCGCCCTATCAAACCAAAGAAAACATTTCCAAACATCAAAGGTTAAAGTTTTTTGGGGTGATTACATTATTTACTGTGGTGATGAAATTAAAATAAAAAATTATTTGCATTCCAAAGGCATAAATCATGGCCACTAAAAAGGTTACCGTACCCTACAAAATAAATGTGATGTTTTGTGTATATACACACATTTGCTGTGAATGTTATGAATGCATAAGTGAAATCATCAATTTATTTCTCACCCGATGTAGACATAGTTTTGGCTGATTCCTGTATCTGCAACATGCTATGGGAGAAACCATGAGCAGAAAAGGAGGAGTGATACCGTTCAATTTATGTAAACAACCCTTACATGTACCGGGGTAAATGCCAAATTCTATTGAGCATACATGTAGATCCTATGAATTTGTGCTTTTTACCTCGTAACATTCACCATTGTTTTTTACAATCTGTAAGTGGGAAGTTTCTCCATCAAAGTTATTTGGCAGTGCCAAATTACATTAACAATCATGTATCTACTTAATTTAAGATATGCGGGTTGATTTTGCAAAGATTTACAACTTGGTTCAGAGTCATAGGGGATAATGGCCTTGACTGGGTCAAGTACGAACACCGAAATATTTTAATTTGAGAGGAAAGTCATTACCAATCTCGTAGAGGATCTCTCTTTCTATTAATAAATTGAGAAAAAGGTGAGATTTATGAGTGTTGATCAAGTATGGTGCCTAGAAACTACTTTGTGCCATCTACTGTTAAAAATAAATGCAAATATGTTCTCACAACTAAATCAAACTATGACAGGTTGGGAGAAATTTAGTGCAGTTAGGGGCAAATGTTTTGGAATGCAGAAATTCCAAGGCAGAGGGGTCGACAGATCTATTCATGAGGAGAAAGAGTGAAAGAAATAGTAAGAACAGTGAGTGTGTGGGAGAGAAGGGATATCTAGTGGAGAGAGAGGGGGAGGGAGAGAGAGGGTGGGTGGAGGATGTAGGCCTTTGGTATGTACGAACAGACAAGCAGCACAGAGAGTAAGATAAGCTGCAAACAGTACTGAGAACAAGTTTTTGTAACTGGCGATTTTTACAAAGCAGGAAATGGTGGCTAAATTACTATTACATAAATGCAATGCCTCGGTTCTTGTCAATATTCACCGGTCGCTGTCTCATTTTGGAACATAATTGTGTACGCTTTAATGAACATTTGTTTGAACCTTGTGAAATAAACCAAGCTTTGGTGATATGAAGATATCCCAGTAAACTATTGGAGTGTACGCTTCCTTCTCTACATCAACCTTCAATATTCTTTTTACATTTCACTCACTTTGAGCGGGTCCACTTTACTGATCAAGATTCACAAGGCTGTTGAAAGTTTTCTGTTTTTATAAGCCAAGAGCACACACCCTTCTTGACTTTCAATTGAAGTTCAAATATCACAGCACATCAGGGAAGTGACATTGACATTGCATATTCAGTTATGGCATTTGTAAATAAACAAGTTCAAAGCAATAACTCTTTTTGGAAACCCATTACACACCATTTGACGTCATGAAGGGCAAGTTTGTCAAAGAGACAAGAATTTGACCACAACTTTGGACAGGGTTAAAGAGAAATACGTCAAAGTGAAATACACCCCCTGACAGAATTCGGAAACTGTTAAGTAAACAGGCATGGCAAATGCAAAGGTGCTGTTCATCAGAATAGCAAGTATTTGACAGTGAACACAACAGAGGTTACCATGGCAAGTCATTCACAGCTCTCTTTTGCCGTACAGCCGGATTATCTCCGTAAACACTTTGGCATCATCAGACTAGTCTAGTATCACAAATACAAAAAACACTTGCACTGATTGTGCCTGCTGAAAAAACTCACAGACACACTGACCGGTGGTCATTACATGAAACAAATGTCACATGACCAGTGCTTTGAATTTGTACAGTTATAACTGCATGATGTCTTCATCGGTTCGTCTGAAAGGTACGGCAAAGATATTTGACTGTGACACTGCGGTCAAATAGGGGCGTCAACAACAAATATTACATGAACCACAGAATAAACATGCTTTATTTTTACAGAAAATCAACTTCTGCTTCTGCGATTGCTTTTCCGGAATTCACAAAGCTTTATGAAAATCTTTGAGACAGGTGAACAAACATATCTTCTGGCAAGCCTATTCAAAAGGAAAACAATCTAAAACTTTTTTCTGAGAGAAACAATTGTACAGACACACAAAACAACAAACATGATGACAGTACACAGGATTACACTGAACATACGCTTTTGACTTGGTCAGAGAACAGAGAGTATGGAATAATAGAATCTCACACACCAAGAACCTGGGATCAGATTTCTCCCATGAGGTGGGGATATTTTGTCTCACATGAGCCGCATTCTCACATGACCACAAAATGCGTTACCGGTAAATTCACACTGGAAACATTGAATGATTTTTTTAACTGTATCAGTGACCATCCTACCGGTACTTCATGGCCATGCACTATTCCGTGTCACTAGCATGAACTCTGTGGTGAGTTTCACTGCCGAAACCCAAAATCCTTCTCTAGACGAGACATCCATCAGGAAGAATTGTTGATATGTTCCAAGTGCCCTATGTTCACTAGTTTTTTGGAAAATTCAACTGTCTTTTGTGAGTCTGTCATCAACCACATACGACATTATCCAAAATCAAGACAACGCTGTCGTCTGCCACTGCAGTGTGACCTGGTTACTTTGTAGTTTTGGTCTGTGTGCTATGCATTGCGCTATTGGATAACATTTTGCACATGGAGAAAGAAGCCGTTTTTATCCAATCAGAGTTCATGTAATATATACCCCTTTACTAGTGTATGTGCATTTACACACAGTGTGGAACAATTTCTGAGAGTGTTGGATCGATTTTTCCCACACTGTTGATCCCACAGTCCCAGTGGCCAAGGATGTGAGAAAACAAGATTTCAATGGCAACATTCTACTATTTGATGGATTTGATGAATTTGTCAAATTTCATCTCCACATGCGAGTTGGCGCCAGCAAAATTAAAATTTCCATATGAAGGCAAAGAGCTGAAAAATGTTAAATTATTTTATATTTGCAGTATAGCGTAAATTAGTTGCCGAAATTGGGGATATTTTGCCAATGCCCTGAGGAAGTAATTATGTGAGCATCCAGGGGACAGTATGGATGGGCATCCATCACTTACAGATCTCCACAGTGTTATTTTGATTAGTTTTTAAGAAGCTGATGTGACCTCAAAAACTTCAGTAACTATATTATGTGTAACCTGAACACTGGCAGAGTCAGATAATATTAACCCTTTTCCTGCCGAGCCCTTGTCCGTTATTCTCCCAAGTCAGTAGAAAACCGCCCCATAATATGTGCCTGCAAAAGATTGGCTCTCCTGCATGTTATCCTGCCAGCCATTTTGGCAGAAATCGCCCATTTTCAGGGTAGTTTTAGCCGTACTTATACGTGTTAGACTTCGATAATTTCTACATGCCCGTAGACAGGGGAAGGAGCTCAAGGGTTGCTGCAGAAAAAATTGAGGTCACCGGCTTTGTTTGCCCCTGGGAGTGCGTCATTTTATTGCCGTTTCATGTTTATTTTTTCGGAAATAAACTCCTTCAGTATTACGCACGTCCGCTAGGCACAAACATCACCTCACTCGTCTGTTAGTCAGAGGCCCTGAGGGTCGTGCTAGGGGTGCAGAAGCACCGTCAAACCTGTCCTGTTTCCCCAGGGTAGGGTCAATTGAATACGTACCTCCAACGACTTGGCAGTGTAGCACAAAAACTACGTTTTTGCCGTTGTATTAACGACATGGCTGAGCCATTGAAGCACAGCTTTACGTAGTTTTGCCAGCTCAGTTGGGAGTTGGCTTACGAGTGTTACCGTTCATTACTGACTTAATCGAGTGGTCCTCAGTCAGGTACGGTTTGTACCGACATGGCTTGGGCTGCAGCTAACCAGTGATAACCAGTCACTACCCCCAAGTCTTCAGTTCACTTTTGCGATGCACGGGTGCAACGCAATATGCTTCCATTGTTCTAGCCATCGACGTGTCCACATGCTGGCAGCCATATTGTACTGCTAGCTGGTTTGCATAACAAAAGCAGTCCCTGCTAAAATGCAGACGTTATCCCCGTACATGTAGCATATTGACCTCATGTGCCCTTTTGAATTCTCTGTACGCAAACAGCGTACGTAGTTACCAATGCATCGGCAAGAGGATACGTTTGCCTGCAAACCAGAGCCAGTACTTCGGACGGTGGAATAAATAAAAATCCAAAGCTACGTCCATTGAATGGCACGGCCAAGGCAGTGAAGGACGTTGCCTGGCTTGAACTTGCAGAGCTGAAGCCCAGCTTAGTACGTCGGACACCAGTTTGTAATGGTATTTCCGAGTCGTTCATATCCGTTCCATGGGAGGAACAAGTCGAGCTCGCCGTCCGTCAAAAATACGTTCTCATTTTCAGTCACGCACAACTGAATAAGTGACTTTCGTCTCGCACCATCGGCAACTGCCATATCTGCCAAGTCGTTTGCAAGAGGTAGCCTTCTAGATTAGCATTGCCGAGTTGGTCAAGTTCGGCAGCAATCTGTATAGTGCCAGGCAGCCAAGTACGTCCAACTCCGCCAGAAAACGTCACCATGCTATCCTGCCAAGTCCGCTAAAAAGCGGTAAAAAAAAACCAGCCCCCTCGGGTGTGGGGGACTGGCGGACAGGTTTCTGCACCTTTCCCTGTCCTTGGACTCCCTGTGAACCCATTTCGAGAGCAAACGCCGTTCCTCGACCAAAACCTGTCCTCAAACGACCCCTAGCGTGAGCAAGGGTTTGCTACACGTAGTTCCGTCGACTAGGCAGGAAAGGGGGTACCAAAAAGGAGCCCGATTTCCACCGCCTTAGGAGGATAACGGCCGTGGCTGCTCAGCTTCTAGCTACACCGAATTTCAAGCGGATTTTCACCGACTTGGCAGGAAAAGGGTTAAGTAATCTTACAGGTGGAATGTTGCTCAGGTCAAGAGTCACTGGTACCTGGCAAAGATCAGCAGACCGTACTAGCAGCTAAATCACTACAATGTGATAATTTATGTGAAGTCATATTTCTTAAAACTTTGAGAGTGTTTTTTTCAACTGTTATACATATATTCCTTGTTAACTTTTACGTCTGAGGTGAATAAAACTAAAGCACTGGTTGTCCTTCTACGTAAAACTGAAAACAATGCAAATTTTTCCACATATTTATGAAGAGTTTAGGGGCCATTTTAAAATTCCAGTATTAACAAAATTTGAGCTTTAACACTGCTCTCCAATTTCAGTCAGTAAATATGCAGATGACTTTGCATCCTGTTGCATATAAATATACAATTCAGTAAATTCTTAATCGGATTCAAACTCACTGTCAAGCTACGGCACCCAGTCACCAAGTGAAGACATCACAGTCAAACACCACTTGACTAAATCCCCAAGAGTGGTTCAATTTTCACACAAGGCTGTTACAATTTTCCTGATAAAATGACCTACTGTATTTAAAAGTTTATCTGCAATACAAAAGTGAATGGTGGTGATTTGAGTGTAAGTTTGAAGAGGTGGACAGGATTATGGTGGGTGGAAGTTTGCCATCACAAAACTAAAGACTCCCTATACATGTATGGCGTAGGTGGACACAGATACCATGATACAAGTACTTGGGATTAATCAAGGATTAGCATTTAAGTTCTTTTTAAATGAGATTATCTCGTCTGGCAATATGTGACTCACAGATGAGAATCATGACAAGTTCAATGCACAGAATAGCTATGACGACATGTCACATTCTCTTCAATATGGTGACCATTAGATTCGTAAATGTATTTGACAATTTTGTAAGCGTACTGTACATCAAGCTTCAAACTTTCAACACCTACACTTACAGGCAAGAACTTACAGCAGTAAGCTTTCATCCCACGATAACCAATGTGGGCATACATGTACCTGTTGCACTGAATTAAACCAATCACAGTTGTGAGACACAAACTGTGACAGAGCTATAAGAAACGTATGTCAGTCGAGAATGCAGCATTCATTGCCTCTAGGATTAGACGAAAAACCTCAACAAGGGTAGAATAGAGGCAACTGACATATTTTTGCCGTCCCCGATGAGACTGTAGTTTAAGTACCGCTGGAATGTGATAAGAATGACTGCACAACCCTGGTAATATTTACTTGAACTCTTTGCCCTCAGCAAAACAATTAATCATCGTAGTCTATACTTAACGTGCGTTCATATTACAAAGCAGGAAATGTTTCTCATCTACAAACCAAAATTCATGTCTCAACATTGACAAAGTAGTAATGAGGTTTCTAAGTATGACTTGCAGGTGTCCGTGAGCCTTCAAAGACAACAGTCACGTGCACGTCTTTCAATTTATTCTTGAAAATGGAGACTGGGGACACAACAAATTATGAGGGGAAGAGCGGGAGAGGAGGGGGAGAGTGGTACATGGTGAGATGAAAGACAAACAACATCAGGGGGACTGACAACAGGGGATACACAAAGATTGGTCTGGTTGCTTACCGGTATAAATCAAAATGCTTCATTTGACCCAGATATGCTTGAAAGGCAAAGACGAACAATTGATAATACACAGTGACCTGGTTTATTTTATCCTTGCTGGAGAAGATCACTCCATTGACATCGCCGCAGCGGCTAACTACATTTATTTACAGCGGTTGCGAGCAGACCTTTCAGCGTGTCATCTCCGAGCAATATTTTTCACAAAATATATCTGCCAATCCAGAACATCCTCTCGCTGATTTGCTTTCCTTGCATTTTGAAATTTCTGCATAACAATTAACATCGCAACCAGTGTAGCTGCAATGATGTGACAAAAATGAAATCGGACCAAATTTTTTTTTTCAGTCAACTTCGCTTCGAAAATCAGCAAAGAAAGAGAACTTTCCATTCCTTCAGAGCTACATGTGGTATGCATCTACTTGTGAAAATACACTTGTATTGAGAACAAGCATTACCAGGCATGTATTTCTGCCAAATATTTGTCGCTGGAATCTCTCCGGCAGTGCCTTGTTTGCATCTGCTTCCCGCTTTGTCTCAATATATTACGCTGTTTAATCGCAGCCGGCTGAGCTTTGTTCGACTAGTTCATGGATAACGCCAAAGCAATCTGGTGACAAGTCGTGAATGGCCTACACAAGGGGTCAATCAAGGTCACCATAAACTACTTCCGATGTTTATTTACGTGTGATAGATCTTGTTACCACCGCTGGACAAATTATATCATTGGTGATAAAGTAACTGCTAGGAATGTTGTCTTATCTGGAGCAGTGTGAGAGGGGCTGTGAGCAACAGTCGAACTGCACGTACAGCTCTGATGTGTTCCTACTATGTGTGGTACAGGGTACACTGGTACCATTATCCAGCCTAGAGTAGCTTAGGCCTGTGCTGCTAATGATGTACAACAACCTAAACCATGTATAACTGATAAGGAACACCAGCTTGAAAATGCACAGGTCTTTGTTCCTAGCAATACACACTGCAGTAGATCAACCCTTTGATCAAAATGGTGTCACCCAAACCAATTGTTGTCAATGGTGAGTGTGGACCTGTTAACAAGGAATTGGGGGTGGGGAGGGGGTGAACAGGTTGAGTTGTTATTCTGGGCATAAAATGAATGTTAGAAATAAGTATCAAGATAAAGTTCAGTCATTTTATCCAATGTATTAAATCAATGATATAATTCAGTATCATAATCTGCAGTACTTTAACAAACTACAGAAAATCACAGCATGTGCATGCACCGAGGAAATTTTAAATTTTGAAGATGATCAGTGTGCAAGTCATCATGTGCATCTATGACAGCTAAATGAGTTCTATTCCTACTCTTTGCCAGCAAATGAATAAATTGAAATACACACTGTTCCTATGGATACGGAGAGACGACAAATAAAACAAGTGTTCTCACTGACGTTTTAGATGATAGCACATACAAATTACCTATCTTCAAAAACCACACATACGTAATACTCATATAGAATTACTCTCAATGGGCCAAGAGCCACTCCTCACAGATTTTTCATGTTTATCCTATTACACTGAGGTATGGGCCATACAGGTCTGAAAAATCTCTAAACAGTAATTTATGTCACAATACTTCTTTGAGGGCAAGCCTGGGTTAGAAAATGTGCAGTTTATTATTGACTGTGAAACAAATCAATTTCCTTTAACGTTTGACAGACAAGCCCTACCATATAAGCTGTGGTATGAAGACTAAAATGTGAGTCTTAGGGATGGACCATTTGATATGGGGGGGAGGGTTCTGGAATATTTTCGAAAAAAAATTCCCAACAAATGTCAATAAAAAAATCGGCTGACTTGAAAAAATAATGTACGATGGATCAGGTAAAGCAAAATGCTACCTCATCAATCTTCCACAGCCCGCCCCCTCCCCGAATATCAAATGGTCCATCCCCTCCACTATAACATGTGTTACAAAAATCACTGTCCATGTGCCAAGGAATTCTGTATTGTATTTGTGCTCTGGTAATTATTTTCAGACTCCATGTTTTGGTTTGAACAAGTCTGAAAATTGCCAGACTGTAGACTGGTTTATTGAGAACACGAACTACAGTACTACCGTACAGATGTATAATCTCCCTTTATGATGTTGCTATGTGGTTTTTATGCTGATTATCAGTAACAACTAATTTTATAATCAATTTGTACACCTAGTCCATAATAGAGTCAATGATATATTGTACCCATGTCTCACATCATCATGCCCTGCTATCACAAACCATAGAAAAGGGGCATATGGAAAGCTGACATTGTCAAAAATCCGGTTTTCAGTCCTTAGCCTTTCCATTTTTCTATGAATTTCATAATTTTCAAGATGAAAGTTGCATTTTTGACAAAGAATCATGTTTGCAATCTGCAAGCTTTCCTTGGAAGCTACAAATATATAGGGATCTGGGCTATATCATTCTATTTTAAAGGCTATTGACCTACATGAACACTTTCTGAATCTTGTTACTTTGACGTATCAGTTTTGCAGACGTACATCGTCGAATGTTTCTCCCCTTCCTACGTAGACAAAGCAAAAGACGATATCCCTGACAGTCACGGCATAATCGCTACTCAACACCGCTGTTTTACGATAACATGACTTTTCAAAGAAACAAACTCTATATTCTGTTGAAGTGCCTGTGCAAAAAATCTTCGGTCAGATGTGATTTCACATTGGCATGAAAGATGTAGTAAATGTACGGTGCCACTGTGCACAAACACCTTTGATGTTCTCTGAAATATCAGCATCAATGGAAACATAACCCTATATTCTGAACAAATGCGTAAAATAAACCTGATGGAACCACATCAAACATTTCACATAACAATACATGAACATTTAATAATCCTATTAAAGGCTGGGACTTACCGGTAGACTATATTTTATACATATTGCAGTATCAATTTTTTTTCTCTACAAAACCTGAAATTCAACTCCCTAGCCATGACGTGGATGACTCACTTGTACAAGGACTGTTTTTCACTGTCAAGTATACAACTTACAAGCATGTCAACAGGAGACCTATAATGTTTACATTGCAGAGAGATAAGAAACAGGCAGCCGTGACATTCACCAATACAAAGTGGCACCAATATTATGACGATGCAAGGACACCGACGCACGTTGTGAATGGTATAATTCTGGTTGTGTGTAAAACTATTTGATTTGCTACTACAAATATAACGAAACAGCACTTTTTATATTATTCTGTTACATTTCACCATGTGCACAAAGTCGTAAAAAGAGTATACAGTCACAAATCTACATCAAAAGGACAACCGCATCGTTACATTCAGTGACGTAGATTTGTCCGACTTTTTTTCGCGGTGAACTCAAATTTGGTAGACTCTGTGTTGCAACACGTAAAACCAGCTATCAAATGACAAATATTTTCAAAGTTATCTTATTCTCATAGTCTGGATGGTCATACACTCCCATGTACCCTGCGCCCTTCAACGCAGTCACTATCAATTGCTGTGCACAGCTACCGTATTGGGTTGCTTTTTAAGTCGACAACCACTTGGCTAAGTAAATTGTTTTTCTTCTTTTTTTTCTGAGCGCCACTTAACCCACACTGTAAGTCTGTGTTGATGTTCTATCCTGAAATAACATTCAGCAAAATGTCAGCAAATAAAATAATAATGATCAATAATTTTGCATTGTTTCAGCATGTGCCTCTTATCAATAAACTTTAACAGAACAGTTTGCAGTACATTTCAATGAGCATGTTTTCATCTTGTGATCAGTATAACATATTTGTTTACATTTTCCATTCTAAATTATTACAAAACAATGCTGACAAGCAGGGTTACGCTATCTGCACATGCGCACTACAGCAAAAGTCATGCAGTCTAAATGCACCATAAGTACAGAAAAGTAACTAACTTGACCAGGAGACAGTCAAGCTGCAAGCAAGCTAGAATCTCATGTGATATGACACCCCCCCCCCCCCCACCAACAATACATGTACATGTACCCATCCCTGTATTATGGTGTATATACTCTGGTGTCACTCCTGAAATGCATGTCAAAGCTGTTGGTAAAACACTGCTTTGTTTTCTACTTGGGCTTGCCCCTTCTGATTGTTTTGCTGACTCCCGTCTCCAATTTCATTTGATGAATATGATCTTCTGGGGCCTCTTACGGAACCAAAGTCAACTCAGTACCTGTCTCAGTGTCTGTAGTGGCATACAGGACAAGCTGTAATGCTAGATCCCTCACCAAGAATGATAGTCTTCCAGAGAAATGCTTATCACAAGTCTACATGCTTGTAGAGAGAATGGGACCACGCTTAGAAAAGTGACCATCAGAAGGAACGAACTCAAATTCACAAAGCTCCACTTTAGCCTATCTTTTACATGGGACAATTACAGTAGAAGGAGGAACGGATGCCTATTGCTTTAAACTGAGAAGTTTAGACCACTGAACATGTATGAAGTTAGTAAATAACCAGCATAGGCTTGCACTGCAATGCACAATCACTCTTCTGCCTGCACATGTTGATAACAATTTCCGATTATACTCTTCAAACTCTAACAACTGATCAGATAATGGTTGGGATTTTGAGATTGTTATGTACATGTACAATCTTTCCGCCAATGAGGAAAATGTAGAAAACACAATGTCATATCCCTTGAGCAGAAAAATGTTGGCAAATTCTACATTACCGGATGTATATCTACTAAGTATATTCATTGAAATTCATTTTCATCATTTCCTGGTCATTTGGTCTTAAGGTAGATTGCATCTCGGGGGACAGATAATAATCTCAAATTTTTGCAATATTTTTCTGGTCTACTGCCTGTGGAGCTCATTCTGAAACTCTTGGAGTGAGTAAAATTTTAACCACCTAAGTGAAAATCAAAACATTATTTTTCCCCAGAGTTGACAAAAGCACAGGGATGGCAGCCATTTTGAATTTCAAATATTTGTAAATTTAGATCATTTGCTTTTTTAGAACCAAAATTTGTCCTGTGACTGCTGATTTTTTATTCTTAATTTGGTAAGAGTGTGGTTGGAAGTTTCAGTAAGGAAAGTTGGAGCAAAAGTTTAGGTTTTTCAGTTTTGAGGCATGTACTACTTTAAATAGCAGGGACACTTTGGAAGTTTTGTTAAACATTGTATCAATACAACACACCCTAAAACAACAGTTCTGAACACACTGAATGTACCAGTACCTCTGTGAGAAACATCAGTATAGCAAAAACAGTTTTGTGTGGACAATGAGACAGCTGGTGTGTTTAGCACAACATTTTAAGACAAGACAAATGTACGAAAACTCTGGGGAAAAAAATCGTAACCATTCTAGAAAGTTGTATCACATCAATGTGGAAATGGAACATTCTTGGAAGAGCTTCCGTAACATGTTAACCACATGTTTGAGAAGCATGCAGGTATTTCTATTCAAATACGCAAACTTGTTGATACATCCTTGACACTCTGCCAATGGTTTCTTGTTCAAACATTTGGCTAAAACCACTACATCTGCAATATATATTCCTGTAAATCTTTCTGCAGTTTGCAGCTGGTTTTGCAACCCCTGAAAGCTACAAAAACCTACAACTCTATGACTCTCTGGTACAGGGAAACCTCTTCTTTACATTTACCATTTCCTACCGGTAATAACCTTAAAAAATACAAAAATTTTTTCAAAGTTCAAAAATTGTTTCCTTAATTCAAATTCTCTTAAAATTGTTATTTCTCAACGCAATTTGCAGATTTTTATATTTTGGATTCCGAGTGTGAAATGCTCGTGTAAAGTTAAAATGTACCGGTATGTAGTAAAAGATCACCATATTAGGGGAAAAGTGTCATTACAGATATGTTTTTGTAAATATGTTGATTATCGATTTTTCGATGACATTGACTCACTATACAACCCGTAATGTGCTACTTCTCAGTCAAAGTATTCGGTGATAAAGTGTATATACATTAAATGTTGCAGTCATTGATGGAAATAGTTACTTTTCTCTCTGTTTTCATAGTAATGCAAAGTGCAGTATGTTATCTCCACTTGTTCCTAAGCTGCTATATCCACAAACAGTATGTACACATATACCCTTATATAAATGTACATACACTTTTTTACAATGTTTTCATTATATTTCTGTTGGGTGAATTTTTTTCCCTTCAATCCTTGATTACACAGTATTTACACTCAGCTGGTCCCAATACTAAGCTTTCATGTGAAAGAATTTAAAGTTTCTTCATTCTCAAATACTTGATGTATCATAACTGACTTGGTAATTTCAAACATTAGCCAGGAGTCACTTTCTTTGAAAAAAAATCATAAAATTTAATAAGTAGTAAATATTTTAAAAACTAGAAAACCATAAAACTGACATGAGGCTAGTGATACCACAACAAACTGTCTATTTGTGATATTTTATTTGACACAAAGTGGGAGATTTCTGAACATTTAGCCAAACTATTGAACTTTCAAAACGTCACTTTCGCTTCAAATATCAGATACTGTTTCAAACTCTATTTATTTGATGGCTACCATTAAAATTTTATGAGCAAACTATCACATATAAGTCGACTGCGGCTACTGTGAAGTGAAAAGACCTGTCAGCGACTTGTGACAAGAAAAAATGACGCACGTTATGAACCCTGCCGGAAACTTATGCTATTTTGTAAACAAAATATAGTATCGGAAGAAAATAAACATGTTCTCAACCTTACAAGGTCCTACGTGACATTGAGTAATTTTTCATTCAAAAATAACTTCTACTTGTGTTTTTGTACATCTAGCACTTTAAAGATTAACTTTTCTTTAATTTTTACAATACTGAGAAGACAAAGCAACAGGACTGTCGTGAAATATTTCATGGCTAAATTTTTTGGAAGTTGTGGAGAGGACCAGTAGCCAACACAACACACAACACATAACAGTCATACATATATACTATAGGCTTAGCAAATATAATACACCAAGTATTTGAAATTTGATCATAAGCAATTCTGAAGAAAGTTTTTTGTTTTCTGAGCTGTTTTACAGTCAGCTGTGATAAATCAAGTCTGGCCTGCTCTACTTTACTCCCAGCGCCACGGCAACCGGTAACCCGGCATAAGACGTTGTTTATCCAGCAGTCTATCAAATGACTTAATATTGTTTGCTAACATGATCTCCTGTCAAGTTGTGCAAACAATATGGATATGGCTGAAGTTGGTGTTTGAAGTAGGTTATCAACACACTCAGCATGCCCCGTTAAGTGTCCCCTTTTGACCTTTTTCTTATGTGCCATTAACCTGAATTTGATTACCCCCAGCTGATAAAATCATGAACTCAGTGCTAGGATATCACAACGCTGTGTTACAAACGCCTGCAGACACACACAGCATTAACAACCTATCATTTTGATATCGCTACGGCGCAACAGAGCGGTATCACCGACAGCGACCGGGGCGCTTGACACAGCTGCAGTATTTTCTGGTTATTTTCACCCCTTTCACAACCCTGCTCGGTGGTGTGGGTTAAACCACACCATTGAAAGACAATAGGGTTGCACCACATTGAGAGCTGGCAGGGGTTGGCAAGCAAGAAGGCTACAAATGCATGCACCTCAGGGACAGATATTCAGACTCTCAAACTTTTACAATATATTTTAGGTCTGTCACTTGTTGGGGCTCATTTTGAAATCAGTAAATAGGGTTTTCACCTGCTTATTTTCATGAAATTTAAAATTTTAGTTTTCCCATAGAGAGAACACAGGGGTGGTGGCCATTTTGAATTTCAAGTGTCGGTAAAGTTTGTGTAATTTGCTTTCCTAGTACCAAACTTATACACAGTGCCCCCTGATTTCATTCTTGATTTGAAAGTTTCCTTGAAAAAAGGTTTGGGGCAAAGTTTAATTCTTCCAATTTCCACGAGTGAAGTACACCTTGAATGGTAAACAAATGTCAATTATGATTAAAAACAAACCAACAATAGAAAAGTAACAGACTTTTCAACCTTGCAAACAAATTACTTGGTATTGAAATTGCTTCATGATTAAAAGGGCTTATTATTTATTAAAGTAGATATGATTAGAAATGGTCACTTCAATATTAAACTTGATGTTTACTGCTTTCTTCATCAAAATGATGCTTTGTACGACAGCTGTGCCATGCGATGGAAGAGGCCATTGCCCTCACAGCCTTGCTTGGATTCAATTAAGAAAAATGGCACTTCAATGCATTAATTAGAAAATCAAATGAATAAAAAAGTAATCATTTATTGATACGATGTGATGATTAAAGTGGTAAAATAGTTAGAGATGGACTGAATTACAGCCTGCAATATAGGTTGAGAAGACTCAAGGCTGGCTTGCAATGCAACTGAAAGTACCTGTGCATAGATTATAGTATTGTGTGGTTCACACTCCACATGAACATTGTGATTCCTGACAGGCACTTCATGTTATGTATAATACATACTGTAACTAACTAACATATATCTAAATCTAATATTCAGGGACTCTAGCAGTGATTTTTGTGGGGGAACATTGGTAAATGATTTGGGAACACTGGTAACATTACTGCTGTCCCTCTATCTAATTGCATTGATATACCAAGGGGAACACTGGTAAAATGACCGAGGAATATTCATTGACCAATAAATTTTCAACACCGTGGACTTATACAGTAGCCTTGCAAAACACACAGTAAATGATTGAAAACAGATACTAATTTCTTTTCACTCATGACATTGTGAATTCTAATGAAGTAAGCAGTTAACATGAATTGTTTGTTTTCGTGTTGACACTTCCTGTTTGAAATCATGAGTAGTCATGTTATTTATTCTGTGTATGTTTTATGAAATGGCCAACGTAGACCAGAATTACTCAGACGGTACATTTGCTTCACAGAGAACAATTTAAAGCTAGACAAACCCCCTTTTCTGAATGATAAGTACATGTAATATTGACGGATTCTAAAGTTCCCAGGAAAATCTCTCTCTAAGCAACATTCTTTAAAGGAGACTGAAATTCTCACAGCAAATAGCAACACTACGATTCATTTCAAAGTTACAGGTACTTAAAGAAAACACATTTAATAGTAACTCATTTACATCAGAAAGACACGGGCATGGATAAATAATAGAATTGCATGATCATGGTCCTATGGACATATCTGAGCGGCTACATTTGACCAATGGGTTTTGGATATACTTATCAGAAATACTGCGGCGACAGTACCCTCCCTTGTCAGTACTAGCTCACGGCGACAGTACCCTCCCTTGACAGTACTAGCTCACACACTGAGCATATACCCACTGACATACAGGTCACCTCTTCATACAAGTTATAACACTGTAAGTCTTTCAGCATGCAAAACAAATAACACAAGCAAAGGCCTGGAGAGGATGACAAATCGGGCGCCGTCTGCACTACTTTCTTGTCGATTTCCCCAGAAGTGGCTCTTTTTCATCTGAGTTTCTCTGGTGGCTGTGAGCATAAAGCAACCATGACGTACACTGATGTGTTTGTGAGAGAGAGGAAAAAAAGAAAAACAGATCTGACAATAGCGGAGGCAAAGAAGACGAAACTGACAAAAGGTTCTATTCTTGTCTTTTGAATGCAAATAGTGTTTCTTTCAAGTGAACCTGAAGACTAAGCAGCCCAAGAAACAAACCCCTCTTACAACTAACTCCCCTCTCTCTCTCTCTCTCTCTGTCAATTCACCGCTGACAAATACAGGCCTGTGAGGAACTCTGCCTCAACAGACCGAACACACCGTACAAAGGTTGTACAGATCACCTGATCGGACTCCTAAAGAGAGATCCAGCCATGACATGACTCCGTGGCATTGTCGTCTTCTGCCACCTAGAGTGAGCCTCTGAAAAGAAGAGTGAAATTGATACTCAAAATTTACATAATCAGTATTTGAGCAAGCTTGTGTTTTCACAGTTCCTAAGACCACTGAACGAAGATGTGGCCATAGTTTTGTGATTCTGGAATGTTGGGATCCCAATAGTATACACCAGTACCCCAACGGAGGGGCATTTCCCAAAGCACCTATGATTGATACACATGACCTTCAAAATCAACTTTAACTTGAGACTTCCAAACCACCATGGTCAAAACAGAGGTGGAGGAATTCACGGTGGATCTCTCTGCATACATTTTCCTTGACAGAATGATGACCTTTCCCCTAGAGAGTTATTTTCTGATGTCCAGTTGATGCTCAATGGACTGGCTGGATTGTCCAAACAAAGGCCATACACAGAGAGAGAATGGCCATCTCACATTCTGAAGTCTGCAGTGAGGCTCAGTAAACTCACAAACATAAAGCATGTACTGTCTGTGAGAATGTCAGTCAATTCTTGAAACTCGCGTCTGATGGGTAACAGTGGGCAGAAGCCATCCAAAGGTGGTAGTTGCGACACACTTTTATACAGCTGCCAACTAAGCTTCGGCTTTCATGACACCCTCCCATGACTTGAGCACGGAAATACGTTGAGCTCTGTGCGGGTGACTCAGGACTAGCTCTCTCAACTTCCGACAGTCAAGTAACACCAGGAGCTTGTGTAAAGAATTCATCTGTCACCAGGGTGCCTCGGACAAGTCCATGATTGTGGACACAACAGCATCTTGAAATGTCACACATCTGGCAAACATTTAACTAACGCTGGCGCTGGCATACAGGCAACTCTTTAGAACACCTACCCTACCAATGAAGTATCATACAACTAAGAAGCCCACTTGTTGAACAAATACTTCCTCATCATTAAAAGTCCTGTCTTTGTCAAGTTGGTGATCATAATACAAGAATATTTGAGATAATGTGAAGTTGATAATCACAATGGAAGACAATATCAGGTTGGATTTGTCTCTTGGATTTATTCATTTTGCAGTACGCTAATTCTCAAATTTTAGTTTTGTTGTCGAGTATTTTCCATAATAACCGACTATTATCAATGACTGTCTTCATGCCAGACAAAGTGAAACAAGTCTTCAAGTTAAAAGATTATCACTTCTGGGTTTTAACTTTTACTCAACATCGGCACGACTCACACCCTCTTTCATGCCTACACACTTCATTGAAAATGTAACTATGTTGGCTAAAATGATGGGGTCTGAAAGCTCTTAAACAGTCTAACTTTTGAACCCTTTCCATCCAAATGGTTCAGCCTAGAAATACCACTACTGAATAAAGCCAGTCCATTTTAAGTCCAGGGACAAAAAAAGGGTTGGAACAGCAAGCTTGGGGGGGGGGGGTTGTCATAGCTGATGAAATGAAAATGAGAAATAATTCATACACTTCATTAGAAGCTGCAGTCAGCAAACTTCAACTGCTGTAACAGGATTTTTGCCAGCTGGGATTTGTGAAAAATATTACTGAAAAGCAAAGCTGGGTTTTAGGAGAAAAATTATTGAACAGCCCCCACACTGATAACTACTTCACGCCCCCTTCTCATACAATCCCCTGCAAAGCCCTGCCCCACATTTTTACTGTGCCTCTAAAGAACATTTCTTTGCCTGACATGTTCTACCGAAAACCCTGACAGTTTGGATAAATCACCTTCCCTGGAATAAAGGAATAATATATCCTTCAACGTTACGTGCCTTTTACAAAATAACCTTTCATGTGTGAATGTTTGGTCTAAATTATATGTGACAGACTGTCACTGTCTTCCAGCCAGAACATGTACTGCATTTTAGTTTTATATCAGAGTCAATACAAGGCATGAGTTGCTGCTACACATGAGAATTTTCTAAACGATTTTCTGGGTAGTCCAACAAAGCTTGGCCAGTTCCACACCCCTCTACTGAAATGACCACGTACACACGATCTCTCAGTCGTACAAGCAATTGGATTCAAGACACCACAGCGATGTAGCAAAGGCCTAAATGACGTCAAATGACCTATTAAAAAGAAGGTTTGCTGCAAAACAGTCCAACACACTTCAATGACCATTCCCATAAAACGTCAATAAAAGCTGTAAGATAGCGCTATCCTATCCCTTGAAAATCTACTCCAGTTCGGCATATCAAAAAAGCTATGTCCTTTCTGTAGATTTTGGGGGTTTCTTTTGTTGGGCCGTTTTCTCTTATCCCGTCTAACTATCAATCTGTTAAATAGTAAATAATAGACACACGATGCTTTCGAACGGTTCGGTTTTTTGTGTTTGTGTTGAATGTGCCGATTGTTTCATACTCTGCCCGACCATAATTTCACTTTACGAGATACACAATCAACCTTCAACCGAGGCACATACCCACAAACGCATCCAAAGTTACGAGTGTGTGACCAATCTCACTGCGGTCTCATTACCAGCAAAGTTTACAACTCAATTGCATTATACCACTATTTTTAGTGTACCTTTTCTGATTCTAATTGGTGCGCTCGTAAAACAGTAACCATTGGAGCATTCAATTAGAATTAAACATGGTACCCACACTCTGTTTGTAAACAAATTATTTATATATTCAATTTCGATTTATAATAATACTGTTTGACTGTTTGAGGCATCTGCAAATATTAATCTGTTGATTTATCTCAGATCCTGAACTGTTTATTCGATAAAGCCTAATTTTTTGTCGCTTTACGTGAAATATGGATAACTTTGTCGTACAAAGTCCTAAACCCTAAACAGGATTCATTGTTAAAAAAGTATGTCATGCTGAAAAATGTCAGACATTTATTGAGAAATTGTTCTTCAAATTAACAGCCTTACATTTTTTTTTAAATTTCAAAATTGTGATAAATGACTATGACGTCAAAATTTCCATTCAACATCATGGAAAACATGGTATTAGTTTCCATCAACATTTGAGAGACAACAAACAGATATTGCTTTCTTGTCTGTACAGACAAGCGAATAAACATTCCCTGTCATGCTTTAAAACCAACAGTTATATAGGGCAGTGCGCTACTGTTTGTCGAGTTACGTCAAACCCAATAAATCATAAACAGCTTCGCGCCTCACACAGGGAAGAGCCGAGGCGGGTCTCCATTTTGACTATCAACAATTTACACAGACCCCCACGCTCGTTCGCGCTCGTTTCTCTGATTTCGTCAGAGCTGTGGACGCAGCTTTGCCAGAGACACAAATACTGGCTGACCCTGCATTCTGTTTGGCCGTACACAATCCGAGAGATGGCACTGTTAATAGTTATCCGTATCAACTGGTTACGCCTTTAGTTTTTCTCAGTTTGCGCAAATCGCAGACTTTACACCCCCCGTTTTCAGCTTTGTCCGCGGGAGGGGTGACCAAGCCTAGAACCCCGTTCTATATCTCAGGACTATGAGTTGTTGTTTTTTGTAAATTTAAGATAAAATTATAAAGTTCCATATTAAACTGAATTTAATACACGATTTCAGCGCAATTCATCTATGTTGGATCACCGGAAAGTAGCATTCCAACATCTCTCCCCTGGGTCTGCAATAATCCGGTAAATGACACCTATAAACTATGTACACGTATTTTACATGTAACTGTGCAGTCGAGTTCTGCCCGTTGTTGGCAGGACCGCGTCGCGCTAAACAGAATGTTTACCAATTTCACACCTCGCCTCCCATGTGATTTTATTAAATTTCAACTTGTGAGACCCGCTGATTCAATTGCTGACAGGAGTTTTATCCGAGAAACATTAGTCTTGAATCCATTCGCAACTGTTTTGTGGGAATCCACTGAGTCGATACCTTGTCCTGGAAACTTGGCCGCTGTATCCGATTCTAGCCAAACCATGTTTAATTTTCCCTCCGATCTTAGATATGAAAACCCCTGGAAACCACTCTGAGATATGTTAAACTTTGTTTGGGGCTCGATGCCAAAGACAGTGGACGTGCTAGATACACGTAGCTGGTAAGCCCAGTTAAAATGACGCTGCCTTTGTCATCTGTCAGTGTGCTAGCCAGTTCATTATGTGTGCAACTGGCCATAGATAATTTCCCCTCCGATTGTCCACTTTACCTTCATAATGGAAAACAACAAACCTGTCAACTTTCCGAGCGGTTTTACTCCGCACGCCGCTTGGCCGAGAACATCAGAACGGGCATTAGAATGTGTGGATGGCAGTGTGGGAGTAATTACTACAGATGTTTTGGTGTTTCAATCTCCAGGATACACAATCGTAGGGCCTGTTTCTATGACATGACTCACTGAACGGATAGGGTTAAACTAAAGACACACATTTGTACACTTGCTCGGCCATCAAGCGATATTACACTTACTTATATTCGCTCCGGAGAATGATCCACTCTCGTTTTCCCAGTATCTCAGCCACGATCCGGTCGCGCTCTCACTCAGCGGTGGGCTCCGATCTGAACTAGAATTGTCCATTTCTGCATGATTGTCACAAAACTACTCGCGTACGATGCGTTAGTTCCTTCCGAGAGGCAGCCATGTTGTACAACAAAATGGTCCGAGTCAACCGGTAAACGTCACTGAATAGCAAGGGGGCAGACGGTGAACGGAACAGCTGCAAATAACATCGAAGAAATATAACCGTTTGGGCTTGAACACAAATTATGATGTCAAAATAAGGAACTATACAGCCCTCATGACTCACAACTTTGTGAAGAGAAAGCGGGATCGTAAGACTCCGGGTAACTGCGAACACCCATTCGATTCCCGGCGGGAAGTGAAAGTAACAGCCAGGCCATCAAAGTTGCTAAGAGAAGGGAAAGAGTCACTCCGTCAAGGAACTGGTTAATGAATATTCATAACCTTATGCATTATTTATTTTCCAGTTGCCGTTCTACACTTTCTCTGTGAAACAATATAAAAAGACATGGGGAAAACTTGACAACTCATCAATCATAAACTGTGCAAATGTTACGTAACATATAATTGAAAAAGCGTGGAAAGTAAAGTTTAATACTAGGGAAAATGCGGATTTTGTCTAAATTGCAGCAAACGGGATCAACTGACACACTTTTACAGTAAACGAATCCTCGGAGCCTCTCTCAACAACTGATGCGGAAGTTTGCTATTTCCAAACGAGCTTAGAATTAAGAGTATATACTATAATCAATGTGCTATAATCATTTTTCATTTTATTTCAATGACAGGTAAATATATTTGCTTCATAACTTGAAGGCCTTTTTTCCTACTTCAAGTAGACCTACTACTCCTCGGAATTCGACGTACATTTTTTGGCAAATCCAGTCAAGTCAGGCTGGAGTAGTTAACAGAAAGCGATATGTCTGGCTGCAAGTCAAAACATATCGAGAAAGAGCCGGGAGAGGGGCCGTCTGGTATTCTTCTAGAAGTACAAAAGTTTCAATTTCTTTTCCCATTCCAGCCATTGAAACAGGTCGGAAGACAATGAGATCGCTGGTAGCAATACAAGCAACGATTGGAAATCGTAAACAATTCTTATTTACTCCTCCTTTCTGGCGCAAACTCAGTTTGAATACGGTCCGCTCAATGGGACTGGCAGCACGCTCGTCCACATTGTGCCTCCCTGCATAATGGCTATGCTTGCCTACCCATGCTGAATTAACGGCCACTAGCGGAACAGTTGCCATCTAACAGGCTCGCTAAAACAAAAATACAGCACAAAAGTCCGTGGTGCTCTGATGAACGCCGCCTTATCACCCGTTATTATTCAACTCAGTGCGGCTTATGTAAGAGAGTTGTAAAGTTCGTTGTGTCGAGGGACCGATCGTTCGGCCAAGAATGAGCGGGGATTTCGTTGTTACGGTAACTCTTGCCCAATTACACATAATTATTTCCGGTGAATAATGTTGTTTGTTTTGCTCTCATTCGATTAAGGCTGCAGTCATTGGGTGATACGCCATCAAGTGGTTAAATGGCTAGTCTCAGAAGTGCGGGAAAAATATTAAAGATCTGCTTTGTTGAGCTGACAACTTTGAAGCCTTGTAAGGACATATACAGACTAGGACTAGGTTGGCTAGGGCAGGAGACTATGGTTATTAACATATTGTACTTGTTAAGATGTAAATGGTGACTGAATTGTCCATAGGGCTGGGCAACTTGAGAGTTGCAGGTCACAATAATAAATAAATACTACTACTATTAACATGTTGTTCACTGTAATTCAAAATGAACGATGTCAGCGAATTCACTGGCAATGTTCTATATATCGGTGAATGACTCCCCCCCCCCTTCTAGATACCGATAGATACCGCGATCCCCTCCCCTAGTCCTCCAATACTCTCAATTTTTAGTCGTAAATATATTATAATCTCTCTCTCTCTCTCTCTCTCTCTCTCTCTCTCTCTCTCTCTCTCTCTCTCTCTCTCTCTCTCTCTCTCTCTCTCTCTCTGATGTTCAAGCGATCATGCAATCTGCCATGCAATTTGAGTTTTATAGTGTTTCTTTATATTTTAAACTCCAAAATTACTTACTGTGATATTGACATTCTAGTATTGTTATATTTTTAATATCTACGCAATAAAACTGGTACTTGTTACGACAAGGTGATATGTTGTATTGGCTAACCTTTCACGCGATCATCACACTCAAGCATACATAAACACAAATGCATATACATACGTACCGTACATATAAGTATATGTAGGTACGTAAATATATATATATATATATATATATATATATATATATATATATATATATATATATATATATATATATATATATTGTATATAAAGATCGATGGATCGATAGATTAATAGATTGATAGACAGATAGTGAAAGGATTCCTAGTTCGACTCTCATTTATGATTGGGACGTACGTACGTAGGAATCGAGCTAGGAATCCTTTCACTTCTGTCTGGTGTTTACATGATACATGAAAATATATATATATATATATATATATATATATATATATATATATATATATATATATATATATATATATATATATATATATATATATATATATATACATATATATATATATATATATATATATGTAATGTATTATATTTATATATACATATATACATATATATGATGTATGTGTCTATGTGTCTATGTATGTATGTATGTATGTATGTATGTATGTATGTATGTATGTATGTATGTATGTATGTAATAAAGAAGCAGATTTACTAGTAGATCTTTGGTCAATTATCTGTTTTCAATTCGCCTTTGGACTAATCATAACAATTTAGTATTATAATGTTGAAGATTTACCGGACTTTACTAACTGAACTAATAAATTTGACAGACATTGCCACCCGTTGCTAACATCTGTCAACTGACCTGTGAATCTGATACAAACAGTCGAACAGTGCTTGCTTCGTCTGCCAATAGTTTCTACATAAAAAGGTCAAAACGCTCTGAAAAGTAAATTTTCTACGACTGGACCAATGCACGTTGTTTGTTTTATTTCTCTGTTTGGAGCTCACACGATATTTTAGATTTGTATGCTGGATGGGAGATGATGTGCCGCTCCTGTTCTTTCAACATGTTTTTCCTGCGAAAATCAATCGATGGATTCTTTGCCAACAGACGCAAAACAGGAAAAGAGTTCAATGGGTTTTACATTTGGCCGGAAAGACTGGGACATTTGTAACAGTGAAAGCAGCTGTATCTTCCATCGAACTGTCTGCTCTCACTCAAGTACCCAGGGTCTCATGACATGTTTGCTAGATATTAAATCTAATATGTCACCCCTGGGTGACGTGACCAGC
Source organism: Ptychodera flava (assembly GCF_041260155.1). Lineage (NCBI taxonomy): Eukaryota > Metazoa > Hemichordata > Enteropneusta > Ptychoderidae > Ptychodera > Ptychodera flava. Next base: position 26,244,755 of record NC_091938.1, on the reverse strand, counting down.
TTTTCGTGTTTGAACATCATTTCTTTCTGACCATCATATTCTAATAGACATTGTTTGAAAATATAATCCTCTCTCTCTCTCTCTCTCTCTCTCTCTCTCTCTCTCTCTCTCTGATATATTAAACTTTTTTAACGTTCTATATCCAATATAGAGATCTGTTTGAGTCGCGTTTACAAATTCAAAGTTTCTGTAAAATGCAAGTTTGGATAGCATGTCATGTTTTAACAGCGCACGAGTCAGCTTGGCAATTTTACTGTCTCTTACTGTGATCCCATCTATACTTAGTTATCTTGCAATATTTGTATGCAAACCCACGGGCTTATTGTTTAAAATTTTAATCTACACCAAAGTCTTACATGGTTATTCAATAATATTCCCGCATGTATTAATTCTGTTAATGATGCTGATTTGTGGTGAGAATTTCACATGTGAACAATGAAGTCTATCTCATCTTTAGGATAGAATGCGCACCAGGAATAGTGGTTTTCACTGCTTCTCTGATCTGCTGCTCCTATGGATTATTTCGTAGCCTATGGAGTAAATACTGTTTTTCACAGACTATCTTCATAAAAAAAACAACAAGTACGTTTCCACCATAGAGTTAATGCAGGGTATAGCAATCATTTTGAAGTCAAAATATCGTTAAAGTTTTAGGTAGTTCAAGTTTTGACTCTCGTCCAAAGCTTTGCACAGTGACCCCTGATTTTCATTCTTGAAGATCAAGAATCGGTCACAGTTTCTTCAATGAAAGTTTGAGCGAAAGTTTAAAACTTTCTGTTTTAAGTACCGAATAACGATAATGTCACTTCATACAGCAATTTAAGTTGTTGATCTGGAAACAGCAGTCAGCTAAAGTTGAATGTGTTGAACGGATGTGAAGTGAACGGCAGCCTTTCTCCATCATGTAGTAATATATCGTGTGCTACGTGGCCAGTCTCGTAGCGGAATTAGTAAAAAAAGGAACACAGGCTGTGACATTTCACAACTACTTTCCGCTATCGGTGTTTTTGTTCTGTGTACGTATACAAGCAACAGTTTTACTTACTATGCTGTATCGTTGTAGTAAGCACGGTACCAAGGCTTGGCTATGCACTTCAGTTGTTGTCGTCGGCATGTTGATATAAGTCCGGACTTAAAACCCACTTTAAAAAATTCACATACGAACATATGTAAGTCAGTACGATAATGAACATAAGTTCGACAATTTCAATGGAAAGGTGATAGAACAGACCCGTTGTTCGACACACAGTATGAAAATATATGAATAGCTTGTATTTATGAACCCATTGATGGTTGAGTTTTTTTACATTCGTTTCTTACAAAAGAAATTGTATGTAAGAGTTAGCTGTGACGGTTCTGGAAAATCGAGTGGCCGTGGGAAGAAACACCCATTATCAACGTTGACCTTGTATCGCCTTCTGGTTCTGTTATATCTGTTTGACGTCGTGGTGAGCACGGTTACTGTACTGTCGGCAAAACTTTGATATAAACCCCTGTATCCGGCTGATTCTATGCCGAAAACGGGTGTTCAGGCGCGCAATTGTCGCCGTTCGGCCTTGTTCTCAATTTTGAAAGAGGAAAGCTCATGAAAAAGGCCGAAGAAAGTCATCCATTGTTAAAAGAGGTCGAGGAACTCTCTCTGTACTTTTTTTAGATTATGGACCCTGTGGCGAGACTATCAAGGGGAATTGCGTACCCATGCGTGTTCCCAAAATCACTGGAAAAGGGGCGTTTTTTGTTTATTATCACGGTCCGTGAAAACGAGTAAGAGGGGGTACCTTTTTCCAAAACCTGGTCCGTATAAAAGCATTACAATACCCTTTAAAACCTGGTAAATAATTTTCTTGTCAGTACAACCATGCCATGGCTAAATTGAAAATGAGAATGCTTTAGATAATGACGTCATCAAGTACACTGTTTTTCCAAAAAGTAATCATGTTGCTTAAAACTTGAATGAGGCAAGCGGGTAATGAATACAGCAACAATAGTCTGTATTGATGTGTTAAAACGATCTCATTGCTCTATACACTGAACGTTGACATGGTTATAACATTACTGTATTTTGAAATTATCTCTCTCTCCTAGAGTTTGTAAATTAGGGTTGTTTTTGTTTGTTTAATTTTCTCCTATTCTTCTTAAAATAAGGGTGTCTTTTTGTCGAAAATCCCAGATAAGGGGTGTTTTGAAATACCGCGGAACAAGGCTGAGCTTGCATTAGTACCCACCCAAGCATCCTGTGAGTGCCACCGCCTGGCTTATAGACACGTCGATTTAATGGTTAACAAGTCGAAAGTCAAGAAATCTCTGATTTCGATTCAGAAACAGTTGAATAAAGGGAAACAATGCGCCGAAACCGTTCAGAACGTATAGTGCTATTGTAATTGCGAACTTTCTCACATTGTGATCGGCTACAGACTTGCAACGTCGAGAAACCGAGATATCTTACACTGCATGCATGAACGGATGCAGTTTAAACAAGGGATCTGCGGTTTAAAGGTAAACAAACCGTTATACCGCATGAGCAAAGAACATCCGTACGGCTTCCCCGGGTGTGCCGTGTATTATAGGCCGTGGAAAAGGCGTGGTAGGGGTAGGTATTAAAGGCTGGGGATTTTGACGGTTGAATTACTTCCATCCCATTTGTAACTGTCTCATTTACTGAGAGACTCAAAGCCACATAACCATAAGAGAAGCCGATCTCTTCAGGTCCTGAGAGACCCACACCAGGGTAGAATTATAGACGGACAATGACAATCTAGTAAAAGAACAGGACGCAAGTCGTGAATTCAGAGGCAAATGTCATTGATAGAACATTTGTCTGGCCGGAAATGTCAGTTTGTTCTTTGCATTTGAATTGCATTTCAATGCAATCTTCCAACGGATTGTCGTCAGTCTCAGTTGTTCACAAGAATGATTAAACATTTCTGTGAAAACTGACCGAAAAGCTGAAATGATGGACTCTCTATATATTGTTTTCCAGAACATCTTGTGTGATCATCTTCATCAATGAAATCGTATCCCTCGCTTGTTTCAAGGCTGACTTTATGCAGAGGGCTGGTAAAATGTATGGTTCCAAAGTTGTAATTTTTACATGACTAACCCGCTTTGCCTGTTCCCTGAATGACACTACAGCGGTTCCAATAGAAGGCTTGCAGATGATGATAGAATTAAAGTTAAACTGCCTGCTCGAGGCGGCTCATCGAATAACGGTAAAGAGAAAATTCAAATCCCATACAAGGAATTTTGAACGAGATACTGCACTACACAAATCATAAGCTTACCGTCCATATTTGTGAAAATTGTACTGTTGCTGGCGCAAGATCGTCAGTTGACGAGCTTGGTGGAAGTTTGACCGAATCCCTCTAATGTGAATTCTCGGTGAAACGGACGGTTGACTACCATATTTATGTCAATCACTGTAAATGTTTAACTTTGGCAGAAATAGGTGCAGGAGAGGGAACGCTACGTCCAATATTGAATGAGTTTAACTGGCGTTACGATCTGACTGACAGCTTTTGCAAGCTTTAATGGTATTTTATCCATTCTACAAAACGAGGTATGGGTTTCGTAAATTTGGCGATGAATGGACACTTCATCTGGTCTGGCGACCAGACGAACACATGGTAAAACTTTCAGATCGCTAGACCATACAAATTACCGCAAACATATGGGAGGAGTGCCATTTCACAGCAAATTTACAACTGCACCATTACGTCACTGTTCTGACCCCGCTTTTTTCCGACGGGACGGGTGTTTGGGGAATAGAGAAGAGGCGGCGGCGATTTACATCCATCAAAGCGACGTAAATCCCGCCATGGGTGTTCGGTTTATTAAAAAGTTTTGAATCCCACCGTGGAGGTCTCCTCTTCTATACGTCCATGATCACACACATGCACAAACCTATATGCAACTGTGTCATTTATAAAACTTTGTTCAGTCTGGACCCTTTGATGCATTAGTGGTTTTTAAGTCTCAGAAGAGTGGCCTAGGAGTGGTTGCATTGTGTAATCCTAACCACCAGCTTCCTGTACAAATTTTACAAAAAAATTAACTAGACCGAAGGTTTGCCTGCCAGGTATTTCTCTTTCCGTTGCTGCGTAATGAAGCCCTGTTTCTCCATCCATAGTATTCAGGCTCTGCCAAGGGCTGTACACGTTACCTGGCAATGACTCCGATTTCTCATCTTTTCTTTAGACAAGAGTGGAAAGGTTAACCCCTGTCAAGAAGATGTTGCGCTGGTTTGTACTTTATATTTCAATTGATGACAAGTCATAACCAAGAAGCAATACTCTTCAATGTAAATTTTATTTCAACACAAAATGCATTAAAAAACTGTAATTTTCCATTTTAGTTACACATGGGAGCAAACCCATCGGATGCCAGCTACACGCAGAGGTCGAAGTCACTATGCTCTTTCGACACCATTATGTTCGAAATCTCCGCAACAAAATATACAATCGAGGTAGGGCTACTGAACCACTGGCAGCAAATAAATGTTCTTCCAGATGGCACCCATCGTTTGTCGCTTTCTACAAAGCGGCAATCTTAACCAAACTTTGCAAGTATGTTTAGCCTACGGTGTCCATTTCGATGAACACGTGATCCTGTACCCTGGTCTGACTTTTGGTTTATTTTTTCATTCATTCCTTTACTTTACCATCTTTTTACATTCTATACAGACTTGTCATATTTTTCAGTCTGTCTAGCTAGTCTTTATTTATTTATTTATTTATTTGTTTGTTTGTTGTCTTTTCATATATTTGCATGGTCTGTGTATCTGTTGTTAACTTTTTGATAGTAAGTCTGAGATCCCTGTTTTCAGTAATCTAAATCTAATATACATATATACGTTGGTAACAGAAAGTGGAAATGCATGTACTTACATGTACTATCAGTAGCAGTAATCTTTGATGATTTTTCGCAATTTTTGTTCCTGATGTAAACTGCACTTTCTTGTTCTACTACCGAAAGCATGTTGAGATATAGTATGTATTCAGCTTTTCAACTCAACCTAGCCCCATGGGTAAACTGCATTGTTATTGTCGACAATTGAATTCTGGTCCGGACTAGAATTCAAATGTAAATAATAACAGTGTACTTTACACGTGTACACAGTGAGTTGACAAGCTAAATAAAATGTTTCAACATTCTTTGGGGGGAGGTAGAGCAAGAACTTTCGATTGACATACAAAACAAATGTAGTGAGAAAAATTCATCATATGTTACAACTACTGGCCGTTTAAAATGACTTGAAATTCAAGTTTTTATTTTGAGTTTAAAATTATCCAATGAGCAGTCCATACGAGCATGTGAGAGCAAGGCATTGAATAGACAGTGAATAGACGAGACTAAGTGCACAAAACATAAAAAGCGCTGTAACCGTTTCTAATAGGTTTGTACCAATTATGTCAAGCCTCTCCATCTACACTCACATGCAAACGATGCTAGTTAACCGTTACTGATAGCTGTCATTCAACTGACAATATGTGAACCCCTCCTGATATGAGTATGCCTTGCAGCCCTTGATAATTGTAATAACTGTATATATTATGCCTGTCAACTATTTACTGATATCCATCATTTAACTCATTACAATGTGAGGAACATTTTAACGATTATACTTGTCCACTCTTCATACTCACACGAGTCAATCATACATGTCAACCCATTCTGATAGACATCAATGGACCTATTACATCTGTCAACCCCTTGTCATAGCCGTCAATAAACACATACATGTCAACACTTTCTGACAGCCGTCAATGAACCCATTATTGTACGTGTCAACCCATTCTGATAGCCACCAATGCACCCATTAGGGAGCGTTCAGTTATTATGGCCGGGGGTGGGCCGGCAAATTCTTCCTGCGCATCAGTCAAAATAAGTGAACCCCCCTACCCATTGTACCAAAAAATTGATGACCCCCCTTTCAAGATGACAAAAATTTCATGACACCCCCCCCCACATTGCTTGAGTAAAGTTGCACACACAAACACCTCGGGGGTATGGAGCGATAGAATCCCCCAAAAAAGAGCTTAGATTTTTTCAAATGACCTTCCTTACAAACTCAAAAGGTGTTGATGCTCAGATTTCCCCTTCTGACTTGCTTATAATTTTGAAATTACCCCTCAAAGGGGTTGGACAGAAATTACTGGTGGAACGCAATATTTTTGCGCAAGCGTGTGTGTACAAAATTCTGATATTTGGATTTAATTAAAAATCAGCTGTTGATAATGTTGATTCACTATACATGGTATACATATATTTTCTCATACATATGTGAGTAATGCAAAACTATATCTATGCATTTATAGATATTTGATAATTTACATAAATGTACTTAAATGAAATAGGGTTGTTACAACTGGCATGTGGACAAAAAGTTTGACCTTAGAATTTCACCAAAAATGTTCATCCACTATACATGGGAGTCAATGATAAAATTGTGAATAATGTTTTTTCCCATGAAAAACTTGGTATACTTGTGCATATACAGACCTTCAATAATCAACATAATTGTACTTGATTAGAATATGATGGTTAAATGTGCATATTATGTGTTCAAGAAATCTGATTATGGAATTTCACGGAAAATGTTCATCCACTATACATGGGAGTCTATGAGGAAAGTATGAATAATTTTTTTCCAATACAAAAATAGGTAAACCAATGTATTTATGTACTCTCGATTATTGATATCAATGTACTAGATTAGATTAGGGTGGTAACAAATGGATGTGTTTGCCAGAAATTGGATTTTGGAATTATACCAAAATGTAGATTCACTGTACATGGGAGTCTATGAGGAAAATATGAATAATTTTCTTCCAATACAAAACTATCAAAATCTGTGTATTTAGAGACATTTGATAATTCATTTTAAAGTACTTAGTTAGCCTAGGATGGTTAAAGGTTGATATGTGTGCAAGAAATTGGATTTTGGAATTTCACCGAAATGTTGATTCACTATACATTGGAGTCTATGAAAAAACTTAGAATAATTTTTTTACAATGCTAAACTTAATTAATTTGTGCTTTTATAGGTGTTTGATAATTGATACAAATGTACTTGATTCAAATGGGGTATTTAAAAGTTCAGATGTGGACAACAATTATGATATTGGAATTTCACCTAATAGTATTATTTTAACTTTTCATGGTACTAGTAGTCTCAGTACAGGTAACTGTTAAATGATTAAACTTGCTATATCTCTAATATGTAAGTAATAGGAATTGTTCATTACCCTCAGTGCAGTGAGCTTGATTTAAAATAAGACAAGCCACAGAGTTGTCAAGTTAAGATGTTCATGTGACTGATAATTATACTTTTGTTCGGATTTACAGGTGAATAACTTCAGAGAATGAAATCATGCAACGAATCATTTGTATCTCCCAGAATATTTCTGAACACTGAAACTGCTTTTTGACGGGACGGATACTTATGAAAATTAAGTGACCCCCCCTCTGAGCTGTTTGAAAAACACATGACCCCCCCCCCCCTTTGCAGTTTTCAAATTTGAGGTGACCCCCCCTGGATTTTGCCGGCCCACCCCCGGCCATAATAACTGAACGCTCCCATTATATCTGTCAACCCTTCTCATAGCCGTCATTGAACACATTATATACATGTAAACCCTTTCTGACAGGAGTCAATGAACCCATTACATCTGTCAACCCCCTCCCGGACCGATAGCAATCAATGAAGTCAATGTACATGTCCACCCTTATGATTGCCATCAATAAACCCATTATATCTGTCAACCCTTTCTGATAGCCATCAATGCACCCGTTATACATGCCAACCCTTTCTGATAGACATAATAATATGCACCCATTATATCTGTTTACCCTTTATGATAGCCATCACTAAATCAACCCTTTCGTAGGAAGCCATCACTGCACCAATTATGCTTCTGTGTCAACACGCACAGAAAGTCGACATTGAATCCCAAAGTTCTTAAATGTCAGCCTTTACTAATAGTTACCATTATACCCATTATGAACCTTTCTGATTTCCATCCTGAACCAATTCCTAGCGTGATTTTAAATTCTGTCAAATTGCAGTCAACATATCTATATTATACTTGTCAATTTCTGATATCCATCAATATATCCATTTTGCCCCGATGAAACCCTTTCCAACGGCCATCATTGTACAAGTTATCACCACTTTACACCTTTCTAATAACTGCCGTACCCTCTGTACCATGGCATGTCTGCCAATCTCTCCATATCAACCCTCTCCCGATCAGTGTTAGTACTTTTGTTATAGTTTTTCTCCGGCAGGACTTTATCGTATTTAACGATCAAGATCCAGGAACACGATGCAAATAAAAGTTAACTATTACTGCTACTATGACTACAGCTAACACATTCGCGCAGGGATTTATTATACCCCTCAGACAATTTCTCATATCCAATACTGCCATGAATTTGCCTATCAATCCGTTCCTGGTAACTATTAGGGAGCATTCGTTTTTTTTACGGGGAGGGGGTTGGAAGAAAATTATTCATAGTTTCCTCATCATAAACTACAATGTATAATGAATGTATAGTGATATTCCAAAATCAAATTTCTTGCACACACATACACTTTTACTCTAATTCAAGTACATTAATATAAATTATCAAGTGTCTATAAATACACAGATTTAGCTAGTTTTATATAGGACAAAATGTCCTTAGTTTCTCCATGGACTACATTATGTATAGTGAATCAACATTTCAGTGAAATTCCAAAATCAAATTTCTTGTTCAAATGTATGTAATTACAAAGTCCAAAATTTTTTCAAACACTTCATATAACACCCTATTTTCAACAATTTGAGCTATTTCCCAGTATTCGAAGTATTATAAGCTTATATGTTATATCGTGAACATGGCATGACACTTATTTCTGTCGATCAACTTGCACATTTTATTTTTGTGAACAAAAGTGCTCTTTTCCGCTTGTTATCACCTGTTCAGACACAATAAAGCCACGTTCGTATTCTGTTTTATATAATTTTTGGTCAATTCTGTAGGTTTTTTGCCACAATTCCATACAAAACTTCGTAAAGTTTGACCCCTACCTAATCATTGATAGTAAAATTTTACCCCTTTTGTAAAATTCATCCCCCGATTTCCACTGACTTCCCCCCGTAAAAAACGAATGCTCCCTTACTGTGATCCGGGGCATCCGTCAACCTTTCTGTTCCTATTCAGAGATAGCTGTAGCCCTGTGCGTCTGTCGACCCTTTCATTCCAACTCTGAAAACAACAATGCAAGATATGTAGCTGGTTATAGGTAGCTTTGTGTCTTTTTGCCATTGCAGCATGATCAGAGAAAAGCTATGAAATCAACCGACCGGCACTCTGGGAAACCAGACTAACATTGAGATGGGTAACATGAGGGTAGGGTAGCGTGGTACAGCAGTCAAATATCCAGATCCTTTTGAAAACTAGGAAGGGTAGAATACATGAACTTTAACTCATGCATCGCTATACTTTGATGTGATTCAATTGATTGCAGTAGGATGGATAGACCTATATACAGGGAATGGGGGGGGGGGTTTATAAGCGTCCCCCGATGAAATGAATCCCTCTTTGTCTACTCTGTAAGCTACCCTTTCATCCTTTCCCTTCTGGTATCATAAATATTTATTAGGTGTGTTGGTAAACCCTTTCCAAGGACTCCTGTCTGCTTGAAGTCGATACAAACAGTAATATTTCAACCTGAAACAAAATTATAAAGGCATCAAAAAGGCTGTTGAACCCAAGTGAAAATGTTACAACCGCAGTGGACGGACATACACACACACATACACACATCTACAGGCTCCGCCATTCTATAGATATTTAAATCAACTGGGAGCTAACCACTCCCACTGAATTTTGAACGACATTGATTATATTACATGAAATAAATTAAAAGTATGTTTTTATTTACTATGCTGTCAGGAGATTGAATATTTCTTTCCTTGTTGGTTTGTTTTTTATTTTTCCCATTCTACATAGTAAGAGCACTACATGGAGAATCTCTGGAATATCAGTTAGGGCGAGGAATGCCGGTGAATAATGGATGTCACGACCAGGTTAAGGTGGAGTCAGTGAAAGACGATACCTCTGTAAACACAATACAAGATGAACAACGCAGCCAGCCGCTCTATCTTAGACCTCAAGCAATTTTATTGGGGACTTTTGTTGATGAAATTTACGAGTTCCCTCAACAGGCACTTTCCAATCCATAAATAACAAGAGAAACGATTTTAACTATTTTGAAAATCTCTCTCAAATTTGAAAAATCTTAATCATACTGATATGTCTACTTCAGGGAATTAAATAAAAGTAAGGTATTTCTCGAAAACTAGACGACTTGGAGCGATCACTTAGGGTTAAAATAACATTTCTTTCCTTTTAAAACTGTCTCTCTGTCTCTATACAAAGAAGTTTGACCTCAGACAGGCAGACTCCACCGTACAGACATTGCGATATCTGAGTTGTGCGTGCTCCACGTGTCTAGGATTGATTTAGCATGTCGCATTTTACTAAGTTTCTAGGTTTGGCCGGAGTTAAAGGAAATGTGGAGAATATATTAAACATTTGATATACATGTGCGCTGTAGACTCACTGCATCAGGTACGGACGATAACAGCGTTAGGTTCCAATCAAAGGATAAACATACGCTCTCTGAGAGCATGGTTTAACTTATCTTGATCACAGAGATGGACTACCTCTTAAAGGTCAACGATGTTTACTCCAAAAGCTGCTTTGTACACTTCGCTCATATTATCTTTGGCAACTTCAACTTATTCCCGAATGGAATAAAGAAAGGACGTTGGAATCACTTTAGAATCAACAAAGTTTGAAAATTTTAGTGAATTTTACTTGGCTGTTACAAGTTCCAGGCGTACGGAATTAGTCCCACATATGCCAATACTACGATAATAGTGTTATTTGAGATCAGAACTCATTTTCCTGAAAATCCGTCCGTCTGACACTTTCTACCTTAATCACACTTTCTCCTTATATTTTTTGGAGGGGATTCGTTTTACACTGAAAACAGTGCCCATTTCTTTGCCTTGGTAGATACAAAACTGAGAACACGATTGGAACTAATTTGGGATAATTGGATGGTGAAGTATTGTCTGTTTGATCTACAAATATAATCATCTGCTTTTCTTTTCAAGTTACACACTGTTTTATGAGTAATTTGTAATATTGCAACATTCAGCTATATGGCACCTAATACTTTTGAGAACTTCGGAAAGTATGAAAATCCAATTATCCCAAATTAGTTCCAATCGTGTTTGAGTATCAAATATGATAAAAAACACAAAAATAACTTTAGAAACGGTTGGCATTCACCAGAATCTGCACGGACGTCATAAAACAGGTGGAACCCTTGTTGCAGTGCTGGTTTAGGAAATGCGTGCCAAGGGTTAACATGGCTCCACAGCTGTTTTTGCAATGCACAGGATCTCAGGAATGGTGCAGGTTCTCGAATTACCGGTGTTTCATTACCCAATGCAATACTTTATGTGTTGATGCCAGTTGTAACGTGAACTTTACCAAACGCCAATTTCAGCACAGTTATTTGCATTCCTCTCCGTTCAAAGCTTCAACACGTTTCCGAAGTACCAAAACAACAGATAGATTATTGTCCAGCGTGTGGAAAACAGGGGAACAATGATTTGTTCACTGTGTATACAATTGACCCATACTCGGCATTCAAGAAGGCTTTCCAAAAATTCAAAATACAATCACACGTTATCTTGAAAGAAACAATGTATAAATGAACAAAAACTTTTGTTTTGAAGCAAAAATATTTACTCTGCACCAAAAGAAGCTACGTATACAAATATCAACAATTGATAACCTTTTAGTTGAAAATGGCATGGCGATCAGCTAAAACGTGCTATGGCTGTTACTCCAAATATGTTGCGATGGTGTTCTTTCGTACACGAGCAATAAAATGTCAAACACGATCAGGAGATGAAACATCGGATCTGGGGAGGAATCCTTGAAAATTTTTATCTCAATGCCCCTATCTACTGATCCACCGAGGGGTGTAAGAAAGTCTGTTGATGCGAGGGTTACCGAAGTTAAGGTGTTCAACCCCCTCCCATTAAACGGGCCTACGATCAAAACCAAGGGGTTTTGGCTAAACTATGATGGTGAAAGATTTTAATTAAAAAAATGCACTTGTCTTGGGTATGGAGAAAAAACTAAGTATCCGTATTTTCGTTCTGATTGTCGCATGAATATATATCTGACCTTTTGAGAAATAGGGCGGGGACAGTCAATGAACTCCTGGTGGGTTCTTGTTTGCATTCAACAATAGAGGGCGATGTTTCATTGCCTGAGTAGCCTGGAGACAGCCTGTTGGTCCTGTCCCCACTTCTCTTCACAGGCGGCCGGGACGTATTGAGTATTTCTCACTGTTTTCTCTATCCTCTCCCTTTCTTCATGCTCTGACTGATCGGAGTAAATAAAATAAATAATTATATAACCTAACCTAGCCTCTTGACTCTTGTTTTATTTTACACCCGATTACAAGGACGTTTATCTCTCATATACACATCTTGTAATTAATTAGTAAACACAACTAATTATGCTAATCCGTGGACTTATCAGGACTTTTATCGGTTGGGCAACATTGCGAAAGATAGGAAAAGTTCCTTTTTCATCTACATCTCTATTTGAATTGATCAAAGTTGATGAAACTTGCCATGTACATTGCAGATACTATGATATAACATTTTTGACAGTCCTTTAGGGGCGGCGTCAAAAGTTCAATGTCGGATAAAAAGCTTAATCCTTTTAATTGGGGTTTTGACCCCGAAAAGTTTCTATCCGACAAATCGATTTAAGGTCTTACCTCTGAAAGGAGAAACCTGGACTTTATTTGTATTGCTCTTGTTCACTCATCGATAAACTTCAAGTTTGTTGTTAATATTGTTGTATTTTCATTGGATAAAACACAAAATTAAAATGTGTACTCAGTGTAAATGAAGTATTATTTTAGTCGTTTTTTATTTCACCCCATAATTGACTGGTCCTTTGCTTCGCTTTACATAGAAAGAGCCTGCTAATAGGTTCAATGTAAGTCGATTAAGTTTCTAGGGAGGGGGGGGGGGAAACTAACATTGAACTTTTGACGTCGCCCCTTAGCATTCTTATTTCAACTACTTATGCATACTTAACAAACTTACCTAATTAGGGAGATATATTTGAATTGACTCTATCAAAGTTGACGAAATTCGCTATCTCCATTGAAGATACTATGATACCACATCAAAAGTCTTTCGGCATTTTTACTTCAGCCACTACAAATTTGCATATATAAAACTTCCTAATTAGGGATATATATATCTGGAGTGACTTTATAGAAATTGATGAAACTTGCTATGTTAATTGAAGATAATATGACATAACATTGTTAAAACTTTTTTAGTATTTTTCTTTCAGCTATTAATTTGCATTTTTAACGAACTTTCCTGATAAAGAATATGTCATATCTGAACGGACTTGATCAAAGTTGACAAAACATGCTATGTACATTGAAGATACAATGATAATATAACTGACAGTCATTTGGCATTTATTACACCAGCCAGTAACCAATTTGCATATTTCACTAACTTTCCATATTAGGGACATGAGACTGAAAGAAAACTACAGAAGTTTATGAAACTTGCTATGCATATTGCTGAGGCGATTGTGTAAGTGAAAGATATTTTGCATTTTCCATGTCAGCTAATTTATAATTTGCATATCGAGTGAGCTTTCACAGTTTGACATATAAAGGACTTGACCAAAAACAATTCCACTTGCTTATATAAAGTGGTGGCAGTGACAGCAGTCATAGAAATTTAGTCTTTTTATTTCAGCTATTTACTACATATTTGTATACTTAATGACCTTTAGAATTAATCTGTGGTGAATATTGTTCATGATGTTGATCATAACAGTTTCAATAAAGTTGCAAACATGTGGAAAAGTTACAATTTATAGACAGCTGCAATATATACTGAAACACGTGACCATTTTTGTTCATATCTGGTATAGTTTGTGCTCCCCATCTTATCTGTATTTGATAAGCCTGAAGGCCAATGACGTGTATTTGTGGACAATAAAATATTTGAATTGAATAATACTGGTAATGATGATAATAATGTATTGCAATGAGTGAACTCTTATTATCAGCTGTCTGTTTTGTAACTATTTATGTGAGGCATTCCTTGATGACATCCACTCCACAATAGGCCAATCAATCTCGTTTGCCAAAACTTAAAAAATTCCAAATCTCTCCAAGAGGGAACATGCATGATGGTCAAGGTAACGCTAGGCAGTATGGGTAACAAATAGCAACTATGGCTTGTCCCTGATTTTTCCGTGCTGGATTCAACCTCGTATACCTTGGTTGCTTGACATTGGTATCTAACATTAAGACAAGAGTTAAATTATCTTTGGAATGTATAATATGTAATGACACTGTTTAACAATAACAAATTTTGGGATCCTTTGTTGTTTTCATCGTAAGCAAATCATAATGCCACACTATGCAGCCAAGGATGCCGAGGTGCTACAGGCATTATCTGATAATATCGTGTAACTTGTCAAACTGGAATCTTATAATAGAAATGGTAAATGCCTGACATGCGTCTAATTTTTAAGTTAAAAACTATCTACTGTTGATTGACCAATCAGAGTGCTCAATTCAGGGTGTTTTATTTACCCGTAAAGCCTTGGTCACCAAATTCCAGAAACGAATGACAGCGCCGTAGTAAAGTACTGTCCAATCAAAAGTGAACATGTCATATTCTGTAGACATCTGGTACGTTTTAATATTCAAATTTGGTAACACAGCAGAAACCAGCTGCAACACAAAATCTGCTGTGCCCTAGGGCATTTATATAATGTGCCCTAGGGCATTTATAGGATGTTCCATTATGTTGGAAGGCTATTTCACAAATAAAAGTTTTAATTCATATCCTAAACATGTTACATTGACAAAGGGGACGGTTGACGTAAACACATTGAAAATGAAAATATATCAGTTAGGGGCGATAGTTTTTAAGTCGGATAAAACCCTCGTACTCGGGCTCTTCTGGTATATAAAGTCCAACCCTATGATAAAATGTCTCGGCCTGCGGCCTCGACATTTTATCGTTGGGTTGGACTTTATATACCAGAAGAGCCCTCGTACTCGGGCTTTATCCTATACTTAAAGTCTAAGATTAAAAGAAGAAGGGTACTTTAAGTAGATGTCAAATGTACGTTTTTATTGGATAATATCTGATAAAAACTTAGAAGGGTTCGGAAGTGAAATATGCTGGACATGCTGTCTTACCAGATAATATTGGATAAAATCTGTAATTTAGCAATAAGCACACCCAGCGACAGTATACCCATGGTATACCCATAGGAGGTCGTAGAAATGTTCGTCCCCAGGGGTAGGGGCGGGGATAGGTGTCTTGGTCTCAGCGCAGGTTTCTTCTTGCTATGGTTTATTTTATTTCAATACGTTTGACTACGATATGTATTGCCAATAAAGATTTATACTGCCAACCTTTGCTGTCTTGGTCTTATGTTAGCACTGGTTTTATAACGATTTCTTTTTCCTCTGTCCGCTCATAGACAGTACTGTCTATGGTCCGCTTCGTTGTGTCACGTATTTGTCCTTTGACAATCTTAGGCGATTTGTCACTGTGCTGCGTCTATTATCTGGTGCGTTTAATTGCCTAATGTGCAAAAGCAAGCAAGGGTAAATTACTAATCTGTGGACGCTGTCAGCAGATTATCACCAGAAGTCAACAACGAACGCACCAGCAAGGTCTGTTATGCCTTCCTGGCATGTTCGTTGTTGACTTTGTCAAAGTTAATCCGGTGATAATAACCTTTATTGGCAATACATATCATAGTCAGCCTGTTGACTTTGTCAATGTTAATCCGGTGATAATAACCTTTATTGGCAATACATATCATAGTCAAATGTATTAAAACCAGAAAAACAAGAATGACAAAAGTAATTAAGGTCTAACTTTAGGTACTGGAGGTCAACTTTAGCAACATGCATAGCAGAAACAAGCCCCTCTTAGTTTAGCATAAACGGTCTTCTCCCATCTACTGTCTATGGTTGCAGCTGGTCTGTTAATATGTAACAGTTCATAAACAATGACAGGAAATGAGTCAAGATCAGTGGAGTTTGCCTGTTTTCACTGGCATGCCTTCTGCACATTTGCAGGATTTCACTTTTTCTTCTTCATTTGCACATTTTGACACTGATGTGTTCATTTGAACAAATTCACATCTCAACCCCTGCATCTACCTGTACACCAAATACTGAAATGGTAGCTTTGGCGGTATGGGAGCCTTTGTGTGTGACGGACATACATCGGCACATACCCACAAATATACAGACATGCAAATCAGATGCAAATGAACTGATTCAGCTTATACGATAACCTCACATTGGTACACCAAATGTGAGCTAATAAAATAAACCATGCAAGAATAAACCTGTGCTGAGACCAAGACACCCCTACCCCCACCCCTACCCCTGGGGACGGACATTTCTACGACCCCTTATGGTATACCACAAGATTTTTGACCAGTTAACGACATATATGTATGAGCCATAGCGAGTGCATGTATGTTGTGAACTTGTCAAAATCCAGTGGTATACCGTCGCTGGGTGTGATGTCTTGCACTCTCCAAGTCATGCCCGACAAAATTATCAGACACTGAATATAATGACAATGTTGAGCGGTCATCCTGTAGCTACGATTGTGTATGTATGTAAATTACCTCGACTATACATGTACATAACATGGTCTGTATGTAGATGTGTATACATATATATGTGTTGTGTGTGTGTGTGTGTGTGTGTATGTGTGTGTGTGCACACATGCACATGCACGTCCATGCATGATCTCACATACTGGTACATACATACACACATCTGATACCAAAATATACAGAAATGATTGTCTAGTACATGTATATACTTTATTTTTTGAAAAAAGTGGTTTACATGCACACCATGTAGTACTACCAATAGGCTCACAAGCTGATGCAAGTAAAAACTAATAAAACCTGTCTGATTTTTGTTACGAGTTGAAAAATCTCTAAGTGAACATCGCTGTACAAGATGTAGATTCACACATATCCATTCTCTTTGGAGAGTGAAGGGATCTAAAAAAATAAGCTGTATACTTCAGAATTATGACTTAAACTTGTGGCAGGAGGGGGCTCATTTTGAAGCTCTTGGAGCAAATACAGTTTCATCAGCACATTTTTGTGAAAGCTGAAAAGTAAAGTTTCTCTGTAGTGTTATAAAACACAGGGATGGCAGCCATTTTGAATTTCAAGTATCAGTAAATATTAGGCAATTTGTTTCTCTTGTACCAAAATCTGCACGGTGACCATTGATTTTTATTCTTCATTTCAAAAGGAAATAGTTGAAAGTTTCTTTAATAAAAATTTGAGTAAAAGCTTGACACTTTCGACTTGCTGGCACATACTACCTTAGTGTACCAAACTGAAACGTTTCTAAGCTTTCAATTGAGTTGCAATTTCTCTCTTGGTGTTTTATTGTCTTTTGACACGAGCTGTAAATTCCCTTTACATCAAGTCACTGTTGAACAGGACTATCTTGCTACCAGTGAAAATCCTAGTTTGGCTGCAGAATGTTTCATCTATTTGCTGGTAGGTTTATCAGTTGCCCATTATCTGTATCTTTTGCATTTTTTGCGATAAGATCGTTTGAAATGGGGGCTTTAACAGACGAGCATTTATGATTCAAAGACCCCTTACTAATATCACTGAACATGATTTTGACAGACTTGTCCCGTCAAGGAATGCATAAACATGGTAATTTTTACAGATTCGAAGATGGCGACTGTGACCGAGAAAGTGATATGTATAACAGTGATCTTCTCTCTACCAAATTGATTTTTGTGCCGTTTTTTTGATAAATTTGACCCAAAAAGATGACAAAACTATGGTTGAGAAGTCTATCATATTGAAATTACTGATTCCTTCTTACTGTCTGTAAGATTATTACAGTTGTCTGAGATATCCCACAATGCACTGCTCTTTCAGTGGTACTGTTAAGTGTGTCTTTTTACTATCTTACACTGCGCAATATACTCCACATATAAATATGTTTTCATGAACGGCAACTTTATCAAATCCGATGATGACTATAACAAGAAGTTGGGCAAAACCATCAATATTTAAGAAAAATGCTTGTAAAAAATTAGAGTGAGTTGGAAAGCCTGTTTTCTGAAATTGAAATTTGAGACTATAAAGTTGCATTCACTCTCTGACAAGCTCATAGCAGCAGGAGACGAGGCCACATTTATGGAGAGTGTTCAGTATCAGATTCTTTTACCCTTTGAACCCTGACCTCAGTGACCTTTGACAAGCTCATCTTGGTTTCAAACACCTGATTATTTTTAAAAGGGACAATGACTGTTACATGTATATTTTCAGTATTGACGTTACCCTTGGTGATTGCCGCTGATAAAATGCAACATGAAATCCACTCTATTCTGACACAGCTTTCCACAGCTATTGCATTGAAAGGGATTCTGGTTGCTATGGCAACCCATGTGAATGATGAACATCACGTTGTCCTCAAAAGTGACACCGCAGTGCTCGCATCTCCATGTCCTGCTACCGGCTGCCTGCCCACTGCTTGTCGAGACCGCAATCTGTGACCTTGGTCTGTTCGATTGCGGTTCTGAACGTACAGCGCCCTCAGTGTTAGATTTGTCATGCTGGAATCCTCTAGCATCCTCACAGTCTCTTTGCTGCGTATTACTGGTGCTCGTGCTGACGTCAGTTGTTTGCACTCTGTCCGATGATCCGATTGTCAAAACTTCAGAATTTGTACAGTTACCGAGGCCCCCTCCTGTAAAATGGGAAAGTCTCTTTTGTAACTCTGACCCTGTGTTCATTGGTCTGTGTCTTTTTCTGCTTCTCTCCTCTAATTCTTTCTGTTCTTTGCTGACGTCTCGGAAGTACCCATGCAGTAGGCTTGCTTTTCTCTTCTGACTTCCAGTTATGCTTGTGGTGGCTTTGGTTCTGTCCCTGGCTGGCATGCAGTCTCTGTCGGCTTTCTCGGCGTCGTCAGTCATCTTCGTATGCTCCGTGCTGTCTTGTCTCTGTAGCATCTGTTCAATACAATTCAGGCTGGAGGAATTCAAAGGAGCAGCATCGGTACTCTCCTGTGTGTTTTCTGAACTTGCGTTATTGTCGTCTGATTCCTCGGAAACTTGAGAATCGGTTTTGTTGCCTTCGATGCCAGAGCCTCCACTTTGAAGATTCTTACTGGGGGTCAAGGAGCACACATTTGAGATGACGATATCGTTCCCTTGAATACACGAAGTAAGCTTGTCCTCATTTTTCCTGGTTGGGTGGAAGGCATCACTTCTGCCGTTGTCACTGCTGACTGATGGAGAGTGGCTTGAGCTCGTGGCCCGGGAGCTGGGTAACCCCAAGGATGTAGGAGGGGTGTCCTGGGATGGGAAGTACTGATTTCTCATCCCTGGAGCTTCCGGAGCAATTTGTGGAAATGCAGGCGATGCATTTCCGACATTGATGATTCGGCCGTCGTTCAGAACCATCCAGCTGGGTTCATGAGGGGTTACACTGGATGCACCCCCAGCGGCAATTGGTGATATGCGTGAGAAATCTCCCTCGGGATTGTCGTTGTGAGGTCTGTTGACACTGGGCGCATGCTCTTGCTGGTCGCGTAGGAACCCAATGTTTTGTTCAAGACGTGTGACTTGAGCAGGGTGCATCATCTCTGGGTTGGGCATCAGCTTGTCGATTACGGGCATCGCTGGGGGGCTCGTCTGTTCCTCTAGTTTGTGTTTCTGTTTGTGCCTCTGGAGAGAGCTTGAAAATGAACACCGGAATCCACAGATGTTACAGATGTAGGGTTTGTCGCCTTTGTGGTGGGTCATGATGTGACGGTCCAGTTTTTCCCTGTTGGGGAACGCCAAGTTACACTTGCTGCAGATGTGCTCCGAGCTGTGAGTCTTCACATGGGACCTCATCGTCTGCATGCGGCTGAAGCGGCGATTGCACACCGGACACTCATGGGGTTTCTCTCCACTGTGCATGCGCTTATGCAGCACCAACGTGTACTGTCTGGTGAAGCTCTGGCCACACTCATCGCACCTGTACGGTTTCTCACCGGTGTGAACGCGGAGATGCACCGTAAGATTATACTGACGGGTGAACGACTGGTTGCACAGCTCGCAGCGGAACGGCCGACTGTGCCCGAGTTCGTGAACCCTCCAATAGGACCGCCTTGAGAACATCTTACTGCAGTAGGAGCATTTGTACTGGTTCTCAGATTCATGAGTTTGCTTGTGTACCGTCAAATTGAGATGCGATGTGAAGGTCTGGCTGCAGATATCACAGGTAAAGAGTTCCAGGCTGCCCTCATCGGGGCTAGCAGTAGATGTAGGCACCAATTGGACATCAACATTCATTGTGGACACCCTGATCCTGTGGAGAGAAACAACAAAACTTTTACAGCAACTTTATACCTCATGTCATTGACAAATGGGGAAAAAATAGCTCTTTGTTCACATATTAAGGCCTTTGAGCGCTGTAATTTTTTCCCACCAAAATTTTAGTGCAAAATTTTACCAATTTTTATGAATTTTCTGTAATTTTTTGATAATTTTGGACCAAATGGACATCACATATCATTGGTTACAGTTTTTATCAAAATTTTGGCAAAAATGTGAAAAAAATTGACTGGGGTATATTTTGTAAAGGTGACATAAATTGACTTTGGCGCTCAAAGGGTTAAAATTGACACACTTTCACCTGTTACCATACTTTAATTTAGCCTGTTCTCTTGTTATACCACTATCAAACCAACATCATTGTCAAGTTGTTGTGCTGAGAAAAGAACCAATTGATATCCAGGGTGGTGTGGATGAAATTAATGTAGCAGCAAATCAAATTTTTTCTCTATAGTCAGTCTATTTTCTTCTCAAGCTCGTGATCAAGATATTTTTTTTCTCTTCAACCTTCTGACAAGTTCCTCCTAATCCTCCACACCCAAGAAACAAAATGGTTCTACCTGTTTTGATATTTGTCTTTGCCTGATGTTTCACTTGTACATGTACAAGTGACGTATGTGGCTACATTTGAATTTAATTAGACAATATTTTTGGGTGAAGAATATTGCTAGCATAAATTGCCCCAAAAATACAAAATTACAGATTTCATCAGAAATTCAATATATATTACTAAGTCATCTATAGAAACCTGTATACCAAATTTCAAAACTATCAGACCAGTACTTTTTGAAAAAAACATTTTTGACCAAAATGGCAAAAATTGTCTTAAAAATGCAAATTTGCATATTTCTGCACAATTTGAATAAATCTGAATATAGATCATCCCTAGGGACATATGTACCAAATATCAAAGCTATCTGACCAGCAGTTTTGAAGAAGAAGATTTTAAAGATTTTTTTTACCAAAAATGACAAAAATTGCCTTTAAAATACAAATATGCAAATTTCACCACGATTTGAACAATCTGACTGTAGTCACCCTAAGTAAACTGCATATTAAATTTAAAGCAATCGGACGAGCGGTTTCAGAGAAGTAGATTTTTTTACCAAAAACAGCAGAAAATGCCCCAAAAATACAAATATGCAAATATCACCACAATTTGAACAAACTTAAGTGAGGTCACCCCAAGTGAACTGCATATACAATTTCAAAGCAATTGGACTTGCGGTTTCAGAGGAGAAGGCAATTGTTGACGGACGACGGACGACGACGACGGACGACGACGGAAAATCAACCTATTTGATAAGCTCCGCGTCGCTGACAGCGGAGCATAGTGTGGGTAGAAGCATGAAAAGAGAAAGGAATGCATAAAGATGTAGGTACTAGGCTTTTACAAATATTAAACATCATGACACATAAGTCTGAACTGAGGGGCTATCAAAACCCTCACATTCTCTGTTATTTGCCTAATGACCTGAACAGGGCATCGGATCTGATAAAACCACCTGGAAGAGGGACGTTTATTAATTTTATCTAAAAAATAAACATTGATGGACCACTACCTCCACTAGGTACACTAAAGGGAAAGGGAGACTACCTCCATACCCTGGCAAGAACTACTGAGAACTAGGACTGAGGATGGTATATTTATAATGGTAAAAGCATGTCCTTCTGAATATGAGCTGTCACTGTTGCTGGTTGTTTCTAGCATGGAGGTAGTCTCCGCTACTACCTCCATATTTCTGCAAACAAATTGATAATCCTCCTCTGTAGCTGGTACAGCCATGGAGGTAGACTCTCCCCCTTCCACCTCCATGGTGGAGCCAGCTGATGGGGATGATTAGGTCAGGCAATTCCAAGATATTAACCGCTCTCTTTTAGATCCCATCGGGAGGTAGTGATTCATTATGAGTAGAAGTATGGACATCAGAGAATACTTGGTGCAGATATGCATGAATTAAGGCCATTAAAGTAGAGTTTTACTGTAAACAGCGGAATATAATCGGAATCCTCCACAGGCAGCAATCGCGGGCATTATCTTCTCCCTATAAGGTGTGCTACCTTCATGTTTCTGCCCAATTGGTTTATTTGAGTGATTAATAGCATCGAAAATAACCTTCGGTACAGCTTTCCACTGTCCAAAGAACCAAAACCATCGCTTTCAAAGGTACCAATAGTCAATACCATCACGTGTACACTGTTTACACTTATGAATGCAAGTGACCGACCTTCGATCATGGATCAACTTTGATAAAATGCCGTTCTCATTCTTAATGCTATGATTTTATAATACATCACGAGACAAACATATGCCACACTAAAATGTCTCACCTGTAGAAAACTGGACTCAAACTCCTACGTTCGAGCGTAACAATAAAAATACCATATTCGTCGATGATTTACATACCTCTGGGTTGCGTCCCAACTCGTCCCTGACAGTTGACCCGGAAATTATTATAGCGCCCTCTACGGTAAATGTGCGTGACCCTGTCGTTCTTAATTGGTTAAGTTGTCCGTTTTCTGACGACAGTCAAATTTCTCCCGTATTTGAGTTGTTTGATCACATTAAACTTGATTTATATTTAGATGTATTGTGGCTATGCTGATGAGATGAACTACTTGCCACACGATTCATCTACTTTGGAGTCCAAATAGATGTATTTTCACATTACTTTCACTAGTTATATCACTGTGTTTAATTTATTAATTTCAGTCATAATTTATCATGTTAAACTGGAGAAATGTGCATCTCCTTGCTATGAAATGTATGGATAAATTTGATTGTGAGCTCGATTTACCAGATGCAATCTCTGAAAGTTGGCTGTTGATGGAAAACTTTGTGGAAATTTGAACTTTTATGCATGTTCCATGAAAACAATATGGCCGGTATAATGAATTTTCCCTTTCAATTCACAAAGAACTCAGTCCCCAGAGGTTGATATGCAGTAAAACTAAGGCATTGTAGTCACTACAATTGGTTCATGAATATGACAATTGAAACTAATTCATATAATAATTACTGCAATGATATTTTTATTGTATTAACACGTTATTTCGAGGAAGTGAGACATAAATTTGAGGATGTTTCATAAATACCAAACGAAGCTCTATAGGGGAATCTGGCGAGTCAGTAGCTGCAACTTTGACTAATTTTTTGTACGTCAATTGTGAGTTCTTGTGCTGCTCCCAAAAGCATGTTACAGTGAGGAGCAGTGCAGATTTGACGTTTAAGTAGAGCTGGATATTAATAAGGTTGTAGTATATATCACCTACTTTGTTCCTAAAAATGTACACTTGTTTCAAATATTGCTTTACTAGTGGTTGGTTCTCAAAGATGAAAATAATAAACAATGCACAAATTCTAATCACATTGAACAACTAGTTTCCTGTTTAATTACGGCTTTTTACTAATTAATGATATCTTAGAACGCATTGGAAATTATATAGCCCCCCCCAGACAATACAGCACCACACAAACATGGCACTTCGGACTTAGGCCATTGACCAATGTTTCTTGTCACCACAGTATTTTGATATGTTATCTGCATGCTCGACTTTTTATTTTACATTATATTATTATTATTAGTTTTTTGTATTGAGCTCCCCGATGTCTGTAATTGGCTACATTTACCAAATGCACAGTCAGTTGCCTGTGATGGGTGAGAAAGCCCTCGTCAACTTGCTACAATCAAGTAATATTTTCTGGTTGTTTTGTCACCATACTGCGACTTTGGTAGTTTTTGTTAATTCACATTTTATACCCAGTGTGCTGTGTTTGTGCGGCTGGGTCTGTCTGGGGCTTTGTAATTTCCAATGCATTCCAAGATTCCATTTCATCAAATCTGCGCCGCTCCCCACTGTAAAACACCTACTATTGTAGTCCGTGGGCTGGAGGGGCCCACCGTGCACCCCCCACATCCCTACTACTTGGGTATTTTTTTTGTTCTTAATAGGACCTGCTGAACAAGAAAAAAGATGTTAACATTGGATATTTTGGGATGCACTACCTATCTGGGCTGGTTTTTGATTTGCATGTGCCGCAAAAAATGGCGAAAAATGGGTAGGGGTAGGGGGTACTATATCCTCCCCTACATTGAGTAAACTAGCGTGAAATAGCACAAACCATACAGTTTTGGAATGCTGAGATTCTGCTCTTTATGAGAAACACCAACTTTAGCAAAATTAATTTGTGTACATAGAGTAGGACGACTTTAAAATGAATTTTTTTGACAAGTTTGAAATTTTTACCCAAAATACCATGTAACAATTGTGATTTACTTGTTATTAAGCAAGATTTTGACAGCTTTTTGTGTGTTTGATTTATTTGTTCCCACATGTTAAACAAGAAAAAAGTGTTAACATTAGATATTTAACTATACACTACTTCTCTTGAGTCAATTTTGAATTGCGTGTATCTGTATGGGGTGTGCAAAAGCTAGGGGTAGGGGTACAACATTCTTTCCTTGATGAAGTAAACTGGCTTGAAATGCCATATACCTTATAGTTTTAGAAAGCTTAGATACTGGTCTTTCTAAAATGCATAAAGTTTTAGTGAAAAAATATGACGTCATAGAATTGGCTAACTTTAAATCGATTTTTTCTGGTAATTCAGTATTTTTAAACCGGAAGAAAATACGATAACTATTGTTTCCTCCTTATGAAGCAAATCAAACACATTTATGGATCTTATTTACTAATTGCAATGTGCTGAAGAAGAAAATAAATGTCAAAATTGGGTATGTACCATGCATTATTGTCTCTAGTCACTTAAAATAGCAAGTTTTGCTACATGGTATATCGTGAATGGGCATTTTATTGTTATGCAATGAACTAATGCACAGCCTAAAAAGAAGACTCGAAAACGTGCACACATAGTCATATTGCCATTTTCTCCTTCAAGTAAATAGATTATTGACGACTGTCTATTGTGATAATTTAATTTTTAAATATTTTTCTATAAAATATTTTGTTAAGGCTTATTTGGAAAATTGTCTATGCCCCCTTGTCTTACTTAATATAGCAAGCATTACTAACAATCTATTAGACCGAGGCTAGAGGGGGCGTCTACGTGCACCTCCCCCCCTCACCCCACAGGATAACAAACCTGTAATTTTCAGAAGCCTTGGGATCCCTAGAATAAGAAATGGGATTTTAACAGACAAAATATAGGGACTCAATAGCTGTTACGGTCATGTTTTGAAGGGTACCACAAAATCACGATTTTGTGACCCACGTGCATTTTTGTCAAACCTGTCTTCTTGTACGTCATCTGCTGAGCTTACTGTTTAACATGACCTAGCTTATGGGGTACCATTAGAAAGTTTTTTTATTCTTCTTTGAAATGGTATATTGCAATATGCAATATCTTCGATAGTTTTCATGAAATAGGGCCAAACCTTACCCCTTACCCCAAAGTTTTACGTCACAAATTACTGTCAAAACTAATCTAAATTCCACCAATTATTTACCTATACATAATACAAAAGGCAATACTGTGTATTAACTTTGTGTTATTTGTCACAGGTACAAGTAGAAACTTGGAATAAACTTTTAACAGAAAAAATATTGGGATCCTGTAGCTGTAACAGTCATATTCTGAAGGGTACAAAAAAATAACAGTATTACTGACTCGCATTCGTTTTTGTTAAACCTGTCTTCTTGTAAGTCTTCTGCTGAGCTTATTTTGAACATAACGAGGCCAATGGGGTACCATTAGAAAGTTAATTTACTCTTCTTGAAAAGGATATGTTGCAATATGCAATATCTTCTACAGTTTTCATGAAATAAGATCAAAACTTACCCCATACTCCAACGTTTTATGTCGCAAATTACCATCAAAACTAATCTCAAATTCTACCAATTATTTTCCTAGACACATTACAAAAGGCAATTCTTTGTATAAAATATATTTTATTTGGTACAGGGACATGTCAAAAATATGAGTTAGACTTTTAAGAGACAAAATATTGGTATTGAATGACTGTTACTGGCATGTTTTGAAGGGTACCGTGAAGTCAGAGTATTACCGACTCGCATATGTTTTTGTTAAATGTGTCGTCTGGTAAGTTTTCTGCTGAGCTTACTTTTTACCATAGCCTAAATTATGGGCTGTCATTAGAAAGACAATTTATTTGGCTTTAAATGACATATTGTAATATGCAATATCTTCTATAGTTGTCATGAAATAGGATCAAACCTTACCCCATACCCAAAGTTTTATGTCACAAATTACTGTCAAAACTAGCAAAACTAGCATTTAATTTCGATATATTCTATAAAAAAGACAAACTTAGTATGAAACCTTTTTTATTTGTTACAGAGACATTTCCAACTATGAAAGATACCATTAACAGGATAATTATTGTGATTTAATAGTTGTTAGCATCATAGTTTGAAGATAGCAGGATATATGTTGTTGAAACCCGTGAAATTTTATTAAACAAGTTTCCATGAAATTTATCTACCAACCTTTATTTTATCCGTAACGCAGATTGTCGGGTATCATTACAAAGCTTTTATCACTCTTTATTTTAGCATATGATAAAGTGCATTATCATCTGAATTGTAATGAAATGGAAAAAAACTTACCCCAGCCCTTAGTTTTATTTTGCAAACTACATCTGTTCGAAAACTTTGCAGTTTGCGAATTTGGGATATGGGACAAGTCTGGTCCTATTTCATGAAAACTATTAAAGATATTTCACATTACATTATGTCACTTTAAGGCAAAATAAATTTTCTTTCCAATGATAGCCTATAAGATAGGTTAGAGTAAAAGTAAGCTCAGCAGATGACTTACAAGATGTCACATTTAAACAAAAACACATACGAGTGGGCAAGACTTAGACTTTACAGTACCCTTCAAAACATGACAGCAACAACCATTCATTCCCAATATTTTGTCTGTTAAAAGTCTATCTAATATTTGTAACATGTCTCTGTAGCCAATAAAACAGATTTCATACAAATCATTGCCTTTTGTAGTATGTCTAGGTAAAAGTTTGGTAGAATTTGAGATTAGTAGTGATAGTAATTTGCAATATAAACTTAGGGGTGTAGGGTAAGTTTTGGTCTTATTCCTGAATACTTAAGAAGATATTGTATATTACAATATGTCATATCAAAGAATAAAAAATTACCTTTGTAACGATACCTCAATAGCCGGGTTATGTTAAAAAATAGGCTCAACAGATGACTTATAATAAGACAGGTTTAACCAAACGTATGCGAGTTGGCAATACTGTGAGTTTGTGGTACCCTTCAAAATATGACTATTACAGCTACAGCATCACAATATTTTTTCTGTTAAAAGTTCGTTTCAAGTTTCTAACATGAACCTAAAGCAAATATACTAAATTTAATACAAATCATTGCCCTTTATATTATGTTGCGGTCATAGTTGTCAGAATTTGAGATTAGTTTTGACGGTAATTTGGAATATAAAACTTTGGGGTATGGGGTAAGTTGTGGTCCTATTTCATGAAAACTATAAAAGATATTGCATATTGCAATATATTATTTTAAAGAAGAGTAAATTACCTTTCTAATGATGCCCAACTTGCTACATTATGTTAAAAAGTAAGCTCAGTAGAAGACTTACAAGAAGACAGGTTTAACAAAAATGTATGCGAGTTGGCAGTACTGTGATTTTGCAGTACCATTCAAAATATGACTGTTACAGCTACAGCATCTGGATATTTTTCTGTTAAAAGTTTATTTCAAGTTTCTAACATTTACCTGTATCAAATAAAACAAATTTGATATAAAGCATTGCCCTTTGTATAATGTCTAGGTAAATAATTGGTAGAATTTAGGATTAGTTTTGACAGTAATTTGTGACATAAAACTTTGGGGTATGGGGTAAGGTTTGATCCTATTTCATAAAAACTATAGAAGATATTGTATATTACAATAGTCATTTAAAGGCCAAATAAATTGTCTTTCCAATGGCAGCCCATAATCTAGGCTATGGTAAAAAGTAAGCTCAGCAGAAAACTTACAAGACGACACATTTAACAAAACATATGCGAGTCGGTAATACTCTGACTTCACGGTACCCTTCAAAACATGCCAGTAACAGTCATTCAATACCATATTTTGTCTCTTAAAAGTGTAACTCATATTTTTGACATGTCCCTGTACCAAAAAAATATATTTTATACAAAGAATTGCTTTTGTAATGTGTCTAGGAAAATAATTGGTAGAATTTGAGATTAGTTTTGATGGTAATTTGTGACATAAAACGTTGGGGTATGGGGTAAGTTTTGATCTTATTTCATGAAAATTATAGAAGATATTGCATATTGCAACATATCCTTTTCAAGAAGAGTAAATTAACTTTCTAATGGTACCCCATTGGCCTCATTATGCTCAAAATAAGCTCAGCAGAAGACTTACAAGAAGACAGGTTTAAGACAGGTTTAACAAAAACGAATGCGAGTCAGTAATACTATTATTTTTTGGTACCCTTCAAAATATGACTGTTACAGCTACAGGATCCCAATATTTTTTCTGTTAAAAGTTTATTCCAAGTTTCTACTTGTACCTGTAGCAAATAATACAAAGTTATTACACAGTATTGCCTTTTGTATTATGTAGAGGTAAATAATTGGTGGAATTTAGATTAGTTTTGACAGTAATTTGTGACATAAAACTTTGGGGTAAGGGGTAAGGTTTGGCCCTATTTCATGAAAACTATCGAAGATATTGCATATTGCTATATACCATTTCAAGAAGAATAAATCACCTTTCTAATGATACCCCATAATCTAGGTCATGTTAAACAGTAAGCTCAGCAGATCACGTACAAGAAGACAGGTTTGACAAAAATGCACGGGGTCACAAAATCGTGATTTTGTGGTACCCTTCAAAACATTACCGTAACAGCTATTGAGTCCCTATATTTTGTCTGTTAAAATTCCATTTCTTATTCTAGGGATCCCAAGGCTTCTGAAAATTACAGGTTTGTTATCCTGTGGGGTGAGGGGGCGGGGGAGGTGCACGTAGACGCCCCCTCTAGCCTCGGCCTAATAGATTGTTAGTAATGCTTGCTATATATAAAGTAAGACAAGGAGGCATAGACAATTTTCCAAATACGCCTTAACAAAATTATTTTATAGAAAAATATTTAAAAATTAAATTATCACAATAGACAGTCGTCAATAATCTATTTACTTGAAGGAGAAAATGGCAATATGACTATGTGTGCACGTTTTCGAGTCTTCTTTTTAAGGCTGTGCATTAGTTCATTGCATAACATAAAATGCCCATTCACGATATACCAATGTAGCAAAACTTGCTATTTTAAGTGACTAGAGACAATAATGCATGGTACATACCCAATTTTGACATTTATTTTCTTCTTCAGCACATTGCAATTAGTAAATAAGATCCATAAATGTGTTTGATTTGCTTCATAAGGAGGAAACAATAGTTATCGTATTTTCTTCCGGTTAAAAATACTGAATTACCAGAAAAAATCGATTTAAAGTTATCCAATTCTATGACGTCATATTTTTTCACTAAAACTTTATGCATTTTAGAAAGACCAGTATCTAAGCTTTCTAAAACTATAAGGTATATGGCATTTCAAGCCAGTTTACTTCATGAAGGAAAGAATGTTGTACCCCTACCCCTAGCTTTTGCACACCCCATACAGATACACGCAAATTCAAAATTGACTCAAGAGAAGTAGTGTATAGTTAAATATCTAATGTTAACACTTTTTTTCTTGTTTAATATGTGGGAACAAATAAATCAAACACAAAAAGCTGTCAAAATCTTGCTTAATAACAAGTAAATCACAATTGTTACATGGTATTTTGGGTAAAAAATTTCAAACTTGTCAAAAAAATTCATTTAAAGTCGTCCTATTCTATGTACACAAATTAATTTTGCTAAAGTTGTGTTTCTCATAAAGAGCAGAATCTCAGCTTTTCAAAAATGTATGGTTTGTGCTATTTCATGCTAGTTTACTCAATGTAGGGGAGGATATAGTACCCCTCACCCCTACCCATTTTTTGCCATTTTTTGCGGTACATGCAAATCAAAAACCAGCCCAGATAGGTAGTGCATCCCAAAATATCCAATGTTAACATCTTTTTTCTTGTTCAGCAGGTCCTAAAGACCAAAAAAATACCCAAGTAGTAGGGATGTGGGGGGGTGCACGGTGGGCCCCTCCAGCCCAAGGACTATTGGTGTATAGGCTAATGTCAACACATTCATTGTATACGTGTAAATTAAGTATGCTCTTAAGTTGTTTACATTGGAATTCTAGTCTGGACCAGAATTCAGTTGGCTACAATACAATCTACACATGTACAGGCCGAATTGACAAGCTGAATACTCACAGTGTATATCAACACACTCTGGCGAGTAGGACAAGAAATTAACTGTTGTTGACATTAAAAACAACAACAGGGGCAAAAAAAATCATAATGTAAAGCTGTGCTGGCCCTTTAAGACTTTCATAATTACCAAACTGAAGTTGAGTCTTCCATACAGCTAACGTTTCATTCAACACATTCGACCTGAACTATATAAATGCACAAGGGTCATTGCCACTGTAAGTTGTATCTAAAAGGAGTGCAGAGAATACTAGTTACGGATAAATAGGAATAACATTGCACAGTACTTTCTGGTATTTTTATTCTGAATATGCTTGAAATATAAATCACATGACGACTCACACACAAATTGATACTTTACACCAGATGAATGTCATTTTTGCGAGCCTTTAATGTTTATTTCTCAAAATAAAATGACCATCACAATCCACTATTGCAGGGAAATTTTTTCAAATAAATACAGATTCTTCTGTTTGTAAAACAACAAAACACATCAGCCGAGTTTGTTTTGACTTAGGGGCCGTGGATAATTAAAACATGCGCACTGCAAATGCAATTTCTGCGTTAAGGGGGCAGGGAGAGGGGATTTGGATGTATTTTGATTACCCTGCGCAAAAATGGCACTACATATTTTTATATCACAACATCTCGCTACATGTTTTTATGTATCGCAAAACATCATGCTATGTTGTTTGGTGTGTACCAGGCCAGTGTGGCACCGGTGCATGACCAGCATTCTTTAATGCAAGATTCAGATGTGATTTTAAGATACCAGATCGGTGAGTGATTTTAAGGCAAATACGATATATTATGTATGAAAGCACAAAGACAAAGAAGGCATAAAGTTAAACGGCATAAATTGTGTTACAAAAGGAAAGAGTTATAGGTATGCCCGTATTAATCAGATTACAAAGATTCGGTGTGTTACCGCATTGTTACAATTTGTTGCAACTTCATCGCGTGACGTAATTACTGATTGTAAGTATGCTGATACAGACTGAGGATTGGTTGGATTTCCACTCTTCCAAACTTTCATTTAGGACGGAGGGGGAGGGGGATTGAGGCCAAACGCAATCAGTTGCATTTACCGTGTGCATGCTTTAATTATCCATGGCCCATAGCAATTAAACTTTACTAGTATGTGGGCAGGTGAAAATCTGCGTACTTTACTCAGGGATATTGACACTCTCCCCGTTGTGTCACACTGATCACACACACATAAAAAAAAAACTTTTGAAGTGCCTTTGTAACCCCAAATCCCCAAACTTTTTAATACACATATTTGAACCATTACATACAACACTGGCCGTACTTCATAACCATGAAAAGGAGGCTAAACTTTGTAAAAACAGAATGAAGGAATATAAAAAATATTGCGCCCTTATAAATACAGAAACAAATATTTAAACAAACTATGTATGATGCAGATAACAATAGCTTGGGTTCCTGGGAAGTTATCTGCACCAAATGAACAGAAACTCTGGTTTAGTCAAGGTCCTACTGACTACAGAACACAACAACGTAGAATCAAGCTGGTTGAATTTTCAACAATCAAAAGTAACGAGTCATCAAGGTTGAATGTACTCTCATCAGTTCAACATCAGAGTAAATGAAAAATCCAAGATTAATGTAATGTGTCTGGCTAGTAAGTCTACATAAATATACGGCAAGCTGGAATTTTACTACGCTGCCACCGTGTTTTACTGTCAGCATTCAGTATATTTCAAAAAATATGCTGAAAAAGAACTCTGTCAAACGTGCAGCACTTCAGTGGGGCATAATTTACCATATTTGGTAAAATCGCAAACACCTTTTCTCTCCTTATAAGGTGCGACCACTCAAAACTGAAGTGCCCTGACAATAAACACTCGCCACATTTGGAAATATGCAAATAACCATCTCCCTTATAAGGTAAGTACAACCAAATATGGCATGATAGCAGGACTAATTTGCATTGTAGGAGCTTGCATTGCTGATAACACCTATGAAACCAAAGATGACACAGCTGTGAGACTTACCTATATCACTCTACATTTTGTTTCCAGTCACTTAACTTACAGATAAAAGAATAAAATTTCTCCCGACTGATTAAAAATTACTAAAATATCGTTTGCCTCTTTCCCTCTCATCTTTGGTACAGAGATTTACATAATTTCTAAATTTCCTCCCGTACATTTTTTAAGTCACCTGAGCTTTGAAGGAAGAAATGCTAGGTGAGTCTAACACAGCTGTAACAAATCGTACGCGGTGCCACTTATATATAGTAAATAGCTGTTCAGAAAATGAAGGTCTTCGTTGACCACCATCTACAAAATCTACATCAAGGAATATGCATTTCGGATTTTTTCTCAAGGATGTAAAAGTATGCTGTATTGGTGAACTAATTCATGAATGCACACCATGCAATAAATACTTCAAAAAATAGAACTATCATGATTACAGCGTGTTTTGGCTACACATAAGTAGCGAAACAAGCCACTAATCCTACATATCGGCAATCAAAGATATTTTTTGCGGAGCATAAATATAAAGTATATGCCTTTCACAAATGTGGTTTGGTAGAAACCTTGCCACCACCAGTGAGTGCGGACAAGTTTACAAAGAATCAGTGGTGTGCAGGTCAAAGGGTCAAACCCCTTTGTTTGGTCTCTCTCGGTTATCTAGACAATTCTGTTGCCTTGATTGGCTACTCGGGAATAATGAAAAAAGTATCAGGTCATTTGATTGGTCTGTCACCAACTTGTGAGTATGGAGGCTGATTGGCCATTTCACCAGGTGGCACTGTAATTTTGTGGTTGATCAGATAAACATGCGTGGCAAATGTACATATATTAAGGATTTTCTTATTTGCAATTCCAGACTTTTGTTATGAGTAGAAAAGAGGGTAGACAAGCTTAGCCTGGGTCCAAATATTGGGTCTGGGCGTCCTAAACTGACTGTCCATCCTTAGGGTTTCATCTTAGAATATTTAAGACTTATGTACAAATTGGTTCAAGATCAAAGAAACTCAGTATTCGGTACTTAGGGTCTCTTGCTAACACTGACCTTGTCAAATGTCATAATGCCAAGAGTTTCAATGCAACTTTTTTTCAAATTTCTTTTCACACCCTGTGATCAAAAGAAAAAGTTTGTTTCCTACATACCGAAGTGCTGATTACTTATTTTATTCCAATCATTACTGTGGTGAGAGACTCGAATAATGTAATATGATGAGAATAACAAACGTCCTTTGAAAGTCTAGCTATGAGGTATATACAGATGTGTTGGTGCAGTGCCTGTGTTTTGGATTGTGGAATATTCCGTGTGTGAATAAAATCAGGGGTGTACAGGTACAACCAGACGGGCAGTTGGTTGGAAATTACAACTGGCATTTTGAAAGTGGTATATTGCGATATTGCAAAAGTTTAACGTCTCACAAAATAATCTCTTGAATTGCAAGACTTTTGGAAATGACAATAAGTATATTTGTTACCTTGTTTTATACTGTGCAATCTGTTAAAATTCATGGATACCGGTAAGCGTGATAAAATTTCACATTTCTTTGCGTACTGAAAGAACTTGAATAACGTTACCAGAATATGATAAACAAACAATACAAACGACATCCTGCATATCAGATGGTAAAACTATTGTTTGTTACAGTAGGTAAAATGGCAAGAGATTGTAAACTTGTATAAGCACCTACTGTATGTACTTTCAGTGACATTCACACACAGAACAAATTTTTTTCAAGCAATTATTTTTAACAACACCAACCACAAAATTACTCACATTTATCAATTGTTCTGTAAATACTGTATTGATAGAAGTCCGAAAAATTTCTGGCAAGATTTGCTTTTTTTCTCATGTTCTGAAGAAATTTAAAATAACCCTGGTGGGATATTTTCCCCGATGAGTGACCTCACGCCTTCTTTGAAGGAAGTGTACTCATTGTCAGGTAAATTCTGAGAAATAAAGATCTACTCATCAAGGTGTTGAAGCCAGAACATGCAAGAAAGATTAAGGGGTCAAAAGTCAAGGGTCACGGCCTTTAACTCTAGCTGCACAGTGTGTGTCATATATTTAGGGTTGCCAGATATTTCTCTGTGTACGCAGGTACTTGTAGCCTCAAAATTATAGACAAAAATATCAGGGTTAAAATTTTCGACTCTCTTTGTACAGTCCTTTCCCAACACACCTTGACAATAACTATGCTCTCCCTCAAAACTCTCTACAAATATAAAACAAAACTGCAAATTTTCCAACAAGCTACATCTTCCGATAAAAGTCTACTACCGGTAATCCTTCCATCCATTCTTTGGGAAAAGAGAAATAAATAAATAAAGCAAAAGACTCTGAACATCCGATGCTAAATACTCGACGCCAACCTGCAAATGTATAGCACCATGCTAAATTTCCAAGATTTTTGAATTAAAAACAATTAAAAATGTTATTTGCAAAAATCACACCAGTTTTTCAAATCAATGCATGTCAATCGCTTCCTACGCTCTGCTCTGAAGTCATCACACTTTAAAATAAAAATAATTCAAATTACATAGCTGCAGTTATCAGAGCTCTTTTATCTTCAAAGTCTTTCATAAGCGAAAGCTACACGTTTATTTACATTACACGATATTTGACTTGACTTGGTACCCTACAACAGTTTTCATAAGTAGATACTGGCTATACAAAAGAACATCTGACGTCTTGTTCTCAGGACCAAATTCCAGTTTTGTTATCTTGTATAATTTTGCACGGAGCTCTATAATATTATTTTACTGCAGAATTGGATAATTTTCTTTGGCATTATCCATAGCATCCGGATCGTTGTAATCATCCCCTTCTTCTTCCGGATTGAGAGGACTGGTCTCATCCTCTGGCTTTAAGAGTAAAGAGTCCTTCTTGTCTTCTATACTCGTCAGTGAAGACGCAGCACTGGCGCCCCCGCTGTACAGAGTGTCGTACATCGGGTTTGAAAAGTTGGTGGCCTGTTTCAGAGTGGAGGAAACACACAAGAAACAAACCGTTAATCAGATGCATGATGGGGGAGGGAAAGCGCTGAAACACACACACAATCTGCTTGCAACTTACTTGAACCACGAAAGTTTCTGCAGAAAAAAAAAGAAATCTTAGAAACCAAGTTTGACATTCAGAAAGAAGGAAAAAAGAAGATTATTACACTGGGGTAGGGACACAAGGTCGTAGGACAGTCATGCAGCATGGTTTGAAAACCACAGATGCCACGGTGTCACGAAAAAAGTTCCAGGAAAAGGTGTGCCAAAAAAGAATAAGACGTGTTGCAGGGTGAAAAAAGTCCTAAAGAAAAAAAAAAAAGAATATTAAATGATTACACAAGAATTTACAAATACATTTGTTAAACTTCTGAATCTTTCCCCTCCAGCTCCTCCAAAGTCGCTGTTGCGATTGGCGTAGTTTCAGAATATTGGGACTCGGATACTTCCAGGGTTGTCGTCATGGGCGTGTTTTCGTTATAGTTTACAGTGTCGTAAAGCTGATTGGAAAAATTTACATCCAGCTGCATGTTTGGAAGATAAAGAAAGAAAGAGAGAAAAAAAACACAAACTGAACGATTTGAAAATGATGATGTCTTCGCTCAGGAGACCACATCAAAACCAAACAAGCCACATTACGACAAGCCAAATCGATATCCATTTTGCGAATTTTTTTACAGCCACTTTCACATCAATTCAAGATTCATTTCTGCAGATCATTCCACAAACAAACAAGTACAACCAACTTTTTCAGAGGGCGCCCTCTGGAGGCCCTTTGGAACCTATTAAATGGCGGACAGTCACTCTTGCATCAGTCCCTGAAACTGTAACACCTCAATTCATAGGAAAGTCGCAACAAAGTCGCCTTGATGCCTATGATACTTACAACCACAACATCTCCTTCAAAGTGTATGTACTGGTGTTTTCTTGATTACGTGAATCTCTGAAAATAGTTATTTACCCCTTTCACCATCATCGTTTGACCTGAACCCTCTGTTATAAATATGGTAGAGGACATGTCTACCAGGAATAGGAGTTGAACAGGTTCAGAATTGTTACGAGTAAGGATTGACAGGCCGGAATGACTGACCGAAATCTACTTTGACAAAATTCAACACATGCAGTACATGAAAAGCCCATTGGCTGCATCTCTTTGTAATTATCTGATATCAAAATTTATTCACATTCTTTTAACTCTCCCGATTTTGATGAAATGGCCTTTTAAAGAAAGAATTGACAACTTGACAGTTTTCTGTTCATTTTATATTTTCTGCCATTTTTCAAAAACTTGTCATGGTACACAGACAAAAGAATATATCATCCAAGTGTACCGGTGTGCCATGAGATCTTCCAGAATACCGATATAACAAATTATGCAAACGTTCTTTGCTCTATACATTGAACAAAACTGTCAACACAAAAGTTGCCATGAATGACATCACCACCTCCTGCCATTTCTTGCCAAGAGAGGGCGCTATCCCTATACCGATCAAACATTCCATCTTAGGGCTGACAGGGTACAAGAACATAACAGACACACACCAATATGGTTGTGAAAATGGCTGTAAAAATCTTACACAGATAAACATAACATGGAAACACTTCAGCTGATTGACAATATTGCAGTAAATGCATTGGAAAATTACTGATAGAATTAACACAAAAATTCATACCTTATCTGATTCTAAATTAAATCCTGTGTCTAGTAAATCCGGGGCACCATCATCGTCTTCATGTTGGTCATATAAAAAGGTAGGATTTCCTATTTCTACGTTGGTGGCGCCACCATTTTTCATTCTTTGGTGTTGAAAGCCACTAAATTGTCTATGTGAAGAGAAGTTGTACAAGAAACCTTTTAGTCATCACTTCCTCTTTTTTTAAAAAAATAATATTCCATCAAGAGCTTGAACATAATCCCAAAAATAGTGTGCCAGAAGACAAAAGGATGCATTGTGACAAATATGAGCAAAAATGTAATTTTGTAATAAGTACCCTTCAGGTCATCTTTAGAAAAATGTTTTTTACGATGTTATTTGT
The DNA here is from genome assembly GCF_041260155.1 of Ptychodera flava. NCBI lineage: Eukaryota > Metazoa > Hemichordata > Enteropneusta > Ptychoderidae > Ptychodera > Ptychodera flava. Next base: position 26,206,847 of record NC_091938.1, on the reverse strand, counting down.
GGATGCTAGCAAAGGACATTGCTTTGCCAATTTTAATGACTTTATTCACTTTTGATTTTTGCACAAACAACATCCTAGGGTTTTTCCTGAACGGAAAAAAAATGATATTTTGATCTGCAAATCCTCACCTATTTCTTCTCCTATAGAGTATAATTATAAGTATAACAACTATGATGACTACAGCTAGTATAAGAGGTACTGCTACTGCCACTGAAGCTGAAAATGAAAGAGAGAAACCGCACATTCAGAGATGTGAGTGGCTATCAACCTGGGTCCATATACTCAAGGATTTTCAAGGACTTTTTTGAGCTACAAATATCATTTTCCAGATATCATTTTTGCGATAAGTCATTTTTATAATATCTTACAAATCATATTGTTTCAATATCATGACCAGTCATGTTGTAACTTTTGAAAATTGTGGCTAGTTTATCAGTTTTCCAGGACTCAATTTCATTTTCAAGACCTTTTCAAGGACATTCCGGGGAGTGCATGGACCTTGTTATCAACAGAAGTAGGTCACCTGAGGCTGGAAATACACAAAAACAAATTGCGTAACTCTTTCAATACAATATTTAAATGCCAACATCGGTAACTTAAATAAAGTTAAAATAGCAGTAAATATATTGAATCTTCCAATTCTGACTCCCCAACTTTGTCCACTTTCACAATATGGTAGCTGGTTTCACTTTTGTAATAACAGATACAGTATTTGGCTTCACAGATCTATGTGACACGTATGACAACATTAGTTGAACTTCAAGTTGGGCAAGATTCTATACACTGTATCATGGCAAAAGTTCTTCACAATATTCCATTAACCAAAGTTGATTCCGCGAGGACACTGATTACTTACTATTATCTTGCTTTTTGGCTCTTTTGCCGGTTTCTCCTTCTTTCTTCACCGAACACTTATCTCCGGTCCAACCAGAGTTGCAACTGTTGAGAGATGATTTACACACTGTGAGACACAGAGTCTACCATCAAACGAACTAAATCACCTTACTGCTGTGTGATATTTTGTCCTTCAAGACGCTTATTCAGAATTCACATCACAAAAAGTTGCTATACCAGAAGATAATTCTAGTAATGATTTTTAATTTTCTAAAGTTGAGTTTGTTGGTAGTTAGACTCTGAACAGACCCAAACAGGGACCCCTAATTTCTTGTCTTGTTATTGAGAAGGGTTTTGCAGTGTTCGTGCAAACACTATGGGCAATTATATTACCATACCCTGTCCATTGCGTTTTAGTCGGTCGAGCTGAACCACGTAACTGCCCACAAATACACAGTAATGGTTTGTTTTCATGCCCGTGAATATGAATAATATCGTAAACATAGTAACTTTATGGCTAAAACGAAAATTGTTATTTGAACAAAGATCATAATCAACCACAAAATAATATGGAGCATTTGTGGGTCAAGTTTTGACCTTTTTTTCAAAAAACTCTCTGGATTTGCAAAAGTTTTGCAGCGCGCGCACTACTCAGACAGATTCTGGGGCACCATTGTAGTTGTCATGGGAAATTTTCGTAAATTTTGAAGGTTTTTCGAGGTTTGTTGATAATATAAATGAAATAACAGACTCCGCACGGACCATTAAAGGGACAAAGTCGGCCGTTTTTCATGAATTTTGTTTGGTGCGAGATACTACTTAAATTGTTTGACATGTTGAAAGATACTGAATGACTGGGTGACCGTGCATTCTCGCGATGGTTTCATTTATCGTGTCTAAAACCGGGATCGAATATATGCATGGTCACCCATTCATTCAGTATCTTTTAACATGTCAAACAATTTAAATAGTATCTCGCACCGAACAAAATTCATGAAAAATGGCCGACTTTGTCCCTTTAACATTTATTTATGGGCGCAGGCGAGAGGAAAGCCAAACTAAGTTAATTTTGGGCTTTCCTCTCGCCCTTGCCCATAAACAAACGTTAATGGTCAGCGTGTTTCTATAATCTTGCCCTATCCATACGTCTCATGTTGCCACATCATGTTGTTGCAAAAAAGAATTGGACTGATCAACGCAAACAAAAAGAGAGGGGATCAAAGCTGCTTGTTTTCAGGGAGTGTTATCAATTCTGGGGGTTAATGTTGGTACATCAACTTACTGGCACTCTACACTGAACTGGTCGTTATGGACACAGTTGCCATTGAGACCACAATCTAGCTTTACACAGGCTTCTACAGATGCTTTCTTCTTCTCACACTGTTCACCTACAAACTCCTTCGGACAACTGAAACAGTTCAAAAACACACACATCATGACATCATCTCCAAAGGATAGAACAAATCTATCTGCAGCAACCAATTAGATTCTATGTTGTTTCAAGTGACACAGGACAGTATTAGAAACAGCTTGTAAAATTTTACACATTTACAGTTCAAAAATTCTCATATGATGAACCTTTTTATGCAAACTAAATCTGCCATAATTGTGGACTGCAGATGATTAACAGATGTGTCCCTGGTGAGTTTCCAAAACCGAACGGCAGTTTCAGATCACAATTTTACAGTGATCTAAATATTGCTTTCATCTATTTTATTTATGTTCCATGCAATCGGGTGATAAAGTACTTGAAATGGATTGTGTACTTGGTGTTCACTGAATACTTACGAGCACACAGGGTCATTTCCCAGTGTTGTACAGGTGCCTCCATTTTCACAGAAGCCTTCACAAGACCTATACTCACAATTGGAACCCGTCCAACCAGTATTACAGCTGGGTGATCAGAAAACAAAAAGATTGTTATTGAACAGACACATGCAGAGTTGAGTGGGATTTCTTAAATTTGTTGTAATTTGTGCCTTTCGACAGAGGGTTTAAAATGTTTGCTTTCTCAAGGGAAACTCTTAAGCCAGTGTTTTTCATAATCAAGAATAGGCAAAGAGCCACCTTGCAAAGTAGTTAGGGATTACAGAAACAAAATAACTGAAAATACAGATATTCAAAATTCAAACTTTTTAAAGCTCCAATAGCGGCGACTGTGTAATAAAACCAATCTCAAAATATCCTCAGTTTTTCAAGAGTTTTCTTTGAATGGGACCCATTGGACAAAAGTGTATGACACTGTCATAAGTGTAGAAAGTGGCAGGTAAATTCAAATGTTTTAACATTATCGTATCGTATATCTAATCATAGGACAGAGAAAATAAAGATTACAACTACAAAATGTTGGCAATCGTGTGTTGTGCATTCAAGTAAAGGGTATCATGCTTGCTACTTTTATGATTCCGATGTGTATGTGCAGGAAATACCAATTTTTGCACTTTTCCGGGGGTGGCACCATTTGATGAGTGTGGCACCTGTTTATTGTTCAGCCTGTGGAAACATGTGGGCACGGTCCAAATCAGTGAGCAGTGATACTTCTATACACGTCCTTCAGTTAGCACATTTACATGAACCAACATAGATTACAAACATAATGCATAAAATGAGGAGCTATTGGGGCTTTAAATAATGCTTGTAAATTTATTGATAAAAGCTCAGTACCATATGCAGTGCAGGGCAAGCACAAATGCAATACAGTAACTATACCTTAATTCTTTACACTGATTTTCACATTTTTTTGACATTTACATTTAGAAATACATGCATGCAAACCAGCTGATGACAAAGATGACATTTTGATGTCTGACAAAAAAGTTGATCCATGTTTACCTGCACTTTGCTTTCTTTTCCTGAACATTTTCATAGACACAGTCACCGTGAGGGGAGCAGTCCAGATGTGCGCAGTCGTCTGGGCGTGCCTTCTCATGCTCACAGTACCTGCCGCCCCATTTGCCGGTGCAGCTACGAATTGTGAAAAGGAGCAATACAAATCAATCAGAGTGGATCATATAATCCGGTGACAAGAACATGATATTGCGAATACAGTTTGATGGTTGCACAATCGAGGAAAAGTCATGTGGTAGAGACGATTTTGTTGAAGTAAGTCACTAGCATCAGCGAACCTAGATAACTGTCTATCAACCAACCCACTGAATGCTGGAAGTGTGACATTGTTATGTATTTACTATCATTTAGGGTAAGCAGCCATATCTAAACAATTACTGTGAAACAACACTATCATCCATCTTTTGTTTGCCGCAACTTAATTACAAGTACTGATACTGCAGTAAATTTTGCAACAACTTTACAAACCAATTACACACGAGTGATAACATTTAGATCAATTTCACTGTCCATTCTTAAGTGGTTTTCACTGTACAGCTACATTTCTCCACTCTGGTTCTTGCATGTGTTCATGTTGACACTGACTACGTACAAAGACATTTCGTCTTTTCTCTTTGGAAGTTTTATGAAATCAATTGATTTGCTCTGAGATAAAGCCGAACAACAACCTACACCTCTGAGGGCAGTGTAGTGATGAGTCTTAATTGAGTATGCAACTCAAATGACAGACATATTATCCATGCAAAGTATTCACCGATCAAGATCCTACACATGTACCATTGTGCAGCAAGTAGATAGGTTAAATCTGATTGGTGGATTGTCATTATTTATAGCAACTTAAGGAGTCTGCAACCAGGCCTATGCTCTACCTGATTGGTTGTTTGGAAATAATTCAACAGAAACCATGAGTTTCAGCCTACCTTTGGCCAAAAGTTTCCGAGATGCTGATCACTACCCCTCAAGGTTTAGAGGGCATGAGTGTTAGGGTCGATGGACACAAACCTTCAGTGATTGATGCATAATCATATCTGTAATATGTGTCCACTAATTCAATTGGATATTTCGTTATAAAATCATGCACAATATTTTATATATATATATATATATATATATATATATATATATATATATATATATATATATATATATATATATATATATATATATATATATATATATATATATATATATTTATCACATACATAGACCCAGTTATCCCTATAGTATGACGTCACACTATAGGTATATGACTATGATGAATCCATATTCCACATGTGGTGGATATGGGACCCGGACTACTTTTAAAACGTAAACAAAAAATCAGCTGTTCAGTTCAGAACTTATTTTCAAATCCCTCAAATGCAAAAGTGGGAGGGTAATGAAACATAAGGAAATATGGAGTATTAAAATATATGTGTAGAACACAAAATACCGTCGATACTAGAATTTTTATGAATTTGTGTTTCTTGTTGTTGAAACGTTTGATTTGTACACGCTGACATTTTAACGGTATGTTACCGGCCTTTTGTGTTGTCTACCTCGTCAAAATTGCCCTTCTCGATGTCCATCAAACAACATAATAAGCATAGCCGATAACCCAAGACACGTACCAATCATCCCTACAGCAGTAAGAATCTTTTCTGAAGCAACATTGACGGGTTTCAAATTCAACATCACGATCAATGCTGCCGCGGCAGTCAACCAGTCAAGCCCCCGGGGCGAGCTGATGAAGCAAAGAGCGTACATTATTTCTGACAGCAATGACGATACTCCAAACTTGAGACTATGAGAAGAAACGCTATTATATTTTTCAAGAGCGACGAGTTCACAATGTTATCAGCGCATTTAAAGGTGCAAGCTATTGTTTTGTCCATGCACATTGTGCATCACGTTTCCAGTATTGTACCTTGTTGTTGAACTTCCATCGTCTCGCGTCTGAGCTATTTAGAAAGACTCGTTGCTTGTATGTTGTCTTACCGATTGAGTCAGAGCCGAACACTGTTCTTCATTATATTTAAACACGCTCATTTTATTCGTAAAATATTAAACATACAATTGACAATTTCATAAAACATAATAATTGTTAATTTTGAAAATTTCATACAAACTTTGCAAAGAAGAATTATTTGAATGATGTTCGAATATTGACAAAAATAACCCGTTCTCGCCAGCCGCGGCTGAGTGTCGCCACATCCCGCTTGTACGTCCAATAATTTTATGAATGAATTTTCACTAAAATTGATGTTATAGTAAGTACCAAATAAATACCTTGCATTAAAATCCATAGTCTTTCCTATTTCCGCTTGATTTGCACAGAAAAAGCCCTATGAGAGACGCTAATTATCCATACGAGCAGCCCCAACATGTTGAGCTGACCACAGTCAATTCTGTGACCCAGCCACGACCGCATAACACAAGCCTATGAATTCTTGTAAAATACTCCCTCTCGTTTTTTCCCAGTAATTATCATTCCTGGAAGGTTTATTCACGGAAAACTGGGTCTATGCATGTGATAAATATATAATCCCCCCGTATTCCTCACTTGTGTGTCTGTGTCGCTGACTCGTGATTCCCCGTGTAGCGGCCATATCCCCCCGCGGGGAATCACTCGTCCGCGACGCAGCCACACTCGTTCGGAATACCGGGGGATTATATATAAATATATATATACATATATATATATATATATATATATATATATATATATATATATATATATATATATATATATATATATATATATATATATATATATATATATATATAGAACAAGTATCTTTGTTCAATTTAGGCTGACTTACTTGCACAGAAGATCTGTGGTTGTTTCATAACAATGGCCGCCATTTTTGCATCTCCCGACACAGAGATCAACTTCGCACTGTGAGCTGTTGTACCTTGGCGTACACTTACACCGCTTTGTACCTCCTAAAAAGAAATAAAAAACGAAAGTGATGCACAGCATAGATGAATATGACATTCTTTTGCTGTTTAGGTTACATTGCAAAATTCCTCCTGCATACCATCTGAAGACAGACAGACAGTGACCATCAGTAAAGTGACCATGAAGATTTTTTTTTGTACAGGTCCACCATGATGTCATAGATAGTAACCTGATTGCTGTAGTTCAGAACATTTTAAAGATTTTGTAGGGTGTTGATAGAATCTCAAAAAATGATGATATACAAGTGTTACCATAATCTGAGTAAGTCCGGATAAGGTCAATACTGTCTCTCTAGGCATAGACTAATATATATACATCAATCTAACACTGATTTCAGAAAAGAAATGTTCTTGAACGGCTAAAACAAAGATTAGCCCCAATATACTGTACAATATTGATAATTTTATCACAATTTAAGCAACTTTCAATGAAGTAATTCCAAGGAAGCTGCAACCTAATATCACTGGACCTGTTCGTTTTTACGAAGGCAAAATAATTTGATGGAGAGCACCAGGTAACAGGACATGTAGGGATCGATCATAAGATTATTACAATAGGAACGGAAAAGCCTAGAACATCAGAGTTTGTGAAGGCTTTGGTCAGGCAAACATGAAATTGAACTTACCTTCCAACAGACATTTTCCGTTATTCTTGCAGTAATCCTGGCAGTCTTTGAGCTCACAACGCGGCCCTATAAAGGGAGGCCTGCATACGCACTCGGCAAGCTTGTTGCCGCTAGGGCTGCTCACTTTACAAGTACCGTTGTTCAGGCAGAAGCTGTCGCACAGGTTGTTCAAGCAGTGCCGGCCCGAGTAGCTTCCTTTACACCTGGAAAATGCAATCGGAGAGAAAAAAGGGTGCCGTTTCTGCAAAAACTGAAGCCAGGGGTTGTCACTTGCCAGTTCCAGCAGAGAAAAGAAAACCATATCATAACAATATCATACACGAAAATACAAATAATCTTGGTGAAAGATTGAGTTTCATTATCATCCATGTCCTGACTTTGCAATATCACTGGCAGATATCACTGTATCACACTCACCAGCATTTTGGTTGTAAGCCCCGACAATTACAAGTAGTAGATCAGAAAAGGATTGTAAAAATTTGTGAATCCAAATAATATATCTGTCCCTACGCACATTCTACTAACATTTTAAGAATTTCAAGTGTAGAAAATTAGCTTACATGGTGAACCATGCTACAATCAATGATAAACTCTGAAAAAGTACTTACTTGCATGTAGGTATGCCATGTGGAGTTGTACAGGTACCGCCATTTTTGCAGTAATCCTGACATTTATCTATGGTGCAGCGTGCACCTTGGAACCTGTCAGTGCACACGCAGACCGGTCGGCCGTTTTTGGGTTGACAGGTAGCATTGTTAAGACAATGGTTGAAGCAAATGTCAACCTGGCATCGATCACCCGAATACTGCGCTTCACATCTGTAGTGGAGGAATTACATAATGCGATGTAGGCAACTCAAACGGAACGTAAACTCATTGTATCTGTTACCCTTTTTATGTGTCTTCAAAAATTGTCCTATCAGAAAAATGATTTGTAAATAAAGAGGACAGCTACCATTTGTAGAACATAATGAAGTCGATTCTCCTGTTGGTTTTTCATTATCGAGTGAGCTTCTCAGTTGAAAGTACTTTTCAAGAGATTTGGTAAGAAAATAGTTCAAAGTACTGTTAATGAAGACATTTAGTCACTTATTCTGCTTTGACTTTGCAAAACGTTCCAGTTTGATTTTTGTCCGATTCTTTTTGATGGAAGAGCAAAAGTTATAGTATATAACCATTGCAGTTCAACAAAATATTTTGTGATTTGAACAACATCCCCCTCCTAATCCTTACAGTTTGCTGTTGCAGTTCTCAACAGATCTATGTCACTGTTACCTGCATTTTGCTTGACCCTCGCTTGTGTCACACGTGCCACCATTCTCACACTTCAGATTTTCACAACCATCTATACCCGATAGAAAAACAGGAACAAAATTGTCAATGGGAGAGTTTTGCCATCTTTTGCACCACCTGTCGTTTTGCCATCTGTATGCTGCGGTAAATTGGCAGTTCATGCTAAAAAGTACGGTATATACTTTAATAATAAATCAATCGCTAAAGTGAAACCAGGTTGTATTACAGTAAAAATAATTGAAAAAATTTTGGAACTTTCAAGAAATTATTGTGTTACCGTAATAGCTCACAGTGTACTGACTTGAAGGGTCAGCATAGCTGCAACTCTTTATGATTTCTCCACTATTTTTGTCTGTGATGTCACCTACAGTTTCTTGTTCTTAACGCCCAAAAGCATGTTGAGACACCATCAACTTAGCTTGTCAACACAGCATATATATGTGGAAAATGCAATTATTGTTTACATTTGAATTCCAGTCCAGATCAGAGTTCACTTGTGAACAATAACAATACAGTCTGCACAATGTACAGGCTGAGTTGACAAGCTGAATACTGTGTATCCCAACATGCTTTGGTGTGTAGAAGAAGAAACTGGAGATGACATTGAGGTAGTATGCGCCCTGAAAGTCTAAGACTTAAAACTTTTGCTAAAACTTCCGAAGTATCCACGTGGTAAGAGATCACTCACCCGAAGAGACAGGTGTACATGAACCATTGGGATGGGTTACGTAACCATTGGCGCAACTGCAGACAACGTCTCTTTGTCCAGGTAGACACAAATCTTGACATTTACTCTTAAGACATGGGTCTTCAACTGCATAAGTGAAAAAAAAAACAACAACAAAAAACAAAATAACAAATAATAAGCACTTACAATATAGTAAACACCAGGAAGTATTTGTACATGCACCATCTACCGTAAAAACCCTATGAATTTGACCAGAAAAAAATAATTACAATTTTAAATTGTTGAATTATTAGAAAATTAACAAAGCCAAAATAATTTTAGTGGTCAAATTATTATGGATTTAAAACTTTGACAGTTCATAAGTGATATGCGTACCATCTTGGATGATTGAAACACATAAAGGTGACTTTCTTGAAATCCTGACTTAGACATTCTGTGCTGTACATTGTATGGTTCTGTGTATTTTACTAGAACATAAAATGTTCAAAACAGTTTGTCATGATTGGTTGGTTGAGTTACTAGAGATTGAAAGTCCCAATTTCCATCGGTGGTCAAACTTGTATGAGGGTAAAATAAAATTACGCTTTGAGTGAAAAAAAGGGTGGTTGAATTAATAAAGTGGTCGAATTGATAGGGTTTTTATGGTAGCTTTGCTGCTCCTATACTGATGGTTTTGTTGGCATTACAGAGATTTATCGTTTCACAATGACTTAAATCGACTTGCACAATCTTAAGATCGGAAAAATAGACCTAGCTACTAACCTTGTGGTTGCTTCAGTGCATGCACCACTACAATGTCCGATGCTCTCTCAATCCGCGATAGTAAGATAGTGACATTACCACCATACTTGGGTACTTTGAAGAGGGTTTTGGTTTCGTAGGATATACCGTAAATGTACTCTTCAAATACATCAATCATAAATGGTTGATGGCCACCTGTGTGTTAAACAAGAAAACAGGACATCGTCACAGCTCTAAAGATAGCTATCTAAAAGCAAAATGATGAACAATGTGTGTAGGAAGTGTTTTTGTTAAGGTTGGTCAGGAGGTGAATGTTACAAGGTTGCCCAGTCATTTTACCGGTGTTCCCCCTCTGTATATCAATGCAATAAGATAAAGGGGACAGCAGAAATGTCATCAGGGTTCCAAAATCATTCAAAATGTTCCATAACTTAGCAAAAACATGGAGGAACAATGGTTAGGAACAATTGTAAAAAACCACGCATTCTGCTTTGCTTTTTGATAAATCTGACTAGAGATTTGTCAATCCCCATTTTACAGGGAGGGGGTGGAGGGGTTAATGGAAGTATCGCAGTGTATTTCTAGGTAGTATCTGCCTCTCATACATTGTACATGGAAATTGTCACTGCTCCTTCAAAATCATGAAGGCAAATCATGTGTTACTGTGCAAAGTATAGGTATTAAAGTACTTAAAATTGACTGATATTTTGAATTCAATACTAGGTATCTTTTTCCTCATAAATATGCAAGACCTTTGCATTCTGATGAGCGATTGCATCTTGTAGTTGCCCAGATTATCCAGCAAGACGCGGCAAAAAATGTGAAAGACTGCAATGTTGGTCATGTAAAAACTAAATGGTGGTAAAATATAAACGGTAAAAAAAGCAAGGAATTTACCTCTAGGAAATCGATGAATTACAGTTCTGTCTGTACCGTCAAACTTCACACTCTCGATGGAATGTGCTTTGGAATCAGCCCAGTAAAGTCTGTTGATGGTGAAATCAATGGCCAATCCTGTTGGCCATTCCAGATGATCACTGACAAGAGTTCGCCGACTTGAACCATCTTGATATGCACACTCGATCTTGGCATCATCTCCCCAGTCTGTCCAGTATAGCATTCTGTCATGAAACAAAAAAAATAACACATTATTTGCTGTACATTTTGCTCATTTGGCGGTAATGGCTGTCGTGTGCCACCATACAACACTGAGAACAGACAAACAGACAATTTTTGATCGAATGTCATTAGGTAGCAGAAAAGGGCTATTTTGGGAACAATTCTACGGATTCGAAGTCTTCATGTTGAACAGTGATGGCTTCTCAAAATTTATTTGAAATATTCACAACAAAACAGAGTAATTGCTCGTTTTCCTAAACCAAGTAATTTACCATGATTATGATCTGTTCATTCATGAATACGATATTTATAATCTCATAATAAAATAGGACCAATGTCCCTGAAGCTACTATAGACGTTGATGGTATAGAGGATACACATAGCATATCACCAGATATAGTGAGTGCAGAGGTCCTTTGGCAGTACACATGTATTCTCATGGCAGAAGAAATCTTCAACCTAGACTTTCAATGGGAGTACGGACCCCGCCAAACTTACTTGTTTAGAGGGTTGACCACGACGGCATGTGGACGATCCAAGTTTGTATAGATCAATGTCTTTCTTTTGGTGCCGTCGATGAATGCTACTTCTACAGTCTTGAGGTTAGCGTCAGTCCAGTAGATTAGGTTGCTAATCCAGTCGATAGCGATACCACGCGGCTCCCTAAGCCCTGTAACCTGTATATAAACAGGGGAACAAACGATAATTATTATGAACCAGAACTTTTCATTTTACAGTGAAATGATACACCATGCATGAATGCAATTGAGGAAAGATATTTGAAAGTTGTATGCATCTTAAAAACTTAAAGTTTGGCTTGAAACTTACAAATTCTTTTGGAGATTTAGCCAACAACATCCTATCAGCTGGTCACAAAAATTCGAAAGTACGCAAGTTCGTTTTTAAAGAAATTGATCCAACTTTTGTTTTGGACCAACTCAATAGTATATCAATTACCAAGGCAACTGGTCTTGATTCCATCCCGGCAAAATTACTGAAATGTGGAGCTCCTATCATATATACATGTAGGTCCCTCACTTATTTATTCAATATGTCACTACGTACTGGAAAAATTCCTGACCAGTGGAAAATGGCCAAGGTTACACCACTTTTTAAAAAGGGTAGCAAATCTGACATGAACAACTATCGTCCAATATCGGTGTTGCCTATAGCTACAAAGATTTTGGAACGTGCTGTTCATTCTCAACTTTATAGTTATTTAAATGAGAATGGCCTCATATGTGAAAACCAATCAGGTTTTAGGCCATCACACTCTACCGAAACTTCCCTTTTAAATGTTGTCGATTATATTCTCTCCAACATGGACAGTGGAATGCTGACAGGTGCTATTTATATTGACCTATCAAAAGCTTTCGACACTGTCAATCATGTGTTGTTGTTGGAAAAGCTGTCAAAGTTTGGCGTGAACGGTCTTGAACTTGATCGGATGAAAAACTATCTAGCAGATCGCACACACCGCACGAATATAAATGGATCTCTGTCAGAAGCATCACCTGTCCAAATTGGAGTGCCCCAAGGCTCGATTTTAGGGCCACTTTTCTTTTTGATGTATGTAAATGATCTGCCATCTGTAACTAAATTATGCAAAGTGGTTTTATATGCTGATGAAACCGCATTGTTTTATGCAGCAGATGACTTACAAAAAATACAAAACTCGTTACTCAGTGATTTTATATCAGTTAGTAAATGGATGGATACAAACAGATTAATCCTTAACTTTGACAAAACTAAGTCCATGATTTTTGGTACACCTCAACGTCTCAGAAATAGAAATTTAGTTTTGAAATTTAATGATATCGAAATTGATGTTGTCAGTCAATTTAAATATCTTGGTGTTGTGTTAGACCAATACTTAAACTGGGAATCTCATGGAAATATGATTGCCAAATCTGTATCGAGACGTCTTGGAGCCATATGGTGTATACGCAAATTTCTCGACCAGAAAACCTGTGAGTTGATGGTGAAAGCGTTAGTTTTTCCATTGATGACGTATTGTGGCGTTGTCTGGATGACGTGCAGTAAAGGAATGCAAACAAAGATTCAGAGGTTGCATAGTAGAGCAGCCAAATTAGTTCTTGGTAGGGGAAAGTTTTCTTCGTCATCATTGGCCTTATCTCATCTAAAATGGCATCCTATAAACCATCAGTGGAATATACAGTTAGCTGTGATGACTTGGAAATGTTTTAATAGATTAGCCCCTCCATATTTGTCTACTGATTTTCAAGAGCTTATTTTGTTAAGCGCTTCCAAGCGTTTTACAAGATCTACTGTTAGTGATAAATTAATTGTGCTCATGTTCTGCCTACAGAAGGGTAGAAACACATTTCTGAATAGAGGCACAAGACTATGGAATATTCTACCCTCATATATAAAATCTCAAAAGGAACTTTTTAATTTTAAATCTTTAGTGAAGAAATATGTTTCATTTGTACGCTTTGTGTTTTTAAGTCTCGTCACTTTTGATGTACTTTTGTCAATTTTATTCATTCTACGTGTCTGTTTTTATTTGTTTGTTGTGTACCTTTTGCTTTTTATGCAGGACGTCGTGGGAGATCATAGAACACCTTGTGTGGGAAATGAATTGACTTATCCTGTTTAAATAAAGTAAAATAAATAAATAAATAAATTAAAGTTTTCAACTTCAAGACTTGAACTCATTCACTTTCAAAACCATTTGTATATAATACTACCTTTGACTTTCAATTATCAGTAACTTAAGGTAATTTGTTACCATACTACCAAAATTTGTGTGCTGACCCCAATTTTTATTCTCGATTTTGAAAGAGAATGATTGAAAATTTCATCGAAGAGGGTTTGAGCAAAAGTTTAAGTCTGTGGATGTTGAGGTGCACTTTCACCATTCCTGTGAGAGTACTTTTAAAAAGTGTTATGAATAATTTTATACAGATATTTTTTTAATTTGCATATTATTGGACATTACCGGTATTTGGAAAAAGAGCTACTGCTGTCAACTCTTAAGAGACTCACAATTATCTGTTCTGACGCATCTCTCTTTCGTCGCCTCTGTCCCCCATCTGACCCTATTCCGGGGGGACTCAGCCCTCTTCTGTTGATCGTCCCATCATGCACATTTGTCCAAAACATGGTCTGGGTGCCAAAGTGGTAGTCGACACTCTCAATTCTTGTGGACGTCTCGCCCTCATATTCACTGTCATAAGTATGCCCGAGTCGATCAGGATCCAGATGTCGAATTTCACTATCATTTGGAATTACAAGATAATCCGGATCACCTGAAATCAGAGGATAAATACATATAGGAGGAAGATTTTCAAAGGAGTCTGGTAAAGTAATGGGAAGAGCTTGGCATGGTAACACATCGGTGTTACCCTCCACAATACATATCCTGAATCCTACACAACTAATTCCCACACAAATTCCATGGTACTTTCTTGGACATAAGTGGGATCCAGACGGTGAGGTGATTAGAAAGTTTGTTTACATTTTGAATGTAATGTCCTTATGATTCCTCTACTACAGTCAGGTTCATAAGATCTTTGGTAAATATTTTACTGGCTGTACCACATGATCAGCAAATGTGATCCCTTTCTTCACTGTCCACATCATCCTTTCAATGATGTCCATACGACAGTACCAAAGTGATTCCTAGCTTCACGTCCACATAATCTTCCGTCACGCCCACACCATCCAAACACAATGTCCACAAGACTGTGGCCAAGAATCCCAGTATGATATCTAATGGAGAGTGGGAATTTTTTAACTCACCCTCAGCTTTACACGTTCCATCAGGTTCCTCAAAATACCCTTCAAGGCACCCACACCTGTAAGACCCCTTTGTATTGAGACACACTTGAGAACACACCCCGTATTTCTCACACTCGTTGACATCTGAAGAAAAAAGAAAGTTCTGAACTGTAAATGGGTGAAAAACAAAAACATGTTTCTTTTTGCACACCAGACTGCTTTAGTTTATCACATACGATGCTAAAGGCTGAAAAACTTGACCCTTCGACAACAATTGCTAGGATCATGTTTGCCAAAGATATTGTTAAGAAGTGTACAATCTTGTTAGAACTTTCTGCAAGCTGATAAGGTAGCCATGATGACACAGGAAATTTCAAGCAGCCACAACACTCAAGGGGCTGAATGTTCAAGCTGAAGAGAGATAATGAATGTGTGGATAGTTCTCTTGTAAAATATACTTTTTGAGCTTTTTCATGCTTGTTTCCCACATGTTTCATTTAAGAATGTCTATGCAATTTCTTCTTTGATCGTTTTCTACATATCCCTTTTGTGGTCCAATTCTGCTGATGAAATTACAGAAACTGTGACAGGAACCACTGTCTGAATGAGTACGGTGAAGGTAAAGTTTCTACGTCAAATCACAGCTCAAACTTTTTCTCCCGTTTTCAATTGTAAGTATATTTTGCATATCATTTAGTTCGCACATGGACATAAAAATGTTTGTTTGCAGGTAGACGTTACCTCCACAGGTGCGCCTATTGCTCTCCAACTCGTATCCCTCGTCGCATTTACAAAAATGGCCACCTTCCACGTTTATACACGTGTGATGACAGCCTCCGTTGTCAGTTGCACACTCATCAACGTCACCTGTGCCAGGACGAGCTGTCAATATGTGAGACAGAAGGATATCTTGTTAGACTCATGATATGACGGGCGAATTTTCAAAACTTCAAGAACTTGCTGCAGGGGACAAAAATCACTCATTTAAGGGATGTAATAGCATCTAATTTACAAAACTGATAAGCATAGAGCAAACTATGGTACAGCATTCAACAGTTTGTCAAAACGTGGACAGATATTAACGCCAAAGATTTCCAAACTTCTCAGAATGAGATACACAATACCTTACACAATCTACCATATTACGGTAGGTTATATCGAAATCTGCATTACATTAACTTGTTTATGCCACATCAAAATGTTTTACAACTGTAGATGACAACTTGCCTAGCTGGATGTATTTATGATGGTCTGACCAGCTGCCTGTCAAGTCATGACCTGACAGGCAATTTGATTTGTAACGTAAAACTGACATAACAAGAAAACCACTGTCAGTGACTCATGAAGCATGAGTGTGACAATTTTCAACCCTCTCTCTTGAAAAACTGAGTGAGACTACACTGCCTCTTGTGTGATTAATGGATTAAACTATTTTCAAATCACTGGTACAGAAATTTGCGAGAAATTTGTGAGAAATGGACACTTTCTCGCTGTATTGCGAGAAGTAAGCAAGAATACATACTTTCTCGCGATCAAGCTACGAGAACTGTGCTTTCTCGCATGCATCTGGGATAAATTGAATTCTAGCAATCAATCAGCGAGAACTATGTTTTCTTGCTCTGCATCTGCGAGAAAGTGTGAAATTTTTGTGAAATGCTTACACAGAAGAATACAATTTCTCGCAGATGCAGAGCGAGAAAACAAATTTCTCGCTGATTGGTTGCGAGAATTCAGTTTTTCGCAGATGCTGAGCGAGAAAACACAGTTCTCGCCAGCTGATTGCGAGAAAATTAAATTCTCGCTAAGTTTTTGCGAGAAAGTATGTATTCTCCCTTACTTCTCGCAAAAAGAGAGAAAGTGTCCATTTCTTGCAAATTTCTCACAAATTTCTGTACTAGTGAATGGTTTGCATGAAAAGATACTGCATTTGTACGTGGAGAGGGTTGCCCATGAGAAGGCAGCTGCATGTATGGTGGTGTTATAGACTGTATTACTAACGCCTGGTATTTGTCCATTTTCAAGAATTCTACCATACATGTACGCATATATGGGAAGAGAATTCAATATGGTAGACACGCTAATTGTTGATAAGGATTAAATTTTTTTCCTGCTTAAAGGGGTGATTAATTTTTTGCTGTAAGTGCCGATCACCAGTGGGTGATACATGGTGCAGTTGGTGACAAAAGCATAGCCTTGAGCGGTGGAAACAGCCATAGAAAAAACGCGACACTCACTGCAGTTTGCTTCATCAGAATGGAAGCCGTCTTCGCAGTCATCTTCATGGTCACACACAAATACATTTGGAATGCATCGATGATTGGCACACTTGAACTCGTACGATTCACACCTTGGACCTGAAGTGGCCTGACCTAAAAACCGACACACATAATATAATCATGCATTTCAGACTCATGAGATTCAAAATGGTCATTAACATAGGCGCCTTAAAATGTCACGTGGCATAGAATGCACCTCTGAAATATTCTGACTCTAAAATTTTACAATACCTTGCTGGTATGCCACGTGTGGGGACTCATTTTGAAGCTTGCGGAGTGAAAAAAGTTTCAATGTCTATTTTTGTGAAAATTGATTTAATTTCACCCTGTAGATTTAACAGGGGGAAGGAAGCCATTTTGTTTTTCAAATATTGGTATACTTTACTTCAGGTACTTTGTTTCTCTTGTACAAAAATTTGCATGATGTGTTGTGAAAGATTGAAATTATTCAGTGTTTTTTGTTACATTTTCATATTTTGCATGCTATAGCTTGATGTTTAAATAGGATTCCAAAGTAATATGACACCGTGTGAACGTCATCAAAAGCAGAATTTGTTTCAACACATGGAGAACTTATTAGCCAATGATGTTCTTGTTTATTCTTATGTTAAACCAATAGTTCTGTGTTACCTTTCTTTTAAAAACCGAGCAGTGAAAACAAAAATTACAATGTATTGTTGTACAGCTTTATACTTGGTGGACAAATGACACCATACAATATGGGTTTTTCTACTCTCATGTCCAAAAGCAGACTTACATGTCTCGTCTGAATTGTCACCACAGTTGTCTGTGCCATCACAGACCATAAAATTGGCAATGCATATGTGGTTGTCACATCTGAATTTATCTGCTGGGCATTCCAGCTTGCCTGAAAGAAATTGATTGGTTCACGTTAAAGACAATTTATGACGGAAGTGTTCATTCATGGAACGGAATGTACAGAACTGCATGTCAATTCTCTATCAGGGTGCTGTAACTCACTATTTTTCTAACTTTATAAACTATTTTTTATTAATGGATAGAATGTGTACATTTCTACTCACTATACATGCTACCTATCATATTTAAATCTTGTTACATATTGTACAGTTTATGTTAATGACAAGATTGACAATCTCGGAGGGACAATAAAATTCATTCCAGAATGTGACTTGCATTCAAAAATCAAGTTACAGATGGAACCTGCTTCCAATTACCACACACTTGTATTACTTTTCTGAGATTTTTATGTTTTTTTGTATTGAGTTAATCTGTTCACCCCAATTCCCTGTCAATGGGTCCATACTTGCGATTGATAACAATTGGTTTGGGCCAAACCATTGCAATGAAAGGGTTGATAAAGTAAATCTCAGAAGTTCTCTATTTATTATACTGAAACGGCCTGCATTGTTCCCTGTTGCCCATTGTTTAAAACTTGATTATTCCGGGACAAAAACCTGAAGTCTTATAATTCATAGCTAAAAAGCATTTGAAAATATAGAGTTCATTGGTGCTTCATAGCTCATTTTTTTTGCAGAAATACTTCTGGATGAACAGACACTGATGAATTTGTTGAAAGGCAAACAAAGATATTGGTAGTGTATACATATTAAAGTCTTGAATATAATTTGCCACTTACTACACATGTATGGGTTTTCATCGGAGCCATCATAACAGTCGTTATCACCATCACACCGCCAGGGTAGAGGGCGACATAGGGTGTTATTACATTGGAATTCTTCCGCACCACAAATAGGGCCGATAGGTCCTGATGAAAACAAATGACAATAAGAAAGCAAATATTTTGTGAATAATCACCTTTAAGCATATTGTTTGTGTTAACTGTAAAAGTTTTGCATAGATTCTTTCAAAAAAAAAAAGTTGTGCTGTATCTCCTACAGCTATAGTGATTTTGAAACACTACTGCACAATGCATGGTGCTGACAAGTATTTCTTCAAAACAAAACCGTGGATTAATCATATACCATTCACAGGCTGTGTCCATTTATTGAGTTTTAATCATTCAACTACCAAATATCTTGACCAGATATTATGCCTCTTGCCAAACAGAGGTAAGCTACAGTAGTTCCTTGAATTGTTAATCATATCAAAGAACCTCCGGGAGAAAAAAGATTATACTTTCGAAATGTGTAAAACTTGTTTAAATCTGTAGAAAAATCAAATATGAAGCTTGTACTTTGTTAGACAGAAACACAAAGAAGTAATTAATAAACACAATTTCTCATACAAAGTATACAGAACAGAATTTTACAAAAAGTAGGAACCATTTCCCTCTTTTATCTACAACATCCCCAAGAACCGAGGGAGGGAGGCATGGTTTGAGTCATTGTGCCCTACCTGTGTCACAGTTTGATTCGTCAGAGCCGTCTAGACAATCAACATCACTATCACACCTCCAATCTGCTGCTATGCAGTGACCGTTGTTACACTGAAATTCTGCAGAACTACACGTTGTGACACCTGTGAGGCGAGAAAAATTGCTAAAAAATTAGAATAATCTGCTTGCAATGATCAGATTGTGTTGCAAGTTGAAAAACATCCTGTGCCAAAACTAAGGGTTAGTGGGAAAAGACAGTATTTCACTTCAGGTACATGTAGTTTGCGCAGTGAAATTGAAAGATTTAAACTTTTCCTCAAATTTTCAGTGAGAAACTTTAAGCCATTCCCTTTAAAAATCATGAATAAAATCACGGGTTATTGTGCAAAATTGGGTATTAGAGAAAGGATTTACCCAGTATTTACAGGCTCTTGAAATTCAAAATGGCCGCAATCCCTGTATTAACTCTATGGGGCAAGAATTAAAATATTTGATTTTCACAAAAAATCAGCCACTGAAAATTTCATTTACTTCATGAGCATCAAAACAAACCCCCCACAAATGGTAGATCAAAAGAGTATTGCAACAATTTAAAAGTCTGAATATCTGTCCCTGAGGTACATTCTACCCTAGTAACTAGTGCATTAGCTACAGTGTGGGCCACTATGAAAAGCCTTTCCCTAAGTATGCAAAGGTTTAGGTCCACTTATCTTTGCTTCTGACAAAAGTGATTCAAACTCACAGAAAATGAGTTTTCATAGCAGCCTGGCTATTTTCCCATTAAAATAATGGAATGGTCTCATTAAACTGTACTAAATTTATAAATGGTTAAGATTCTACCATTTTAGTGCTTTCAGTAGGGGGTTAGCAAGGGATGAGTCAAACATACCACATCCTGAGCCTGTTTCATCTGAGTTATCACCGCAATCATCCTCCCCGTCACATATCCAACGGCTTGGAATACAGCGCTCATTGCTGCATCGGAATTCACTCTCTGAGCATTCCCTGGCAACGCAGTCCTGCTCATCGGAGGAGTCCCCACAGTCGTTGTCGTAGTCACACTTGAAGCGCAAGGGGATGCACCTGGAATTGTCGCAGCGGAACGTTTCCGGCTCACAGCTTTGCGACTCACAGGCGTCACTGGGTTCATCTGACAGATCGCCACAGTCGTTGAAGCCATTACAGCGCCACCGGAGTGGGATGCAGCGTCCTGTATTTTTGCATTGGAACTCACTGGGTGCACAGGTTCTGGCGCCTAAGAAAGTAAACCACACTTAAAAGTGAACTCGTGCTCATTTTTTCAATAGTTTTTTTGTCATGGTCATGGGTCAAAGTTTCTACTATAGGTTACAAGAGGTATCAGAGTTGCACTACTGCATAAGTGTGTATACATGTACATATCAACTGCACAACATACAATGTAATAGCTGTATCTATGTCAGCTGCCAAAGCTGAATTACAAAAGCATACCATCTTGCCACAAAAGATGAATTGTGTGATCTGAGTTGACGAAATGTCAGCCAACCAAGCAGAATTATGGGAGTTGGCCACCAAAGCTGAGCTTTGTCTCAATATATAAGTGTATGGGCTTCGGCCCTCAAAGCTGAATTATATCGTGAGTCTATGGATGCTGGCCACCAAAGCTGAATTATGTCATTCTTCAGTATGGGTGTTGCTCACTGATTAAAGCTGAATTATGTCAACCACCAGAATTATATAGTTAGTGTAAAGTATGGGTGTTGGCCATCAGAGATAAATTATGTCAGACGTGTACAGTATGGTGTTGGCCACAAAAGCTGATTACTTATGTCATGAGTCTATGGGTGCTGGCTACCAGTGCCGAATTACGTCATTAGTGTAAAGTATGGGTGTTGGCAATCAGAGCTAAATTACGTCATAAGTGTAAAGAATGGCTGTCGGCCACCGAAGCTGAATTACTTATGTCATGAGTCTATGGGTGCCAGCCACCAGAGTTGAATTGTCATTAAGTACTAGTGTAAAGTATGGGTGTTGGCAATGTAAGTTGAATTATGTCATACTGTAAAGTATGGGTGATGGCCAGCAGAGCTAGCTGAATTATTAAAGTGTACAGTATGGCTATTAGCCACTGAAGCTGAATTAATTATTCCATGAGTCTATGGGTGCCGGCCACCAGAGCTGAATCGTCACGAAGTGTACAGTATGGGTGTTGGCAAACATGAATTGAATTATGTCACTAGTGTACGGTATGTGTGATCGCCACTAGAGTTGTTAAAGTGTACATTATGGCTGTTGGCCACTGAAGCTGAATTAATTATTCCATGACTCCATGGGTGCCTTCCACCAACGCTGAATTTTGCCATAAGTGTACAGTATGGATGTTTACCCCATGAGCTGAATTATGTCATAAGTGTATGGTATGGCTGTTGACCACTGAATTATGCCATAAGTGTACAGTATTGGTGTTGGCCAATGAAGCTGAATTATGTCAGAAGTGTACATTATGGGTGTTGGCCACCGAAGCTGAATTACATTGTGTGTCATAAGTGTACAGTGTGAGTGTTGTCCACCAAAAATGAAGTATATCATGAGTACCTGGAAGGGTTTTGTTGGCCACTGCGACTGAATCAAGAAACAAATGTACAAACATCATCATTATGTTATTAGTGTATGATCGTTGGCAGCAAATGCTGAATTCTGTGATGATTCTATGGATGACAAGCTACCAAAGCTTAATTACACCAACCTTAACTTGCTATTAAAGAAAATGAATTCCCTTAATGTAATTGTGTTTAAATGAATTACATGCCATTTGGCAACATGCTACCACTTATAAGATATAAGTTGTCTGCCATTTCATACACATGTCCCTTTAAAGCCCCTGTAGCTGTAACTCTTGAAATTTGTTGACCTGATAAAGGCTTTCTATTTTCTCTGATTTTCTTTAAATTCTACAAATTTAAAGGATATAGTCTTTTACTTCTGAAAAATTGGACATTGACAAGTAAATTTAAACTTTAACCATTATTTGGATTTCCCGCGATTTTTAAAAACTGGTAATATTACAAAGAAAACAAGTCATTGACAATGACATAGTCCCCACTTGTAATAGGAGTATTAGTCTTGATGGGGCAGGGAAATGAGGTCATTAAGAAGTATCACTAAAGTGTATATGTTCAAATCTATGGACACATAGGTCTATGTCATTGTTCCCAATTTGAAACAAGAGGCATGTCTAAGTTATGGTTCTAAATCGGGAAAAAAGATCAAACCTCTTGCTGTATCGGCCAGCCAAGAAATACATATGTGCATAATAAATGAGGTACAAGATGTGACATCTTAAGGTCTATAATCCTATCAAAATTGAAGCGTAAAGAACTTGTGGTTACTGAGTTATGCATATATATGCATATTCAAGGTCAAAGGTCATCAAGGTCACGTGACATTTTGAAAAAAACTTTGTACTGCTAATTAATCCATATATGCCAAAATTCAGACCTCTAGCTCTATTGGCTTGCCCACAAATATATATGGGCATAATTAACGAGGTAAAGCATGTGTTGTCATAAGGTCTCCCATCCTACTAAATATAAAGGACATAGCACTTGTGGTTACCTATTTATTGACATAATCGTGTATTTTAGGTAAAAGGTTATCGAGGTCACATGACATTTTGTCAAAAAAATTCTATCCTATAGTCTATCCCTATATACTAAAAATCATACATTTACCTCTATTGGCTTGCTCAAAATTAGATATGCACATAATTAATGAGGTACAATATGTGGCGTCATAAGGTGTCCCATCATACCAAATATGAAGGGTGTAGCACTTGTGGTTACTGAGTTATGGACAAATATGTATATTTGAGGTCAAAGGTCCCCAAGGTCACGTGACATTTTGTCAAAATATCCGAGATATCTGCGTGAACGGATGGACTCACATGGATGGACTCACGGACTGACATGACCCAATCTATGAGGCCCCCTGGACTTTATCTTTGGGGACTAAAAACTGTGTCACTGCATCCTTTTTGCAATATGAATACGATGAGAAACTAAATTTTTATTTTTCTTGGCCTTATACATGGGAGTCTATGGACTGCCTTATACATGGGAGTCTATGGACTGCCTTATACATGGGAGTCTATGGACTGCCTTATACATGGGAGTCTATGGACTGCCTTATACATGGGAGTCTATGGTCTGCCTTATACATGGGAGTCTATGGTCTGCCTTATACATGAGAGTCTATGGTCTGCCTTATACATGGGAGTCTATGGAGGTGAAAACTAAAAAGTCCTCTATCACGGCCAAATTTGATCTCATTGTGAAACAAATCGACGTGCATCTGTATGAGGTATGGTACTATCCTTGTACCAAGTTTGAACGAAATCGCTCCAGGCGTCTCTGAGATATCTGCGTGAACGGACGGACGGACGGACGGACGGACGGACATGACCAAACCTATAAGTCCCCCCGGACGGTGTCCGTGGGGACTAACAAAGCATATGATGTCCCAGTGGAAAACATTCAGCACTATGCATTATATTGGACTGCTCTATTGTTTCTGTGAAGATTCCAATGCATATATGCACGACGTACAGTGTTTTTGCTTTATTTGCATGAGGGCGCCATTTTATGTTTGGGCAAACGTTTAGTATTTATCAAGCTCAAAATTGCACATGCAGTCCCAGTAGTCAGTTTGTTATACTTGTATAAACATCCCTCAATGAGTACATTCCCATCAACTTGTTTTAGTTTGGAAAAGCAAAAGTTTGGTTGAAGATAGAAAAGGGATTGTAGTGTTTTGTTTACAAAAGGTATCATAGCAACCATTTGCAGTAATAGTATCATACCATGCAATTTGAGAAGAGTGTCCTTTTCTCATGCCATAGTTCATTTGCTATGCACATAGATGTTTAGATATTTATCGCTTTCATTTAGCTTGAATGTCTTGCATTATAATGCGTATTTTGCCTGATTGGTTACTTCCGTCTGGTACAGAAAGTTGGGACTGATAATTTTGATCACACAAGGATACAACCACACTGTCAAACAGCAAAAGTTGCATGCAATCTGGTGGCTGATTTGCCACTTTACCAAAAGTTTCTACGAAGAGAGAAATACAACTCATTAGTGCCATATTCACAATAGCACTCAGTTTTTCTATATGCTACTAAGATCTTTACGGTTTACAAACCTTACAGGGTCAGAGAGGGTCTAAACATTCAAATTTATTTGTCATTTGTACAAGTTGTTTCTGAAATAATGCGGTATTTTGCTCTCCCGTCAACTGGATTAATATCCAACTTACTGCAGTTTGGCGGTTCATCAGAATTATCTCCACAATCATTGTCACCGTCACATAACCAAACATTTGGTATGCAGCGTTTGGTGCTCTCACACTGGAACCTGTCTTCCTCACACGGAATGTCTTCTGTAGAAAACAAACAACGGTTTAAAAATTTAAACCTCCATCACTTCAACCTCTCTGTACATTGGTCTAGTCAATCTATTGAAATAGCGTTCATCGCAATTTCGGGTTTTTTACTAAATATAGCTGCATGCGCGCGACTTTCAGACAAATATGCTGAAATTCGGACAAATTTTGTCGTTGTATGCGGGGCTGTTGTTGCAGCTTGTAGTCTCAGTCATCAATTCATACGAATAAGTGTGACGCTTAATAGCCATTCTAACACTTGCAGGTTTTATTTTCGTTGTTCATGCGGAAAATGCGGCCAAATATGTATTTATGCATATTAATGAGAGAGAACAGTGACGTCATTTGCGATCAACGCTATTAATGGGGCTAAACAAAAGTCTAGAGCAGAAAGAGGGTAAAGCATGCTAGTAAAACAAAACAAGACGACAATAGAAACATTTGATTTGAGGAAATCTAGCATGAGATGTATAATATGGCAAGGTCAAATTAGATGAGTTTCCTTTGCTATGTGCATGGTTTAAGGTAGTATACGCCTCGAAAGTTAAAGACTTAAACTTTTCCTCAAACTTTACCAAATGAAACTTTCAACCATTCTCTTAAAAAATTTACACAATAAAATTCGTGCGTCATCGTAAAAAGTTTTGAACTAACGAAACCAATTCCCAACATTTTGCCAATTAGAAATTCATAATGGCTGCCACTCCTAGGTCAACTTTATGGAAAAAAATTAAATTTTGGATTTTCTAAAAAAATAAGACGACGAAAGTTTTTCTTTTTCCAAGAGCTTTGAAATGAGCCCCACAAGTGGTAGATCAGAAAAAGAATTGTAGAAATTTGAGAGTCTGACTATTTGTGCCCGAGGTTCGTTCTCCCTAAAGAATTTTACAGTCCCTAAAATTGTCTCACCGCAGCCCTCTTCATCCTCTCCTTGTTCACAGTGCCTGGTTCCATCACACCGCAGTGAGGCCATGATACACTTTTCATCCTTGCTGCATTTGAACTGGTTGGCCAGACAGGTGTGGTTCATGCAGTTCATTTCGTCGGAACTATCTTCACAGTCGTCATCTCCGTCACACAGGAAAGCCGGGTTGATGCAGCGTCTGTTGTTGCATTGGAACTGCCCCGCCCTGCACACAAACGGACCTGCCACCACAAAGACAGCAAGACAATTAAAAGACATTTCTTCGCATGAACTCAAGCAAACAAAACACTCCAGTGAGAGATAACATTATAAATTCATTTCTCCTTACTGAATTTCTTCATTCTGTTGGGAAAAATTCACAAATTTTACACAAATTTATTTGTTATGCTGTCATGTACTGTTTTGTTTGAATCACTCATACACCAAAGTATTTATTTAAGCTGCATAGCAAAGTTTTGGTCTGAAACTGATAATTACAACCCATTGAGTAGACTGAAAAAATTCTTCATTTCCTGAGTCCCAAACCATTTTTGTCCATGATAATTTTTGTCAATGTTAATTGATCCTATGAATCATCAAATTTTATTAGAATCCTATTATTTTCAGTGGCAGTATTGGATTTTTGTATAAACGAAGTCTCACTCTTTTAAAACTGAAAGTTTGTTTTCCAATCAAACTTACTACTTCCTCTCCTCCATCATTTAAAACTCCATCAATTGTAACTTTTGATGGATATTTCACGACTTTCGTCCTGTCTGTAAAATGCATTTCATTGTTCTACTTCAGAGCCATGTACTGATGTGAACTTTTCATTACCAGTCATCATAGCCAATATTTGTGTTACTGGTGTATGTATGCCCATTTTGATTGGTGTAAACTGAACTTCAGGCCTAACATGAATTCATTTGTCAAAATAACATAATCCGGATTATGCTGCATGTGCTGCACTTTGTTGGCAAATGCAGCTAATACCCTGTATTTCAACACACTTGAGGAATAATAAGAAGAGAGCGTACTTGTTCTATAGAACCAAAATATAAAAATATCATCACGAGCTACAGCTATTGTCTGAAGTAAAACATGGCAAAATTTCACGCGTAAGCACTTACGACACGAAGCTGGTTCATCCGACCCATCCCCGCAGTCGTCCTCCAGATCGCATTTCCACCAGAATGGAATGCATTTGTCGTTGCGACAAACAAACTGGCTGGCGGTACAGTTCGACAGGCAGGTGCTCCGATCGGCTGCCAGGTAAAAGTTATCCGGACACGCACAAGTGCGCCCCCCTCCAGGCGCAAGTAGACACAAGTTGCTGCAGCCGCCATTGTTCTCGCACGGATTTCTTGGCACTGTAACAGAGTAAGAGGTGAAAATCTCATGTAGACTTCTGCCGTGAATTCAAGCAATCTATTTCATTGTGATAAGAAAATGAACACTCTTTACATTTTGCCTTCTTCATTTTCCTTGATTACCTCTACCTGTACAAAACCAAACACCCTTAGCAGGCTGGTATTATTTGGGGCAATTTCAACATTTTGCCGAAATGAAATAATGCACACAGTCTGATTGAAGATAAGTTACAGTACATGTGTAGCGTTTCAGTGCAGAATTCAGAAGCAATTCAATCAAACATGTTGACTTTTTCAGACAATGACACCACTTTAAGGTGATGTGAGGGTTTTGGACATAGCAATTTAATTCATTGAAACGCACTCACCTGCTGGTTGGCGTAAAGGATGGTAGACGTGCACGTCCATGGGTCTGTGTACCGTGGTGACCAGAGTGGTGGGATTTGCCCCGGTGTATTTGTGTGCTCTGTGTATTCCCTTGGTCTCCCAGTCACTCCAGAAAACATAATCTTCAAACACGGAGATGGCAAAAACATGCGGCAAATTCCCACTAATAACTGTTCTCCTGCAGAAACCAAAAGGTTTATTTTATTAACATACATGTAGTTAGGAAGGCCTATGAGAAATAGTCCAAGTTACAAGTTCTGAACTATGATGACTTGGCATATTTGAAAACAACTGTGTGTGAAAACGCAAATTACAACTATCTCATAATATGTACCTGAAAATGACTTTCTAGATGTGAACTCGTATACATTTACACATTTCCACAAAATGTTCATGTCTGCGTCACAATTTGATTCCTCATGGTACAAGAGGAAGATATTGATAGGTGGGGCAGTTAGCGGAACTCAGTTTAAAGGGCCAGTTGCTATAATTTTTCATGATTTTTTTCATGTTAACTGTTCTACTCCCCAAACACGAGATGCACAGTGAATTCAACACAGTGAATGCAAAGTGAATTCTCATCTTGACTAGAATTCAAATCTAAACAACAACTGCGTTAGAGTACCGGTACATATTATACATTTAGACTTTGTGTTGCTAAGCCATATAGTTGGTGTTCCAATGCTTTGGGAAGTGGCATAAGGACTTGCAATTAACATACAAAACAAAAATAACAAAAAATCATCAACAAAAATAGTGAAAAGTAACCATAAGGTACAGCTACTAGCTCTTTAAAGTAAAACTTAATTATTTTAATGATGAAATCTAAACTTCCCCGCACTGAGATTTCAACTTGTTGACTTTTAATACAGTGCAAGGCATTGGTGTAAAATGTGCAGAAATGTAGCCTTGCCACAGCTAACATCTTCACAAATGGGTCATCATGCAAAATTTAGATACCTGTTTGTGCCGTCCACGTCTGCAAACTCAATGGTGTCTTCTCTAGCATCTGCCCAGAACAGTTTACCTGTAGTGTAGTCTATGGCTAATCCATTTGGCCATCCTAACTTCTCCGTTATCAGATGAACCATTCCACTGCCATCCATACCTAAATTGTGAAAGGAATACACACAAGGGTTACGGACAGTCAATCTGTACACCCCTATTCCAAGTAAACGGGTCCACAATGACTATTGAAAAAAGTAGGTTTGGGACAAACTACGATGGTAAAAGGGTTAATAATGGGGAAAGCACTTTGTACTAATTCAGTTGCTCTCAAACAACAGAATCTGATAAGTATTATGTTGATACAGTAAAACCTGTCTAAACCGACCCCTACAGGGACTGAGAAAATCGGTTTTGAGAGGTGTTCGGTTTAGACAGGTCCTTTTAATATAGAGTTCTCTTGGAATGGGACTTGGCAAAGGGTTCAGTTTAGACAGTATTCCAGTTTATACAGTGTTCAGTTTAGACAATTTTCACTGTACATTGTTTCAAGATACAGTGGCAGTGGAAGTCAGCTGGGTGCTTCACAATGGAGAGTTTTAAACTTGTGCTAAAATTTTCCTGAATGACTCTGAACCCATCTCTTTTATGATCAAGGATACAGTTCAAAGGTCAAATTTCAAAGTTTGCTACCAGTGAAAGAAATAAACAAAACGTTTAATTCTTTAATGCTACACAAATGTTCACTTTAGCAAGAAAAACTGAAAATTTTGATTTTCACAAAAGTAAGATGGTGAAAACTTCTGTTGGTCAACAAGATTTAAAATGAGTCCAAACAAGCCCCTGGTCAGCCAGGCATTGTAAATATTTGAGAATCGGAAAGACACTTGCTGAAGCCAACCTGTCGCAATGAATTGAGTAATGTGTAAATGATCTGCTCTTAATTCCCTAGTCTAACATATGAACGGATTAAAATAAATTGTTTATCATTGTCTATTAAAGGCTGGTTTTTCAAAAATTACATTTAATTTCAAAACAGCTTATATGGACTGGTATTACGAGTAGATGAAAATGTATGTAGATACAGATAATGAGCTTAATGCACTAGCAGTGTGATGCAACAAAGCAGTGACCTGTGTGTACCACATACCTGCTCTGCCTATGAACGGTTCTCGGCCCCAGTCTGTCCAATACATATATCTGCAACAGAATGATAGAATTAACATTTTTCCTTATGGACACTTTAATCCAGGCACTGGAATACTGATCGGACCATGGAAAATGACTCCAGACAAAACCACCCACATTTGCGACAGCAATCAAACCAGGGTCAATGTTGTTTAAATTGACAACTATATGTTACATGAATAAATGTGCCATTAATATGTAGAGCTACCTAATCTCTAGGCCTATTACAGTAATTTTATATTTTCACCCTGTTACTAGAATATGATTTTCTTTCAATTCATGAACTTCAAGAGAGGTAAATTCTGACAATTATTGTTTTAATTATTTTGTCTATCTCCTAGCTGTGGCATCTTTATAATCCTTTTTTCTCTCGACTCCCCTCCAAAAACTCTCACATGACAGTATACTAAGAGCTAGACGTACCCCGAGAAAGGGTCGACGACGATGGCCCTTGGCTCGTCAAGACCAGAGTTGATAAGAACTTTTCTGTAGTCTCCGTTCAGCTTGGATACTTCAATAGTATCACTGGCCTTGTCACACCAGTACAGATTCCTGGCCACCCAGTCCACGGTCAATCCATCTGGATTACGCAAGCCAAGTGTGTGTAACCTCTGTGAATGACACAGTATAGGTGAATCCTCATTGTTTCTTTCGGAGAGGGGGGGGGGGGGGGGGGGAATTGCCCCTTTATTGTAGCGTAGATGTGTTCTTGTGCAAGATTGGGTATAACTATAAAGTTTGTTTCTCTTTCACTCATAATCTTTATTCTTGATATTGAAAGAGAATGGTTTAAGTTTGCTGCATGAAAAGTTTAAGCAAAAGTGTGAGTCTCAGGGTGCACAACACCTTACAGATACAAGACTGTTGACAGATATAAAAGTAAGGGTCCACACACTCAAAGACATTTAAAATTCAAGAGCTTTTGAGGACTTTTTAAGCAATATTCATGGACTATCTGATTCTGAGGTCCAAAATATTAGTTTCAAGGTATTATTTTCACAATATATCAATTTTCTACAGTTTTTTGATTTTCAGATATTGTTTTTCATAACATCCTGCATGATCAACCTGTAATTTTTGGTAACTGGGGTGGCAAATCAATTTTCCATGACTTATTCCAAGACTCAGTATCATTTTCCAGGAGTTTTCAAGGACTTTATTGGTTGCTTGAAAATTCAAGGACATTCGAGGAGGATTCAGACGGTCCCAGAAAGTAATAAAAACACTGACAGCTCAGTACCTCAACTGTGGCATTCTCCACGTCTAATCTGGCTCGACTGATGTTGCTCCTTTGGCCTGTCACATCTGACCAGTACACGTACTGTTCCTGGACATCGAAATCAAGCGCCACGGCATTGACTAGATCTGAGATAACGATATCATAATTCTTGACGCTTCCATAAAAGTCGAGCCTCCTGAGATAGAACCGATTGGAAAACAATAAATAGGGATGGACGTCTGAGCTGTGCTTGCAGGTTCTTCCATCAGCGTCCAGCTGGTATCCGACTGTGCAATAGCAACGATAGCTGCCTCGCTCATTGTGACAAAGCTGACTGCAAGGCAGTGTTTCACGACACTCATTCAGATCTGAAAGACAAACAAGAGAAAGAGGTGTCAACAAATGATTGTAATAAAGTTTCTTCTACAATTTTGGAAAAGGTTAGGATGTGCCTCGAGGTCAGATATTTGAACCTTCAAATTTTCACAATACTTTTTGGATGTACCACTTGTGGGGGTTCATTTTAAAGCTCTTGACAAAAGAAACATTTTGACACTCTTAGTTTTTCAAAAATAAAAACTTTTGTTTTTCCCAATAGAGTTAACACAGCCATTTTGAATTTCAAATATTTGTAAATGTTACTTAATTTGTTTCTCTAGTGCAAAATTTTTGATGTGGCTCCTGATTTTTATTGTTGATTTGGTAAGAGAATGGTTGAAAATTTATTGAGGAAAGTTTCAGCAAAAGTTTAAATTTCTCACTTTTGAGGCGTGTACTACCTTAACCATTTACCAGTAGGCATACCGGTACATGTATTCATAAAGTGCCAAAAAACATAAACTGCAATTGATAAACAGTGAATGTAAACGCTACCACAAAGGGCTGATGCCAGTCTCTGCAAAGTTTGGATTCAGTGAAAATTGCTGCAATTTCGAGTACACTTTCAGCAATTTCAAGTACATCTTGAAACGTGCAAGCCATCTGAACAGCGTTTGCTGCAGCAATATTTTCTGTCATAGATTAGAAGTAATTTTATCTCCTAGCACAGTGTCAGGAAGGTGACAATGCATTTCATTGAAAAAAGGATTCTGAATCAAAGTCTGACATAGGACAACCAATCAGAGTTCTACCACAACATCACATGACCATTCTGCAAAGCATCAATACACACCTTCACATGTTGAATTATCACTGCCGAGAACATATCCTACAGGACACAAGCATCTGAATCCAGTTTGCAGATCCTCACATTCGTGGCTGCAATGGTTGATGTTTGGATGTTCACACTCATTGATGTCACAACTTCTCTCATCCGAGCCGTCTCCACAGTCGTCTGCCCCATCGCATACCCTGCTTGATTCTATACAGGCACCGGTGTCACACCTGAATCGATCGGCTGGACATGTTACATGGCCTGAGACACAAAAAAATTATAAATTTTTGATATCAGGATTCAAACAAATGATTAGAAAAACTACTATCTAATTATCTACATCTCATGGGAAGAACAAAAAAAAACATTTACAAACACAACTGTCATTCCAAACTCTCTTTTTTACTGATATGTACCTGACTCTTTCATAAAACTATTAGCAGTAAAGCACATGCATCAGAGTCTTAGAACTCACCACAATTGCTGTTATGAGGGGCCTCGTCTGAAAAATCATGGCAGTCGTTGTCACCGTCACACTGCCACTGCTTGGGAATGCAACGTCCGTTTTGACACCGGAAGTGGCTGTCTTCACAGCCCGGGTACTCGCATGACTCCGGCTCATCAGAGCCATCACCGCAGTCGTCGTCATGGTCACACACCCAAGACATCTGAATACACCTTCTATTGCTACACGCAAACTCGGAGTCATCACAAGTCTGCGACTCTGTGAAAAAAACGCCAGATTTATTAATTTTCAGAACTAGACTTAATCGGTAATAATCACTTCGATAATGGAAATCTTTGAGGTGAAACTCTAGTATAGTGAGATGACTGACATTTGTTTGTTTTCCAAAAATTCATGATGGGGCCTGAATCTAGACTAAACAAGAAAGCTATCGAGCAGGACACAATGAAGAACGACAACTATTTCCAAATGTTTACTGGGAAAGATGACATTCAACTATTATTTCTGAAGTCTGAGCAGATTGTTTGGGTTTGATGTCCGCAGAGACCACTTTGAGGGATCCAATCAAAGGCTCACTGGAAATGTCTTGATAAACTTACTGTATCTCACTATGTTATATCACTTGATACACTTACTGTTACAATACGCCTGCTTTGGAGGCTAATCCAAAATATTTTGACACATCTACTACATTTCTGCTTTTGGGGGCTGGTTACAAGCCCTTTGACATACTTAATACATCAGCGCTCAGGCCCCACCCTTAATCTGCAGAATTACTTGCCATCCAAGAGGCCAATCCCAAATGTTTTGATTCTTTCACCACACCCTTTCCAGAGGCTAATTGCAAATCTTTGGACAAACTCACCACCACATCCCTCCTCTGGATGTTCATCTGTTGCATCTCCGCAGTCGTTGTCTCCATCACACTTCCAATTATTCGGGATGCAACGCCGTGCTTCCACACAACGGAAGTGATCGGCATCACAGGTCACTTCCGTGCAATGGTGCCGCGTGCCATTCTCATCAGATCTATCACCACAGTCATCATCAAAATCGCATATCCAGCGGGTTGGAATGCAGCGTCCATTATCGCACGCAAACTGGTCACTGGGACAGTCGTATCGGCACTTGTCGTGTTCGTCGGAGCCATCGGGACAGTCGTTGTCACGGTCACATTCCCAAGACGGGGGAATACAGCGACCTGTTCCACATCTAAAGTATGAAGCTGGACAGGCATCTGGGGATGGTGTTAAACCTGTATGTATAGAGGTGAAGGGTCAGAGGTCAAATTGTCAATATTGAAAAGAAGGGAACATTTAAATGTTACCAGTGTAGTACTGTTACAGTTGTAAAGTGTCACTAGTGTGGTGTAGTAACAAAGGGGCAAATATCTAATGATAGTACAACCAAGGTGCCTGGAAATTGGACACCAAATCAAGGACTTATCAGTGCTATATAGTGAGCCATCTGGTCATTTAAATTGGTCATTTGGTAATCAGTGAGCCACTTTTTAACTTGATAGTGATATCTCTTTTTATTTCAGCCAACTACAGACACTTCATGCCTGTGGGGGCATGATTACAGATAATTCAGTATAGAAACATGGCTGCTTGTTACTACATGGGATGAAGACTGAATAAATATAATAATAATATTTTGGATGATATCATACTCTGCATTGCAATATAAAATTAATTTGCAGACATATGAAGTCCAATTTCCACTTCGGCTGTAAACTTGTGCAAGTTATATGTATAATGCTGCTTCACAGGGGTCAGATTGTAACAATGGCATGTGATACAGTGTTCACAAGATTTTACGGAGGCACTTTCTTCTTGTAACGTTATCTTGACCTTGAAGTCATCGGCAAGTTGAAAGAAATTGAGGGGAAATGGGTGGTTTCATGTCGTGTCACTAGATCTGACATTTCAAGACTGCTTCCTATTTCAAGTGGACGCTCTCCAAATATCTGTTGTCCTAATAAGTGATACTATTCTAAGGAGGAAAGAGAAGAAAGCCACACGCCATTTCATTCTGTTATGGCATATGCTCACAGTGATATACGGACCCTGAACTCCTTAGCTCAGATTACAAGTGTGTCATTGATGAAGATTCAGATTACGATTTTCTGGACTTTAAATTAGAAATACTATTTCTACACAATTTTTTCTGTTTTGATTGATTTTATGAGATCTTTGCATAAAGTTCCAAGTTAAATGTGGACTGTTGGTATTTAATCAATACTAGATATGTTTGAAATATGTTAGCGATTTGAGTGCTGTATTTTTTCCAACCAAAATTTCAGTGCAACATTTTACCAATTTTTATGAATTTTTCAATAACTTTTCTGATAATTTTGGACAAAATGAACACAACTTTTCATTGGCCATAGGTTTTTATCAAAATTTTGGCAAAAATCTGACAAAAATTGACATAGGTATATTTTATAAGGGTGACAAAAATTGACTTTGGCACTGAAATTGTTAAAACAGAATAATGGCCCTTTAAAAACAATTTCATGGTGGGTTATATCCAAGAGGTTTTCTTCTATGGAAAATCATTAATACAATGAAACCTGTTGAAAAGCCGAACCCGGCTAAATTGGATACCTGTCTAAATTGAACCCTTTTCCCAGTCCCATTCCAATAGAACTTTGTGTTAAAAGGACCTCTATAAACCAAACACCTCTCCAAACTGAACAATTTTCTCCGTCCCTGAATGGCTCAGTTTAGACAGGTTTTACTGTATATTGTAACTTTTGAAATTTGTTGTTTTTGACAAAGCTGCAATTTGGCTACAAATAATTTTGAAGTGCAATTTTTCTAAGTACTTATATCAGAGACCATATTTTAACTGTTTCATCTAATACTGCATATATGTTGAGGTGCTCAGCTTTGTTTCTATCCTGATCTTTATTTAAGGTTGCTGAATCAACTGGAAAAATGTCCTTGTTTAAAAAATATGGTACAAAAAATTTTGCTTGCCGTCAGTTTTGTCTTGCTGAGAAATTCTGAGGAACATGAATAGTCTAATCTAGCATTTATCCTCACCGTCGCACTTTGCTTCATCCGAGTTATCACCACAGTCGTTTTCGCCATCACAAACCCAGTCCTCCAAAATACACACAGCTGTGAGATCGCAGTTGATGTACTTGGGGATGTCAATGCTACCGATGGGGATTGTGAAGCCCGGCGGACGGTAGGCAGTGCAGTTGCGAAAGGCTGTGGAAGACCAAGAAAAAATTTGGAAGGAGATTGTTAGTCTGTGGTCAAGGCTAAGTACCTTGGTCAATTTCCTGGAGATCTGAGACTGAATTTGATGAGAGTAGTGCTGACAACTGCAGTATGATGTTACGGTATAACCGTCCATATATGATATTAGAAGTTCCAGACTGAAAAACAGACAAAATCTGTCCATTTCGAACATGCATTTGCTGCTGCAGATTCATGTCATAACTCTTGACTTGTGTGATTTTCATATTTTTATTCTGACACTGGCAGGAACAGATGTCTAATTCGCCATTCTGGAACACAAATTTCTGATAAAAGATCATCAAACAATGCCACATAAAAAATTAACCTTTTGAAACAAACAATAGCATTGTGATATGCCGTATAATTTGCAATTTCTTCAGCACTTTTACAAAAAAGCCAAATTTGCAACAAATTGAGAAAACAAAGATATCTGATCTAGATGTATGTATTTTCATTGACTATTAATTGTATTTTGTGATAGTGTTAACACTGAGAATAGAGCCACTTTGAATTTGAAACACTAATGAATTTGAAGCAATTCACGGCTTAAAACTTTCACAGAACATTTTACACTTACAAATTTAAACTAAATCACACTGTCACGATGGTGAAAATAAGCTGCTTTTGGACTCATTTTCTCCAGCTTTATAACCCTTCTGCTCATCAGTGAGTGTAAGATGTATTGGCAGATACTATGTTATCACTGAGCCAATCAGTGTACTACTATGACCTTTGAACTATGGATGTAACTTGAGTGAAAGACAGAAGTCAACTTAAAGGTATACAGTCACCTGTAATCTAAATATGCCCATATATAGTCAAAGGGGCATTCCTTGGCCCATGCGAGGGCGCTGTTTTTAAAAAGCGGTCACCTACTTAAAATCTGTGATTGGTTAGATTTTCTCTTTCCACGGTAACTGTGGCAAAATTGGAACAGGTGACAGTATACCTTTAAAGGTTTGTGTATTAACTCAGTTTAATGTAACAGATAGAATGGGGCAAGGGCTGATTCTTATAGCTTCCTCAGTACTACTGCAGCAGAAAAACAATAGATCGAACTAGAAGTGAAAGACAAAAGTCAACTATAAAGAACGTAGTTTAACTAACAGATAGAAGTGGGCTACAGGCTATTCTGATAGCTTCGTCAGTATTCTTGCAGCAGAAAAACAATTGAATAAGCACACTCACGGCAGCCCATTTCATCAGATGAGTCATGGCAGTCAAGGTCCCCATCACATCTGAAAGTATTACTGATGCATTGCAGTCCACTTCTGCATTGAAATTCATCGTCCTCACACTCAGTACTTGCTGTGAGTTTAAAGGTAACAAAGTGTCACTGTTATTCCATCACTGGTGCACAAACAAGATCTTTCCGATTGTTGTGTCAGTTTATTTTTTCCAGAAGATATTTGCACTTGAACAAATGATAATTCGTTGGAATAACGAATCTTCAACACCAAGGTTGAAGACAGTTTACACATTTTCTACTTACTATACAGAGGTGATTTTACGGGTTTTGTTTATCTTAATATTTCCTTAAATATTTAAAATAGGCTGTAAGGAGAAATGATAGTATTATTGATTGGTATTACCATTGTTAATATTATTATGATTGTTAGTAAATGGAAAGAACAGTGTAATAATAGGCATGCATGGTGGGCTCTAAATCGACAGACACAAGCGATGAATACTCAGTCAAATTTGTTTAAGGGACAAAGATGTTTTCTTTTCAAATTATTCATCAATTTTTTTTTTTTCAAGTGCGGGTGCTATTCATGTTGCTCTGCTCAATTGATAGCTAAAATATCAGTCGTCCTATCTCTACTCCGTCCCTGCTCGTAGATGTTACAATAAATGCTGTGATGACACAATTTATGGTACACACCAAAAATAATGTCAGCAGCACATTGTGAACACGCAGGGAGTGAGCACAGATTTGATGATAGATAATTCACCATTTATGGATAGATATGAAGGTACATTTGAACAGAAGGTAATATAGGATATTGTTTCATCGCTGCTGTCTGCCGACAAGCAAGTGGAACTTATGTGAGCTTGGCAAATGCTGATGTCATACACCTTAAGCCCATGCATCCTTATTGTGTAAGAGGTTGACACGTCCACCTTTGAAGATGTGAATTGCAATATCAGAAGTGGACAAGTAAATCTACCTCATTTGCATATCCATACAAGAATGTTACTATATATGCTAATTTATCTCATAAACAGTGGAAATTCTAGTGATTGGATTTGAGTACAGGTTGCATATCAGTAGGTGACTTGCTGGACAGGTGGTTGCATTTGGTAGATTCTGTAGAGATCAGAGTATGGGCCAACTGCCTAGTTTGACGGATTTAGTA
This sequence comes from Ptychodera flava, assembly GCF_041260155.1. Taxonomy (NCBI): domain Eukaryota; kingdom Metazoa; phylum Hemichordata; class Enteropneusta; family Ptychoderidae; genus Ptychodera; species Ptychodera flava. The sequence goes on along the minus strand of NC_091938.1, from coordinate 26,168,756 downwards.
CGGGCACAATAATGGCAAATATATGGCCTTCCTAGATGAATCAATCCAGTAGTTAGTTGTACTACTTGGCTGTGATAATTGGTATAGATGGATAAGGCCAAGGAACAAGCTGACAAGTGGTCATGTACCGGTACCCTTCTACCACATCATTGTATAGTGATTATCTGAATAGATGAGTAAGACGAAGTGGCCAGTGGGTATGTGGTCAGACAAGGTAGGTAGTACGTGCCTTGAAAGTGAAAGATTTTAATGTTTGCTCAAACTTTCCGCAAGGAAAATTTCAACCATTTTTTTTTTAAATCAAGATTAACAATCAGGGGTTATCATGCAAATTTTGATACCAGAACAAAAATTTAATGAACATTTAGTGATATTTAAAAATCAAATGGCCACCATCCCTGTGCTGTAACTCTATGAGGGAAGATAAAACATTCAATTTTCACAAAAATGTTACAGCAAAAACTTCTTTTACTTCAAGAGCTTAACAATGATCCCAAACAAGCGGTATGCAAGAAAAGAATCATAAAAATGTGAATATCTATCACTGACGTGCATTCTACCATTGAAGTTTGTAAATGGTTGCGGTAAGATGGTCAAACAGATCCTATTCAATCTGAAATGGCAGATATTGCATCAGTTGTTACACATTGCACACAGGGAATGTGCTGGGCCAGCAGGCACATTACAAGGAAACAGCAGGATGACTTCACAGTCAATGGATAAACAGATGGATATTACTGAAATTGGCGGAATAGAAAATTATTACTGGTATCAGACGCAGGGTGGTCAGAAAGAATGTGACTGGTTTTGACACTTGGTAAAAATCGTTAATGCTTATTTCTTCCATTGCTCTGCATTGAACAACATACGTCTATGATAAGACATGAAATGTTTTGATCAACCATGTACATCGAGACGAATATCAGAGGACATCAGCAGATCCACTGGCAAGTGATTACCTAAACTCTACAATACAAGTGCAGATGATCATTGATAATGATGAGAGAAATGAATTGTACACAGGGCAAAGGGATACTGTTTTTGGAGATGTTATCATACATTAAAAAAATTTTTAAAACTATGTTTCAAAGTTATGGATTTATAGCTTTTTGATTACACCATGTCAAATAAAGGACCCTGATTGGATATGCAAATGTGATTGACGTGTCAATGAACATAAAGTTTTGATTGAAACCATGCCTTTTGCATGGTGCTATGAAAAATTTTAGGAAATATATTATGTACATTAAGGTAGAATGCGCCTCGGTGACAGATATTTGGACTCTCAGATTTTGACAATTCTTCTCTAATCTACCATTTATAGGGACTCATTTTAAAGCTCTCGGAGTAAGAGAAATGTTCATCATATTAGTTTTTCAAAAATTGAAAATTTCTTTTCCTCCATAGAGTTAACACGGAGACCATTTTGAATTTCAAGCATGGTGAAATGTTTGGCAACTTGTTTCACTAGTACCAAAATTTGCAGGGTGATCGAAATCTGATATTTATTATGGATTTGGTGAGAGAATGGTTGAAAATTTCATTGAGGAGATTTCGAGCAAAGGTTTGTCTTCTACTTATGAGGCGCATAGTACTTAAATATACGTTAATTATCTCATGCAAGTTACAAGTTAGAATAACCATACCAGCTATCAGCTGAGACTTACTGCTGTCTGCAGAGGTCAGTAACACGGATTACACCATCGCCAAAAAGGAAACAAAAGGGTAATAACATACTGTAACTACAAGCAATTCCAAATATTACTGCTGGTCACGCTACTGCTGGGTCAGTTATAAAGAGCATGGGTTGGAGATCTCTGGGTGAAAATTCCAGTATGTGTAACATGGAAAACTTGGAGAAGGCAAAAATAATGAATTTTGGATGCTGTCCTGTCAGAATTGCTATTTGTATATTTTCCTTTGTAGATTCACTGTCAGAGATCGGGTTCACGTTTACTTCACATGCACAATACAATTCACAGAGAATAAAGATTGAACATTTTAGGACTGTATGGTGGATCAGTATTTAAATGCTCTAAGACAAAATGAGGAGTGATTTCTGTTTGTTTCTCTGACATGAGCATTGATGTCAGGAAACACAACCTTTGTTTTTAGATTCTTTAAGGTTTTCCATGTTACACAGCACATCTACGGCGGGTTGTGGGACAAACACCTCATCAAATATGCAAATACAATAAAACAACCTTAATTGCGTAACCAAACATGCCAAATGCAGACTATAACTAAATTGATCACAATTTCTCTTTGAGTCTCAGTCAAGCACAGCTGTTTTCAATGACTCAAACTGATTATCTTTGTATCATTTTTGTTAATTTTGCACTTTTTCAGATCTCACATCTCTGAAAATCAACTTTTCATACAAAGTTTCTTATCAATATCGGATTGCACATTGAAATGATTTGTGATGTTCTCTTATGATAATTACAAATTTGTAATGTGACTTCTAAACAATAACAATGAATTTTACTGTAACAAATCAGAAACCATGGTAACCGTTTTGGTATACCTTGTTGATAGCAAACTTAAACTGCAGTGAAGTATTGAGTTTTTCGATCTTCACTTCCCATGATGCAACAGTGAGATGGTGCATCAGGAGTTCATAGAAGGGAATATTGTTAAATTCAAAATACTTCTCAACTGATAAATGACAAACAAATGAATCCAACTTATTGTTTGTGAGTTCCAAGGTACCATCATAAAATTTTGACTGATTTTCTTCTATATAAATACAGTGATCAAGAACTTTGGGGAATAAGTCATGAAAAGTTATGATCATTTCTAGCATGCTAACACCACCTGTACACCTTATACAACAACAAAATAAAAAACATCGAATCCTGTGAAAAAATATTGTCATTATCATATAGCACGTCACAGCTTTCCCGACCAATTAAAATTTCAATAAGTTTCAAATCATCTACTTTATAATTTCAGATGCTTGTGCACAAATTACATCAAATTCTTTTCATAGATTTTCAAGAATGAAACTAGAAAATCAAAGATATGAATGACTGGGTTTTTTTAACACTGTGAGAATATTTTTTGAGAGCAAAATTTAAACACAGGAAATATTTGGTGAGCTACTTTTAAATAATGTTTAAAATCCCCATGAGGAACTTCAATACGGTACTGCATATACATATATCTCTTATAATAGGGAAATGAAAACTTGACAAAGACTGCAATGACCGGCTGAAAAAGATGAATTGAACTTTATTAAGAGTCTAAAATGTTACTATCAAACAATTTCAGTCAGATTAATAAGTTTTGATACATAAGAGAGCTTGAATGTCAATATAAAAAGTGGGCCAGTGAACACAACGTGACCTAGATCAAAACGTCAAAGAATTTCAAAGTGTCTGTGGTTTAACGCGTTAGTTGGAGTGAAATTTTTCATCATGGGGTAAAAAGACAAATCAGTTACAATAAAACTGAAAACTTTACACGATATCCGGAAATTCATAAACTGGACAAAAACAGACTTTATAGTTTTGTTGTTATGATAAAAAAAATTGCGATTATCCCAGGAAGAAATGGAACAGCCACAAGTCTTTTGATGTGGAATGTCCCATTATGGGAAGTGGGTAGGGAGCCAAACAAAAAGTACAGTACTCACCACAGCCAATTTCATCGCTGTTATCATTACAATCATTTTTACCATTACACTTAAAATCCATATGTATGCATCTACTGTTTGTGCATGGAAAGTAGTCTGGTCGGCAACTTCTTCTTGCTACAAGAGAAAATATTTCACAGATCCTTTTAAGATGCTGTTACGTCTTTACGTGGGTGATTAGCTTAAATGAATGAATGTTACAGGGCAAATACCTGTAGTTTTTTGATGATTTTCTTTTCACTATTTTTTTTTTGTATGATAATTGTCCTTGTTCTACTCCCTAAAGCATGTTTGAACACCTACTATTTTGCTTGTTCAAAATTATCAAAAAAAAATTACAGGAAAATTCATAAAAAAAAATATTGTACTAATATTTTGGCGGGAAAAATTACGGCGCTCAAAGGGTTAACTGGCCACTTTCATAGACACTAAGTTTCCTTGTATCATATGGTATGTTTTTTTTGTATAAATCAGCCAGTTTGATTAAGAAGACACTAACAGATGTCTTATTTGATGCATTTTGCTAACAAGCTGTAATTAAGCCCCTTTTGTACTAAAGTCAGCATTACAATGTGGTGAAATTAAATTGCCTTTTCAATAAAACAGGATAATTTGTAAAAAAATCGGCTGGTCGATCATGCTTAAACAATATGAAATAAATTAAACCTACCACAGTATGCAATAGCCTCATCAGAATCATCTGCACACTCAGGGAATCCATCGCAGGTATACTCGTACGGAATGCAGGAACCATCTCCGCATTCAAACTCGGATGGGGAACACTCAATGCCTGGCGGTACGCACCGAGTCTCATCAACCAGTCTGTAGTCTCCCGTGCAGTTGCATGAGACTGTTCCCTTCTCGTCAGTGGAACAGATCGCTTGATCATCACAGCCGCCATTCAGCTTGCGGCATAAGTTCTGTTCACCTGTAATACGTATGTACGAAAATGACAAACTGAAATTTTTACCGAGATTTGAGCTCTCTTTAACAATAATCCTACATTGTGTGTTATACAGGTGTTTACTTTGTAAGGCATCTAGTATCTGTGTGTTGCCCCATCTTTCAGATAAGTAACTTTATAGTCATGACAACTGCTTCTATATGAGTATAGAGCTATGATATACAGAAAGGCATTAAACTCACAATCCTCAGCATCACTGGCCACTGTAATTATGCCCATTGGCTGCTGGGCAATATTGCTGCGGAGGACAGTCATTTCTTCTCCGGTATATTTATTGATTCGAATAACGGCGCGCCTGACCCAGTCAGTCCAATAGAGATGATCCATGTAGACAGCTAATCCAAATGGATGAACTGGTTCTGTATGCACAATTACCTATTTGATGGAAAGTGGAATGACAGTCAGGTAAACAACAGCTTATGAGCGAGTGATTCTATTGCGTATGATGCCCCACTGACTTATTTATTAAAAGGACCAGGAGCTTTTTTTTCACTTTATTCGTTTTTAATGTCAACTATGGTTTCTTGTTCTACTGCCCAAAGAATGCTGAGGTACCAAGTATTCTGCTTGTCAACTCAGTTGGTACATGTATAAACTGCATTGTCACTTTTGACAATTGAATATTGGTCCTGACAAAAATTCACGCATAAATAGTAACAGTACATTTTATATTGTATATCAGCTATGTTGGTAAGCTCAACACTTGGTGCTTTAACATGTTCTGGGGCATAGAACAAGAACTTACAATCGACGTACAAAACAAAAATAGTGGGAAAATCTTCAAAAGTTACAGCTGCTGACCCTCAAATATTTCAATAATCATATTATTGACTTGCAACCCTCCATCCTCCTCTCGCCTGTATATAAGTCGATCTTTGTCACAGAACCCTATTTGCAAGATGTTTCCCTACATTTTGATGAATGGTCTGTTCTTTGCTCACCTGTCGGTTCCCTCCTTCAAAGTCGCACCTTTCAATCTTGTCCAGTCTGGCATCTGACCAGTACAGCTTGGCTGCCTTGTGGTCAATGGTGAGACCATTCGGGGTCTGAATTTCCTCGGTGATGATGGCCTTCACATCAAAGCCACCTTGGAAAGACTTCATTATACTGGGATTGTCGTCGTTCCAATTGGTCCAGTACATTCGCCTGTTGTCGGGAAGAACCAATGAGATGATGGGTACTGACTGATATTCTCATAACATGGATACTATGTAAAAGTACCTGTGATAGGCTAATCTGGGACCTTCATCTGAGACTCCCAGTTTACGATGCCATCTGGCACTTGTCCAAGATCATGTTTTTTTTTCGCAATCTGGGACTGGTCCTAGATCGCATTTTGCAGTATGGAACCATTCCCACATTAATTGCACTTTTGTGCAACTCTAACATTGCACAACATTTTTTTTGCTGCAACTAAAGTTGTGAAGCAAAGATATTGTCCATAAATGACCAAGAGTGTGATACGTCTTCAGGTGTATTGATTACACTACTTTTAGCAACACACTTTTCTGTAGACAGTTATGAGGCAAAATGCTGCTAATCTTTTTCAACAAAAATACAAGAAATTGTGAACCAAGTGACAAAGACATGCTAGTTTAATAATGATTGTTCTTCCTATCAGCAAATTCGGTCACTGACTGAAATAGTGAACAATCTTCAACGACTGAGTACCTTCTCCTGTAAGTTGTTATCAGAACAACGTTCAATGTTATGACGATAAATTTACATCACTATGCAAATCAATGCAAAACTTTCTATGCAAATCAATGCAAAACTTTCTACCAACATGTCAATCACTTCAAAAAATATCTTTGATTGAGTAGTGAATAGCAGCTACACATACATGTAAGTCAATTGGAGACACTACTGGTATCACAAGTCACTGATACAAAATGGCTGACTCACCCTTCACATACGTCAAGCACAATTGCTCTAGGATGGTCGGCTGCTTCCATTCTGACTAGGACTTCCCTCTCAGCGGCAGTTTCATCAACTCTTATCCTGTTAATTGTAGAGTCTGTGTAGCCTGTCCAGTACACCTCCTTGAATATGACATCATAGGCTAGGCCTTCAGCAGAGCCGATACCTAAGTTGCAAAACGCAGTGAAGAAAATTGTTGAGATTTCACATTTTTGCCAAAATATCATATATTACTCTAAGTTACGTAGTAGATATTTTGTGGCTTCTCTGTGATATATACCCTCATGTAACAAACAAGACCAGATGAGTTAAAATAAACGGTATTGAATTTATGATCCTGTAAATTTTCCATGTTTTTTTCTGTTTAGGTACGAAAAGCTATCAAGCATTGTTACAACAATCCAGGACAAGTCAAAAAGCTTTAAATGTGAAAATACGCACGGACATGACTACATCCTCCCAGACTTTGTCCTGGGGACTATTAATAATTACAATCATTCTTCACCTGAAATGATGGTTCTGCGTCCAGTCCCATTGAAATTCACCATCTGTATGTTACCCTGTTGAATGTCGGTGTAGAAGATGCGCTTGTTTAAGTGGTCGAATGCCAGGCCAATCACACTGCGTATGTGCTCCCCATCTTCGATTGCTTTGATTGGCTGATTAGGATTGGACTGATCAAAGAGATGAATGCTCTTGATGATTGTCCTCTCAGAGTACAGCAGGAATGTGTCGTAGTCTGTTGCCATGGATACAAAGGGAAGCGAGAATTAAAATCTTTCTTATTTCACCAACTTCAATTTTGAAAAATTTCTCATTGGAGCTCATAAAATCTGCAAAACAAGATTAGCACTTCAACATTTTAAGTCACTGAAAATTGCAGGTACAGTATGTATCATCACAGTTCTGCAATACACCCATATTACATCTAATATGGGCAATAACTACTTGTCATTGATGGAAACAACTTCAAATATTAAATTCTACAACAATGGTTAAACTTTGTGCTAAAGTTTGATTGCAAAGATTCCAAAATAGCTTAAAGTGGCACTATCCGGTAATTTTGACAAATTTTTTCACTCATTTTGTTTTTAGTGTCAACTACAGTTTCTTATTCTTCAAAAATAAAGTTATCCAGTGTAAATTTTTTTGCCAAAGTCAATATCAGATCAATATGGAAATAAGTGGTCTGCCTGAACTCTGTTGGTTTGTTATATGTTTACTCACCAATACATGACTTTCCATCATCAGCTAAGCGGCCATGGGCACACATACATGTCTTGGTGTTGTTACCAACATATAGACACAGCTGTTCACAGTCTCCATAGTTGTTTGCCATAGAGCAAAGATTGGTACCTGTTGTACAGAGAGAGAATGAGACAGACATACAGACAGACAGAGACAGATAGACAGAGAATTAGTATTATTGACAACTTATCTGAGTCCAGAAGAATTTATTATCATTAAATACAGATTATGTTCATGTGATGTACAAAATGAAGTTAGTTAAACAATGAAAATTTGAAAAACCAATGTTTTATCAGTTGTAGCTTTCAAGCATATGGAAATTCAACACTAGAACCTATCTATCCTCATGAGTCAACTTAGATACCAATCAGCCCACAATCTAAATTGCCAAAAGAGAATACAGAAGAACATACATTATTTGTACAGTAGTGTGACTTTGTTGACAATTTAGGAGTCTACACAGAGAAAACTGGTCGGTGTGTTAGGTGTTGCTACATTGCTGTATTATGTTTGAAATGTTAAAGGCCCAGTAGCTGTAACTTTAGATGATTTTTTTTTTCACTATTTTTGTTTCAGATGTCAAGTACACTCTTATTCTACTCCTCAAAGTATTTTGAGACACGCAGTAATCAGCCTGAGAACTAAGTACTGTACATGTGTAAATCACATTAATGTTGATAGCTGAATTCTGATCTAGTGGACTAGAATTCACACATAAACACTAACAGTGCATTTTACATGTATGAGCATGGTGTCAACAGGCTACATAGTATCCCAACATGCTTTGGAGAGTAGAACAAGAAACTTTAGTTGATATCATAGACAAAAATAGTGTAAAAATCATCAAAAGTTGCAAGCTACTGGCCCTTAAAAAACTGGCAGGTATATGTTTACATGGATCAACAATGAGCAACAAACCTGTCTGTCTGTTTCTATTGTAGACATGCACATCTTTGATCATCATGCCTACATCATTTCTCATGGTGATCAGTCCACCGCCGTTATTTTTGTTTGCCCTGTAGATGGCGCCCTGGTCTTTTGTCCTGTCCAGTAAAAAAATGGATATATAAATGAACAAAGTCTGACTGTGAATACATTCAAAAAGCAATTGTAAAGCTTGAAACATGGTAAACCAAGTATTCATATATGGGAAATATATTGACGTAATAATGTATATTGTATAAGTACATGAATCAAATTCTAATAGCTTATTATATTGTAAGAACAATTGTATCATACCCTCCATATTTTACAACAGTACATAATATACTGATACTCACAGGCAAGTCTGTCTACATTTCATATCAAATTTTCAATTTGTTGCAACTAGTTTATAGGGTCTATATCAAGATCACAACTGGTGGAAGAGACATATCACACAGAAAAAATCCCTAGTAATGATTCTAACTTGTCACATGACTTGCTCTACAGGAATTCACCCGCACACGTGTGTGCTCACATGTGCATACAAGCCCCAATCTCACAGCTTACCTATCAGTCCAATAGATGAAATCCCCAAACTGTGTCACAGCAAACGCATCTTGGTGCTCGTCCCGGATGACTGATCGGGAGGTGCCGTCGAATCGGACTCTTTCTATCTTGTCGGTCCTGGCATCACACCAATACAAGTAACTGTCCTCGTAGTCAATGGTGAGACCGTTGGGCCAGCCCAAGCCTTCCGTTACGATGGCCTGTCTCTGTGATCCATCAGTCCTTGCTCTCTCTATTTTGGCCTCAGTACCCCAATCACCCCAGAAAATGTAGCTGCAACATTTGAATTCAACAAAACTCTATAAAATCTACAAAACATTGACAATGTTTCTCCATACATATTCATAAAATTTCTCTGTGTTCAAGTTTTAACATTCACCACATTAGTTTTCTTAGACTGAACACACAGCTTACCATTTTACATCAAAAATAATTTATTTCCATATTTTTGATTCAGCACATTTCTTCACAGCTCTATACTGATGGGGACCTATTTGTCTTGTCGTTCACATATTCCTAAACACATCTTGCTATTATGATTAAGACACTGGGCCCAATCTCTATTATGAAAATGATGGAGTTTTCTTAGGGGGGCTATCCTGCAGTTTTTGAAACAACTGGACCCCATAGGATTATGTTTATCTGTAAAATTCCTCTGTGCGGGCATAGGGTTATCAGTCGAGCCTAAATACGTGATAATTTAGTGTTAGTTCAAAATAAACTCGATGACAAAAACATTCCATGAGATGCCTGCTTTTCACTAGTACCTATCTATTCTATTAGCAACATTCAGCTTTATACAATTATCAAGTTATTCCATTCGTAATATTCTTAAGCTGTTTTATTTTCCTGTTTGTTTATCCATATCTCTCACCTCTCTTTCCAAAATCTGAGACAAAAAGTAATTTGCCTTTTAATCTTACCCTTTAACTGGATGTACAACAATAGCTCTTGGTTTATCCAGGTCAGTGGAGATCAGCACATAGCGGTTACTGCCGTCAACCCTGGCAACTTCAATCAGATTCAGCTGCTGATCTGTCCAGTAAATGTTTTCTAAAAACAAGCAAAGAAAGGACATCAAGATTATTTGTTTTTTAAGGTAGTATGAACCTCTGAACTTTCACACTTCAGCTCAAGCTTTCCTGAAGGAAACTTTGAACCATTCTATTTCCAGATCAAAAATAAAAATCTGGACTCACCATGCAAACTATCTACTACAGAAAACAAATTACCTAAAATTTACAGACTTTTGCAATTCAAACTGGTCGCTATCTCCATGTTACGTCTAAAGAGAAAAATTAAATATTTTGATTTTTGCAATAATAAATTAAGACTATTGTTACTCAATACCATATATGGTATTGAGAAAAACTAAAATACCATATAAGGTATTTTACTATTCTTACCTTATATGGCAGTGAGTATTTCCCCTCATTACCATATATCATGGCAGCGATTACACCACATCATTGAAAGAGAACAGACTTACTAGCAATCCAGTCGACAGCAATTCCTTCAACTCTGCCCAACCCATTGGTGAGGATGTCTTCTTTTCCAGTTAAATCTCTCTTGACTCTGTGGATTGTACTTTGCATGGTGTCAGTCCAGTAGATGTAATCCTCCTCTGTCAAGACAACCAATCACAAGAATGTTGCAAAAAAAGAGAATTTAGCCGTTTCCTGTCATTATAGTAAGACTTTTTCAAAACTTTAAAGAAAGAAACAGATTCAGCATATTCTTAATACACTGAGTCAAATCTTTGTTATGAAAACAACTGAGTTTTCTTCAAGGGCCTTCCATAACTTTTGATGCAACTGAACCCCCTAGGATTACAAGTGTATGAAATCCATAAGTTTTTGACGCACCCCCTAAGATTAATAATTTCTGAAATCCATAACTTTTTGAAGCAACTGGACCCCCATCTGTGATTAAATTGATTAGTACCGGTACAATTGTTCAAACTTTGCAAAGTAATTCATAAGTTATGAGGATAATCCGCCTACAAGGAATATTTGAATATATATACACTAACCACAGATACATGTAGAGGTGATCAACGTACCTGCATCAAAATCTATGGCAACAGCAAGCGTTGCACCAGTGATTGGAGTGAGTACGTCAGTGTTGACATCTGGATCAAAGGATATTCCACGAATGCCAGTATCGATGGAATACATCAGGAACGAAGCAATACCTGGCAGAAATTACAACACAATGTCAATAATTGAGAATGATGTTAAAACTCTGAGACAATGAAATTTATGAGACTGTGCAGTATAGAAAAAGTAGAATAAAAGCTTGATCAAAATTGGACTGATATTTGAATAAACACCAAAGTAACTGACAGTCTAGGTCAAAAGATCCAATATTCAAAGTCGAAGTGGTCCCTCTACATATCAGCCACATGATTATGATGGCGTATACACTACTATATGGAAAATGTAGACAATGGATCTTACACAGATCATTTGTTGTCACACTTGGAATTTCTTGGAAATTCATGCATCATGTACACATTTCTATGGTAACATGTTCATATGGTAACATATTGATACCATGGTAACAGGTAATGCTTACTAATACCATGGTAACAGGCAATGCTTACCCTCACACTCAGAGGGCTGTAATTTGCTCACAATGTACCCTGCAGTACACTGGCAAACCCTGTCTAACGCTGATACAGGCAGACACAGCTGCTGGCACCCTCCATTGCTCTTCTCACAGGCATTGGTCCCTAAAATTGAAAGCATACAGATGTATAGACATACAGATGAACACAAATGCATGTATGCATATGGAAATGGGAGCTAAAATATGGCAAAAAAGAAAGCCACTTCAGATAAACTGTAAAGCAGATTAATTTATTTTGTAACATTCAACAGCTTATATGCATAGGGATTTTTCTCTGTGAAAGTTTTAAAGGCACCAGCGTCCCAAAGCTGAATTTTGCAGTCTAATTGTGCACCTTTTGAATAGCGCTCTGAGAGATGAAATAGCTAGTCTACCGAAATCTCTATGGATGAAATGCAAGGAGTATTTGGTTCTGACAATGAAGCTGTTTGTATTTTACAAACTGGAGTGCTGATCTGACAAGCTTTGATATCTAATTTTTCATTGAACCATTGAACAGTGCTGCTGACTAAATAAACAAAAATTGGTTTATTTCAACGGTCGTTGACAACTTCACCCTATTTCCCTTGTACACAGGCTCATATCTAAAATTGGAACCAGTTAGTTTGGACCACACCATTGCAGTGAGAAGGGGTTATAGACATCATGATGATGAGCAAAGTCAAACCTTGTTGTCCAGAGACGTCATACATGGCCATGTCCATGATATTGGGACTGTGGTTCCGTAGCACCTTAACCTGCACACTCATGTCACTCTTAGACTTGTATCGGATATTTTCACTCCCTCTCTCTGACCAGTAAATATGTTCATCATTGACAGCGATGCCCCACGGCTGGATGTTATCCTCCTGATAAACAGTCACTGGGTTCTGACCGTCGAAGTTGGCGCTGCGGATCGAGTGGCTGCTTTCATCAGTCCAGAATATATCATTAGTTTCCATATCCAAAGTCAAACCTGATATCATAGCAAACAGCCCAAGTTAAAGTCTCCAAAAATTTTATACTGTTGTGAATTTGCGTCATGCATGAACACTTAGCAACTCTAAAGACATCAATATCAGATGTCTACTAATCATCTACAGCATAATGTGAAGTTACAAAATTGAATACAGCCTGATACATAGTTACAAATCTTTGTACACAGTATTAAAAGTACTAGTTTAGCAGGTAAAGGAATATGGACAATATATTTGCAATTTGTTTTATTCTTTGCATTCTACTCATGTCAGGTCACATTTTGTTGTCTTCTTTCATAGTGCTAGAAAAATAATCACAAATTATTTATCTCATGACAGAAAGTATCTAAATTAACCAAGTTCAATTAAGAATGAATTATACTAATTAATAAATTAACAGCTGTTACTGATTCTTGTTTTGTAAAACTGAACATTCTGGAGACATGATCCGCATACCTTTGGGTTTGATGGTTTCTGAGCCAACTGGCTGGATTGTGCTTCTATCTGTTCCGTTCATGTTTGCCATCTGTATCCGTGGATTTTCACCATCGTCAATCCAGTACATTTTTCTGAAAAATGACAGAAAGCATTTTGAAATCAGGAAAAGAAAAAAATGCTACCCATAAAACAAAGTATAATTACAATATAACTAATAACAATCTTTATCCCATTTCTAACAATTCTCTCATCTATATTTTCGTCAAAATGGATATACATTGGCAGTAGATAATGCCATGACTGCTACTGCGCATCTTTTATTTATTTAGCAAAAAATAATATTTTCAAAAGTGACACCTGACATCTTCTTGTCATTTTCAGGAACACACGAATATAAATGATAGGGCCACTTAAGTTCCTGATTTTCAGAAATACATGAATATAGAAAATGGGACCCTTTAAGCTCTTCATTTTTATAGGAATACACGATTAAGGATGACACGGACCCTTAAGTTGCACTATCAACAACAGCAAAGTCCCTCACCAATCTGTGGAGCACATGATGTACATGCAATGTCAATCACCTTACTCTGTCAGAATCTTGAACAGCAGATGCTTGGAACTTACCCAATTTTAGGATTGACAGCAATTGCCTTGGGTTGATTCAAGTCGGTGCTGACGATGGCGTTACGGAAGGAACCGTCTAATTTGGCCACATTGATGGTTTTCTTGTTGCTGTCATAGCTCGTCCAGTACATATTCCGTGATATCCAATCAATGGCAAGACCGTATGGATTAGTTATGCCTGAAATATTACAAAAGCAAAAAAGACTTTCAAGAAGTTGTCATTCTTTGAGGATCAGAGTGCCATATGTGAGATTGAGGTAGAACGCCCCTAAGGGACACATAGTCAGACACTGACAGTCAGACACTGACACTCAGACACTCAGTCAGACACTCTAACTTTCACAATTCTTTTCTGATCTACCACTTGTGGTGGTTCATTTTAAAGCTCTTGGTGTAAAAATTTGTATCTCTAGGACCAAATTTGCACGGTAACCCTTGATTTTTATTCTTGATTTTGAAAGAGAATGGTTGAAATATTCCTTGAGGAAAGTTTGAGCAAATGTTTAAGTCTTTCACTTTGAGGCACATAATACCTTAAAACAGTTATTTTAGTGTTTACATTAAATCAACTCTACCAAAGCATGATTAAGATAAGCTAGCCAGTCAATAGTTGAAGTTATTGCATATATTCTACTGTGCAGAAAAGGAAAAACACACAAGCAAACATTGAACTTTGACCCACCACTGATAACTGTCTCCATCCCTGTACCGTTGATGTAAACTCTCTTGATGGTGTTGAGTTTTATGTCAGTCCAGTAAATTCTCTTCTCTACCGCATCAAAGTCTACACTTGTTGCATTTTCCAATTCCGGCACTGTCATTGACGGAATGACGTTGAAGAATCCATCCTGGAGGTCAATTCCCGGAGTTCAGTTTGCCTCGTGAAGAGCAGGAAGTGGTCGTCAGCTGTAGAGGAACCAAAATGGAATGTGACTGCACTGTTCTAAATTCTGATTTATTTTTGTGACGGGAAATTTTCCATCCTTTACAATATTCCGTTGCAAAAACAAAGCTTTGGCTTTTACACTTTAAAGGGACAAAGTCGGCCATTTTTCATGAATTTTGTTTGATACGAGATACTACTTATATTGTTTGACATGTTGAAAGATACTGATGGTTTCATTTAATTTGTCTAAAACCGGGGTCGAATATATGCATGGTCACCAATTTATTCGGTATCTTTCAACATGTCAAACAATATAAGTAGTATCTTGTATAAAAAAAAATTCATGAAAAATGGCCGACTTTGTCCCTTTAACAAAATACTTTCTCACAGCAGCCATATTACCATTGTAGTGAAATGCATGTAAATTGTATCCTCTAGAAGCATATGATTATACACTGGAATTCGCAGGCTGTATGATCATGAGAAAACTGTCAACTGATTTGGTATTGAATTTTTTGTGTGTTTTTTAGCCATTTACCCGCCTATACCTTTCGGACTTTTGAAATGACGCAGAGCAAAGAATTTGTTTACTCTGGCCTTACTGTGTATACTGCCTTCAGTCCCTGGGCAAAAAATCATCGTATTATGAAACAAAAATTATGAACTGATGACTGAAAATGATAGATGTGATAGGGAGCAAAAGTTACCTCCACAGGATTTTCCATCAGGTGCCAGTTTCATGAGATGTGGACATTTACAGACGGGCTGGTTGGATGTTCCAATCACGCACAGATGAGTACAGTCAGCATTGGCACACGGATTTCCATTATTACCTAGCACAGTGACAGTGTGAGGTCACCCGGAGAGAGAGAGAGGAAGAAAGTGGTACAGTGAGACAATAAAGATAGAGAAGGAGAAGAAACCGTTGGCAGGGCAATTGAGGATATTGAGCAAATGCAGTAAGCACACAAGCATCGACAGAAGGAAATAAATATAATTCCAAACAGTACAAAAGAAATCACCAGAGATGTAGGGGGAAAAACACAACAAAAAACATGGTTAGTGAAAAAAATTGTAGACAGTCTTCAGCAACATGCTTTGGCTTTCAGGGCAATCAGTTTGTTTTGTTCTCATGACAAGGCAGGAATGATCTGGCAGTCAGGTCGATTAAAAAAGTCTGAATGGAGAAAAATTACACTCCTTTAAGCAGCTCCCTCTTATCATCAACATAAAATGCATTATTTTGAGGTGTTGACGAAAACCACCCATTCACAAATAGTTTGTTTACATTGAACACACTTAATCTTCACTGATTAAACCTGTCTGTACTGGTACTTCAGATGCTGTTTTGAGTATGCTGTTTGGGAGGGATAAGCTTTGTACAAAATTCAAGCCACTGAAGACTTTTTGATTTTTTGATTTTCCTGATGGTATTATAAACCCAAAATAACACTGACTAGGTCATGAGAAACAAAGACTAAAACTCTGCCCTCACAGCAAACCTGAAATATCATAGCTACCACCAAACCAAATATCTTGTAAAATGCTGTAATTTCACCTAAAGTCAATAGATACACTTATTTGAAACTCACACCAGAGCAATTCTACAGCAAGGCAAAAGCAACAATTTTACTCCAATTTGGATTCTATGAGATTTTGCTGATCAACATCATTTAAAAAAATTACAATCAATGCATTTCAATCACGGTTAGTTAGGATTCTGGAAACCAAATACTTTTTTCTGACAAAAGGCTGTATGAGGAAAATAGGCTTCTTCTACCCTCTATACAGAACAAAATATTTGAAATCAGTTGACACAAAATGTAAAATTGCTTGAATATCATGTCATACAATGATTCTACAACATCTCTTCGGCAAAATGTACCTCAGAGACAGATATTCTGACTGTCAAATGGTAACTGTACTTTTCAGATCTACCCCTCGCATAGGCTCATTTTGAAACTCATAGAGTAACTTATTTTTGTGGTATTCAAAAATGTTATTTTTCCACATAGACCTAACACAGGGATGGCGGCCATTTTGAATTTCAAGTGGCAGTAAAAATTGTGTAATTTGTTTCTATAGTACCAAATTTTGCACAGTGACCCCTAACTTTTATTCTTGATTTCAAAACGGAATAGTTTAGCCCTTTCACCACCATGGTTTTACCCAAACCCATTGTTATCAATGGTGATCTTGGACCTGTTTACAGGGAACTGGGGATGAACAGGTTAAAGTTTCCTAGGTAAAGTTCAAGCAAAAGCTTTTGACGCATGTACTACCTCACCCTAACAAATTTTGGAATGACCATATTGCTTTCTACAGCAAAGCTGGACTTCTAGCGCTGTAACTCAGGGTGAGTTAAACTTGACAGATTTCAAATATGTTGTTCAATTTAGATAACTTAATCTTCTGAGAAAAAAAGTTTCTGTAATGACAGCCAACACCAGCGCCCCCAACTGCACCCTAAACATAAGTTATTTCAGCATGCCTACAAAACATTTGCACCACTTGTTAATAATAATTAACAAGACCGAGTAGAAATTCAACACTGGATGGTATCAGTGGGACATGCTAACACAAATCATGTTAGTGGGGAGTCATTCTTTTTTGCCAAAATATTTATTGAAACAATACATGAGCTGTAACTTTTGATAATATTTTCACTATTCTTGTTCTATAAAAACACTTTCTTTTTAATCTCCTGAACCATGCTGAAATACAAATGGCTATTCTTGTCAACACAACACATATTGTGTAAAATATGGGGTTTTTTACTGTTGACATAAGTTCTAGTCCATTGGACAATAATTGTATTGAAAAGTTCGACATGACTTTTGAGAAGAAAACAAGACACAGTTTTGTAACCAGAAGAAAAACTGGAAAATGTATCAAAAGTTACAGCCAATGGAGCTTTATAATTTCTCACCCTAGCTGACAGCAACAATCAAATACAATTTTTTATGGTAAAGGTAATAGAAATATGACTTCCATGCATCTGATATTCTACCACATAATCATTACGCCACCTTAGTTTTTAACTACATGGTAAGTTTTTCTAAACCAATCAGCTACACCCATAGCCATGACAACGCATTTTTGGACTAACATTAGATCCCACAATATCTGAGAAACTGAAGGTTTTCAAAACCATTCGCAAATTTTCCAACATAAGCATGCTTCATTTTTTTCACAATCTTCAAACAGCAGTCAACTCACAGCAAAATTTAACTCGTTTGTACTTTAAAAGTAAAGGGATGTAAAAGATCTCATTTAAGAGAGCTGCAAATCATTATTGACACACTGACCTCTGACATCACAGAAAATGTTTAATGACCTGTGATGTCATAGATACTTGCTGTATGGACACATAAAGTGACCTGTGAGAGATCTCAAGTAAAAGATATTTCCTCACTTATCTTTGACACCATTACAGGAGGTACTATTTCTCTGAAAACATGCACATACTATTTCAGTGGCATTAGTCCAGAAATATTTGACAACCAAATCAAATTTCCAGCCTAGTTATGAGCGCTAAAATCAGTTTATAGCAAACATATGATGATAAACCTCACCAAGGATGATTTCAATGAATGACGACATTATGCAGTGGCAAATTTCATTTCAAAATAATTCTGTATGTTTCTATGATCAAGGTATTGCACCCTTCATTTGAAAATCTGAGCATTCACTCACAGTTGTAGCCATAACTCTTTTAATAGACACAAAGATAGCTTTGCTGATTAGAAAACTGAAGGAATATGTTTCAAATTTACTGAAACTCCAAAGATCACCAATTGCTAGTGAATTTCACTGTAACATTGACTTTGTTTGCAACTTTCAATTTTGAAATACATCAGGAGGTGAATCCATATCCAATATTCACCACAGGCCCTTTGTGACACACTGGTGTGACTGAGATTTTGAGGCTTTTAAATTGTGATTCAAATGCCAAAAAGGGAGAAGTTCAATCATGTTTGAAAGTACAATGGCGAGAAAACCCATAATGTACAGAAATATTTTGCAATTCATGTCTCTGACATCTGCATTTACCAATTATGTCATCCATTGAACTCATAACCTATATTCCTTTCATATTTTCTTTTGCATTTTTGCAATACCTGCAGGTTGTCTAGATGAGTGGCGTGCTACAATGCCTGTGAGTAAAATCAGAGTGTTGCCTGGTTACATCAGGAACTGAGACAAGATGAAAGAGACAGGCTAGAAAGAGTTCAAAAAAAAAAACTAAAAATAAAAGGTTAAACGGCCAGTTCTGACTTTTGATGATTTTTCCACACTTTTTGTTTTTAATGTCAACTACTGTTTCTTATTCTACTCCCAAAAGCATGTTAAGAAACACAGTATTCAGTTAATCAACTCAGTCTGTACGTGTGTAAACTGCATTGTTATCGTTGACAAGTAAATTCTGGTGTGGACTAGAATTCAAATATAAACAATAGATTGTAGTGCACTTTTATGTGCAGACGCTGTGTTTGGCAAGTTAAATTGTGGGCGTTCCAACATGCTATGGGGAGTAGAATAAATACTTGCAATTGAAATTTTAAACAGAAATAGTGAAAAAAAGTCATCAAAAGCTACTGACGCTTAAAACAAAAAGTGGAGTTAAAAAAAGAGCAATTCAAAGGTGATAGGATTTGACAGTTAAATCTTAATTTTGTGAAAATACCCCAATATTTTGAACTTTTTTCTGTCAAACCCTGCCACTCCCGATTGCAAAATTAAAATGTCAATATAGGTGTGACAGCAGAGATGAGAGTGGAGAGGCATGAAAGAATACCAAGCGAAGAAAAATTACTTGAAGACTTTGATTAAAATTCTAGGTGTTGCACGTCGTGTCAAGGATACAGGGACATGGATGTTACTAGAGTGGCCTTGACTTTATATCCTCAGTGATGAACCATATTTGTTTATAACATCATTGACAACTAAGTAACAATGAAACATATTATCCATCACATACAATCTTCCTGTAAGGAGTGGCCAATGTCATTTTTGATTATAAAAATGTACTAAATTTGGTGAAATTATCACAAATTAAAGCAACTTTTCCATGAGAGAACAGTTTCTGGTGTTAACAAAGACAAAACAGTCAAAACAAGACATCACTGCCTGGAAGCCTTTTTTTGAACTTGACAAAGCTTTTGCACATATAATTTAAATTTACTTAATTTTAGTCAGCTTATCAATTAGTAGTCATACTGATCAAAACAAAAGAAACCAGAAAAGCAACACTGGTTTGGCAATATGTGCTATTCCGCAAAACAAGCTCAGATGTATTTTTCAGAGGGGAATGCCAACACTCTATGTACACTTATATTTTTGAATTTATTGGCTAAAGAATAAACAAGATACCCTGTATTCTATTGTACAATCAGTGTACGATTGATACCTTTGACAGAATTTTCAGTTTGGCAGGATTACAATCAATTGATTCTATGCGCTTTCTTTGTGGAATGAAACAGCTGAATTTGAACAAAATGAATCCAGACTGACGTGATGAAGATCGGAATAGAGAAGTTTGATAAAAGAACAGAAAAGGACAAAGAAAGGTAAGAGCTATAAAGATGGACTATAGCAAAAGCTACGTGCAAAGAAGTCCCATCTTCCTGAACTATTTTTTAACTCACTGCATTGTATTTTTTTTTCAACTTTGAAATCTTAGAGACATGACGACTTCTGACTTTGTTTTGAAACTCACAGGTTATACAGATATTTTTTTTCACTTCCAATTTCTCATCTGCTGCCATGGTTACCCCTACCTGTAGGTTGCCTCGTTTTGTGGTGCATCTGGACGTCGAACGGCTGCGTGGTCGTTTTCTGGATGACCGTGACGTTCTCCCCGGTCCATTTGTTGGCACGCAGTACGGAATCACTCCTCCAGTCTGTCCAGTACACGTGACCCTCAAAGAGTGTGACAGCAAATGGATGTGACAGATAGTCATGGCCGTGCAATATCAAAAGAATATCAGATCCATCGTACTTGGCAGAGTGAATCGAATCAGACCTAAAGATAGACAAAAAATCCATCATGGCTACCATTTTCCACTCTCTTAAAATACAACTGATCAGAAATTTATTGCACTGTCTGCAAATTGTCACCACTTCAAACCTTTCACACCAGTTTCTGACTGCAGAGGTTCACCTTTGCTGTACAAAACAATAGGACTGTACCAACAGTTTTGTTGTGAAAAGGGTAAAGGTCAGATGTGACAGTTCATTAGGTGACGCTGACTTGTGTTTTATATGATTTTCCATGACAGTCAGAAGCTGTTGTAACCTGTGATGATATTTTATTTACCAGTATTGTTTTTCATGTCAACTACAGTTTCTTGTTCTACAGCCCAAAGCATGTTGAGATACACAGTATTCAGCTTGTCAACACAAGCTGTATCAGAGTAAACTGCATTGTTATTGTTGACAGGTGAATTCAGGTCTTGACGAAAATTCTGATGTAAACAATAGCTGAGCAGTGCCTTATATATATATAGACGCTGTGTTGACAAGCTGAATGTTTCAGCATGCTTCTGGGAGTTGAACAAGAACTTGGCCCTCAAAAAAAATACAGAAAGAGACAGCAGTGCCACATGAAGTAGTCAATCATAGAAAGTTTTTACAAACAGGGCTATATCTTACCCATTTTTGGACAGCACAAAACATATCAACTGTACACAAGCTGTTAGTGCCTAAAAGTGTTGAATTCTGTTGTGGATCAAGTTAGTCTCCGGTTATTGCAACTTTACAGTTCAACAAATTCTCAGTTGATTTTCTTATTCAATGAAGTATGTGTGCCATGTAAAACTTTCAAAAAGTAGTCTTACATATAAAACAGAAGAGTATTGCCTATGAAAATTCAGACAGTTAACAAATTTGTGTGAACAGTGTCACATCTATAATGCATTTCAAGTGTGTACCTTACGCATATTCAAATCATACAAGGCTGGGGAAAGATTTAACTGAGAGAGTGAATTGACCAATACCTGGCATCGATCCAAAAGATTCTTTTCTCAAGATAGTCTATACTGAGTCCATTGGGCCAGCCGCCCTCAACGAGAGAAACGTTCACAATCACTTGTCTTTCTTCACCAGCCATCGATGCCCGCTCGATGCGCGGCTGACTGCTCTCCCAGTCAGTCCAAAACATTAATCTGGAACAAAATTCATAAGAATTAGTCTGAAATAAATACAGTTAGTCACAGATGTAAAATTTCATCACTCATTTGGTTCATGAAAATTACAGTGAGGGTCTGTGTCACTTGAATTCAAGAACTTTAAGGGAGTTTTTCGGCAATTTTCAAGGACTTTTTGATGTCAAAATATCAATTTCCAGATAACGTCTTTACATTATATCATTTCTACTTGTCATTTTTGCAATATCAAGACTAATCATGTTGTCATTTTTGAAACTTGTGAGGTTGATAATCAGTTTTCCAGGACCTTCCAGGATGCTTGAAATTCATGAACTTTCAATGACTTTCCAGGAGCAAACAGACTCTGGATTTACTCTACCATTATCGGTAAATTTGGTAGATTGAGTTGAAAGACATTAATCACTGCCAGCTGTTTACCACAAACCAGATGTACATGTAGGTGAGCAATTTCCCACAATGCCTTGCAACCTACCCTTCCCTAGGATCTAGAGCAATGGCTCGTGGGCTTTCCATCTGGCCAGCAACCAGGGTGGTCCTCATGCTACCATCAAGTTTGGAAACCTCAATTTGATCGAGATTGCTTTCTACCCAGTAGAGGTTGTCCCCTATCCAGTCTACTGCAAGACCCTCAGTTGTTGCAAGACCAGTTTGTACGACTGCTTCAACATTTGTCAGACCTTCAGAAAAGAGGAGCAAGTTTTTAAAAAGATCAAATGATCAAAACCAATTTAACTTTTAAAGAAAATGTACATAATTATTCACTTTAATCTGTGCAAGACTCTTCAATTAATATATATAAAAATAGTGTCAATGACACTGTAGCTCCCATCCTGGACTATTTAGTGTTTGTTCTTTGGTCAGATATTTGAACATGTGTGAAAGGGATAAAGTGCATGAAGTGAAAATACTTAAATGAAATGTACTGGAGACAGTGAAATATGTTTAATGTAATTATTCAGAATATAAAATGGAAAAAATACAGAATTAGATATATCGAATACTGTGATACAACCATTAACTCAACAAGTCATTTACAATGACATAGTCCCCACTTGTAATAGGAGTATTAGTCTTGATGGGGCAGGAAAATGTGGTCATTAAGAAGTATCACTGGAGTGTATATGTTGAGATCTATGGGCACATAGGTCTATGTCATTGTTCCCAATTTGAAACACATGAGGCATGTCTAAGTTATGGTTCTAAATCGGGAAAAAAGATCAGACCTCTAGCAGTATTGGCCAGCCAAGAAATACATATGCGCATAATAAATGAGGTACAAGATGTGACATCTTAAGGTCTAATATCCTATCAAAATTGGAGGGTATAGAATTTGTGGTTACTGAAATATGCATATATATGTATAATCAAGGTCAAAGGTCATCGAGGTCACATGACATTTTGAAAAAAAAAATTATATTGCTAATTAATCCCTATATGCCAAAAAATCAGATCTCTAGCTCTATTCGCTTGCCCAGAATTAGATGTGTACATAATTAATGAGGTAAAGCGTGTGTTGTCATAAGGTCTCCCATCCTACTAAATACAAAGGACATAGCACTTGTGGTTACTTATTTATTGACATAAACATATATTTAAGGTAAAAGGTCATCGAGGTCACATGACATTTGGTCAAAAAATTTCTCTCCTATAGTTATCCCTATATACCAAAAATCAGACATCCAGCTCTATTGGCTCCCTCAGAATGAGATATGCGCATAATTATTGAGGTACAGTATGTGGCGTCATAAGGTGTCCAATCATGCCAAACATGAAGGGTGTAGTACTTGTGGTTACCGAGTTATGGAAAAATATGTATACTTGAGGTCAAAGGTCACCGAGGTCACGTGACATTTTGTCAAAATATTGTTTTGTTTTGCTAAGTTATCCCTATATACCAAAAATCAGACCTCTAGCTCTATTGGCTCGCTCAAAATTAGATATGTGCATAATTAATGAGGTACAATATGTGGCGTCATAAGCTGTCCCATCATACCATACATGAAGGGTGTAGCACTTGTGGTTACTGAGTTATGGACAAATATGTATATTTGAGGTCAAGGTCACCGAGGTCACTTGACATTTTGTCAAAAAAATTGTATTGCTAAGTTATCCCTATATACCAAAAATCAGACCTCTAGCTCTATTGATTTGCTCAAAATTAGATATGCGCATAAGTAATGAGGTAAAATATGTGGCGTCATAAGGTGTCCCATCATACCATACATGAAGGCTGTAGCACTTGTGGTTACTGAGTTATGGACAAATATGTATATTTGAGGTCAAAGGTCACCGAGGTCCGTGACATTTTGTCAAAAAAATTGTTTTGCTAAGTTATCCCTATATACCAAAATCAGACCTCTAGCTCTATTGGCTCGCTCAAAATTAGATATGCGCATAATTAATGAGGTACAATATGTGGCGTCATAAGGTGTCCCATCATACCATACATGAAGGCTGTAGCACTTGTGGTTACTGAGTATGGACAAATATGTATATTTGAGGTCAAAGGTCACCGAGGTCATGTGACATTTTGTCAAAAAAATTGTTTTGCTAAGTTATCCCTATATACCAAAAATCCGACCTCTAGCTCTATTGGCTCGCTCAAAATTAGATATGTGCATAATTAATGAGGTACAATATGTGGCGTCATAAGCTGTCCCATCATACCATATATGAAGGGTGGTAGCACTTGTAACCTCCACAAATGTAATAATCTCCACAAATGTAATATCAACCATAATTGTAATAAAATGCACCCATAAATGTAATATCACCCATAAATGTAACAAAAATCAACCATAAATGTAATAAAAACACCAACCACAAATGTAATAAATGGTAACCATAAATGTAATAAAAAAATCACCCATAAATGTAATACTTGTTAACCATAAATGTAATAAATCTATTTTGTCCTTGCAATTGAGGAATTAGCCCTTAAATATTGATCTATGTAATAAGGAAAGCAACTCCACACATTATTCATTTCTTAATTGTTTGCGTTTAGTGTGTTTTGCATATTTGAAAGTGTATTTTACGTTTCGCTGTTTGTGTACAGAACTGACTGGCCATGGCTAGACACAGCTGTAATCTGAGTGTCAGTGCAGTCTCTACTCCAGAGTGGGGAAGACTCTATAAGACTACGATCCTTTAACGCCGTTTTTTCGAAAATTGCCATACTTTCTTAATCAATCTCCTCAAATTCGTCTTCAGTGGATAAATTGTGTGGAATAATCGATAGATTGTCTGTATTCCCATGTTGTCCCACTTGAAGTTTGTTCCTTCACTAGGGATGCTAGGATGTCTAATTTTGTTGTTGTACTGTGTTCAATGTAGTGTTCGTATTGTTTTGTACTAGATTGAAATATATGTTCTCGTCAACATGTTTTGTGTCGTAAGTTTCTGTTATAAGATTTTATATTTCTCTGTTATTTGTTCTGAGTCATCTGTCATAAACTTTGTGTGGTATCACTGGTTCACGAGTTATTTTGACGCTTCCTTATTATGTAATTATCAGTGTCTAGAACTGCTGTTCCACTTCCATTATCTAACGGTTTGATCAGTACCTCGCTGTTTTCTGATAGTGTTCTCAAAGTGTTTCGGAAAGGAAACCTAGTTTCAGGAAAGTATGCAATAACATTACACTAGTCTTATTAAAGTTATTATTTACTCAGGGCATTGATAAACAAATGATCACATATGCAAGTTCAAGTTTATTACATTTATGGTTGAGTTTTATTACATTTATGGTTAATTTGTTTATTACATTTGTGGTTGCGGGTTGTTACATTAATGGTTGACTATTTTATTACATTTGTGGTTGATTTTATTACAACTGTGGTTGATATTACATTTGTGGAGATTATTACATTTGTGGAGGTTACAGCACTTGTGGTTACTGAGTTATGGACAAATATGTATATTTGAGATCAAAGCTGCGTGAACGGATGGACTCACGGATGGACGAACAGACGGACATGACCCAATCTATAAGCTCACTGGACTTCATCAGTGGGGACTAAAAATTGTGTCACTGCATCCTTTTTGCAATATGAATACGATGAGAAACTAAATTTTTATTTTTGTGGCCTTATACATGGGAGTCTATGGAGATCTGCCTTATACATGGGAGTCTATGGACGTGTAAACTAAAAATATGCAAATTTCACCACGATTTGCCCAAATTTGGGAAAGGTCACTCCTATGCACTTCCATACCAAGTTTCAAATCAATCGGACTTGTGGTTTCAGAGCAGGAGATTTTTTGACCAAAAATGGGAGAAAATTACAAAAAAATTCATGAAAAATAGCAAGTCCAAGATACTGACCCAAGATGGGCGCAATCATTTCATGTCAGCCCAAAGTACTTACATGCTAATTTTTCATGTAATCTGCTCAGTGGTTATTGAGTTTTTTCAATTTTGACTGTTTTTACATTTTTTCACTTAATTTGCATATTTTTGGCAATGACAACTTCATTTGAACAAAATCTCATCTACAGCCCATCATCCATGTACACACCAAATATCAAGATGAAATGTGCAGCGGTTTTGGAGTTTTTGATGTTGACGGACAGACATACAGACATACAGACATACAGACATACAGACATTTTCCTAGCCTATAAGAATAGCTTCCATTGCCATATATACATATGGCTATGGGAGCTAAAAATCTGCTTTGAGCAATCCGTAATTTTATAAACCAATTTTTCAACTACCTTGGTTTGGCCCACAGTTGTCAACGGTGAGTGTGGACACAACTGCTAACTTCAAATTTACATGTGAAGGAGATCAAACATCGTTCTTTGGTAAAAGATACTTAAATATATCAATTTGTGTTCTTCACAAGATTAATTGATATCTGAATATCCGAGTTACATGGTTTTCTTGTTTGCAGAAGTTTTATTTAGTATGCAAAACATGCTAGGAACCATCTAGTGACATTAAAAAATTTGCATATATTAGAGATGAATATCTATTAGGTATTTTTCAGAGTGTTAAAGATAATTTGTGTAGGTTTTGCAACATAAGATTTGCTTGTTAACATAACTGGAATTAATTTAGAATAATTGGATATCGCAGTAATGTATGTTTATTCAGCAAATTTAAGCTCATCTACTTTTCTTTTTTGGCAAAGTCACTACATTACGGGAAGGCTCCATTAACTTAGGAATACCCGACTTCCCTAGAGGATCAATTTCATAGACCTGCCTTTCCTACAATGGCACTACAATGGCACCAGCTGGATTAGATAAACATAACTATGGAACATTCACACCTTGGGGATTAAAAGTCTTCTGTTTGTCACCCAAGCTGGTCAGGCAAGAACTCGAGTTTCAGGTACTATGCCACTTAATGCAGCCTTCCCCTAATGACTTTTATGGATAATTCGTAATATTGCAACTTTCAGCTACATCTATAGGGCACCCAACACTTTTGATAAATTTGAACAAATAAAAGAACCTACATGTAATTCTCCAAAATTAGTTCCTATCATGTCTGTTTTGCTCTCACCTGCATTAGTATCCTCTGCAGACAGCTCTCCTCTGTATATCTTGTCATCCACAACATCGGTCCAGAACACGTACCCTTTCTCAAAGTGGAAGTCCAAAGCGATGCTGTTGCGTAGGTTTGATATCAGCGAGGTGTAGCTCATGTCGCGAATGTTGATGCGACGCAGCTCGTGACGATTTGAGAAGATCAGGAACGGGACAGACGGATCTGAAAATTCAGGAACACGAAACAGGGTTGATCATTGATATAAATATCTGTAACATGCTTTTGAAAAGACCTTTGAAAGTTGATACGAATGCAATGTTTACATTGTTTTCACCAATGTTGAACTCGTCTGTCAAGGATTCAAAACCCAATCAGAAGGTGCCACTTAACTGATTCATAAAATGAATGAAATGTGTCCCAACTTTCTGTCTGAACCGTATTTATGAGAAGCCAACAAATATGACTACTAATTCTACAATTTCTGCTGCAAGTATTAAAAGAATATGCAATACCTTTCATTGACAAAAATAAGTTCCATTCATTGAAGCGGTTGCACATATTTCACTCATTTTTTTCAGTGTCAAATGTTTTCTATGTAAATCTTACCAACACTTTTACATGACCACCCATCAGGCTCCAGAATATAACCTTCGTAGCAATCACAGATGTACGGACCTCTGCTGCCCTTCACGTTCACACATATCTGACTGCAGCGTCCTTTTTGCCGGCAGAAGTCTTCCTCTGAAAATGTCACAGAATTGGCATAGAGCAAGTTTGGAAAAAAGTCAGTACAAAGAATACATTTACAATTTCCTTAATCAAAGGGCCAGTAACTGTAACATTTATGGGTTTTTTTAATTTTGTCTTCATGTCAACTACTGTAACAGTTTCTTGTTCAACTCCCCAAAGCTTGTTGAGACATACAGTGTTCAGCTTGTGGACTAACCCTGTATGTGTGTAGACTGCATTGTTATTGTTGATGGGTGAATTCTGGTTCAGATTTAAATTCATATGTACACAAAACACTGCACTTTTCACGTAGAAAGACTGTGTTGACAACCTAAATTGTAGGTGTCTCAACATGTTGTGGTGAGTAGAACAAAAATTGTAGTTGAAATGCAAAACCAAATTTGGTAAAAACAATCATCAAAAGTTGCAGTTACTTGTCTTTTAAATAGAAACGAAAATCAAGTTCAGAATACAGATTGAAAAGAACAAAAAGCTAACAAATTCTAATTTTTTGTATCTTCTGTTACGATTATCAAAATTTTCTCATGAACCATATCCCAAGAGTATTTACTCCATGAAAGGCAAGTGCTTTTTAGTCCACAGGGCAATGTGCATGTACACACAATACTGACTCAACTGTTACAGAAATCACTTTTTATGCAGATACTTAGGGAGTTGAAAATATCAAGCCTACTTAACTTACCTGACCTTATACACTGTCTCTCATCTACATCTAGCTCCATGCCCTCTGGACAGCCACATCTGAAGCCATCAGGAGTGTTGTAACATATGTCACTACACTCTGAGTTGCCACCTAGTTCACATTCATTCCTATCTGTTAAAACAAAAAACAAGCAGCATTCGCAAATGAATATCGATATTTTGTATTGTATCCGTGAAAATACAGGTCCTCTGAAAAGTCACAGTGGTCCATACACTGAAAGTCACTTCAAAGATTTTTGAGGTTTTTTCAGCAATTTTCAAGGCCCTTTGAGGTCCAAAACACCATTTTCAAGGTATAATTTTTACGATGTGACATTTTTATGTATTATTGTACAGATCATTTTCACAATATCATAAATGATCGTGTCCATATTTTCAAAAATCCTGAGTCACTTATCAATGTTCCAGGGTTTTCCAGGCCTGGATTTCATTCTCAAGGACTTTTCAAGGACTTTCAAGGAGGATTTGAAATATTCAGATTGTTTTAAAATCCAAGGACTTTCACCGACTTTCCAGAAGCGTATGACCCAGAAACTCAAGTCAAAAGACAGAAATATGACAGATCAGTCGCTTAACTCAAAAGTCGGTTTGAAAGATGAGGAGAAACTGACTGATTACACGGCACAGTGCACTTACCACATGCGGGACCTTCATCGGAGCCATCTTCACAGTCATTGTTGCCATTACACAGAAACTGTGGCTCCAGACAGCGGGTTGACAGGCCACAACTCCACTTGGGAGGCTTACAAGTCCCAACATGAGCTGTTACAGAAGACACACAAGAAATAAAACATTAACAGACATGTAGTCAAGGAGGACAAGATTTAGTATCTACTTTGATAACACCTGGGCCATATTACAATTCTGTGTTATCCTGGGGAAGCTGAAAATTTGATATGAGGTGTAATCCAAGATAAAACAAATTACCACCATCAGAAGGAAGGGACCCACTCTCTTTTGCAGATGTGTGAAAGCCACATATAAGATTAAGGAAAAGTATGTAAAATATTTTAATTAGCAATTCATTCATATCTGTAGAGTGATATACTCATACTGCAATTATACTATACAAATTTGCTACAGATCAATATCTCGTTGCTATAGAACTGCACTTCTTGCAAATCTTTCTTTCAAGATTGGCGTCTTTTAGGTGGTGGCGCTCACACTCAAACTTGGAGAAAGGGAGGACTGTAGATTGTTGACAATGTTTGATTAAAGAACTCTGTAGTTCCTATTGCTCTAATAAGGAAGAATAATGTGCCTCGGAGACAGATACTCAGACTCTCAATCTTTTACGATTCTCTTTCTGTCTACCACTTGAGGGGGCTTATTTTGAAGCTCTTGGAGTAAGTAAAGTTTTCACTGGCTTATAGCTTTGTGAAAATCAGGAACTTTACTTTCCCCCATAGAGATAACACAGGGATGGCAGCCATTTTGAATTTCAAATATCAGTAAATGTTGCGTAATTTGTTTCTCTTGTACCAAAATTGGGACAGAGACTCCCAATTTTTATTCTTGATTTTGAAAGAGCATGGTTAAAAGTTCAGCCCTGTACCAAAACAAACTGAACTTGAACTTGCATTTGAGGAAAATTTGTTTAAAATTTGAAGTCCTTTATTTTCGAAGGGCAAACTTCCTTAATTGGCCACATTTTAAGAATGCAGTATGTAGAAAATGATTCTAAGATTTCAACAATGCAAGCTCATACCGATTGACGTAGTCAAGTTTTCAGGAAAGAATGACTTTATAACTTAAGTGGTACTGAAGCATATCTACAACTTAAATTTTTATCTCCCTTTTAGCGCTCAGCTAATTAATTACAATAACACCAACTTTTGTCATAGTTATCCGGAAGATAAAAAAGTGCGGCCTTTTTTCAGAAATTCTAAAACTTTTTGCCCAGAAATCAAAATGCTTGGACAAGATATATGCTTTGACAGCTGATATCAAGATACAGTGATTTTTTTCCTATTTGTGGCATTTTTTTGAAATACTTACCACAATCAGCTTCATCAGAGTTATCATCACAGTCGTTGTCTTCGTCACAAACCCATTGTTTAGAAATGCACTGGCCATTGTTGCATGCGAACTGGGTCAATGGGTCACACGTCTTGTCAATAGAAGCTGATGGAAAGATCAGCAGAGACAGAAATTCGTTGAAATTCAATTCAGTCAATTATTCTGATACGGCATGATCATTCATAGGAGTCATCTCGCAATACTGATTTGCTTTCAAGTAATGCTGTTCTGAAAGTTTCAAGGGGCCAGTAATGCTAACTTTTTATGATTTTTTCATTATTTTTATTTCATGCGTTTATTGCAAATTCTATATCCTACTCTGAAAATAATGTTTAAACACCTACTATTGAGCATGTCTACATGGCGTCTATATGTGTAAAATGCACTGTTTGAACTCTACTCCAGACCAGAATTCACTTGTCAACAATAACAATGCAG
The DNA here is from genome assembly GCF_041260155.1 of Ptychodera flava. Lineage (NCBI taxonomy): Eukaryota > Metazoa > Hemichordata > Enteropneusta > Ptychoderidae > Ptychodera > Ptychodera flava. The sequence goes on along the minus strand of NC_091938.1, from coordinate 26,137,380 downwards.
TTTGCACATGTACAGGCTGAGTTGACAAGCTGAATACTGTGTATACAAACATGCTTTGGGGAGTAGAATAAGAAATTATGATTGACATTAAGATTAAAAATTGAAAAAAAATCATCAAAAGTTAGCATAACTGGTCCTTTAAATACAGTTTCTTGCATACAGTCAAAACAATTGTTACAAGTGCTCAGTGTTCGCCTCAAACACAAACAACTTCAGTATGAGTAATCTCCAACATTACTATTGACAAATAAATTCTAATCAAGACTGATAATTTTTTTCAACTCAACACACAAAAGTTGTCAATGAAATCGTATAAAGAGACAGCTCTATGTATATACTACCTTTCTGAAGATAGAACTCGCCTCGAGGATGGACATTCAGACTCTCAATTTTCACAATGTTTTTGGTCTGCCACTTGTGGGTGCTCATTTTGAAGCTAATGCGGTAAAGGAAGTTTTTATGGGCATAGTTTAATGAAAATCGAAAATCTAACTTTTAACCATGGCATTAACACCTGTATTGCAGCCATTTTGAATTTCAAATAAATATTGGGTGAGTTGTGTCTTCAGCACCAGAATTTTGCATCCTGACCCCTGGTTTTCATTCTTGATTTCCAAAGGGAAAGGTTTAAAGTTCCATTGTGATACGTTTGCGCAGAAGTTCAAGTCTACCTTAAGTCTACCTTAAGTCTATCTTAAGTCTACTTTAAGTCTGCCTTAGCAGATAACATACTGAGAGTGCCACACTATACCGAACAATTGGTGCATAATACGTACATGTTCTTGTATGTACATTGTAAGCTCTGTGAGTTGTGCTACTTACTACAGTCAGCTTCATCCGAGTTATCCCCACAATCATCTTCACCATCACAGCGCCACCTTCCTGAAATGCAGTTGTCATTTGAGCATTGGAACTCATCTGTGTCACAGCCAGCAGGTGGCCGAGGAGCTACAAACAGACAAGAAATGGGCACAATGATACAATATATTCAAAGAAATTACAAATATATCTCGTGAGACATTGATTGCAAGTTTGAAGAACACAACACCTAAAAACAACTTGTATACTTACAACAATTTTCTTCATCAGAATTGTCGCCACAGTCATTATCGCCATCACAGACCCAAACAATTCCGATACATTTGTCTTCTGTACGACATTTGAACTCATCTCCATCCACGCATATAGGATCAGTGCAGTTCCTTTCATCTGAATTGTCACCACAGTCATAATCTGTAGAGGAGTTAACATCAATGTTTTTATACCAGAGAATTAACAGTTCCCCTAAACTGAGTTTGCAAAGTGCTAAATAACATGGCAGCCATCTCAAAACTGAGATAAGGAAAAAAATTCCCAATTCAAGTTTTGCAGCAAATTCTCAACCATTTTTCTCATTGATTTTGAAAAATGCAAAGGCTAAAAGTCCTTACAGTAACAATCTTGTAAACAAAGTATATGGCAAGTATTGGGTTGTTGACTGCACGGCAACAGAAGCCTCTTCTTTGATGAGCGGCGCACATGGCACTTACGATCTCTCTAAAATGCCCTCTTCATTGGCCAATATAGATAATCCTACCTTATAACTCATTATTACAGTAATTGAAATTTCTATGACAATTATAATAAAAAGTGGATGAACGAAATAAAACAAGTTCAAAATATGACAAAATGAATGGGTAAACTTCTGGCCATACCTCCATCACACCTCCAGGTCATAGGAATACACCTTCCATTTGCACAGCCAAACTGAGTGAGCTCACATGTTGGATACACTGCAATGATATGAGGAATTCAAAGGCAATTTGGACAAGGAGGTTAACAGCAAATTGTCACCAATTGTAAGTACCGGTAACTAACAGTATTATCGATTTTCCATTGTAGAGACAGCACTCTCGGATTCAAAATCAGTTACGACAGTTTAACGCTGCTTATCATAAGTCTACCGGTACGCCGCAAACAAAAGGAAACAGCTTTATCACAAATTGTTAGCTTTTGACACTTACCACAGTCGCCAGGTTCATCTGAATTGTCACCACAATCATCGTCAAGGTCACATTTCCAATTCAGTGGCACACATCTTCCGCTACCACACTGGAACTGATTTTCTCCACAAGTATTCTCTATGAAATGAAAACATTATTTTTGAGAAGAGGTTTCAATCAAGTTGATTACAAACAAAGCTCCTGCAGATGAAGTTGGGTCTTCTCAAACCCTCTTCCCTCTTCCCTTTTATCACATTCCACTTTGCCACAGAAAACAATAGGGATGTACCACACTATGCTACTGAAAGGGTGACCCAATCATTCATGCCTTTCTGCATCACCGTATGTTCATTGACTACAGTAACTCTGACCCAGAGTTTGTCAAAATCTTTAAAAATGTTGAAAAACTGTTTTACATCAAGTACTATCATCTCCATCTCTCTCTCTCTCTCTCTCTCTCTCTCTCTCTCTCTCTCTCTCTCTCTCTCTCTCTCTCTATTATGCAAAGTTTGTAAATACTATGTATGCTGAGATTTTCAAATATACACTCAGGGCAATTTTGCTGACACTGATAATATGGTTGACAGTATTCACTGACTGTATAAAATTAGCACAAGCAAGACTTACCCCCACACAGTACCTCATCCCCACCATCTGGGCAGTCGTTGTCACCATCACAGACCCAGCGTTTCGGAATGCACTTGTTGCTGGTACACTTGAACTGATCTGTTTTGCATGTAGAGTTGGCTGAAAATAAGATGAACAAAAAACAAATACAGTTACAAAACAAAACAAAGCGAGAGAAAAAAAACTTTTAAACAATGTTCCTCTTTTGTGTGGAAATTTAGACAAAAAGCCAATGTGTATGTAATATTTCAGGTTTTTGTTGAGAAAGTAAGTTGCACATAAATTTGAAAAACATACTGTCTCTTTTTGGAGCAGTAAAGTTCAATCAAAGTGACCTCAAAATTCATAAAATGAGTTTCTGTTACAAGATTTTACAATTTTGAGTGACTTCTTTCATTGTTGATAATTCTTCAAAAGTATTTTGCAACTCATTTGAATTGACAAAGATTTATTTTGCATGCTCTGCATGTGAGTTTGCGTACTTCTCTGCAAAGTTATTTTATCAATATCTGACTTATAAGCCAATGATAGTAGACTATGACATCACTTTGTAGCCACATTATCAAATCTCAGTCTGTAGGATGAGGTCAAATGTTAAGACATAAATGAAGCCTTACAACAGGTCTCGATGTTTTCATCTGAGTTGTCGCCACAGTCGTCGTCGCCGTCGCATTTCCAGTCAGCGATGATGCAACGTCCATTATTGCAGGCGAACTGATAATCCTCACAGGTGGGCCCAACTTGTCCGTCGGTATTGTCTGTGAGAGAGAGAGAGGAAACTCCAGCAAATGACAACAAAACGGGACAGTCTCACTGACTGCCTGTAGTGCACCAAGAATACAGATTTCTATCATACCCTTGTCTGAAAGATTTACTACAAGTGGAAACGAAATCCAGGCAGTGACCTAATTATAAGCTTTTAACACTAAATAAATTAAATAAATTAATATAAATTAATATAATTATGTTGCTTTTGACTAATAAAATTAGGATAACTCAATATAATTATGCTGCATTTTACTGATAGAATTTGCATAAATCAATATCATTATGTTGCATTTTACTGATAAAATTTGCATGAATCAATGTCATTATGTTGCTCTTTACTGATAAAACTTGCATAATAAAATCTATATAATTATGCAGGATTTTCCTGATAAAATTTTCGTAAATCAATATAAGTATGTTGCACTTCAAGCATTATACTGTAGTGCTAGACACTTACTGGAGCATGAGACTTGATCTGATTGGAGTTCATGGTCATCAGGACAGGCACAGACTTTGCCGTGGGGAACAGCCAGACAGAGAGCAGAACAACCACCATTATTTTCTGAACATGAATTGCTTCCTACAAGGACAAAAAACAGAAATTATGAGAATAAAAAATGTGAATTACATCTATGACTTTTAAATCGCAACATGTACATGTAGCTCTTTAAAAGACAAAATTTTATGAGAATGGGGAGGAGGCTAAGTGAGTGTAAAGGTATTGTTTGCTGCCCTCTAGAGTTGGAACTATGAAACTGACAGCTTACATTACTCACTGCAATAGTACGCTGAAATTGACTACGCTGCCTGAAGGTCTGGTAAAGTATCTGAAATTTGTGAATGTTACAGATAAGTTGCCACAATTGAAGGACACCAAAATATTGACACAACAAAACCAAAAGAAACTGTGGTGAACTACTTAAAGGGAGGGGTCATCGGAACTGGGTGTGTGCGACTTTCTTTGGGTCATCGGAACTGCGCGTGTGCGACTTTCTTTGTTTACAAACAATGTATTTAGTGCATAATATCTAGATGCATCACAACAACATAGTTTAACATTTAAAGTTTGCGATATTCATTGTTTACAAACACATTTTACCTTTCATCAATCGCCAACATACTAGATACAGTGTTTACATGTTATAGGTTGAAGGGGGACCCTGGCAACCTTTGAGCAGAGTTCCAACGATCCCCCCACGCCCCTCTCAATAAAACCATCTTCTTCATGTGCCTAATTTTTGAACTCTTCAAAATTTGTGTGAAAGAGTCTACACTCACAACTGAATACACTGTACTTGGGTGAAACCAATATAATACACAAAGAGGTGAAAGAAGGCATCGATCAGGATAAATTAACGTGAACAAAAAAGTTCCATGCACTAGACAAGAATGAGTTGATCATGAAAATACCAAGCTGAGGAAGGCACTGAAAAAAAATTAATACAAAGATCACCAAGAGATTTGCAAGAATCTTTTACCTTCTTGAAGCTGTTGATCGTAGACACCGATCTCAAATAAGGGTGGATTGTCAACTCGTACCAGCTCGGGGGTACCGCCTCTCACAGGGTAACGGTATATCTTGCCAAGCCTGTATTCTGACCAGTAAAGGTAGTTGTTGTAAAAAACCAGACCGAACGGATGCTCCAGGATACCGTCAATATGGAAATCATCCCTATGAGCCACCTATCAAAAGTTCAAAGGTCACAAGAACGAGTGAGGATTTCTCATTGCATGTATAAGAGTGTACTGGTACAGTTTGAATTCATTAACATTTACTTTTTTTTTTACACAGAAGGTTAGTATTTTTGCAAAGCTTTAGAAGGACAAATAAGTGCTTTGGGAACCCTGCTGCTGTTTCTTGTGATGCCTCATTGAAATTCCGTTGATATACAGTGGGCAATTAGCCTGCAGCTTAAAGTGGCCCCGGTATACTTCAGTCTCACCTAAAAGACAGCTTACCATACTTTATACCGCGGCAACCCACACTTTCAATTTTGTATTTTGCGCAGTGATCCCCCTGCACTTTGCTGCTGATGTTTATTCAAAAGAACTTGCTTTAAACTTGACTGCAATGTATTTTGACAAAGAACACAGACATATCACTCTGTGCAAGACACAATTGCATGTTAACCCTTTGAATACTGTAATTTTTCCCACCAGAAAAACAACATTTCACCAGTTTTATGAAATTTTATGTATTTTTTTTTATAATTTTGGACAAACATTTCATTGGCTACAGTTTTTCATCAAAATTTTGGCAAAAATCTGAAAAAATTTGACTGGGGTACATTTTGTAAAGGCGTCGAAAATTAACTTTGGCGCTCAAAGGGTTAATGAAAGGTCTGTTCCACTTGATGGAAAATAAAGGTAACTAAGTTATTTTCTTCTAATTTACAGAAATGCCTGGGTTGCTACGTCAAAATACTGACTTACGGTTTGTCTGTCAGTACCATCCAAGTTGATCACTTCAATCTTATCATAGAAGGCATCGGACCAGTAAAGTTTGCCACCTCTTCTATCGAGAGAGAGACCGTTTGGCCATAGGAGTTCCTTTCCTCTTACTGACAGTGACGAGACAAACTCAGTCCGATCTGAACCATCGAGCTTTGCCCTCTCAATTTTGGCCGGAGGGTTAGTTCCTGCATCCTCGGCCCAATCTGCCCAGTAGAAATAGCTACAAGAAACAAATGATTATAAATTACCCAGACATCTAAATGAGATAGTTATACAGATACAGTCAAACCTGTGTATAGTGGTCACTCACTGGACTAAAGTAAAGTACATGTGGCGGTGGCCTTTCTATAGAGGGTGGGGTTGTGGCATTACTTTCAGGGTGTGTGGTATGCTGAGTGGTGAATTAGGAAAAGATAACAGCAATAATTTTATTTTTATTTATTTTATTTATTCTTTATTTCAGACTGAAATGTCCATATAAGAAAAATACAAAAGGAAGCACCTGAAAAATTCTCTCAATCCCTGGGATATAATGAAATTCCATAACATAAATCTTGAAAATCATAATAAATTTATTTAGCTTATGAAAGCTTGTAGTGCAAATATAAAATTGGTCAAAGTAGATTTTCATTTCTTGCTTTCCAGTCTGAGTATTTCTTGACAGGTTATTCAAAGTCAGATATATTGACCATTATACACACAGGTTTTGTTCCCCATTGGAGCAATTACATCCTTCTGCAGACAGGAAGCTTAGTTTTATCAGTTATCTGTGGCTCCAGAATGAAATCAGCTATGTTTTGTTACATCTTAGGCAGCAATCATGTGTGGGGGGAATGCCACTATCAACACTCTGTGTATTGTAATATCTCAAGATCTCATTTTCAAGGGTGGGGGGAACATGTCACCCATTTGTGGTTATTTTGAGGGGGATTTTATTTATGCAGGGGGGGATTCTGCAGTCGTGTACTCTGGAGAAAAGCCTCAAAACATCAAAAGATCTTTTACAGCAACACCACAACACTTATAGTTCTTTTACCGGTTCCATGATGCAGTGCGCGCCAGGGTATACAAAGCGTACGTTACGCATAGAACTTTTTAGCCGTAGGGTACACGCAGGGTATGTTAATCATAGAACTCTATGGCAGATTACACCCTGACCTATACCGTATTGTCGTCGCTGATGTTTAGATTATACACGGGGCATTATTTGGTATTGCAAATTTGTGTTATTCGTCTATAACAATCCGTTGTACAAAACAAATAGGCATGTTTCGCTGTTTTGAGCTTATATACAGTGTTTGATAAAGTCACTGCAATGCATTGTGGGATAACCGGGAAAAGGTCTATTGACTTAAAGAAGTCCGTGAAAAGTTTTGTAACACCTGTTCTATTTGAGCTTCAAAGAAAATAAAGTTACATGACAATAAAACATGAATGACCCCCTGACCCTTTCACTTACCCACGTCCAGGATCAACCACTATTCCTCGGGGGTGTCCAAGGTCTTCATTAATGAGGGTCTTTCTGTGATAGCCAGTGAGGTTAGCCACACTGATGGTCTTGAGTCCATCGTCTGTCCAGTAAATGTTCTTCCCCAGCCAATCGACAGCAATGCCCTCACAGTTGTAGATAGCTACACAGTAAGATATGAGGAAGCCATCATTGAGTATGAAGTATGCATTCCTTTGGAGTACTCAGCTCGGACCAACTCATAAGTGAAGGTAAATAATACTTGTTTGCGTACTGATGATTTCGCATCAGTGGTTGTTTGAAGAGCTTGTTAACACTCTGCCAATCTTTTGCTTTCCATCGAAATCTTTAGTGACAAATTAAATTTCTTAATTAATTAACAAATATGATCATAAAGAGGGATCTGTTAATTTTTTTTCATAAAAAAAATAAGTATATTTTTTGGCATGACGAATTAGTTGTTAAATTATCAATGCCTGTGTTTGAGGTCTCAAATATTAACTTCGGTAACGTCAAAATAAAGTGAAAAACACTTGTCTGTTATAAGAGGGTAACAATTTGAAATAATATATTCAGACTTACAGGTCTCTATCAGAGTTTCCTTCTCGATGGAGTTTTTCTTTTGTCGACCAATTACAAAGCGTGTGCTGTCCGAGTAATAGATGTAATCTTCTGCCGCATAGAAGTCAACACCACGAGGGTTACCAAGGTTTTCCACTGGAATGATGATTTCTCCGGAATCTTCATCCGGATCAAACGGAACGCCTCTGATGGTTCCCGGCTGTCCTTTACCATAGAACAGGAACTGGTTTGATGCATATGCTGCAGAAATACAAGGGTATGAATTAACTCTCGGGGACACGTGGTTATGTATGCCCATCACCAAGCAGCGTGTGAGCAAGACAGAAATGGTGCATTTTTTTATTTTTGCTTCTTTAGCTTAATTTTCTTTTGCTATGCAGCAGCACCACAAAATGAACTCAAGCCATACCAGTCAGAGCCAAAAAAATTTAACCACTCTTTCAGCCATTTTCTTCAATCACGGCCAAAAAGACAACAATTTAAATTTTTCATCAGAATATATCATGGCTGATTGAAGCAGCGAATTCTTTGTCAGTGATGTGCAAGGTAAAAAGTTCATTTATTTCTCTATACAACAAAATTAAACAGCCATTTTGTCAAAGACTGGGCATTTCACAAGCCATTCAGCACAATGGAACAGCCATTTTGTCAATGACGGGGCATTTCATAAGCCATTTAGCTAGCATTTCATTCCAGGGCGGCTAGTCACATCACTTTTTTTAAGCTGATATGGATTTTACTCCACACAGCAAACGTGTGCAGCTCGCCAGCTTTTGTTATTATTTGCTTCATTGATTCATATTACTAATATTTTTTTGCATCATTAGTGAAAAAAAATATTCTAGCAGTGCAACGTGAACAACAATAGAAGAAACGATGGGAAAAATAACACAGAAGATCAAACAGATGGACAGAGGATTTGTAATTGTAATCACAAACAGAAAGTATAGACAATTAAAAAAAAAAGGAAATGTACAACAGCAATGCAGGTCAAATATAACACAGATGTAATGGCTTGATAGAAAGGAAAATTATTCTTCTTTTTCTTTCAGTTTTCTGGTGATGTCCGAATTATTTTTTTTTCAGAAGTAAAATGTGCTAAATACGCCTGTGTGGTGTGACAGTGATTTGCAAAAGTCTGGTTGCTCAAGACGAGAACCTCAGTCCTTCTAGTCTTCCATACATTGGTTCATTGGTTTCTTGTCACTTTTAAAGAATATGAATTACAATTTTTTCACATTGGACATGATGTGTTTGCTCTCAGGAAAAAAAGATTTACAACTTCACACTGTTACTGGATCATGTTTTAGCCTTTGGATATGTGAGATTACAATATACCATTATATAATATAATATAAGCCTTGTTCGGTATGCACCAATAATGCTCAGTAATTTCTGGCATAATAAAGAGTTGATGTCATGGTTTTGCGAAGGAGGCATTCCTGGAATTTTGAAAGCCAGCCCCTAGAGCTGAGAATGTTTCTCCCTATAAAATGGTCGTCAACAACTCTCCATGTTGAACAAAAAATGGCCAAATGATAATCATGAGATGGTAAGTTTTTCCACTTGACCCTTCCACCCCCATTTGCTAGTATTTGGGTCCTCCCGCCATATTGAAATCAACAGGAACGTACCATAGTCAGTCAAAGACCTGTACACAATTTGAATTCATCTATTCACCCCAATTCCCTGTCAACAGGCCTACAATCATCATTGATAACAATGGGTTTGGACCAAACCATGTTGGTGACAGGGTTAAACCAATGCATGGGTAGACCGAGAATTTATTTACAGCAGAAAATGAATTTGAATATGCAAATTTTGAGATCAGTACAGAATTCAGACATCGATGGCAAAACTGAAAATGCGGCAGCTAACTTTTTTCTGGAAAGCGCACAATAATTTTTTTTACAAGGATCGAGAAAGAAATGATAGAAAAGGTGACGGAGGAGGATAAGGAGAACGTTACTTCCTGGATCAGGTAGGGGGGGTTTATTTTTTATATAAGAATATTTCACTCAAGTACCTTCATCTGGAATAAAGAAGATTGGTGATGAATATGGGATGGAAGGAAGCAATGGAGAGATTGAAGTGGTGTTAGTATAGTGAATCTTGCAATGTTTTTTGTAGTCATAATGTGTGTGTGTAATATACATGGAATGTTGCAACAATGCTTTGTACGTGACATTTTCAGTGTACAATGATGTGTTCTGATGCATGTTATGATTTGATCATCGTTTGTGATGCAACATAAATGTACGTTTAGTATGTGATGGGGCTGGGTTTGTTATATCCTGGGAATGTTAGCTATTAGTTTGCTATATGTATGAATTCTGTTAAAATTCTGCACCTACATGATGGCTTGGATTTAGTGCCGCATGTTGGACAGATGTCCAATGTGTGTAAAGTGAATGTATTGTTTAATATTTAGTAAAAATGTTTTTTTTTGTCATGATGGCTCTAAGTAATTGTTTCTATCCACACTTCTACAATGATTTGTTGATTAATTGCTTTTTCGGAAGTAGCTTCATTAGATCTTAAATGAAAGCTTCTGTTAAACTAATGACAGATGAAAGATTAGAGTCTGATCTAAATGTTAGCACCGATTGGTTTCTTGGTTAGTGTCTATACCATAATAAACGGAGACAAATACATCTGGTTATGATTTGTTACGAATTAGCAGTTCCTAATGGGCTGGTTACTGAAGGTTTTGATATGTTAAGAATTAGCAGTTCGTAATGGGCTGGTTACTGAAGGTTATGATTTGTTAAGAATTAGCAGTTACTAGTGGGCTAGTTGGGACAGGCTAGCTGTAAAAAACGGTTACAGCCTGGCATCGCAGGTTGCAGTGGTATGATACATGTATGAATAACTAGTCATGGTAGATGGGTATGACGAGTTATGTATTTTTCCTTATTCCAGTTGTTAATTTGAGACTTGGAGGAGATAAGGCAATGGTACAACAGATTAAATTAAGACAACAGTTCGAGAATAATTAAACAGTTGTAGGTACAGAAAAAAGTGGCGATGAAATTCTAAGTTATTTTTTTAAAAAAGCTTGGAACTCTACTGTCTATGGAAAAATATGCTGTGAAGAGCATTTTAATAATAAACACAAAATACAGTCTGCAAAAAACAATGTGTTGTACTACTTGAGAACAATACAGGTGATAATGAATTATTAGTTATCAATGATATTGTACCGTATCTGAAAACAAAAGTCATCAAAAGTCACAAGCTGATATTTATATTCTCTGTTGCCTTCTGACTTAAAATACGCACCTAAGTTACTTCATTAACATTCGTTAAAATTACTGTTGTTTGATTGGTCAGTGTGTTGGTCATGTGACTGGGAGTATGAATGGTGTAAGATGTGATGGAAAACAACGTGATCATCAAAAATACATACAGAAATTCAAAACATGAATATGACATTTGATCAAATTTATTAACAAGCAAGAGAACAGTTAGATTTATGATTTATTTTGACAACACGAAGTACTAATATAACAAATTGTGTAGATATGTTCCTCTTCTACAATTTCACTATGAATATACCAGTATTTTGGTACACAGAACCAATTCTCATGGTTTATCTCAGGCAGATTCATTGTACACTCTTCTCTACTCTGTCAATATCACTCAGTGAAGATGCACTCCCTGTAAGCTCAAAAGTTTTTTACTAAAACGCTCCAAAAGAAATCAATTTTTGATAGCCATTTGTCGGCCATGTTTATTAAACACATGAAGATCTCTTATAACACATGAACAAGACAATTGATTCTGAAGAAAGTTTAGTGAATTTTGAAAGAACTTGTTTTGATTCATCACTGATATCTGACAGTCAACTGTTTGCTTTTTGGAAGAGAATCAAGCAATTTTCAAATATTCCGGCAAAATTACAAATAATATGAGATTTCATCGGCAGCAAAGAGAAAACACATTTGATTTAATACCTATAACATACGAAAGTATGATCAAAATTAGAACAGTAAATCGAGAACACCTGTAACACACATGGAAACCAACATTATGATGTGGCGATGTGTAGGGTAAATACAAAACACCACAAACATGATGAAAACACCAACTGACATTTAACATGAATTTACACTTTACAGTCTACACCATGATTCCTGCAACAATGAAAACATGCAAATCACTTCCAGTTTTGAGAGATTTTTTCAACCAATACTGGTACTACCTATGGAACGGCTCTAATTGGTAGGATGGGGACGACTGGACAAACAAACTAACGGTCGGAAAGTACAGTACGAGTGGTTGTGAAGATTACGGAAAAGAAGGGGGAATGTTCACTTCTCTGAAAAATGTTCACTATAAATGCTTGGGACCAACTAGTAAGCGCTCACAATATATTTTTCTTTGTTGACATGCAAATGTACCAAAAAAATTCTAAGACAATGCACAGGAACAAATTAGAAATTTCAAATATTAGGTGGTACTGTATGTTACATGTCCAATGCTTAGTAAAATCAAGTCAGTTTCTGGACATCAGTTGGTATGCCGTAATGGCTGTTCAACAGGTAAAACATGCAACATCCTTATATCCCCAACAAATTTACGCCACCCAAATGGGACCTGATATTAAATATGAACAACAAGGGTAGCTGTACCGCTATTTCAACAATATTCATACATTAATCAAAGACCTGGCTGATGATTGCCGTGAGTGTTCACCATCTAGAAATTGATATTAGCACAAGTAACACGGTGCAGATGGAATGAGACACGTAAATTTTGGACACCAGCCGACATTGGTGTAAAAATAAACAGTCTTTTAAAATGAAGAGAATGGGGAGTACATCATCACAGTGCCCAAAACAATTTTTCAAAATGTCTAGCTGTACAAGTTATTGCAGTTTTGATTCACTTCATACGTACATACAGGGTAATTGTTCATGGATTTGGGACGTATCATAAGTTCAGAGAAAACTCAATGCACATACTTCACAGTAAACTAGATTGCTACATTTTCTTTTGAAAACCTGAAGAGTATTTCTGGTGCTCGCGCTGATGACTCTCTTCCCAACATAGGGTTTCAAAAACAGATTGCTTTTATGACATAACTAGTTGTACACATGTGTACTGCCTTGATTTGGATCAGGGGGGGAACTATACTACACTACAATATAAACTGAAAATACATACCAGTGCAAGATTTGCCATCACTGGCCAGCGAATAGCCAGCCACACATCTGCAAAGTTTGGCACCAGCGGCTCCTATGAGACACAGCTGTTCACAATCACCTTTGCCATCGTTGCTTGCATTCATGATCAACTAAAAATGAGAGAAAGTGAAGATTCAAGATTACACACATTAGGATACTCACATGGTCACTCAAACCAAATGTATTTTACCTCTGTTTTAAAAGTTACAATGAAATTTCCTGAGACCATCCCAGTTTGATTGATGTCAATACGAAACTTGAATTATGATGTGTACGCGTTCTTCAAAATAATACAGCCTCTATACTGTAAAAGTATTCATTACATTTCATTGTGATTTTCAACTGCACTTTAATCTTATAATGATATATTTTCACTGTCAGAGATTCACCTCCATGGACTCTCCTGAAAAACAGTTCACATTTTCCCCGAATAAAGGAAATTTGTCTCTCAGGGAAAAGAGAATCCTTGTGTTTAAATTTATGCTTCTACCGTATTCTGCAAATGGTCATAACTTTACCTTACTTCAAAAACAATGCCCTCGTTTGTCATATTTGTCAGATTATCGGTAAATGTTAATATTCAGTTCCATATTTTCTTCTTTTTTCCAGGTTATCTTTACACGGGCAAGCTCTGAACTTGCATTTCACAATGTGATCAATTGAATCAAAAACATCCCTTGGCTGGGATTGGTATTGATCGCTAAAATCACTATCTCACATATCATACATGTATAGCACAGTGGAAAGTGAGTTCACTGCTCTTTTTGCCTCAATGTGTTGGTCTGAAGAACACCAATTTTAATGCTTGACATTCAAATACTATTTTTTTCTGACAAAAATTTCTAGGAGCAGGGCGTTTCAGTGCAGCAAATAAGAACTTCTCCTCGGACAGAAATCAAAATTTGCAACTCTTTTACTTACTTTGTTTTTGTCTGTATGTATGATACACTTGTAAGGCTCCGGCACGGTTCATACCATCCCTGATCTGCTCAACCGCTCCTGTAAACTTGTCTACTTTAACAATGCTGTTGTCGTGCCAGTTGGTGGCATACAGAAAATTTTCAAACATGGTGATGCCATACAGGTGCTCAACCTGAATGAAAAAGATTTAGATGGATAAAAGGTAGCAAATTTTGCAAATTTCTCATGAAAACAGTATGGGCATCGTTGAAACACTGTCTGACAAAATACTTAACCTGCTATTGTACTGCTGCAGGTGATCGAAGCAAAAACACAGATGTAAATGCATCATAATTCAAATACACAATCATAAATATGGATTTGTTGTTGTGTAAACAACCTTGAGAAGTTATGATTTGCGACTATGCATAAAATAGCTTACAGAATGCTTGCATAAATTTATAATGCTGACATTCAAAAATCTGACAGGAACCATAGAAATTGGCTTTGACAATGTTACACAGAGTAAATGCGCAACAATCCAACCACAGAAATTATTGCAATTTGCCATTTTGATAGATGAAACGTTTCAAATTTGCTTGAAATTTCTGAAAGTTTTCTTGAAATTGTCACCATTATTGATGACTTTCAGCTTTGCTTTGACTGGAAACCTGTAGAAACAAAATCTTTCACAGCAGGTCTCATACCCACTATGTATATCAATTATGGTTTATATGTTACATCACTCTTTGAGCGTGTGCTTGATCTGATGCATTTACCCTCATCTATGAGTGTGAATGTATGATCGATATTATAATGTAAGTAAGGTAAACTTTGAAGAAGTGTTTTGTGAATGTTGCCAGTTTCAGACAAGGTCTAAGTCACTGATAATTGATGCAATTTCAAGTTAACTTTAAAATGTTCCCGCTGTTCTAGTAGTTCAAAAGGAAACACACCTGTTCTCCATTGACAACACTCCTCCTATGCGTACCGTCATAGTTCATGCATTCAATGTAGTCAAGGTAGGCGTCCACCCAGTATACTTTCTTCTGACTGTAATCCAGGGTAACTCCGTGAGGAAAGACAACCTTGGTTTCCACCAAGGTGCGTCGGTCCGTTCCGTCCATGTTGGCTCGCTCTACTTTCGGGTGTGAACCCCAGTCAGTGAAGAACATCAGCCTTCGAATGAAGAAAGAAGACGACGAAATCAAAATGTGATGGTCTTACTGTTTTGTTTACAGCAATGATGATTGCAATGTAACAGCACTGGTAATGTGCTCAATTACTTGTCGCTTGGGGGCGCTCTTCATGAAAGTGTACATTACATATATAATAGAGCAAAGTAACGAAAAAGCTTTCAGAAACAGGATTTGCACTAGCTATGTCTTTGAGATTTCAAGAAAAACTTTTTGAGTTGGCAGTTCCAGATGACAAAACTACAGGCACATCAAATGAGTGGCCCTACTGCGTAATTCAATACAGTATAAAACAGGTGTGAATTGGATGAGCCCGTTATATGTAGATCATTTTATCATCCTTCTAAAAAAAGCGAGTACAACACCTTCAGACCAACACAAGCTATGGTACATGATATAATAGCTCTGGAGAGACTAAGAGCAAAATGTACCAGGAGCTCCTATAGGTTCAAAATACAATTATCTCCTTGAATGTGCAAATGAGATGTATACTGTCAATCTCTTCAAATAATCCTAAACCCTTTCACCACTGTGGTATTGTCCAAACTCATGGCTATCAATGGGGTTTTTGGAACTGTCCACAAGGAAGTGGGGATGAATAGATCAAAAGGAGACTTGAAATACTCCTACAATGCATCCCTAATACTGAGTACTCAATGCACCAGCCCTTCGACGGTCACCAATTTTGCACCTTTCCCATCAGCTCAAAAGCAAATTCCCTGTACACAAACATCCAAACTGTACCCTTCTCAGGAATCTCTAGCAAATCACCCAACCATCCCACCCTCAATACAGCCACAATGTCAAATAAGACTTACCCTTGCTCAGGGTCAAGTGCAATACCCCTCGGATTGACGAGATCAATGTCTATCAAGGCCACACACAATGAAGGTCCTGGTTTACACATGAAAATTCTATTGGCAACATCATCTACAAAGTAAAAGTTGTTTGCAACCCAGTCGATTGCAAACTGTTCAACATCTACAAAGAGAGACAAAGAAAATATCATGATCACATGCACTCTACATTTTTTCAATATAATATTTAAAGGGCCAGAAACTGTAACTTTTGATGATTTTTTCATTATTTTGTTTTTTTTGTCAATTGCAAGTTATTGTTCTACTCCAAAAAGCATGTTAAACACCAACAATTTAGATGGCCAATGTCTGTATACATGTAGAATGCACTGTTTACATTTGAATTCCTAGACTAGAATTTATTTGTCAACAACAACAAAGCAGTTTACACATGTACAAGCTAAGTTGACAATCAAACTGAATACTGTGTATCTCAACATAGCAAGTAGAACAAGAAACTGTAGGGTAGTTGACATAAAAAATAAAAACTGTGAGAAAATCGTCAAAAGTTACACCTACTGGCCCTTTAAAAAACCTTGTACCTTATAACAACTGTGCAACAATCATTTGTGATGGAATAGAAAAATGAATTTGAGAGTTTTTAGCCTGCTAAATTTCCTGATATTGTCAAGATATAATAAAGAACACAGATCATCTAACATCTAAGTGAGGAAATTGAGCGCCATGTGTTCAAATGGATGAAAAATGTTTGTGAGAGGATTCCTATGCATACATGCACCATGTCTACCATACATTGTACATTGGCATGGAGGCTTGTGAATTTGATTGGGGTAGCCGTTTCTTATTGATATTTTTCAAAATTATACAAGCAGTACCTGTCCACAATTGACCAATTGACTACTACAATGTTATAAAATTGATGTACCAATCACACTATGAACATGTGTAGGTCACGCCAGAATTTCCAGCACTCAAGGTTTATTGTGATTCATTAAGGCAATGGAAAATTCTGGAATTCCAGGCAGTCAAGGGTGTTTTATACATTTGTATACAGATACTTAAATCAGTAAGTAAATCAACATTGAGGAGTTGTAGTTTGAAAGTAAAATAATGCAGATATCAAACAGTTCTGGCACATTAGCCACTTTACAGTACACATACATGAACTGTACATGGTGGGTCAAAATGGGACAGTTAAACAATATGACTTACGGTCAAGGTGAAAGAAGATTTCGATTTCTTCAATATTCTCTGGATCCATGGTATTTCCATGGGCACATTTTAGTTTGCTGCCACCAGTGCCAAGTTCATGATCAATCCAACACACTTTCTCCTTCTCGCGATTGAAATCCAAAGCTGCCGCTCGGAGGGCTGGGATGAAGTCCTGGGTGAAGTCGCTGCCGTTGAGAGAAAGTGTCTGTATGTTTATCGAATTGGCCACAACCAACTTGGGTATCTCATCTGAAATGTAGATATTTGTGAAAGAGTTTGATCAATACCAATCTATGAAAAAAGTCTGGCCTCTTACAACCCTATGCCTTGCAGCTTACCATACAATAATGAATTGATAATATTACATTTCTGTTGATGCCACACCATGCTATACTGGGTTCCGTCTGATATTGTCCATATGTGGGTACTTTATATTTATTTTTTATTTTTAAATCCATCATCCAACAGGCAGAACACCCAATTACAAGATGAGGTACATAGATCCCACTACCCAATGGAGCAATGAGGAGTAAAGTGCCATGCTCAGGGGCACAACACTGTGATTGAGTCTCGGACTCACCATCCTCTGACAGTGAGTCCATTACTCTGGACTTACCGGGTCTAAAATCACCATCCTCTGATAACAAGACAGGTACCCTAACCACTGCACCACACTGCCTCCTTATTTTGAACTATTATATTCAGTGGTAACCGTTGAATGATACCATAGGTCACCCCGGGGTCAGGGTTCAAAGGCTTTACTAACAGAACACAGTGTAATGGATTTACCCCTTTCACCACCATGGTTCAGCCCATACCACAGGCGACCCAGACACTATCAATAAGCTTATTATTGAGTTTTTCTCACTGTTTTCTCTATCAGTTCCTCTCCTTTTCTTCATCACAGTCCCTCTATGGATATAGGGACTGTGTCTTCATGCTCTGACTGATCGGAGTAAATAAAATAAACGGTTATATAACCTAAACTAGCCTCTTGACTCTTTATTCATTTTACACCCCATTAGGGAGGAGGTCATTTCAAACAGGCGGTACCTCGCGCGGATTCCGGGGTATCCCGCTCATACGTTTACCTCGGTGATTACCGCACCTCAGGTGCCGTGAATATTCATGACGAACTCATTACCGCAGGCTGGAGTTGGGCCATTCACACCTTTATTTTAGTCCCTTTTGCCCTAATGATCGAGGTATCTCCGCGGCATTAAAACGTCCGCGGTAAGTCCGCGGGAATTAAAAAGCTGGGAGGGGTGACAGCTGTGCTGCAGTTTACGAAAATCAACCTGATTTTTTTTCTTACTTTGCGCGATAGCTGGAGGGACGTGCTGATTATTTTTAGCCGCAGACGTTCAACACTCGTCGAAGGGTCTCAAATTTCAAAACAAAAGATCAAAGGTCAAAGGGTTGAAAACTTGTAGCAATTTTACTGCAGTCTCTACATTTTCGCCTACAAATTACTATCGTAACTGATCATATATTACCCACCACATTTCACGGAAATGCTCAATAAAATGTTAAATAAAATTTTCAATAAAATATTAACTGAAGCAAAACAATGGATTGAAGCTCTGTATTCAAGATTTTACAGAACAAGGTAGGTATGCTCCAGGTTTTAAACGTTGAGCAAACAGAAAAATGTGTTTTACAAAAATAACCTCGAAATATTTTTCATTTTCTAATTGGAAATTAGTGTTTTTTACGTTGTTTGCATTGTAGTTTTCCAAGTATGATTGAGAAATTTAACATACCAGCTAGCGTGACTGCCTTGAAATTTATTTACGGATCTGGTCGAGAGCAAGTCAAATAATATTCTATGCATAAAATTTGACAAGCTCTGCAAAATGCCGCAGTGGCAAACTGATCAAAATCATGATCGCTCATGCTGTAATGCTGCCAGCTGACTGATGTCAACAGTAGACAAACATGTTTAATACGTATCCTTTGCCTATGACAAGTATTTAACGTCAGTTTTCAGGGTAATGTCATTATTAGGGCAAAATTCGAACGCTGACATGCTCCCGCTTTCTACATTTGCGGAATTTCCGTTTTCTGTGTCCGATCTCCCTGAACTTGCATTTGATTTCATCATGTTGAATAACGCTTCACCGTCTATGTAGTGATTTATTTTCGATGTCTTTCTCCGTCTGCTTCTGGTCGTTTCTGAATCCTATGTGCGTTTTTTTAGATTCCCTCGCAAATACGCTCCGATACATATTTGTTCTGTCTGAAATAGTGGGCCCGAACACGGCCTTCTAGACTATCTTACGACCAAAGGAAGTGTATTGTTTGCACGCTTCCTCTCGATCAGACATAAGGCAAGCTAAATATTCTGATAACAACGGAACGGGACTTGTTTTAGTTGATATATTACGACAAATGGTGACGAAATTTGAAGTATCAACGAAGGGTCCCGCACAACCATCGCAACATGCTGCCGACGCGTCTCACTGAACAACAATAACTGCCCTGGCACGAACAGTTCAGACAATGCAATCGTGAATCGTGATATCGGTGAACCTGTTGCTATCAGCGTAGTACTAGTACCGCGATCAGCGAAAGTGTATACTGGGAATCGCTCTCGAGGTCAACCGGTAACCTTGCTTTCCCGACTACAGTCCGAATTATTCCGACGTTCACGTCGGGTATAGCTTACCATAGGACTAACGATACGCCCACGAATAGCCGACCATTTCCGAATGAAGCCGACGTTTGTTTCGCTCAAACACGGAACAGAAAGTCGACGTGTCTTTGGAAAATCGGAAAGAAAGAACCGAAAACTCTCATTCATCAGATCGTACGCTGTTTGACGGACCCACGCGTCCGCTAAAAAGGGAGAGTGGCGCACTGAGTGTGGAAGTCAATAAAGTTGCTTCAACACATTTGATATTTGACAAACTGTTAACGATGTTATAGGTGTGACCGGCGTTTATCCCGTTTTGAACAAAAAACAAATGAAAGTGTTACATTGCCAAACAATAAATACGCTGAAGAAGACAGGCCACCTGACAACGCCGGGGGAGGTAGTCGGCTGAACGCAAAGATGATAATCATTTGTAGGGTTTCATTCATTTTTTTCTGAGGAATGATGCTGAAGCATTCACAGTATTTTGACTGTCATGAAGGCAGTATCCAAAGACTCGGGGCGTTTAAACAGAATGTAGGCTACAATTGATTAATTGAGTCTATTCAACGTATGTTGCTACTAAACCACAGTTTGTGGAGGGACTGTGACTAAACACTGGCAATGCACTAATGCAGACTTCGTGCGTAGTATTGTAGACATCAGTGATACACATTAGTGTTGCAGGGTTGACGAGTTCAACGCCCTCTCCGCAGTCAGTCTCACGTTCAACAGAGAAAAGTCGATTTCACATGTCCCCTGATGACGCAGTGCCTCGCGAGGGCCGTGTTTTGAACTAGAAAAAAAAGACAGAGTTGAAACCGACCGCCACAACGAGCCAGCATCACCAGATGTTGAACCGGTTATAACGCGGCCAAAATTACAGTTAAACTTACCGAATAAACGAGACAAGAACTTGTCTAATTTAAAAGCAAACTGCAAAAAGTGGGCAGGTTTTCGCGAAGCTCGACGGCAAAATCTATGAGGAAACATATCCACGGTTTAATAGTTCAGCCATGTATCTGATAAGTTAAAAACAATGACGTCGCTACCATAACAGTACAGCACTACAACATTTAATAATTACACTACCGTCAAATAACATCAGCAGATAGTCAAAATAACCAATATTTGTCGCGATATTTTCGGATGTTACGACCAACCAGAGGAGATCTGGGGTTGTCCTGTCTTGACCTCGAAATTGCAGCGGAAATATTTCCCAAACCCGATGTCGCCGTCACACGTAGTCAAAAACCGTCTGTTCGCATCTAGTCTCGTGCCAAATAAAATATGTCGCTAAGTTTCGATGAAGTTTAAGCTGCGAAATTGCCATTTTAACATTTGTTGTAGATCGCTGGCTGATCCGGATATCGGGGTTTTTTCTCTCTCTTTGTTGCAATTACAAGTGCAACACACAGAGCACCTACGGTTTATTTGACGGGATCACAGAAAACTGATTACATTATTACTTCGAGTGGTATCTAAATACAACCCCGTGAATCTTTGAATAACATCGGGATGTGTAGAAACATAACAGATCGAACGGGATCGGGATCGGGAACCTGAGTTGTCGGATCGAAGTAACGTACATTCAAAGTTCAAAGTTCGTGCATGTCGTTTTTTTTATACCACGTCGCACGCTCCCAATTCTGAGAAATTGTCTTGGGACCATACTTCTATCACAACATGTTCCTCGCCACCCAAACAAGCTTCTGTGTTCAAATTTTTGAAAGGGAAAAAGATAGCTCCGATCTCGGGTGTTCAAATAAATAACCAATGTTTGTCTACCTTGTTTATAACATAGTAAAGTTGGTAAGCTTATGCATTACTAAAACCATGACGTAAAGTTTCGCACTGGGGAAAATTTTTAACGTAAGCTGTAGAGTTTTATTATTGCTTCAGAACTTCAATATTGTTCAACAAATAGACCTTTAGCTGTAAGAAAGAAAACATACTTACATTACAAGCATTTTTACGTCAAGTTATACCATGGTCTCTTTCTTTTCAACATCACGTTTCTTTGTGATCAGTGATGTCATTTTTATTTTAGAAATATGATCAACTGCCCGATGTTACAGTCGGGAAATAGTACAGTTTTAAAACTGCGAGCATCTTTCCAATCGGCGTACACATTATTGGTGGAACCGAAAATATTTACATTAAAGACTTCCGCATGCCCTTGGATCACCATATCTGTACATGCAATGCTACATTGTTGCAGAAGTTTTTTTGCACATTTTTTGTGTGCGTGTTTGTTGCAATTTTTCTAGGTCACTTCGACAGACAGTACGCATTGAAAAGTCCCGAGCGCGATTTCTAATTTAAGAACGCGTTTTAGGAAGTGCCAGATGACCGTTTTAGGATCCCAGGAGGACATGCAATCTGATTCGTTCAACGATAGACACTAGTGTCACTCAACCTAAATTGCGGTCGACCTCTTCAGACCCCGGTAAAAGCCATTACTGATATGACAAGTTGAACACTGTCAGATGACCGTGTGCGAGTCCTTGCTCCTTCGCTGGACTTGTCACACATCGGCGTTACTGTCGGCAAGATCAGAAGACTACGTCACAAGCTTAAATGACGTGCCAAACGGTGCGGTTTTCCGCGGGACAATTTATGCATGCGAACTCATTAAAAGGCGCTAACTGCTTTACCTCACGTCCCGGCAGGGTAAGAGGGACACCGCGGACTCCACGCGAGGTACCGCCTGTTTGAAAATGACCTCCTCCCTTACACGGACGTTTATCTCTAATACACACATCTTGTAATTAATTAGTCAACAAAACTAATTATGCTAATCCATGGACTTATCAAGGGTTGGTCAACATTGGAAAGATAGAGATGTGTTCAGTAACCTTTCCTGTCTTTTGCGATGTTGACCAACCCATAAAATCCCTGATAAATCCACGGATTAGCGTAATTAGTTGTGTTGACTAATTAATTACAAGATGAAATGTCCTTGTAATGGGGTGTAAAATAAATAAAGAGTCAAGAGGCTAGGGTTAGGCTATATAGTCATTTATTTTATTTACTACGATCAGTCAGAACATGAAGAAAAGGAGAGGAACTGATAGAGAAAACTGAGAAAAACTCAATAATAAGCTTACTAATAGTGTTTGGGCCGCCTGTGCCCATACCCATCGTATTAATCAATGGTGAGTGTGGACCTGTTTACAGGGAGCTGAGGAGGGAACAGGGTACGGCTTATGTTTCGATATCAAACAATGCAAAACCCTCATCCCATATGCAAACATTCAAATCATACACACCTGCCATCGAAGAAGACAGAATTTTTCACATGCTAGAAACCCTATACAGAACGGCACGGAGTTGGCTGGTTCTATGCACCGCAATGCACAGAGGCTTTTGCAGGTTTTTCTGTTAATTTATTTAGCATGGTATAATCAAACAACTTATCATACGATTGCAAGAATTGGTTTTATGCGCCTTCTGTAGTTTTATAGGAGGGCCATATGTGTGTCCTTCATCCAGCTCCATACTGGCATTTAGACAGAGTTCCAAAGAAAAGTTGTCATGATCTCGTATGAAAATAGGCTGATTTGACGCCCCGCACAGTGATTATAAAATGTGTAATTATATGGTTTTCAAGAAAAAAGTGTGCACTTGGTCATTAGCATGGAAAATTGTCTCCAAGTACGCATCCAGTGATCCATGGAGCCATTTATGCCTTGCCACATACGGTACTTTGTGACATTTTCGTAGTAACAAAAAAGTAACAAACGCTGAATCTATTAGTATTACATTGATCTGTTTCCCCCTGTTTTTATATTTCAACTTTAGAGACTTTCTTTGGCTCATTTTACATTTAAATCATTAAAAGAAAACTATGATCAGTTCACAAATTTTTTGTCACGTCATTGTGTTACTCTGAGATCATTGAGAATTATTAGCACTTTTCTCTGATAGCTTTTCTCAATTCTCAATCTAGCAAATTATGCACCCCGATTTTGACATAAAACTACACTAAAATTGGCAGACAGTATATCTTGATTGACTTTACTGAGAGGTTCAAGGTCACTGCCAAATTGAAAATACTGCAATCAGCATAAAACTAGAATGGCAGGTAATTTGAAATATGAAATCATAACAGGTTCAATAATCAGTATCATCCTTGGTCAGTAAATTAACAGGTCCAATAATCAGTATTAGCCTTTGTCAGTAAATTAACAGGTCCAATAATCAGTATTAGCCTATTGTCAGTAAATTAACAGGTCCAATAATCAGTATCAGCCTTGGTCAGTAAATTAACAGATCAAAGAATCAAATAGAAAATGACAATAATAATCATGCAGGTATCTTGAACCACTGCTTCGTGGTAGGTGTCCAGAATGGGTTAAATCTTAAATCATTCTGTGTTGCTAGCGTTAGACAGAATGGTTGGTTATTTTTAAATAATACCATGAACATGATGGCGTATGCTAGGTCGGCTTTATAAATGTGCTGTGTACTGGTTGAACAAAGACTTTTGATAGGGCAAGAGTAGGCCATGTAGTCCTCTTAGTTACAGCCTGCTGCAGGACTATGAACGTACAGCACAGTACTAAGAACAAGCTTGTGCACTTTGTGTACAGACACTGATAGAAAACACTGGGCTTTGCCAATTTGAATTAGTTCACTAAAATCCAGCCAGTAAGCAACATGCAAACATTACATATTAGTTCAGCATTGCCAGTAGTCAAACAAAGCATTGCACAAGACTATATACATAGTAGTCAGTACAGGCATACACGGTATTTCATAGGATTAATTGGAGATCGGGCCATCCATGTACGGTAGATATTTGTCGGGATTTGTCGGGATTAACTTTTCCTTTGCTGACTTGAATTTTGTATAGTGACTCTGTTGTGCTCTTGGCATCTCAAAGACTATGAGAAATTCAAGTTCAAACCAACTGGTAATAGCAGTTGTCATTTTGATATTTCAAAACTGAACATCTGTATTTTGACTGTCAAAGGGCATTGAACAGACAACATTGTAGAATCAATGGAACCTGTGAATTACAGTTTGATGTACCGGTACTCATTCATTGAAAATTGAAAAACCTTTCAGGTAATTTCAGTTTGGTAATGGTGAACTGTAAGCATTATACCCTCTCAACTCTGGGAGAAAAAAAGAGACTCTGGGGATATAAGACGAGAAAAATAAACATTGCCAAAACTGGGAGTCACTGCGTCAGAGAACCTGACCTATTAGGTGAAAAGAGCAGGACTTGTCAAAGACTATCTCCAGAAAAAATGAGTAAATCAGAAAAAGGGCATATTTAGGGAAGAAAAATTGAATGGGTATATTGGTGGGATTTTTGTACCAAATGGCCACTAGTATGAAGGGCTAGGTGGGTTGGTAATGGTTTCCAACAGAAAGACATGTATGGTGGCACCTACACAAATAGGCATGAAAATTGGCATCACTAAGGTACCTGACTGCATTACAGTGCCAGTAGCTGTAAATTTTGATGATTTTTCACCATTTTTTGTTCTTTATTTCAACTACCCGTTTCTTGTTCCACACACAAAAGGATACTGATATATGCAATACTATGCGTGTCAACTCTGCCGGTCCATACATGTACTGTACGTAAATTCTTGTATGCAAACTAAAATTGAAATGTAAACAAAAGTGCATTTTACATGTACAGATGATGTGTTGACAATCTTAATATCAAACGCTTTGGAAAGTAGAACAAGAAACTGTGGTTGACATTCAAGACAAATATTGTGTTTACATTTGATGCCGTATATTCAATGGTTACACAAAAGTAGGTAATTATCCAGCAAGGTAGCTGAGCAGTTTGTTATATGCTCTGGCGTTTACCTAAACAAGCCTCGGATCTGTTATATTGTCTGAAGACTGATATTAAGGATTCCATCAAACTCAGCAGGCAGCTCCTCCACTGAGTTTTTCAATATTTTATTACCCCTTTTGAAACTCTCCCATGAACAGGGTGCCAGTGGAAAATGGTTTGTTTGAGTACAGAAAAATCAGTTTACTAAGTGTAGGAGCTCCCTGCTGAGTTTGGTGGATTCCTTATCAGTCTTTAGACAATAAAATAGACTCTTGTTTAAGTTAACGGCAGGGCATACAGCAAATTGCTCAACTAAGTTGCTTGGTAATTACTTCATTTGGCATGCCAAATATACCCGCTTCACCTGTAAAAATCAGCAAAATTTACAGCCAATGGCCCTTTAATGTTTGCTTACAAACTAACACATGAAATAACATTAGTACACACACAGTGAATCCTGACTACAAATCGTGCCTTTTTTTTTAATTTCCAGGCTACTTGTTATAAACGTTCAAAAATTCAAAACATACACCACAAACATTGGAAGCTCACCTTGACCTTTGATACGCGACAATGGAAGATGAATGATGGACAGAAAGTAGGATAACAGTCATGAAGGTGAAAGTGACAAACGACATAGCTGAACACTTCAAAACTTTTGATTTGTGGTGTAATTTCAAAACACGCCACTGAGAATGGAAATTTTTTTCTATATCTTTGACTCAAATATTTTTGTAAATATTCAAAAGAACTTCTCCCAATTAGAGAGTTGACCATCTTTTGTAAAATTTTTGAGGCTGCAAATTTTGAAAATCTGAATAAATGCCTTGGATTGATCTTTTGCTAAAATACCTTTAGAAAACATGCTATATGCTAGAACGAGATAAGACATCCTGTTAAGTCTACCTTTTGAAACGGAAACTCAAATTTTCATGACATTTCTCTCAACTTTGAAAATCAAACAATCAGAAAAATTACTCATTTAGAAAAACCAAAATGGCATTATGGGTAAAGGCAGGGAACTCAATCTGTATTGCATAGGATGAACATTCCCGTGGGTATCTAGACAAAGGATGATGTTGAATCTGCATGTGATTACCATGACAACACTTACCACTGAGTGAGTCACAGCTTCGGCCATCTTGGTTCAGTTTGTACTGACCAGCTCCACAGCTGCATCGATAGCTGCCGATAGTGTTGGTACAGGTCTGTTCACAGGCACCGATGACGTCTGCACACTCATTTACATCTGTGAATGCACGGTGACAGCAAAGAAATGACAAGAATATAAACGAGTTTGAACTTCAAAACCGAGTTTTGATGTGACCACCAAGACATGCAGGTAGATCTGAATCATCTGGTATCATTAGATATTTTGGGGACAAAGTGACTTTTTCCAGTATTATTTTTTTTGTTCATGCTACTTCTAATGTGTCCATCCTGATTTACTGTGAACGGATCCGTTATTATCAAAGCAATGTGGTTGTCGGCTAGATCACTGTGGTAGAATGGTCAAAGAATGATATCGGATGATATGAATGTCACCACTGATGACAAAACAGGTTTAGATAATCTAACACATATCACTGTGAGTCAGTTAACCCCAAACACTTTAAAAACCTTACCAGTACATCATGTATTTTCATTCAATTCCCTCTTCTCTAATCATGCAGAGCTAAAAACATTTTGTCTTACATTTTTTTCAGCATGTTTCAAAGTTTTGGTCCCTGATCTCGTAAATCATGCAAATTTTACAAAAATGATCACAGGACATTGACTTCCTGCCATTACAATAGCACTGATTGCAAATGATGTCATTTTATTTTCTCTCATTAATATGTGCATAAATAAATATCTGTCCACATTTTCCACATAAATGACAAAAATGAAACCTGCTTGTGTTACAATGGCTACTAAAATTAAGTCACACTAATTCGTATGAATTTATGGTTCAGACTACAAGCTGCAACAACAGCCACACATTCAGCAACAAAATCTGTCTGAATTTTAGGCAGTATTATCTGATCTCATGCGTGCATTTCCAGCTACATTTAGTAACAAACTTGAAATCACGATCAATGCTGTTTCAATTTGAGACTTTCACTTTGAACATCCGAAATGGTAAGGAAGACATGACCAACTCACCTACACACGAAGTACCATCCGTGTCAACTTTGAAGCCTTCATTACAATAACACAGAGGTCCAGTGGGACCATTTCGACATTGATACTGGCAATTGCGTGTATCACAGGCAGTTTGATCAGGAGCTATGAGGAAAAGATGAGGAAAAAACACACATAATATGAGAGTCATTGTACCAATGTTTTCATGAATATCACAATCTTACATGAGAAACACAGCATCCTAACCAAAGTTAATATAGTGCATGATTTTAGGCTAATGAATATATATTGTCTATTGATGATGAATCAAACAATCTAATTAACATACTTCGTATCAATAATGAACACATTTGTTTATGGAAATCAAGCATAAGATGCCAAAATGTTGTTAGCAGTCATGTGTAATTTATGATAATGTATGCAAATGAATGCGAGACATAGTAGGTGAAAAGCTTGTAATTTTACTCACAGCAATGAGCTCCTTCATCAGATGCATCCTCTGGACAGTCAACATTGCCATCACAGAGCTGGTTCACATGTATGCAGACAGTTTGCCCAATACATTGGAACTGGTTGGCCCCACAAGCGAAAGACGTTTGAGGTGAACCTGGTGTAAAGGCAATCATTAATCGCATTTAAATTAACTTGGTGTGGAGATGTGTCACCAACTAAAAACCAGACTTTTATCTGTCAGTGCAATCAATCTTGGATTACTCCAAAATTCTAACTTTTTTCTCCTTCTATCCAAAACAAGGATGATGTGATCAAGCTAAATGACTAGCACTTTTGAAGGAAATGGTGCTTATTGCATGTAAGTATGGGAATATCGACCAAATATACTTACATGAGCAAATTTCAGCATTTTGTTAACAAATACTTAATGAAGCAAATGTCTGAGAAACTAGCCATTAAACAAATTTAAATTTTGGATGATGAGTGCTTCTCAAGAAAAAAATGAAAAAACTTGCTCTGAACATTTTCATATGCAAATTTCATCATCATTTGAATAAGCTTTCAGAAAGTCATCCTTGGAGACCTATTATATGATTTTCAATATAGTAAGACATATGTGACTTATGAGAAGCTGTTGAAGTTAATTCAAGAAAAGAGGAAAACGTTCTCAGAAATCTTGTGTTAATACATAAGTACATCCATGAATCCAAACACACAAACACACAAAATACATACATACATGCATACTTTTATACAAAGTTTGCATACACATGTATGGTTCATACAGACAAAAGGCAAGCTGATCCAACAAGTTCCCAATGCTTGCTATCAAGACATGTTGCAAATGAGAATTAAAAGTGCAGCACTAAAAAAAAGGCATTCCATCAACAATTCAGCAATCACACCAACCTCCTTTTGTCGTGAATTACACATCAATACATCATCAGTATTGACACTATATTTGTAAGACTGCATGGAAGCCCAGCCATGTGTTAATCATTTCTAAGACTATTACTTTTTTTTACAAACCACACACTGTGATGGAAAGGTCTTCCTTCACATAAGCTAGTCAAAATATTGGGTTATAATTTCACAAACACTTTTTATACAAAGCCCTATGAAGAGCAAATTAAACAGCAGGTGTTAGAGAGCAATGAATATGCATATTATACAAGAAGTATCAAAGCCAAAATTAGTTTGGGTTTTACTTTCACATACATTTTACTGATAAGCAAGTTGTTATTCACACTTTTATTCAGTCAACTACAGAATGCTTATACTCTGGCAATGAAACTGATTTTAAATTAGTATTGTCCCCTGTCACCTTACACCTGACATTCATAAAGAGAAATCACAAGAAAGAAAAATGTTGGTCATTCTCAAAACTAAATCCAGACTCCCTAAAGCCACAATAGCTGCGAATTTTACGCATTATTTTCATGATTTTCTTTCAAACCAAAGTTGGTTTGTGCAGATGTGCTAACTGAAGGACGTGTATTGAAGTTCCGGTATCAATGTCACTGCTTGTTGATTTGGACCATGCCTACACATTTTTGGAGGTTAAATAATAAACAGGTACTTAACTAATAAAATTGCACCCCTTGGAAAAGTACAAAAAATATAGTATTCCCTGCACATATACATTGTGATCATACAAGAAACAAGCATGATGCTATTTACTTGAATGCACAACACACAATTGCAAACATTTTGTTGTTGCAATCTTTATTAGATTTTGAAAATGGCAGGAAATCTAAAATAGTGTTAAAACGTCAAAATTTACAT
Source organism: Ptychodera flava (assembly GCF_041260155.1). Classification (NCBI taxonomy): domain Eukaryota; kingdom Metazoa; phylum Hemichordata; class Enteropneusta; family Ptychoderidae; genus Ptychodera; species Ptychodera flava. Next base: position 26,107,381 of record NC_091938.1, on the reverse strand, counting down.
TCCACTTTCAACACTTATGATAGTGTTATACACTTTTTCAGTCTTTAATGGGACTTATTCAAAGAAAATTCTTGGAAAACAGGATATTTTGAGATCGGTTTATTACACATTCGCAGCTATTGGGGCTTTAATTCGCTTTGTGAAAAATTCAAACACAGACAGTGAAACTTGTTGATAAATAGAACACCACTGCTTTTAACATTGCAAGACACTCGTCAGGTGGCAAAGAAGCCTTGTAAACTATTCAAAATAGAATTGCATGAAAAATTTTGAGTTTGTTCATTATCCTGCATCTGTCTATATGTTCAGTCTCCTAGCGTAACTGGAGGGACGACAGTAAACAAATGAGTGATGAGGCAAGGTTCATTGTATGCGCTTTGTGACTACTAAACTCTTCACTTTATTGGCTATTCATTATATTGAGGGATTATTCTGATAAAAAGAAATCAGTTGTTAACGATAGCATGCCACAAAATCAAAGCAATAGGCACAGAACAAAGGAAAGTCAGGCAAAATTGATATCGCACACTATGCCTGCCAAACTGTGGCGACATTGTACTTACTATAAATACAACGTGAATCGGGCTCCGCTGGTGTTTATGGTGTGTTATGCAATTGGTAAAAAATGTATTACATGAACGGCATGAAAAATGAAAGGAAAAACATACAAAAAGAAGAAATAAAACATCTGATGGGTGAGAATGAGTGAGAATCGAAAGCAGAGCTGAAAAAATTGAGAGAGTGGAGCACAATGTACATGTAATAAGTTGTTAAATAAACTTGTTGTCCTTGAAATTATGGGATAGGTTCCGTTTTTGAATCGCTACTACGGGATAGGATGCAGCTCAGGAGTTCCAGTCACTGAATTCTTGGCTATGTGAGCTCTTGTCATAGGGTGGGACAGGTCAAATAGATGTACAAATACATTTAACCCCCTCTAAAAGTTCGGGGAAATTTGTGAAATATATCACATGTACTAAATTCCTCCCTGTCAAAAGTTTACAAAATTTGCAATTTTTTTAGCTCTGCATGTGGTGTACATTGTGCAGAAGGAGAGGTATGAATGAAACATGCATAAAAAACAATAAGAAGATGAAGATGAAAATATTACACAAACTCTGAAGAGAAGATCGAATTCAGCAATGCAAATTGGTTGAAAGTTAAGCTGGCAACGAGAGGATCTAGGTACCACCAGAGGGCGCTCTTCACAACTGCTGGATTGTACGATACACTGTCTGCCAAAGATCATGTCATTGAGATTCAGAAATACTATCAATGCAGTATAAACCATCAAACTAAACCTTTACCAAACATTTTCACTAGGATTATGCTGCATCATGGACCACTCGAATACTGCCCTCTTTTGATAATAATTACAAAGAAATCCATTTAATGTTACAGAGACAAACAGCTACATTGAGTTTTGATGGTATTTTCATTCTATTTTGCTCTACAAACATTGTATGTTTTCTTCTATGTGAAGTACGTACCAGTATGTTTGAATACAAAAAATTTGCCTTGCTAAAATGCATAACTGCGTATGATAAACAATGTCACTGTTGACAAATGAACTCTGGTCCAGATGAAAGTTGAGTTGTCTGTGTATTACATACACTCAAACTGAGCCAAGTAACATTCAAACACGTGATTGTGACAGCAGAGTTTGGCAGTAGAACACATCGAAAGTTACAGCTGATGTCGCTTTACGTTTCGTGAACATATCAAATCTCATGTTTCGTGAACATACTGTATCACATCTCAGCACCATGTAATCGGTGTTGTGTCGGCTAAAATATTGATATGCTACCCATCACCAACAATGACCACGCTGCATGGCTTCCTGGACGAAACTGACCCCACCTACTGACCAAGTACACCCAAAATGTTAGACCAACGGATATCATACTGAGATTCTTACCGTAATAGTTGCGAGTTTGACTCATTCAAGACAGACCACAAAACATACATGTAATAATCCTACATTCTTAAATTTTTCAGAATTTATATTCAAGCTTTTGCTTCATAATTTTAACTGCATGCCTTCACCAACAAATCCTTTTTAGTCCAAAAGAACACATATTATTCATTACAATGAACCAGAAAGACTACATTCATACCATAATTTATTCTACTATCTTACACTGATTGTATGAAAACATATCAGCCTACCAAACCCATTCTTTACCATCTGACAATGATTTATCATTAGCAGTATCCATGAACTTGATGTGATTTCTTGCATTATCAACATATGCTAAACTTTTCTTTCAGCATTCAAGGTTAACCCAGCAAGATACCGAAGACTATATCGAACAGGCACATCTTTCATGCATCATATTTTACTAACAAGTTGAAATTCATAACTTCCGAAACCCAAAGTCGACATTCATCCTTTCATCCACTTTCCCCCATCTTTAAGGCTATTTCCCCCATGTAATGGTACGACCCAACAGCAAATAAACAGCAGAATGGTACATGATTGAGGTTGCAGGGGAGGATGCTTGACTTTCTACACTCACATTCATCGATTTCTTCGTCCGAGTTGTCCCCACAGTCGTCTTCTTGGTCGCATCTCCAGCCTCGCGGGATGCATCGGTTTGTCGTCCTACACTTGAATTGACTCGCCGAACATGTGAGAGCAGCTGTAGGACGAAATGAAAGTTGTAGTTTATCTCATTGTGGACTGGAAGATTCGTCGCTGGAGGCAGGGCTTTGGCAGGGCTTTACTCAATACAAGAGGAAGAGTGCAGCCTTGCCTCAAGCGACGGATGTTCCAGTCTAATTTCATTGCAGCTGCTGGAATGTCCGAATCAAAGATCTGATGGGTACTAAAGGTGACACCATTACTTGCAGGCAATCACTCCAACTTCTTGCAAGCAATTCATACGTTGCATTTTAATCCTGATCAAGTTTCAGGAATACAAATTGGAAATTACAACCATACAGCCTTAAGCATACATTACTGTATTAGCCTTTTCCCTAAAAAAATCCACTCTTCCATGAAAACAGGTCATTTGCATCGTAGCACTGTACTGCTAGTCCCTGCTTAAGGTAAAGGGCGACGAATTCGGACGCGCACACGCTTTAGAACGTTTCTGCGCAGATTTACTCCAGCCTGCCGCAAATGGGTTATTTTGCAGCGCATGTATTTAACATCACCTGTCATTGTTGAAATTGCGCTTTTACCTAATTTTTGACCCAGTCTCTTAGAAATACATGTGACCTTTAACCTTGTCATATTTTGACCCCCTAGGAAGCTGGATTTTATTCAATATGAGCGCAAAATTAACATTTCTCTCCCATTTACTTGGCGCATATTACCCATTCACCTGGAGATATTGTAAAAAGTAGCGTGGTGAAACCCTTTTATTAAAAGTGTAAACTAAATGGTATTATGTCAGGATTTTATTCGCCGAGTTTGGTCAAAATGACACCATTCACAGCGACAGGAAGAAAGTTCGAAAATTATGTAGTGATATAATTTCGATATCGTAATTTTGTAATCGATACTTATGTTAAAATTTCTTTACAAACATCATGAATACTATACATTCGATAGATATTGATCTTAATCCTTGTATTTATTAAATTAACTCATTTGCTAAGCGTTTTATAATTGCTTTCTTTAGTTTAAGTGAATTATATCATTTTTATTTATTTCTAACGACGCCATTTTAACGTCAGTTTCCATGGAAACGAGCGTGGTGACCCCCATTTTTTATTTCATTTTTGCACTTGCACAACTTCAAAGATATTTGTGCAAAGTTTCAAGAAAATGACACCTCAACCTAATTTTGACGTAATTCGTAGTGCTTCCCTGCTTAATCCACACATGGCAGATTACAGAACCTGTAGCGGTAACTTTTGATAAATTTTTCACTATTTTTGTTTCTAATATCAACTATATTTTCTCGATCTACTCCCCAAGACATGTTGAGATACACAGTATTCAGCTTGTCAACTCCGCCTGTACAGTCATGAAACCTGCATTGTTATTGTTGACAAGTGAATTCTGGTCTTGACTAGAATTCAAATGTAAACAGTAACCATGCATTTTATATGTACAGAGCAGTGTTGACAAGCTAAATAAAGGGTGTTTAAATATGCTTCGGGGAGTAGAACATGAACTTGCAATTGATATAAGAAATGAAAAAAATGGGAAAAAAATCATCAAAAGTTACAGTTAGTGGCCATTTAAAAATTGTGTCACCTTAACTTCAGTTTAACCCTGTCTGAGGACACTGACTGTGGTCGTACTTTGAATGTAAGTGACACAAATTGATGTGGAGAATGAGGTAAGAACCAGTGTTTAATCTCCTGACAACCTATAAAAGTACACATAACATGTCAAGGCATGCCTCAATGATCAATGGTCTGGCAGGAAAATCACCATCTTGAAGCATTTAATCGGATTAGCTCAGGCATAGATTCATATTAAACAGCCCACTGTGTGTTGTATCTGTGTCAAGTTCGCTATAAATGGGTCAGGTCAAAGAAAGGGGGGTCAGGTACTTTGATGGAAGAGCTATAAATAATCAATCAGTGCTGCATGACTGAAGCCAATCTCATCTCTGTAGGGTTAGACTGGGGAAGCGATGGGTTCAGGTGTGTGGTAAAGGTGAGGCAGGTTTTGCCTGTTTTAGTTGAGCAGGCCAGGTTACGCCAATACTGTGTACTTTCATTGGCCTGTACGGCTGAGATCATTCCCCAAAATTATCTACAAGATTAGATAGGAAGTGGGTATAACTGCTGTGACAGGGGACTACAAACCCCAGCCTTAAATCTATCATACCCCCCTGTGGGCTGAGTTGACAAGTTGAAAACTCGGCATTTCCTCATGACTTTGGAAAAAGACCAAGAATTTTGCATATTGGACAATATATTAGAAAATACATTGTAGGTTACATGTACATCTAATGAAGCCGTGAGACAAGCCATTATACAAATTTCCTGCGTAGCAGTGTCTGGGAAGTGAAACCAACATTTAACAGATCACAGGCATTGTTCACCGTAGAGGAAAGTGAGAGTAACAGGAAGCTGGAGGCATTGAACTGATGTGGAATTTTCATCAGGCCTGAATTTGTTTACGGTTATACAAAAATTAGCGACCAAATTACAGAATTATATCCTCCTATTTTAAAAGAGCTGCATTTTTAATGTCAAAGGTGAAAGTTGATAGGAGAAATTTCCAAATACATTCACTGATGGTCTTTTATCTGGTCCTTGTTTCAAACTCTTTCAACCCTAAAACTTTTAGTTTCGAGTTACTTAAAAACGATTTTCATGAACTTACGACAATCCTTTTCATCACTGCTGTCCCCGCAGTCGGCGTCTTGATCGCACTTCCACACTAAGGGAATGCATTGGTCTCCACTGGCGCAAGCAAATTGAGAACTTGTACAGTCTGTGGAGAAAAATTATCACCATAGTTAGACATACTAGGATGATGGACACATAATTCGTGTATCTAGTATCTGTGCGCCTCACAGTCAATCTGGCCCACAGGTAATAAAAATGTTCTATTTCACCTAAATTGCCAACAGATCTAATCTAAGAAATTTTGGAAAATCCTAAATTGAATCCGAGAAATCAGAAATGTGAACAGTTACAGGGCGCACATCCTATTACATTTACAAAATGATTTTCTCTGATAAATACGTGAATGATACAGACTGTGATTGGAATGCAATGACATTTTGAACAGAAGTAATATTGCTCGCAGGCTATGAGGCCAAAAATAGAAATGGTTTTTGGTCTCATCAGTGTGTGCGTCAATTTAGACATGCATGTAGCCGTGTCAGCATTTATTTCAGGGTCACTTTATAATCATGACAATATGTTGCGTACGGCAGAAACTGTAACATTTATTGTCTGTACAGGATCACACACTCACAATTTACAATTCTGAATGGTCAAGTTATTATTGTCATCCATGCAAGATGTCAGAATTACCATATTGTATGTAAACATCTCTGATTTGATTTTTTATCAATGTTGGTAGTTGGCTCACATAAGCTCAAAAAAAAGAACCAAAAGTAAAATCAAAAACCATGTTATCACATCATTTTCATAGGAGAGTCCGGAAGAAGACCATCATCAAATCAAAAGAAGGGGATACAAAACATTACGGCGACTGATGAAGGGAAATAACTGAAATCTTGAAACACTGTTAGACAAATCAAAACATAAAACAGCTTTTCTGGGACCTAGGTCACATGACCAGGATGGAAAGCACTATCAATTAACAAGTGTCTGGCCATGTATTCCACACAAAATAACTACAATGATCCCCTCGGATTGGATGTGTGAAGTTGCATTCATTGCCTTAATACACACATGACTACAGCACACCTCTGGCACTGAACACACATGAAAACATGACCTCTTGGTGAACCCAATATATCGCAGACAGAGGTCAGGCTATGCACAATTAACCTGGCGGGCGGTATCTGAATCACGACACAAATAGATACGACCATCTGTCCAGCAACTAATAAATTTTGCAAGTTTCAAACGGAAATGCCTGTCACAAGACAGGATGTTGATATTCAAGCCATAGTTACTAATGGAGGAGGAGAATTAGGGAGGGGATATGGTAAAATATAACTGCCTGCATTTTATAACAAATTGAATGTGAAACATGTGAAATTAAAAATATACAGATATAGTGGAAAGAATACCAGTACAATAAAGAAGAAGGTTGCAAAGTCTCAGATTCCACCTCAAGGACCAATATTGGGATTTTCAAATTTTTCAAGTAACTTTTAATCTTCAACTTTGGGGAGGGGGAGGGGTGTTCACTATGAAGTTTATGGAGTAAAACTTTTCAAAGATTTATTTTTGTGAAAATCAAACATTTATTTTTAACCCATAGAGTTAGCACAGGTCTGGGATGGCAGCCATTTTTAAAAATATTGAGTTATCTCAGTCTGTAGTACCACTGATTTCATTCCTTATTTCAAAAGAGAAAAGATTAGCGGGCCTTTCCTTATGGAAATTTTATGCAAATGTTTATTCTTTCAGCTTGGAGGAACAAACTAGCTGAAATCCGCTTATAAAATCATAGTTGGTAGCCACTGTAAAGTCCCTTTTGATTCATTTACAATCATCTAATGATGATCTTTACGTTAAACAAAAACCCACCCTACCATGAATCTGTCACTTATAGATGGCATTTACTAGGTTGTCCCATTGTGTTACAATAACATACCAGTATTTACAGTTTAAAGGAACGGTTGCTTTTTTCCTTGGAGTCTGATCGGACTAATTTTCTGCTCACTGAGATTGACATTAAAGACATTATACATAACAATTTCCTAAAGCAATAAAATGCAAGATTAAACGTAAAATGCAATTTTTTTATGACTGCCATTGGAGATAACGAGTTCTAGCTGTCTGCCACAATGCGACACATTTCTGACCCATATGTTTTCTTTCACACAAATTTTACACACTGCTCAAACTGTACGCATTGTATGTATTATTCCAACATACCCATTGGGCTGACTCAAGGAATTTTCTTGGACTCAAATTTCAAGAATATGCTTAAATTTAATCAAGCACTTGTGAGCTAGGTCTTGAAATTATGGTGAACACTGGTTGTAATGTTACAGTATCATAATTACCTCATTAAAGCTAACAACAAGCATGCTTTTTGTCGTCTTTCTTCCTTTATTTATGTATGATTGTCTATTTTTTGTTTGTTTGTTCACTCATGAACCAACAGGTTATTTCAATTGCATGTTCACTGTTAAAAATTTATTAAAAATACACATAAAAGTGTATATATGAGAAGATAGATAGATGGATACAGAGAAAACAAAACTGTTACAGATAAATACTTAACGTAAAATGTACAGAAAATAATTTACATATTTAGAGCATTATTAGAATAGAAAAGTCAAGACATGTTTTGCAACATGATTTTACAATCACAGATCAACAGATGGTTAAAAATTGACATGTAAAAATGGAAACATATAAACAAAAATGTCGAACAATTCCGCAACATGTACGCTGAAGATTCCTTTCTCCTTTGACGCACTTTTAACCATAATCAGATCCATTATCCAGAATTTTTAAACCATTTTTGACATATGCAAAAGAGTGAGCCAGCCGGCATGTTCTGATACCTTGAACAAGCATTCTACACTTGTTGGCATATTGCCAGTTCTCCATTGATGCACTCACTGTAGCACATGACTGAATGAGTCACATTTTTTGGATCAGTCCCAGGTTTTTCTTTTTCAGTGCATAATATCACACAGTGTGACACAGGTCTGTCAAATTTTAGATAAATTCACCATTAAATTTCTAATAGTTCAGAAATATCAGGGAACAACTCGAGCTTCACTGAAAATTTCTACATGTTGCTTGGCAACTCCAATGTATAAGTGTTATTACAGTAACACCTTGACGATTTGCTTAATTAATTTAATGCGGTCATTGAAACAATTATGTGTGGATACGCTGCGCAAAGCATCAACTGTTTGTCACTGAACAAACTGACTTGCTGCTGAAAAAAATTGGCAAAGGCAAGCCTGTTCCATCAAACCTACCCATTTAACATGAGCAGTGCAAATGTAAATATCGGGAATGTTAGCCCATGGCACAGGTGTGTTTGCTCTCAAAACTATGAGAATGGTAAAGTTACTCAATATTATTCATGTCATGCAACGATACATTAATACTCTGCTAACTATATGCGAAATTGTCAGGTTATTCGTTGGAGAAATGGCTTGAAAATTTTTTTTACACAATGTTGAAGTCTACTAACTGGATCAGAACGAAAACAAATCTGACCAACACAAACGTCAATTAACTTCTCTTTCACCATGACAACACAAACTATATTTTGTATTTAAAACACTGCCAAAACAATGTCATCCAGTGTGAAAAATAAACTTCCGTACCATCAATCGAAACACAGACAAATATTTAAAGAATGCGGAGAAAAAGAATGGCCATACCAGTAGATCAACAATTTCAATTTATGGCAGCATGCCGAGATATTAAAACCTGACAAATAGACTGTTCTCATTATGAAATAGGCTGCTGGCAACAATAAATTGTACTTGGTTTTGTGTCACCATGCTTTATGCGTATTTTACCACCAATGCTATTCTGATGAAATTTCACCCCATCTTCCTCATTTATGATGGATTGTTTTTACCCTTCAGGGAGTGCATGTGGATAATCAAAGCATACATATGACCAAAAAAATTGCGTCAATGACACTGTAGCTCCCATCCTGGACTATTTAGTGTTTGTTCTCTGGTCAGATATTTGAACATGTGTGAAAGGGATAAAGTGCATGAAGTGAAAATACTTAAATGTAATGTACTGGAGACAGTGAAATATGTTTAATGTATTTATTCAGAATATAAAATGGAATAAAATGGAAAAAATACAGAATTAGATATATCGAATACTGTGATACAACCATTAACTCAACAAGTCATTTACAATGACATAGTCCCCACTTGTAATAGGAGTATTAGTCTTGATGGGGCAGGAAAATGTGGTCATTAAGAAGTATCACTGGAGTGTATGGGCACATAGGTCTATGTCGTTGTTCCCAATTTGAAACACATGAGGCATGTCTAAGTTATGGTTCTAAATCGGGGAAAAAGATCAGACCTCTAGCAGTATTGGCCAGCCAAGAAATACATATGCGCATTATAAATGAGGTACAAGATGTGACATCTTAAGGTCTAATATCCTATCACCATTGGACGGTATAGAACTTGTCGTTACTGAGATATGCATATATATGTATAATCAAGGTCAAAGGTCATCGAGGTCACATGACATTTTGAAAAAAAAAATTATATTGCTAATTAATCCCTATATGCCAAAAAATCAGATCTCTAGCTCTATTCGCTTGCCCAGAATTAGATGTGTACATAATAATGAGGTAAAGCGTGTTGTCATAAGGTCTCCCATCCTACTAAATGCAAAGGACATAGCACTTGTGGTTACAAGTTTATTGACAAAACATATATTTTAGGTAAAAGGTCATCGAGGTCACATGACATTTGGTCAAAAAATTTCTCTCTATAGTTATCCCTATATACCAAAAATCAGACATCCAGCTCTATTGGCTTGCTCAGAATGAGATATGTGCATAATTATTGAGGTACAGTATGTGGTGTCATAAGGTGTCCAATCATACCAAATATGAAGGGTGTAGCACTTGTGGTTACTGAGTTATGGACAAATATGTATATTTGAGGTCAAAGGTCACCGAGGTCACGTGACATTTTGTCAAAAAAATTGTATTGCTAAGTTATCCCTATATACCAAAAATCAGACCTCTAGCTCTATTGGCTCGCTCAAAATTAGATATGCACATAATTAATAAGTACAATATGTGGCGTCATAAGGTGTCCCATCATACCTACATGAAGGCTGTAGCACTTGTGGTTACTGAATTATGGACAAATATGTATATTTGAGGTCAAAGGTCACCGAGGTCACGTGACATTTTGTCAAAAAAATTGTTTTGCTAAGTTATCCCTATATACCAAAAATCAGACCTCTAGCTCTATTGGCTCGCTCAAAATTAGATATGTGCATAATTAATGAGGTACAATATGTGGCGTCATAAGGTGTCCCATCATACCATATATGAAGGATGGTAGCACTTGTGGTTACTGAGTTATGGACAAATATGTATATTTGAGATCAAAGGTCATCAAGGTCACATGACATTTGTCAAAATATCGAGCTATCTGCGTGAACAGATGGACTCACGGATGGACGAACAGACGGACATGACCCAATCTATAAGCCCACTGGACTTCATCCGTGGGGACTAAAAATTGTGTCACTGCATCCTTTTTGCAATATGAATACGATGAGAAACTAAATTTTTATTTTTCGTGGCCTTATACATGGGAGTCTATGGAGATCTGCCTTATACATGGGTGTCTATGGACGTGTAAACTAAAAATATGCAAATTTCACCATGATTTGCCCAAATTTGGGAAAGGTCACTCCTATGCACTTCCATATCAAGTTTCAAATCAATCGGACTTGTGGTTTCAGAGAAGAAGATTTTTGACCAAAAATGGGAGAAAATTACAAAAAAATTCATGAAAATAGCAAGTCCAAGATACTGACCCAAGATGTGCACAATCATTTCATGTCAGCCCAAAGTACTTACATGCTAATTTTTCATGTAATCTGCTCAGTGGTTATTGAGTTTTTTCAATTTTGACTGTTTTTACATTTTTCACGTAATTTGCATATTTTGGCAATGACAACTTCATTTGAACAAAATCTCATCTACAGCCCATCATCCATGTACACACCAAATATCAAGATGAAATGTACAGCGGTTTGGAGTTTTGATGTTGACGGACAGACATACAGACATACAGACATACAGACATACCGGTACAGACATACAGACATACAGACATACATACATACAGACATTTCCCTAGCCTATAAGAATAGCTTCCATTGCCATATATACATATGGCTATGGGAGCTAAAAATACTTTAGTTGCTCAGAGGGGGAGGGAGTTTAGCTTATTTCAACTGTCCAGGCATAAATTAATACCAATTTAACAAAGATTATGCCATGGTTATGCTATGGGCACTTTGTGTACTGTATATATACAAAGGTATGTTTAATATTCCATCACTGTGCATATTTTGTTTTAAAATGTCTACCTTTTTCAGTATTTAACAATTTTGGAGGAAGTTCAAATCATAATTTCGCTGTTGTATTTTCCCATTTTGTTCTGGAGATGGTTGAGGTCATGCTACGAGTTTCATTTACCATACATGCATAAATACAATTTTCACACTTTACAAGTATCACTACTAACTACTGAAAACAAGCCTACTTGCATCTAAATAGCTACTACACAAATTCTACTTGATAGGAAATGGGAGAATCTAATTCCTGCCACGGTTTAAATTTACAAAGGAGTTCATTTTGAAAGGTGATACTTAACTTAGTGTTTTTGAAATTAGGTTCTGTAATAATGTAATTAGATCAGCTTAATAACTACCCTGTGTTTCAAAAATGCAGAACTAGAAATTCAGAGAAGTATCGGATAAAATGTGATAAAACTACAAGTCAACTTTGGTTGGAATTTGAATAATTTATTTTAGTCAGAAATTCGCTGTCGTGACAGTTACCGGAAATTTAGTAAAGGCAGCCGAAGAATGATTAATTTCATAATCAATGTTCTGTCTATATCATGCTTCCCTCACAGTTTCTGGTGTGCTACTACGGAAACGGCCTGTAATCTGATTTTCTATCATTCATCCTTTGAATATATGATGAGCACATATTTAGTCTGGCTGGCTGACTTTGCCCTAACACCAATAAACACTGTGTACTTTCCTGAGTACAGGATTGATGCTGGAACATTACAGTATTAAGGTAGTATTTGCCTAAAAAACAAAGATCAAACTTTTCCTCAAACTTTTCTCAATGAAATTTCCAACCATACTCTTTCCAAATCAAGAATGAATATCAGGGATCACCGAGCTAAGTTTCGTATTAGAGGAAAAAATCACCTCACATTTACCAATATTTGAAATTCAAAATGGCTGCCCTTCGCTGTGTTAACTCTTTGGGGAAAAATAACGTTTTTGATTTTCGAAAAACTAAGACTGAGATAATTCTTCTTACTCCAAGAGCTTTAAAATAAGCCCCCACAAATGGTACATGCGAAAAGAATTGTAAAAACTTAAGAGTCTGAATGTCTGTCCCCGAGGCGCATTTTACCTCAAAGACTTTATGGTAGAATGTGCCTCGGGCACAAAAGACCGGTGTACTATATCCCTAAATCTGGAACTAAGCCAGTTAAAGCTCTGGTTCTGTGGTTCCCAGATAGAGAAAGTGACTGCCAAGATTATAACCTCAGGCAGAGGAAACGTAATTACTGAACAATATCTACATTCGAAAAGAAAGTGTTTATACTGACGGGAAATTTGAAGCTTTACACCTCCAAAAACCAAACTGAAAAATTTCATTACTTAGGCCTCTATTACAACAACTTCAGGGAGAAGAATAAGAAAATTTACTTGCTTTCAAGAACACCAACAATGAAAAAAGACCAAATGTTATTGTCTGTTAAAGAGTAAATAATCTCAGCTTGATTGATGAATATCTTAAATTTCACGTGGTTTTTCAATTAATGTCAGACCGGTGTCAACCAATGGTTCTGGTCCTGAATTAAAAGGACGTGTGGAATTCTGTTGACTCAGTACGCCCAAGAGAAGCTGTACACACAAACATATGTGTACAAATGCGTATGGAAATACACATATTTCTATGTGGGCGGTTTTCGCACGTGGGTTTGTTTATACCGTGGTACATTCAAATTCCGGCTGAGGCTGAGGACACTGTTTACAGATCAGTGGTACACTTCCTATGGCATAACAACACCAGCAAATCAGCTGAAGTGTATGATGCTTATCTGATAAGATCATACTTCAGAGAAAGAAATTTGAAACTTGTACATGTCTTAAGCTGTATGATATTACAAAGCTGATGGCAAAGATTTAAATACAAGCCTAGTCTAGTATCTATACAGTCGTTTTGGAGCTTGCAGAAATAACTACATGGAGGCGTAGCAACTGGAGAGAAAAGCTCAGTTTATTTGGAGCTCTGAGAAACAATCAGAAGGAGGTAAAGCTACTAGGCAGCAGCCAAACACTAATAAGGTTGTCTAGTATCTATGCCGTTTATGCGGAGCCCTGAGAAACTAAATAAAGGGATAGCTTCTAGGTAGTAAAGCTCAATGGTAGTGTGGTCGGTGGGATCCCCTTGCAAATGGAATTAAGAATGCAACATGTGTAATCTGATATCTACATGATTGCATAGCAGATCAGTAACTATACAGGGTTTAAAAGTTCATTCAAGGACAGTGACTCAGTTAAACACTTACTGGATGTAGGTGATCTCATTTGTTTTTGTTTTTGTTTTCTTTAATTGTTTAACTCCCCACTTTCATAACTGTGTGGCATGTTTAGGTGGGAAAAAACTGTAAATATTTACAGTAAAGGGCCAGTAACGTAACTTTTGATGATTTTTTTGACTATTTTTGTTTTTTGATGTCCACTGTAATTTCTTGTGCTACTCCTCAAAGTAAGTTGATATACGCAGTATTCAGTTTATCAACTCAGCCTGTACATGAGTCAACTGCGTTGTTATTGTTGACAAATGAATTCCGGTCTGGACTAGAATCCCAGTGTAAACAATAACAGTGCATTATACACATGAAGATGCTAAGTTGACAAGCTAAATAGAGGGTGTTTCATCATTCTTTTGGGAGTACAATAAGAACTTGTGATTGACATACACAACAAAAATAGTGAAAAATATCACCAAAAGCTGGCATTACTGGCCTTTTAATTGGTAACCGAAATATTATGAGAATGTTTGCAGAAACACAAATATTTGCAGAAACCTTTTATTTGCACTTGCTCTACAACATTCTGCTCTTAACAGTAAGTTGTAAACCGTAGTTTTGCATATAATTATAAGTTCTGTTTCCCAAAAATTTGCATGTCAATTTGTTTCCTTTAACAATTCACTGAACTCCTAGCATAACCGTTCGATGACAAGTTACATAAGGTTACATAGACACATACTTTTTCTCTGAACCTCATCAAAAATTTGCTCTCACAAATACAGTACTTCCAGTAGATGACCAAAAAGTTTTGTGTCAAGTTGAGGCTTTAGACAACAATTTTACATTATTAATTCCACTTACACCAAGTTAAATGTCAACTGAAAAAGTACAGATCTTGCAGCAAAGGCAACACACACACACCACACACACACACACACACACACATATATATATGAAGGTATATATTATATATATATACATATATACCGGTATATACATATGAAGGTATATTTAATATATATATATATATATATATATATATATATATAATATATATATATATATTATATATATATATATATATATATATATATATATATATATATATATATATATATATATTCATTCTCTTTTTGAAAGAGCAGCAAAGGTTACTACAAAGTGTTGATCCAGGAAGTGCAATTCTGAGAATGACAGGAAGTTGTACTGCATTTGTGGACAGAAATTTCCCTTGGAGACACATACACGGTCACTCTAATTACAGTCAGAAAAGACACCGTGACAAAATCGGGAAATCTTGGTATTTGTTTTCCTCAGAAACCTCAATTCATCAAAAAAAAAGACTCCCTGCTTAGCCGGTTTGCTTTATACATCTCCGTGCCCTGACGGAAGCCAAGAAGGAAACCGCTGCACAGACAGATAAGACAGCATTTATAGTCTGAACATAGCGGTGATATCCAGTTAAATTGCTTCCTTTTCAAGGGAATTATTAGCCAACAATGTCCTTTCTTCCCCTGAACTGGTTCACTGATCCACTCACTTCACAAATGGAATTGAGGAAATTGCTCAGCCTAGTTGAATTTCTATAAAAATCACTCTGCAGATTAAACAAGAATTTTTCAATTTCACATTTCGCACTTCGTCGGTATCAATTCTCAAGACAAGATCCAAGACAAGATCTGGCAAGACATTGGACAAAAAGAACAATCAAATTCCAATCACATCACTTAACTCATTCACAAATGCACGGTGTAACCTGGTCTCTTGATCAGTCGCAAAGTTTGACGTTCCAAAACTTTCATCAAACAGAAACTGGTCGTTAATACCCTCTAATAATATTAAATTCTTCCCTGCCCAAATTTCCTTCCTGCATATTATATCTACTTACGACGCAATAATCCTACTTTCTGATCCATTTCTAAGGATTGTCACTGTACAACCTTTTCTTTCTTTGATATCAGTCGATAAAGGTGAGGCTGCTTTAACCCTTTCACCCCCAGTTCCCTGTATACAGGTCCAACTTTACCATAGAAAACGATGGATTTGGGACAAACCATGGTGGTGAAAGGGGAGGCTGCTTTAATACCTGAAAGGATCACTATCCTACTTTCAGGTAAAATGTGGCTTGGGGACAGATATTCAGACTCTCAAATTTTAAAAATACATTTCTAATCTATCCCTTAATGACACTCATGTAGCCCCATTTTCAAGCTCTTGGAATAAATCAAGTTCTCACAGTCATATTCTGTGAAAATCAAAAATTTAATTTTTCCCCATTGAGTTGATCACAGGGAGGGTAGCCATTTTGAATTTCACTTGTTCGTAAATGTCAATAGGTGATCTGCTTCTCTGGTACCAAAGTTTGCAAAGTGACCCCTGAATTTTGTTTTTAATTTTGAAAGAGAAGGGTTGACGGTTTCTTTGAGAAAAATGTGAAACAGATTTAAGTTTTCAGTTTCGAGATGCGTGATATGTATGTGCATGTCGGGTTCAAAGCCTACGTAGAAACCTTTGAAGGGTAGTACATCACTTTCACAGTAGTAACCCATAGCAACCACATGTCAAATGCCGGACATCTGTTGGTATCTTTCCATGAATTTAAAACATTGTAAAAAGGATTTTCCAAAGAACCTTTAGTTCACTATTGAGAAGCAATGCCCAGTGTATTGTTGTTGTTGTTTTGTGGATTTTTTAAAAGGGGAAATATCCTGTCCTTTGATGGTAGAAATGCAGGAATTTTGATAATGGACTTGACCAGTGCATTGATGTCTATACCTGGAAACTGATGAAAAAAGACTTTCTTACTGTCTGTCTGTTGAACAATTTGGTATTGATGTATGTTCAAATAATCGCATAATTCCCCACCCCCTCCTTGTATAAATTACAACATCTGGATTTAATATTTTTCAACCAACACTACAACAGGAAACATCACAAGCAACCCTCTCATGATAGAATAATTTCCATCAAACTGACCCATAAAAGATTCAAGAGAGTTCCCTCTGACCTTTGACCTTTGACCAAAAAAGAAACTTTATGCACATGCGCGAGTACATGAATGAGGATGAGTCAACGACATTTCCACAAAGTCCTCACTTGACTGGAGGAATTCAGAGAAATGTGGCAAGTTAGAGTGCAGAATCGATAACCCCATGGCTGCTAACTGAATATTAAACGGTGCTGTTAAGAATTATGCTTCACAGAGTAACTATTAATGTTTGGACACATGACAGAGGGACCATGGTTTGGATAACGGATTCAGTCACAGTGTGATGGTGATGGTGAAATCACAGAAGTGTGATACTGTACATGTTTGTAATCATAGTATCACTTTGTAACAATCTGTAATGTTATAGAACAGCTTTACAAATGTAGAATGAAAAGAGATACACAGAAAAACACACCAATATAAAATTGATAATATGTACAATATATGTATAGTGTATGTAAAATGTGTGCTAGCTGTTACAAATTTGTACCTAATGAGATTGGTTAATGTAATTTGTTTCATTGCATATGGTGATTTTATGGTCAGTTTATCTGTCACGATTTCAGTAATCACTCTGCATCAGAAAAGTTGTCTTGTTTCACAAACCAGTCCATGTTTATTTTGGGGGGTTTTTCAGCTGCTCAATTAATTGCCTGCCTTCAAAAGATTTAGAGTGCATATTACATATTAACCAGACTATTTATTCGCTATTAATTCTGACACAATG
Organism: Ptychodera flava; assembly: GCF_041260155.1. Taxonomy (NCBI): domain Eukaryota; kingdom Metazoa; phylum Hemichordata; class Enteropneusta; family Ptychoderidae; genus Ptychodera; species Ptychodera flava. Next base: position 26,089,782 of record NC_091938.1, on the reverse strand, counting down.
ATTAATATTTGGCCCTCTTAATGTCAAATATGCAAACTTCTTCATCTTCATTTGATATCAATATGTGGGAGTATAATACACAAAGATCTAATATAGCAATCTGATGCTGAAAACGATACTACTGGTAGTTCTATCAGTTTGCAATCACCTCTAACTTGAATACTTATCATATTAGCTAAATTTGAACCAGATGCTGAATATGATGTCCACATGGATCAACCCTCTAAAATTTGTACTATTTCTTTATCTACCTCTTTAAGTCTAAAAACAAATTAATAAATAGTAAAATCTATAAATACCAAATTTGTTGTTGATGCTACTACATTTTTGTGATTCACATTAATGTTCAGATTGTCAAAGTACATATAGCACAATTAGATATATACAAGCTGAAGGGCTGTTCAGCTTTCACATACAGCTTTAATAAAGAAGAAGCCTACATTTTATCGATATATACTCAATATCAAATGTCTCTCAGCAGAAAGAGACTCTAAAGGTCTTTTACAAGCAATTCGCTTCAGTTCTAACTGCCAGTCTAGGCCGTCTCCAATAAACACTCCTATGAAACTAATTAGCCATAATATGTCTGCACAGCACGACAGCTGGTGCACGCTGACGCAAACGTTTTGGAAATCACGTTCTATATTCTGTGCCAATCTTTGTCCTGACAACACTGAAGGATTTCAGGTAGAAGTAGAGTTGGATTATTATTGATTTGACAGTCTGTGTGAAATCTCTTGAGGTCATATTAATATGCTTATATGGCTGAGGTTTGTGTATGTGCCATAAAACCACGCGCATATTGTCAACCTTGGCTAGAAGGCATGCTGTACTCTCTTTGAACAGAGCAACTGTGCCAGCTAGCAGGCCTCCGAAGAATCAGAAAGGTGATGCAATACTCAATGAACAAGTCATCGTTGATGACACAGTCCCCACTTGTTAATGGGTACTTTGATTACAGGTCCTCAGAGAGGATAGAGTCCTCTTCATTAGGTCTGTGATAAAAATACTTTTGAATAAATTCGCTTGATACATGTTTGAGTTGTAGTTCAAGACATGAAAAAAATCGTAATAAAATTGCCACCCGGCGGCCATATTGGATCGTATCACAAAACAAATCACTGTGCATATGTATGACATAGGTCAATGTCCTTGTACCAACTTTGATTAAAATCGGTTGAGATATGCCTGAGTTATGGCTTTGTACATGAAAAAAATCATAACAAAATGGCCGCACAGCAGCCATATTGGATCGTATCACAAAACAAATTAAGGTGCATATGTATGACATTGGTCGATCTCCTTGTAACAACTTTGAATAAATTTGCTTGATACATGTATGAGTTATGGTTCTGGACACGAAAAAACGTAATAAAATGGCCACACGGCGGCCATATTGGATTGTATCACAAAACAAATCAATGTGCATGTGCATGACATATGTCAATGTCCTTGTACCAAGTTTGAATAAAATCGGTTGAGATATGCCAGAGTTATGGCTCTGTACATGAAAAAATCGTAACAAAATGGCCGCACGGCGGCCATATTGGATCGTATCACAAAACAAATTGATGTGCATAGCTATGACATTGGTCAATGTCCTTGTACCAACTTTGAATAAAATCTGTTGAAACATGCCTGAGTAATGACTCTGTACATGAAAAAATCGTAATAAAATGGCCGCCTGGTGGCCATATTGGATTGTATCACAAAACAAATTGACGTGCATATGTATGACATAGGTCAATGTCCTTGTACCAAGTTTGAATAAAATCGGTTGAGATATGTCTGAGTTATGGCTCTGTACATGAAAAAATCGTAACAAAATGGCCGCACGGCGGCCATATTGGATCGTATCACCAAAAAATTGAGGTGCATATCTATGACATTGGTCAATGTCCTTGTACCAACTTTGAATAAAATCAGTTGAAACATGCCTGAGTTATGGCTCTGTACATGAAAAAATCGTAATAAAATGGCCGCCTGGCAGCCATATTGGATCGTACCACAAAACAAATCGACGTGCATCTGTATGACATATGAAGTAATCCTTGTACCAAGTTTGAATGAAATCGCTCCAGGCATCTCTGAGATATCTGCGTGAACGGACGGACGGACGCACGCACGCACGCACGCACTGACGCACGCACGCACGCACGCACACACGCACGGACATGACCAAACCTATAAGTCCCCCTGGACGGTGTCCATGGGGACTAAAAATTTGCGGATATACAAAAGTGGAGAGCTCCATCAGTGTGAATGGGTGTCATTGTGTCAAAGGCACTGTGACAGCTTACACAAGCTGGCATTGATAACCACACACAGAGTTCAATGACCTTCTGGGTATAACAGCACTCGCATCCAGACAACCTTTATGGCACATGCAGCTAATCCTAGTCTAAGTAAACCAATATTTCATTTGATAATATCCAGACACATACACCATGTCTCAAGGACAATTGTTCACTCTGGCCACGTCAGTACCGCCCAACTGATCACTTCAGAGACCTTTCAACATTCCAAATGTTCCCAGTTCCCGAACAATAGTCATTCACCAATCACCACTGGCATTGCCTACACCTGCTCATTCAGCTGTATCATCTCCTGTGGTTTTGCATGCATGTGTGATCATACTTGAACCCCCCCCCCCCAATCAAATATCACATTTATCCTTGGTGATTTTTGTAAGTGATCACATCTTGAGAAAGATATGACTTGTAACCAAAATGTAAATTTTATAATTGTAAATGCAACGTCAACACACTGAAAATTGTTGTCTGTTTTATAGTCACCTGCATAACATTTAGTACAGGTATTGCATCAGATCTTTCTGCTTGACTGTGCTAACAGGTGGAAGTTGAAACGAGACCATGATTGACTCACTTTTAATCCCTTAACAGTACCTGCATCTATAAACTGTAAATAAATACTGCTTGTGAGGGGAAAAAAGTCTGTGACCTAGATAGTCTACACAAAAGATATCCCCCCCCCCCCAACCCTATGTCAACATGCGCATAACACAAGCAACCAGTCTTTAAATCCGGTCCAAGCGTTGGTGTTTGCAAAGCGCAACTGTGGCAGTCACAGGCGATTTTATAATAAGTACAGCTGGTTGGTGATTTTACGCATTAGTTTGGACAATTCTACGCAATGTCTGTTACCATTTTAATGTCTCTGATTTGCACAAGCTAGGTGACCATCAGATGAATTTACTCAACATGAATTTCTGGAGTCACATGAGGAAACAGTGGATTTGAGATTGTTCAATATTTTTCAGTGGTCCTTATCATAACGTTTGTTTTTTAGATTTCAGACAGTAGCCAAAAACACCTTCATGCTTTTTCTTCCGTTCAGCCCGGAGATTAAAGTATTTGACGATAGGCTTGGAATGTGTTTAAAAGGTTCTAAATTGAAAGTTTCACAACATTCATAGTTGATGGAAATATTAACAAATTTGTCAAACTTCAACTCAAGAAATAAGGCAATTTTTTTTTTACACAAGGACAAAATCCAACAAATTAGGCATTGAAAATTTAAACAAACATTGCAAGGTTTTGCATGATATAATTCTTCAAAGACATTTTTAAAAAGCTAATCACTCATAAACTGTTAAAACAAATACACCAAAAAACCGATAAAGTTCAAATTTCAGAGTTTAAAAAGTTAAAAGAATTTTCTCTTCACTTGTAAATACAGAAGGAAAACTACAAATTAACTACACCGGCCCAAGACGCTTGGCTTTGCGGTAGCAACTACTGGCTACTACTAACATGACAGTCTGCAAAAGTTTATTCTGCAAAAGTTTATTCACCAAATTTATTCTGTTTTGATATTCATATGCCCACAGACTTGAAGCAAGTCTACAAACAAACTCATATAGTGCCGAACAACCCATGCAAAACTTGAAATACCCATTGTCAACAGATATTAATCTTCCTCCTACATATGTATTTTTTTTCCTTTTTTTCTTTTCTGGTCAATTCATTACTTACAAAAACATATACAAGAAGACTTGTTTGTAGTGTGTTTATACAAACAGAAGATCAATTTCATTAATTGAGATAGTACCAGCAGAGAAGTCAAATGACACAGTATTTTCATGTTTGTATATTTTCTCTTCTGGTTATGCGTGTCTTACGATGTAACACACCATCGCAGACTGATGACAACATTGTCCTGTTGTGTCCTACTGCAGAGCGTATTTTGAACAAATATAACCAAGATCCAGTCACGAAATGTCACATCCTCTGCATGTGCCCGCAAAGAAAACTGCGGGAATGGAAATTAGAGTTGATTTATACTCAAAGAACACATTATTGTCATGGCAACCTGAAATGAAAATTTTCGGAGCAGACACGACCACTTCATTTCATCTCTCAAATTTACACCACCTGACGCTCTCTGTTTCCAGTATGTACGTCACTAGACAAACTCAAAATAGTCTAGAATCTCTACCATTTCAGAACCCTAAACCTGCGCAGCTTTAAAAGTCAATAATAATTTGATAGTTTTGAGAAACCATACCAGTGATCAGATTTTAGACCTGACTCAATATGAGCTGCTAAAAGAATTGAGTCCCTCTTTTTGTGATATTACTGGGGTGCTTTTCTTTATTCAAAATCAATTTTACATTCCTATGATGACTGAAACATGTTCATCCATGCCCATTATACTGCTATTTGTGTCCTGCTTTGAGATATCATATGCATATTTGAAATATTCAAAGTGTGAACTAGCAGTTATGTCAATAAATACCGGTATTTTTTTGTATATTGGGCAATATGGCTAGAAAAGACCAAACTGTCCACGCATGTTTTCCATTATGGAAGACTACTTTGTAACATTCCCCCATGAGAAAATTACAATTCTCTCCTAAATGATTCCAAAAGGTAAATATTTAGTCTCTATTCCGTCAGGAAATATTTCGTTTTCAATTTATTTTAATGTATAGGTATTTTGAGCAGACACCTCTTATTGCAGGATTTTCCGTTGATTTTCATGTACATATATATGTGTACGTGTATTTGTACACTACCAGCCATAGTTTTCATCCAGTCAACAGAAAATTGGACTTTCCCACGAGAATACTGACCTGGTGATTTTCAAAGTACACTAAGCTGGTATTGCATCATCCAGAAATGTACTAATCCAAGAAGTTGATTTATTGCAAAAGCATGATTCTTGAATTTTCACACAGTCAGAAATTTGTTGGACATTATAGGAATTCTTCCAAAATTTTTTCTTTCTACAATTTACATCAAACTGTATTAATAGCAAATGAATGTCATTAATTTATTAATATGTTTCACATGAAGACTTTTGTTTACTCTGATCTGAACCTGAAATGGAGTTTGTGACTAAGTGCAAATTTTCCAAAGCACTTCTCTCTTTGGTATTTACAAGCACGGCTTGTAAGTGCGACTCAAATGTTAATGGGCCTCTATAAACGTTATTAGGAGATCAATGCACGTAAAATGCATCGTGTTTCGCATCGTGTTCCATTCCAACCCCAATCGCCTTGCGGCTGAGTACAATATATTCCGTGTTTACCATGGGTCATACTGAGCATTCCAGCGCAATCACAGAGTGCAATTGAGGTTATCAAAAGCCATGCAAGTATTTTTGGAATCCACTTTTATTATTGTAAAAGGGCAGAGCTATTTTGAGAACCATAATCGCTTCAGGAATAGAAACAACGTCGGGACATTTTTTAAGCACATTTAATCCCTTTCAGTAATTTTCAATGACATGATTTGAGCATTTTTTTTGAATTTGTGGAAACTTTTCTCAAATGCGGCATATGTACAATGGAGAACCAATCCACAATCACTTCTGTGTTTCATCCCGGGGTCTCTTTGTTTCTTGGGGTCTCTTTGTTTCTTGCGGTCAGTAAATTGATACAGAGATCCAAAATACTAGATAAACTCACAGTATAGTGTCAAGGACTTTTAAAAGGCTTGGTTTCATACCTTCTAAGAAATAAGATTCAGAAATGACAAATAACAGTCTCCATTAATCAAAATCCCTCCGAGAGCCGTTTCGCTCATTTGTATTCTGTACAAAGGAGTTAGATAACAGATACCTAATAGGAATGTCTGAAACATAAAAACCTGAAAAGATATTCACCGCAGTGTGGTTTAAGCCCTTGTAGGAACAATCAGTAAAGATGACTTGAGCTGATATGGATCGGAATCCTCAATTGTAGAACATGTCTTTCCGATAACCTGACCCTAACTTTTCCCTCAAGTTTAGAAACAAGTACAATGAAGATAAAAGGGGCAGGTTTTATCAGTTTTATCTCTATGCAAACAGATTAACTGTGCAAAACTTTCAACAGAGAATTAACCAAGGACTAAAATCACATAAACAGTCAATGTCAACAACCACTGTTAGAATCACGGATTGAGGACTTCCCGTTTGACATAATTTTGACCTTGTCTGAGGGGCACAGTGAACTGAAACGAAGAGTGTCACGAAAAATTCTTATTCTCATGGACATATTTTACGAGAAGCTCACGTCTTTTGGTCCATATACAAATATGCACGATGCCCCAGGTCATTTGCATTGCAAGTTCTGGTCACTGAACTTTCGAACTTTGTACAACTATCCTTTGCAAAGAGCATCAAAACCAAAAATACAATTTGGTGTACTTCCGCTGCTTTAGCTCAGACAGCCTCACGTTGTACCCAAGTGTCAAATTCTGTAATAGCAGACGATGCCGATGGGTTTCCATTCTGGAAAGGATGCCGACTAGTCACCGACAGTTTGCGGTTGGCAGCTCTGCACAACAGCGTTCTGTTTTCAGTTCAAAAGATGGAAAGTTTTGCAATAAATGTAAAAACTATCGACAAAACTGAATAAAAAAAATCAAGAATGCAAATCAAACGTACATTGCAGTTTTAAAGCATTCATGATGCAGCCTACATGAAGCAATCAATTTTCATGGAGTAACTTCAACACGTGGCCATCTATTTTTGACAACACTACCACTGAATATGTAAAGCCGGATACCACAAACCACAAATAGCTTTGCAGTGATACTAACTGACCCAGCAGTGTATTAATGAAGAACAAATCGTGACTGACCGGCGGACTAAAACTCTGAAACACAAATCCAGCACACGCGCTACACATTCATCACCACTGCAGAGTGTAATCTTGAACGCCATTAAGGTAAACACAAATTGTAAAATAAGTTCAGTTTAACTTTAAGGGCAAAAATAAACACATCACTACATCTATTCACTACATATTTCCTGTTTGTAATTTTTTTCTGTCTCAAGTACCTACTTTCCTGCTTCACTGATCTGACATGTCTTCAATGAAAGATCAAGTTGTTCTGACCTCTCTAAGGTCACATGCTCTGTCAAAGGTCACCAGGTCACCAGTGATTACTCCTCTGGTTGACTTTGGCGCGTATCACTGGCCAAGTGTCGGCCAGACTCGGACACATTCCAAGACACAAACTGCCTGCAGCCTTGGTGGTATAATACTGTCTGGAACACAAACAGTTGATCAAATTGACGACAAAGGGCTATATCCATGAGCCTCGTAACAGCCATAATATTTTTCCTGGATAGCCAAACTACATAACACGGCATTCCTTCAACACAAAATTTTCCATCAAACCAGACAGACAGACTACATGTACCTCTTTGCCAATTTCACTTCTCAGCAAAAACTGTAAAAACTTTAACCCTTTCAGTAGCTTTTTGTCACCTTTATAGAAATTCTTTTTTTCAAATTTTTCTAATGGTTTGATCAAAGACCATAGCTTATGAAAAGTGACGTCCATTTGGTCCAAAATTAACTTAAAAATACACAAATTGCATCAAAATTGGTAAAATGTTGCACTAAAATTTTGGTTGTAAAACTACAGCACTCAAAGGGTTAATAGTAACTACTCCAGCCTGGAAGACTTGGCCTCCTTGCTCTGACAAAACATATATCATCCCTGATTTGGTTGGATTGACCTATCGCATTATAATTCATATTTCTTTGTAACACTGGAAGATGAGATTCTATTGCTTTGTTTACAACTCAAACGGGGTCAGTCAAATGTTCAATGGAGTGATCACTCATTAGACAGATAGCATTGTCCAACATGTAATTGATGAACCATTTGGTTTTCTGTGAAGGCAGGAAGTCCCTGCAATTAATGACACACCCCGGTGCATTAGTTTCATTGTCCTTTTTATCACAGCTTTCAGATCGAGATACAATGCCCTGGGATTCCTGTCCTTTGGGTCAGATCTCATTGATTTCAAATGTTAGAGTCCAGTCACACTTACTTTAAGGTAGTACGCACCTCAAAAGTGACAGACTTAATCTGCTCAAACTGTCCTCGGTGAGACTTTTGACCATTTTCTTACCAAAGCAAGAATAAAAGTCAGGGGTCACCTTGCAAACTTTGGTACTAGAGCAACAAATTACCTACAATTTCCCGATATTTGAAATTCAAAATGGCCGCCATCCCTGTGTTAACTACTTTATGGGGAATATAAAATTTTCGCTTTTCGAAAAACTAAGGTGGTGAAAATTTTCTTTCATCAAGAGCTTTAAAATGAGCCCAAAATGAGTCAGAAGAGAATTGATAAATTTGAAAGCCCAATTTTCTGTCTCCGAGGCGTGTTCTACCTTAACACTTTGAGTGCTGCAATTTTTCCCACCAAAACTTTAGTGCAACATTTTATTAAATTTTATGAATTTTTCTGTAATTATTTTGATAATTTTGGACCAAATGGAAATCACATTCAGGGCTCGAAATTAACTTTTTTCCCAGGTAGTCCACTTGGGCTACCATTTTCTGAAGTTGGCAGCCAAGTGACAAAGGCTGGTAGCCCATGCATATTTTAGTTTAAGGGTTTTTCATTAACAGACAAGAAAAAGCTATTTTTCAAGATTCTGCCAGTGATGTGAATTTGCTAGTCATTTGATGTGAATACTTACACACCTCTAATAACCAAAGTAAACTGGTATAATTGACAACAGTGACACTCAAAAGTTAGGTGACATATCATTGGATTGACAACCCCTTTCATTCTGTGTCCAGTTGGGTTTGACTGCATATAGCATTTAGGTTGGTCCGGACAAAAGGAATGCCTAGAACTGACTGAATTTTATGTTCCAGGCATTTGTAGTCCGTGTGGACTACCATTTCACGGATATTAGTAGCCCCAGGGAAAAGTTGGTAGTCTGTGGACGCGGGACTACCGCTAATTTTGAGCCCTGACATTTCCTTGGCTACAGTTCTTTATCAAAATTTTGGCAAAAATCTGAAAAAATTTGACTGAGGTATATTTTGTAAAGGTGACAAAAATTGACTTTAGCGCTCAAAGTATTAACCAGGAAAGGGGAGAAATTGAGTCATTGCATGTTACTCTACCCTCCATTCAACTCATGTCATGGGTCAAAGCTAAAAGTGTCTCCATTAAACCATCTCATTAAACATTTATCACATTTTCAAATCAACTTTACAAGTAGTTGCCAAACCATGAATAAGTGAGTTCAATAAAACTGGAATGTATAAATGCCAGACAGGAAAATACAACGTTTCAGTGGTTGAACAACAAAGGAAAGCAGAGAACTGCCCAGTTTATTACAGCATCTTGGAGTACAGACTACCCAGATGTGCATAACACAGGACACAGTTCATAATACACTCTTTTTTAAATAGGGTTTACATAAAACTTAAAGTCATACTGTGGTTTTACACTCCCATCACAATTATGGACTGTATACACTTATGTGTACTATTTATTTTCAAGGTGATTATCTTGGATCTCGACTTCATCTTTTTTATGGATGAAGGCCAAAAGACCAAGTCGAGATGCTGAACAACAAGGGGATGGCACAATCCAAAAGATTAGCTTTTATAAAATCAGTATTTATTTCACTGATGCAAAGAACAAGTAGAGGGCTCCTCATAAACGTACATACCGGTACATGTAGTTTACACATAGGAACCAGGATACAACATTAATCTGAATATTTTCATACTTCAGACAGTGTAATATATTTCAAACCACACAATACAACACAATTCAAACAGAATAAAGAGTCACATGCCTATCAAAGCTACCGTGATTGGACAGGTATCTATCCCTAGGGTTTTTGCCAAGTGGAGTGTAATGTTGGCCTGATTTGTTTGTAAAGCTTCAGTGCACACAGATATCTTGCAAAGACCTGTTAAAATCACACCAACAAGGAAATGTGCGAAGGTGCCAATGTCAGATTAATTCTGAATCACATGATTTTTGTTTATCATACTATATAGTTCTTTTTGGAACAGAAGTTGCTTCGAAAATTCTCAGCATCACTTCAAAAAATTCTGTCTGTAAAGCACAAGACGTACACTATCAGCATACAGCTCATAGTCTCAGTTGGTGATTTTATCAGGTCTGAAGGAGTGCCAATGCATATGCTGCAGACAGAAAGAGCGAGAATTATCGACTGGAAGGCAGACGTGATTTGGCATGCCATTGGGTTGTGTAAAAAAATCGTCTGAGTTCCATCGCGTGTCTGGAATTTTGAGAATTGAACTTAATAGAACGTCAGACTGTCTGAGATACAACATACATGTGCAAAATGGGCAGGACCTTTTTGATGAATCGGAATTTGAGATTCACACTTTACAAATTATCTATAGAAATACTTAAACAATGAAAAAAAGCCTGGAAAAACAGCAACAGAACCCAGGCAGAGTTGATTGCGACTAGAAAACCCTAGAACAACCAAATTAAAATATACACAGGCACATACAGTATTTGTAATTTCTCTTCTACAATTTTTCAGCCTCAGATGTTGTTTTATTTAAAGATAATGTCATGCACAAATATGTTCTTGTTTAAAATGTCACCTCAGTGCAATGCATACACCCTTGCTACCAATATTCAATTTTGGAAAAACACAGTATACAGTGTCCTTTATTATACTTTTCTGTCAATGCTACTAGATTCTCACATTCTTAATCATAAGAAAGCTTGTTGTGTTTTGAAATTCTCATTTTGTGACGACAAAACTCTCTATGAAAAGCGACAGCCTATGTACACAGAGAAATATTAAGATGTAAAGTGAGATAATGAGATAGACGCTGAGTGACCATGCATATATAATTGGTCCTTTTCGCATCTCAGGACTTCTTTGAGGTGTAGTTTGAACCCTGACCTTTGAAGAAGGCTGACAAGAAATTGCACAGAGAAAATTCAGAAGTAAATTTGCTCTAGCTTCTGATGCATCATAATTTCACCTTGCCACCCCTATTTCCTATTCTAATGGTCTGGCATATAAATTGAAAAAAGATGGGGTTGCACCAAAATTTACAACAATTACTTTATTAATGAAGCTATTCATCTACCGAGACAGACACATTTTTCTCTGCAGACGGTTGGATTGTTTTTATCAGACTTTAGACATTCATCGTTTAAAAAAATGATATGAACTGACATGACTTAAAAGCATGTCATGCTTTTCCTTGTGATTGTTAAACCAACCAAACGACACCTTAAAAAAATTTCCATAGATTTACAAGACAAATGGCAATTGTTGAGAACAAAATATATCATTCATTACTCAAAATCTTGATGCTGGCATAAAACCATCTATGAATTTTTCAACAGTTCCCCCCGGTGACTGGCAGATCACATTACAATGAGATATATAACACTGAAAAATGAATGCCAATCTTAATTATTCACTGCAGGGGGAATAAAGTGCTGGAAATTAGAATAAATAATTCACACCATGGACAGAGTGAAGGACAGTCATTGAACATCTATCCACCCGAGACTTATATTTCTGTCAAACATTTCAAAATTACAATTTCTTATATCATTATGGTGGAAGCAATCCAGATGGAACTAGGCAACTACAAGTGTTAAGTAACCATTTGCTTGAGGAACTGAAGATTTGACATAAACATACATAGCACAGAGCCTAATAAATTCAGCACACTTGTTCACTGAGTCTGAAGCATGACTATTTTAAACAAATATTTACATTTCCAAGCATTTATTTCCTCTGAGAAATATGACAGGCTGGTTAAGACCTTTGCACACACAATACAAATCATCCCCCAAAAAATTAACCCTTTGGAGTGCCTAAGTCAAGTTTTGTTGCATTTTAGTATACAACACCAACATTTTCTTTCAGATCTAGACAATTTTTTTCAGATTTTTAATTTTGGTCAAAAAGTGCAGCCCATAAAAATTCATGTCCATTTGGTCCAAAATCATGGAAAAAATTACAGAAAAATTCATAAAAATTGATAAAATGTTGGTCTGATATTTGGGGGGAGGGGAATTACAGTGCTCAAAGGGTTAATATTCTACATAAATCAGATTATAGAATTGTGTTTTCACTGAATGATGGTTGTTAAGCTCTGTGAAATTTTTATTACATTATCAATGTTTGAACAGGTCCACAACCTATGTGTAATGTAAATATTATGAATTCTAACCATGCTAAACAAGATTTTATTCATATTTCTAATTTCAATGGTTGGCTAGGTCTGATTAATTTTCAAATGCAACATAACAAAATTTATTTGATCTCATTATTTAACACCATCTTCAAAGATGATGAGACATTATGCTAATAACTGTAGTTTTTAGTAAGAACAGAAAAATAATTGTTTCAAGTGTAGACTTACTCATAAACTTTACCGATTGTATTGGGGCAAAACAAGGTCTTACTTCTTGGGAAGGAAAATGTACATTTGGAAAAGATCAATCGATCCCATTTTTTGAAATCTTCGAAATATAGAGTAGATACTGAAGGCAAACGCAGTATCTATATAACATAAAAACACACCTGACCTCACTTATCAGTCAATCAAACAAGTCTTTCAGCTTAAATACACAGTCCTTCTCAAAGATAAGATACTGATTTGGAATAACTGTCCGGCTATAAAAACCATAGGACTCAGCATTGAAGAATCACCGTGGTAACAATCTGAACACACAGGATGTGGAGTTTTGATAAGTATATCCGCCATATCATGACCTTGGCTTAGAAGGTTGTCTGCCCTGATAGTATACCCCTATAAATCTACAGGGTTTTTGTTAAGGACAGATAAACCTTACCCGGAGTTCCCAATTTATGTTACCAAAGTTCCCCCCAGCACAGAGGACATTAGAAGTGATACTAAGGTTCAAAAGCATGAACTCATTTTTCTAAACTTTAGCAAAAACACCCAATCTCAATCTGTTCTCATTTCTATATACACGAACTTCTCACGAATGCATAATGAGCCATGAACAGGAATTACACAACCATCAAATTTGTCTCCTGGAAAACTACATCTTGATAAATAAGTCATTAGTCTGAATCTCCAAAATCAGCTCCTTTGCAGACTTTGTGACGGTCAAAGTTTTCCTTCTTTTTATTTAGTGATGGTAAAACAAAAAGAAAACTTTTGCCCCACTTTTACTTCCCCCAGAAGACAAAAAGTAAAAATGTCCTGTTCTGACATGAGCAGACAAGCACCACATGTTCATGAAAAAAGCTCCATACAATCTGCCAAGCTTTTCCGTCCTTGCGTTTGCTGCAGACATGATTTAAGGAAGGCCACACATCAAATTCCCAGGTGGCCATCAATTAAGTTCTATCAGTCAAATCGTGTATTCTTAGGTAAGGCATACTACATGTAACATCAAGGCCATTTTCAGAATCTCTTCACCACCAGTATTCAACTCAACATCTCTGTAACTTATACATCACTTCACAGAACAGAACCAGGCTGTCTAGCCCTTTCAAAACTATGGTTTACTCCAATTGCATTATTTCCTCTGGCACAGTTGGACCTCTATATCCAAGGAAAGGGGTGGAGGTTGAAAGGTTTGACCATGTGCCCCTCCGGGTCACTTGTAGCAACTAACAATGACAGATTATTAAAGCACAAAATTCAGTGTTAGTGCCAGGATTTTTTTCAAATTAGCAACGGTTTGCTAATTTGCTAAACAATGTGGCTATATAAATTCATGCCAAAACCCATTAGCCACAGCAACAATTGATTAGCCACGCAAATATATTACTCAAAACACAAAGATCATTAGATGCACAACCAGAGTGACACTTTTATTCAACATAAACAAGTTTGGATGTCACTGGAACATTTCTAAACACAACTGCTTCAATGTATATAGGTTCCCATATGATTCTACTGCCATTCTTGTGTCTGGTTGCTTCCGGAACCCGGAAGTAGTGGTGCAAAGGTGATCGCAGTTGAGTGATTGATCTAACAATGTACCCAAACCTTTTTCAGGGCGAAAAATTCAATTTGCAAGCATGGCTAAAATTTTGCCAAATGACAGTTTTACTAGCATTTTGTGAGTGTTGCGAGCACCAGTGCAAACACTGCAGTAATGTGACAAACACTTGTTTTATTATTTTCATCCAGGCTTCAGAAAAAAAGGCACTCACTTACGAACACTTACAACACTTATGGCATCGATTACTCGAACAAAATCGTTTTGTAGTTCTGCAGACAGATGGTAATGTAATTTAAGTAAGAGGTACCAGATCTCTGCAATAAATTTAAGTCTGTTTGAAAGAAAAGACTGACATGCTTAGAAATTAATGGGATACACACAACAAACCAACAAATGACCCTTTCTGTAATTAATCAGGATACTGTTATGTCAAAGAAGTCATTTGATATTTTTGGTCTTGTGAAATATTTATTTCTCATCAATTATGACTGCCTACATATTTCATCACAAAGGCCATATTTTAAATAAAAACAGATTTCATTTTTCAACTTACAAAGTACACGTAAGTGGAGGGACACAAAAACATATTGATTATTGTTCTTCAATATACTAAATTTTTTGATTTCTTCTTTAAGGTAGAATGCGCCTCAGGGACAGATATTCACACTCTCAAACTTTATCAATTCTTTCCAGATGTACCACTTGGGGTTCATTTTAAAGCTCTTGGTGTAAAAAAACTTTTTACCAGCTTAGTTTTTCAAAATTCAAAAATTTTATTTGTCTGCATAGAGTTAACACAGGGATGACAGCCATTTTGAATTTTAAATATCGGTAAATCTTGGGTTATTTGTTTCTCTAGTACCAAAATTTGCACGGTGGCCCCAATCTTTATTCTCGATTTTGAAAGAGAATGGTTGAAAGATTCCTTAGGAAAGTTTGAGCAAAAGTTTAAGTCTTTCACTTTCAAGGCTCATACTACCCCAAAATTATAAAACCACTTCCAATATCATGTTTTAACAATATCAGGTGTTTTCCCTACTGAAATGTGGCTAACCTAGTTTACGATGATCTTATGGTGCAACCCAAATGTTTCTCTGTATAAAACTACAACAACAACACTAAGACGTGGGCCCTCAGTAATAGAGTAGTATTTCCGAAGGCTGACAGAAAGGAATAAGAGTTAATGGACGGAAATTTAGTCGAAAGCTAATTATGATAATAAAGGACCAGAAAATAGACAGGAGAAAATATTTTTATGCTGTTGGGTGTCTTTTAAAGCAACTGGGCCTTCACTGTTCTGTGTAAGGTCAGAAAATGTGACACATACTCGTGACATCCTGTTAAAACAATAGCACTAAGGTGATATAAGTTGACACAATGGCTATTAGGCACTGGAATGTGCATTCTCTGAAAGATGGGGAGGGGTGGTCAATTATGGGGGAAAATATATGCACAATTAGAACTACTGATAAAATATTAATTCCAGATGCATTGGTGTGCGAAAAATGACAGGAATCTGGAAAATGGAAAGAGATATGGAATTCTGAAACAAAGCGCGCAACGCTCTTTGCCCACGCTCTGAAAATATATCAAGCCAACGACAAATTATATAACGTCACACTGACAAACCCCCCTTCCTACATACATTGGTCCATCCCTAAGTTTCTGGAGATTTGCCAAATTTCCTTTACTTTTCTTTGTAAGGGTTACGCTTGGTTTCATAACCTACTATAATATGGGTGACTGCCTGGGGCACTGAGCCAAATCCTTGGGACAAATCATTTGTCTGATTTTATACAGACACGCACAAAACACTGTTAGGTCCCATCCATGCTTTATCAAATTATTCATGTGCACATGAAAACAAAAATTTGAGGTCGCACGCAGTCAAAATATATGTACCGATGATAATACGACATAAATTCAATTGTATGCATTTGAGCCACATATTGATGGAACAAATTCAAGGATAAAAGTTGTTCAGCCTAGAGTCTCTGCTGTCTTACATTACAGACTGGCAGTAACTTGACGCGTAGAAGAATCATTAAAAAGGTTAGCAGCTGTAACCCTGGATGACTTTTTTTTCACTATTTTTGTTTTTCATGTTAACTGCAGTTTCTTATTCTATTCCCCAAAGCTATTGAGATACACAGTATTCAGCTTGTCAACTCCGCCTGTACATGTGTAGACTGCATTGTTATTGTTGACAAGCGAGTTTCAGTCCGGACTAGAATTCAAATGTAAACCAATAAAGTGCATGCCACTTGTAACGGTATGTGCTATGTTGGTAAACAAAATGGTTGGTCTTTTATCATGCTTTGGGAGTAGAAAAAGAACAAGCAATTGACATCCAAAATGAAAATAGAGATAAAAAATCTTACAGCTACAGGCTGTTTAGTTTTGGAAAAAGATCAAAGTATATACAGGTCATAGTTGTCAAGTTGTAAAGAGACGATGGCCTATTGTTTACATGTGATTGTGCTTATTCAAAGTTTAAAATCGGTTTAGATACTTATTATAAATTGTAAATTACTGAAATTGAAAAAGTTCATTATCCTTGTGCATGCATTTAAAGTACATGCACCAATTTTAATTTCATTGACATGTGGCTTGTCTCTACATCAACAAAACAAGACTAACAGAAACAGCAGTGAGAAGATATGAATGTCTGTCTGTAACTACAGAGTAGTTTTTTGTGGAAGAAACAGGTCCAATGTAGTCATTGCCAGCCACCATCATACCATAATTAACCCTTTGAGTGCCAAAGTCATGATGCCTTTATAAATTATGACACTGACAATTTTTTTTCAGATCAACACAATTTCTTTTTCAGTTTTTTCCCCAAAGTGTTAAGGAAATATTGTAGCCAATGATACGATATGTCCTTTTGCTCCAAAATTACCAAAAAACTGAGTTACAGAAAAATTCATAAAAATTGGTAAAAATGTTGCACTAAAATTTAAATAGGTGGGAAAAATGACAGCACTGAGAGGGGCAGCTACCATTAATATGTGAATAGAGGCCAAGTTTTGTAACACCATGCATTGATGACGTTTACTGGGGCCAGGTATCCCATTGTGAAACAATTACCTAAGTACTCACCATTCAGCTAGTACAGTGCATTACAGTACACGTGCTAAACACTTAAGTGTTTATACAGTGCACCTGTACATGTGCTAAACACTTAACTGTCTTTTTGTTGTTAGTTCAAACGTGATATTGTTTGTGTCTTCCACTTATGCATCTTAATCAGGCAAATAAACTCCACAACATTTCCATCCAACCTATCATCTTAAATTTCCCTACATGTTGTGCCACAGGTCTGTCGCCACGCCTCAACAGGTTGTTCAACTTCTCTGTGATCTGATCCTATTCATTTCACCACACAATAGAACCCACATATGAGAACACTTACACAAAACTTTGCATAAATTTGCATATCTGCCAGAGACAGATCTGAACGCTGTGGTCAAGATGCAAAATACAAACCTTCAAAATTAAAACACTTACGGAACATATCAAAACTTTGATATCTCAATGTTCATTTGATGAATTTCACACATAAAAATACTTTTTATCTGCTACACTTCCTTAATTAACACTGTAAAAATAAACATAATTTTTTGGAAATTACAGAGATGTAGATTGAGTGACTGGCGACGTTGAAAATTTGCCGCTCCCTATGGAAAGAGGCAGAATGTCTACAGTTAGGCAAAAAAAATGATTTGTTTCTGGTCACTGCCCACATCACTTCAAAGTGTGTATGTCAGCTTTTTTTTTCTGTTATTCATTTTCCCCTATGGAAAAATGGAAAAATTGTATCAAATTCCGCGAACAATTTTTTAAAAATTCGAAGAAAAAAATCATGTCGCCGCATCATTTTTGCCACATGTCAATGACTAGAAACAAACCTATTATTTTTTTTGGCCTTACATTGCCAAGCCAATCTTTTGTGGATATCAGTCGGTGTTTTGCCAGACTTTCCTCTTGCCAAAGGCACACTGTGCACCAAACATATGAATTTACAGCTTTACAACATAACTTTGCTGTAAAGCGCAACCCCCTTATCACCACAGCTCAAGTAGAAATAGCAAGGAATCAAACAAGCTTGGTATGTCAAATTTTTGTGAGCTGACATTCATGTTCAGAAGCTATGATAGTTCTTTTCAATGGTACCACTATTTTAGAAGCAGTATCAATCGGTCAATTGATTCATGGACAAAACAAAACAAAACAAAACAAGCTTGGTATGTCAAATTTTTGTGAGCTGACATTCATGTTCAGAAGCTATGATAGTTCTTTTCAATGGTACCACTATTTTAGAAGCAGTATCAATCGGTCAATTGATTCATGGACAAAACAAAACAAAACAAAACAAGCTTGGTATGTCAAATTTTTGTGAGCTGACATTCATGTTCAGAAGCTACGATAGATCTTTTCAATGGTACCACTATTTTAGAAGCAGTGTCAATCTGTCAATTAATTCATGGACAAAACAAAAAAAAAACAAAACAAAACAAAACAGATCGTGGAGACAAATGACAAAATCACACATGGTCTTTCATCTACATAGAGAATTTATGGCAAAGAACCAAGATACATGTACACAAACACTTGTATCACCAATAACTTTAGTTTGACCTGTAAGTTTGCAGGAATGCAATAAATTTCAAACGCTCTCGACCGTCACTTACGAAATGCCAGCAAATCAATATGCGAAACAAAAATGTATTCAAATACTGTCTACTAGTGGGGGTTACACAACACTGGGTCACTCATTCTTGACACCATCTTCACAGCCTTACCTTCAAGAACATGTGACTTAACCATCCTGGGGACCAGTGCTATCCCACTTTCTCCTTTATTTGCCTTTTTTTAAAATTCTTTTTAGTAACTTTTAGCAAGTATACAACGGTTAAATTTCAAACATATGTTTTACCCACCAAACTGGTTGGTAATTTATGGGAATTTAATGATGCAGCCTGACTACAGTGATAGGCGGCAGTAAAATGCTTGATCTACAAAATCTTGATAAACTATGCACAGGAACTTTAAAAAATTGCCAGCTGACCAGGTCAAGCAGTAATGGCATTAGCAACCTCGTGTTGTTTACAAACACTAACAGGACTGAAGTAGACCTCAAACGATCCTGGGAGCTTGTAACGATTAATTCTGCAAGATCCAGCATTACATGATCCTTCAGTCACATCGGGGCTGGGTTGAATTATGTCATTTTGTCCATTGCGAAGGGCATTGCCTGGTACTGGTACGGTCACTCCAGAACTCCATTTGGCAGTGGGCTTGGAGGTCATTTTAGCTGTATTTTTCCACTGGTAAGGCCCAAATTTAAGAATCTAATAGAGAAGACACCCCTTGCTCCTGGAGTCTTTCAACATTAAATTTGTGTCTTCCACTCTCAATCGGTTCAATAAGTTGGTAAATACTAAATGGCAAACAGGTGTTTGCGCTGTGCACCTAACTAATTATGGCCATGCGTGCTTGTTTCGTAAGGACTACAAAGTCAACTAAAATTAAAATACATTAAAAATTCTTGAGAAGTATAGCGTTCACTTAAGCATGATAAGCTCAGAGCGGAACATACATGTATTTCAATACGACCCAGTCCCCGTTCAACACGTGGATGCGTGGACGTTGACATCAACTCCCCCCCCCTCCTTCCCGCATAGGGTCAGTTTAAAGTTAATCGCCGAAAATGTAAATATACAATACATGCGGGTGCCTTATAACGGTTAACAGAAAGTTTGAAACGACATTTAATTAAACACTTCCTGGATAATCAACTTAGCCTTGGCATTTCTTTAGTACGAATAGTTGTCAAGTGGAAATTTGTTTATATGACTAGTCGATAGTCGGCGAGAAGCGTGTACCTGTACGCAGGGCCTCATGAATCGTCTGGTTCGTTCAGGCATGATCGCTACTAAAGCGCCGCTGTCAGACATTGATATATGTCGGCACGTCATGTGACCAAAACACAACCTGGCATTGATTAAATAAGAAACAATCGCGAAATGCCCCGAAACCCCCCTCTGGTTGTTACGGACTGATTATAATTTCATAAACTGTCGGCTACTTTTGTTGAAGATCACAGTCTGAATGCCAGTTCATGAGTATAAAAGGGAAAAGTCAGTCGAGTCGACTGTGAGCGTACAGCCGTGACATATCTCCACGACTCAAGGACACCGAAGGACAGTTAACACGTGTCAATGTTTCTATGTTTGACGCCGGTGCAAAACGCATAGCTGGGCATACATAAGGGACTTTCCTGTCCTAAAGTGTCGCGATCTTTGTCAATGTCCGGTTTTGGGCTGAATACTTGGACCAATATCCCGGTCAGCCGGCAAACTCATAAAATTAACATGTTACGTGCACTGAGAGGTCAATTTGTGCCGGCGCGCCAGCATATTTGTGTACACTCTATCCCTCGGCGTTTCGGTGACAAAGACTTGTTTTGAAAATACATTCCTGGTCTGCGTGCGGTAGCCGAAAATCTAGCTACTTAAAAATGCCATCTTAGACAGGTGACAAAACAATAACATGAAAAGGGCACAGCCCACCACAGACAACACGAACATGGCCGTCGTTCGAAATATTCCATTGCACTGTGACCGAGCTGTTACATACACACACACGATGTATTGTATACATACAACATGCCCAACAAAAATTAACGCGTTACCTTCCGATTTCCCTTGTCGAAATACGCTGGAAAACAGCACACAGAAGACTGTCAGCGACGTTCCTATTCTCAGCAGCATCTTGGCTGCCCAGTTTAGATATATCCGGACTCTAGTAGAGATTTTTCCTCTCTATCTATGTGTCGGAGACCGCCTCGCCGATCAGAGTGCGTAATACAACATGCAAGAGGGGACATATACATATGCAAATTGTGTGCAGTGAGAGTAACCTGGCATGCATGGAGATGATGTTACACAAAGACTGTTTCAAGATCCCCAAACTGCGTGGTTCACGCGAATTGTGTGTGGCAATTGACGTTCGGTTGTTTAATAAAATGAAAATTCCAGACATACGTATGCTACACGTCCGAGTATTGCTTACTGGCAAAACAGAAGTACAAATACAAACTTAAACGGTTCATGTTAGACATAAGCTTATAGGCGTATAGTTGTTTATGTATGTATGTATGTATGTATGTATGTATGTATGTATGTATGTATGTATGTATGTACGTACGTACGTACGTACGTACGTACGTATGTATGTATATATGTATGTATATATGTATGTATGTATGTATGTGTGTGTGTATGTATGTGTGTATGAGAGAGAGAGAGTCGATGCCTAGGACAAATAACAAACATTTGCCGCCGTATGCAAATTTTAAAATTTACTGTTTTAGAGGTTAAGTGGAGTATGCTCTCTAAAGATCTCTCAAAAATATAAGAATACGCAATCCAAAGCATATGTAATACAATAATTTGATGAAATAAGTGAAAATTTTAATCTATCTTATCAATGACGGTTGGCGATACAACGCTTGGCAGCGCTTAGTTAATACGATGAGATCAAAGTACATAGTTTATTACATACTTGATGAATAAGAAAGTACTGAATTTCTAAGACTTTATTCACAAAGTTTGGCTGCCATTTATCGTCATTTTTACAGTGTAAATTTTGGAAATAGTCGTTTTCTTTCCTTTGCCTGCCAATATCTGATATATATAGTTGAGTATGTATTGTTTATGTATGTATGTATGTATTATTAAAGTAATATATATATATATATATATATATATATATATATATATATATATATATATATATATATATATATATATATATATAATTATACATATTCCTAATTTAACCCTTTCAGGCCTAAAACCCTATATATAGGGGTAGTTCTGGTAAGTTACCAGAAAGTCAGGCCTGAAAGGGTTAAGGAACAATATAAATTATGCATAAGTGAAATATTACGATTTTTTATATAATTTTGCTGCATAGCAACCGCGAGAGATAGCAACACATTTCTGACGATGTGTGCTCCGATGAACAAAATATGGTGACTTTTCACAATGCTGCGTTTGGTATACGTCTGGTTGTCGAATATGATAATATATAGGGCTTTCCTTTTACAAAAAATATAAGAAAGTCGGATTCTCATATTGTTTCCACATTGTTGATATTTAAAATATCACTAGTTGCAACTATAACTGGCGACCTGTAGATATATGTCCTTCACTTTACGGATTAACTCGCTCTCTCCGTTTAACTGACAAAGTATCCCCCGAATCGAATTATTCTACATCTCAAAACGCTCGTTGATGGCGAATTTGACCTTTGACTTTTCGATTTTTTCCGTCCGGCTTATAAGATTCCTTGTTCTCGGCCAGACAAACTTTGCGATCATCGGACTGTTTGGCTATAAAGTGTTTTTTTCAAATATTTTTAGAGGACGAACACATAGATATTATGTTTTGTCACGTCTTCTTATCAGCTATACCAAAATTACTACCGAATGCACGTCGTGGCCACGCACATGACGGCAGCTAATTAACTATGGACGGGGTACCTTGAAACAGAGCGCCGAGTTTTTATGAATGACGCACTATTTCCCTATATGGAAACCGCGCCAAATTAATTAGCAATCGGTCGAGCGACAAGTACTATCATGACAACTTATGTTATGTGACATGTGACCGCATGTGACAGACTGCGTAAGTGAGAAAAGATTGCTAATGAATTTGATGAATATTTAATATCTCGTAAAACGAGACAAATAGTAATATGGCGAGAAAAATGTGTTCAACTCAATGTGACTCCTTCAGCCGAACCTACTATCCAGGTTCGGCCTTCGGCCTCACACTGCGGCCTTCGATGGACTATATCCAAGCAACGCTGCAAGCACCGGTGACACCAGGCATGAACGCGTAGGAAATACTACAGCGCATGAGAAAGATGGCAACCAAGACACCTCTATTATCCTATAGCCTCGGCCTATACAGTCGTTTTCTGTAGGCAAACAACTGCAACAGATTTTTTATGTAGTGTATAATACCTTTTATCGCCCACGGACAATGAATGATTCGTACCAAAAATACAATTTTATGCCCGGCTTGTATGCATAACCTGTTCAGAGGCATCAGTATGTGTCCGAAATTCAATCCGAAGTTGGTGATATGAATTGCCAAACGCTTTAGATTGACGTATTACAAATTTACAATTTACCCGGCAGTTTGTTGCCCTAAGTGCTATCCGAGTTTATTCCCGCAATTAACGTTTACTCAAAAGGCTGTTTTTTTAATCTTCGGAAATTCTACCACGGTTTTGCTGTATTTTTGAATTTAAGGTAGTTCGCGCTCTGGAAATGAAAGACTTAAACTTAAGCTCAAACTTTCCTCTAGCAAACTTTCCACAATTCTCTTTCAAAATTAAGAATAAAAATCGGGGGTCACCATGCAAATTTTAATACTAGAGAAAACATATTACCTTTATTTGAAGTTCATAATGGCCACAAAACTAAGCCAATGAAAACTTTAAGACTCCATAAGCTTGGAAATTAGCCCCCCCCCCCCCCCCCCCCCGTGGTAGGCAAAAAAATATTGTAAAAGTTTGAAGGTCCGAATATCTGTCTCCATGGCGCATTCTACCTTCAACTGGCCGGGACTTCCTGGGAGGCTAATAAATTGACTGAACGGTAACCCTGACATACAAAATGGTCCGCTGATTCTGTGACCTTCAACAGTTTTGCTAGCTGCAATACTTGTAGCCCGCATAGGCCATGCACTGCGGGCTCAGCCCTGTGTGCAACAGGTAGTTTTTTCGCTATGGCCACACTCTCTCTCTCTCTCTCTCTCTCTCTCTCTCTCTCTCTCTCTCTCTCTCTCTCTCTCTCTCTCTCTCTCTCTCTCCGAGGCTCAGTCCGATCTAAACTCTAAATATCAATACTTCCAGAGCTTAGAAGACGGACTGGAGTTTTCCCAGGCCCACCATGAATAATGGACTGAACTCATCACGGCCGTTTTGTTTAGGCTAAGTGAGAACAGGTCAATACAACAACCATGGCTGAAAAGACATCCCATTATGACTAAAACAATGTACTATGTGTACAGTTAAGCAGGGTGCTAACGAGATAACAAGCGAATGTATGCGAAAGAGCAACAATCTATGGAGCGAAGGACCGGATGTTTCTCATTGTTTCAAATTTCGGAGTGACGTGTCGACTTCGGTAAGGTTCTACGGCTCAGTCGTGCCCTGAACAGTTTGTAGGCCAATTTCCAACCGTAAAGGCAGTTCGCGACTTTAAAGTGAAAGACAAACCTGTGCTTAAACTTTCCTCAATGAAACTTTCAACCGTTCCGTCACCAAATCAGAATAAAAATAAGGTGTGCAAAGTTTGGTTCTAAAGAAACAAATTCACCAACATTTACCGATATTGAAAATCAACATGGCCGTCACCTCTGTTGCTAACCTATGTAGAAAAATAAATTTCTAATTTCTGAAAAAAAAACTAAGGCGGTGAATTATTTTCTACTCGAAGAGCTTTAAAACGAGCCCCACAAGTGGTAGATCCTAAAAGAATTGTAAAAGTTTGAGAGTCCAAATATCTGTCCCGAGGCGCATTCTACCTTAACGTAACAAAAGGTAAATAATGAAGGTAGTATTTTTTCTGTTAATTTTAATTCAACGAGGTGTACAAAAAATAATCGATATCTTCAGTTTTTATGCCGACAGAATAAGAAAATAACGTGATTTAAGGGAAATTGTTTTACACTATTTTGTGACGTCAAAGGTTCATTCTTCCACATCATGCGAACACCTGTGTTACGTCACGGGACCGTGGTTACGTATTTGCTTCAATTGTCGTGTAAACTGTAATCAGCGTCTCGGAAGCGGCAACAAAAAGCGCGAGAAGCTTTGCCCAAGGCTATGTACACTCAGCTTGAGCGCGGCACGTACAGCACAGATCGCATGCGCATTTTACTGTTGGCGTTATCAGTCGCAGCTGAGCTATTCTTGACATGACGTGCCACGAGCGGGCGCCACTAGGTCTATCGGAGCTAGGGAGATATTCACAGGAAAGTGACTTTGCACCTGTGCAAACGCAGATCAATCGAGCACAGCATGTGTATTTCGCTGTAAAATTTCTGATCTATAACAAATACAGGGCATCTTGAGTTCGATCAAATTAAAAACTGCCTCATGCATATCATTAAATTATGTAGCAAACATCTGCACAGGGTATGCAGGCAATATTCGTCAAGGAGTTATGATCAATAAATGTCATATATCAAACTCTTTTTATATCATACAAGCCTTACCTTTGTAATGTGTGTCGTTACTTCACCCTCGCTATCTCTGCATACTATTTCGAAGAAAACGGTCTATATCTGTTAATTACCCTCACTAATCCCCTCCATTAATTTGTTCTACCGATCACCAACGCGGGTGGGGGGGGGGGGGGGGAGTAACCAAGTAACTTGTTAGCAGCTCATGAGGCAAAAGTCCGGCAATACCCTGTCACATCTGTTTGGAGGCCCAGTGGTTCAGAATGGCACGATCAGATTTCAAAGTGACTTGCTTTGTTTTAAATTAAGCGTACTGGTAAGTTGTGACAGTTGCATGAATCCTTGTGTGACTTTTCTTCTTAAAGTTGCAATATGGATCAGAATTAACAGTTTTAAACGTTTACATTTCGGCGGTGGACCCTTCCCGAAAAATCGGTAGCCATTCCACTTGAAGATTCGACCACTAACCGGAACGCGGAGGTGACTCTACTTAGAGTAATCAGATTTAATTATCGAATAAATTGCAGTTTTGGTACGTACAGAACTGCGTCCTGTTCCGGGGGTACGGCGCAGAATTTGAAACGTCATTTCAAGACTTTGATTATGCACGCATGCGTATTGGGTGTATGATAAAGTTCGCGAAAGTGTGGCGTGGTGTGCACGTGTGTGGACATGGCAGCGATAGTGAAGCGCTCGAGCTCTCGGCGATCTTTCCTTACCGACTCCACGAAAAAACGGAGGAAAGCAGCAAGAAACGCCGGCAAAATAAACATTTTTGGTCAGATTGATAGATGGAAGAAGATAAAGAGTGACAAGGGACTAGCACACCACGTTGATGTTGCGAGGTATTTAATCGATTGGTAAGTTGAATCCGGGGTTAAATCATTTTGTGGAGGGACCGTGATTTTACGTCCTGTTTGAATGTGTCTGAAGCATGTCAGCATGCATGGGAGGTACTACTACAAACGAGCGATAGCAGCAGTTCTTTAGTCATCGCCGGGGAAAGTTGTGGCCGAGGGAACGACAGCAATGCTCAGAGGTAGCCACCTTCTGTTCTCCGTAGTGGGTATGGTCATATATTTTTTACATCCATGGTATGATGGAGCTAGAGCAGGCGTTCGGGCGTTACAATGCGATTTTGACTATCACTCAATCAAATGTTGCACATTTCTGGTCTGTAGACCATAGCCAGTATAGAGTTGGAAGGGGACTCGAACTCGGTCTGTAGTTAATCGAAGCATGGACGTCGCGAGTCCAGACGTATTATAGTGGCATGATATATAACGGTATTTCCATGTGATGATGTGGGCAAAACACCACCTCTATCAATAGTATCATTAGAAGGTGTTGAATGTACGGCAAGGGCTAACGTGGTCATGCTTCAGAGAATGAACAGTATTTGAAACAATGTGATGATATGAGAAATCAGTGTTTTGTGTTTAATCCGCAAAATACAACATTAAATTTATGTCCCTGAACCACTTTTTTCCCATTATCATCGAAACTAGTGTAGGCAATGCCATCGTTTTCAAAAACACAACTACGTCAGTTATTTACCATCCTTCGTTTGTGTACACATATATTTCAAAGTCTTTCTCAGTTGCTGTTGACGTCAAATCTTTTACTGGTTTTTCAAATTAGCTTAAAAAGGAGTAAGTCTGCATGGAGTTGATCAATTACATGTAGCTGATAGCTTGTTTCAGTTATGACTCTGCGTTCAGATATTCTGAGTGCTATTTAAAGCGGCAGGAGCTGAAATACAAGTAATCCATGATGTGAAAATATAGCACCAGAGTTTTTAGTGATTTCATTGAAAAAATTATTTATGAAAATACCATTAGAATGAATTCTCAAATGCTATTTTGGAATGCGTTGCATTACTGATGCATTCTGAAATGGCAAATACTTGCGTTTACGTAGATATTGTTTGCACCAAAACACCTTTAAGTTTGTCTATTAGTAGATGTACATGTAACCTTGTCTATTTCGGATCACAGGGAATGTGGGGTGGTGTTTCTGCACCACGTCATCAACAAACACAAGTGGATAGTTTCAATTTGTTAAACTGGATCTAACCATTGTCACCATGGCCCTTTGGCAGAGAATGCTGATGAGGAGAAGGAATGGTTAAAAAAGAACAGTAAAGCCCACTCAGTTCTGCGAAACATCATCTTTGATAGACGTTTCCTGAAGAAGATTCCATTTTATTTGAATGCAAGGTAGGAACATTATATAGATGGTAAATATTAGTGTTTACCATGACATATTAAACACCTACCCAGTATTACCTGGTCATGAAGGCAATTGCGCCCCTCTATTCCCCGAGGGGCCGTGTGTTACCAGAAACACATCGCTATTCCCCAAAGCCATAGGCTGAGGGGTTATAGCAATGTGTTTCTAGTAACACATAGCCACAAGGGTAATAAACGGGCACTATAGCCCGAATGAAGACCAGGTAACAGGTATTTTATAACACACCACTCGCTCATGTTGTATTATGTTGTAGTTTATAATGTGTTTTGATATTTTGCACTGCAACAATCCATTGTGACAAGTTTACTTGGCGATATTTCCACAGCGCTTACAGTTGTACGTGGTGCCACTTTCTTTCAAAATATATTGTAAGCATACCTAGCAACATCCTTGGTTGCACTTAAATCTTTTCTGTCAATGAGCTGTTCAAGTTCCTACGCTGTTGGAATGTTGTGGAAATCCATTACACAGAGAGTTTTGTCACACATCCCGGACACACATCACATTCTAGTCACCTGCCATTGTAACAAAGCTGCAGACAACACTATCATGTGACTGGACACTTTTCCAAATTTAGTCAAAACTATTTCCCCAGGGAAATAGGTTTTCAAAAAATAACCTCTGACGTCACTTTTGTAGATTCAGCAAGAATTAGACATCTATTTTCTCGCCACATGACATATCTGGCAAATGGCGACACTGAATGAGCACGTGGCGAGTTATAAAAAGTTTTAAAACCAACTCATGCTTCAACATTGAAGTCCAATCCTTTACCAGCAAACCTATGTGAATGTCATCCCAAAAAATTTTAAATTTGTTGCCTCAGTCTTCCAAATATAGTGAAATTTTACATTTTTTATTTTCGCAAATAAAGAAAAACTTGATGTTTTATTCACTAACTCTATATCCATCAGTCAATGACTTTCACAAAGGATTTCAGCTTCCATCCATGCGATGAGAATTTTAAACAATTAGAAAGCCATGCTGTTGTAGAAAGTTGCTGTGTCATGTTACAATGGGCAACTTGAGCTGTTGATTTTAGGGTAAGGGGAAGATGAGAGGAGAAGAGGTGTACCATGATGTGAAAGAACTGAGAGAGATGTATCTTGTTTCCAAAATGTGATATCTCAATTCCTAATGAGCTCTGTAATGTTTTCTGTTATGTGTATTCTCTAGAATTGGTGTTGCTGTGTCTGCTGCACCAATACCACATCATTGATGTGTGTCTGCTTACACATGAATACAGCAATACCACACGAATAGTACTGATAGTTTTCTCTGTATTCATTTGTTTGTAATGAACATATCATCATTCAGAATCTTTTTTTGTATATGAAGTCTACTCTTCTGTCACTTGGCAGGGAAACTGGTGAATTAGAAAATTTTCAGCAGCAAATACTTCAATATGCTAGTAAGAGGGGTGCCTATACACTGCCGGTTTATAGAGCAAGAAATCGTCTCGCAGCAATTGATCATAACATTCACTACAGCAGAAACATTAACAAGAATAGGCATGGTGAGATCATGTAAGTTAAACTCAATATATTTTGTTTCAGTCAAGCAAAAACCTACAATTATGTAAAAAAAAAGACAACAAGTACATGTATAGAGTCATGTCAGAACTCTGTGATATGTATGGCAGGAACAACAATGTATATTGCCAGCCAAATGAACAGTTTCACACATTGTGATGTTACAGTACAAGGAGATACAGCAAATGAATGTGTAGCTCTATCTTAAATCCATTACTATGTTAACATTAAGAAATTGCAAGGCACAAACTTTGTTTTGAAAAAATCATCAAATAGGCAAATGTTTTTTTTGTTTTTTGTTTTTGTTTTCAGGTATAAAAGAATCTACAACAAGAAAAGTGGGCGATGGATAGCCTCTCCACTGAAGGTAGAGAAGACTTATCCCCACATCAGAGAACTCAAAAAAGCTGTCATTCAAATGAGACTAGCTGATGAGGTTGGAATGTATCGACCAATGGTACTTGAAGACTCAGACCCAAGGAGGATCTCTGCAAACTTAGCTCCTGTAATACCACCACCAGTATCAACTTTGGTGCAAGAACAAATTGCTCGCAGATCATGAGAACACTAACAAGCATTGAAACTAAATAGCTCTGCACACTGTGTTTCCGCTGCCGCTCGTTTTTTAGTAAAAATACGATCATTTAAGGACTTTTACGAATTTTTTTCATCGGTAGTTCGTAAATATACGATCCTATCCAACAGCGATATTTCGATCGTATTCATGAATCATGGTATTCAATCTCATGCTACGGACATGTTTAACATCGATAAGGAGCTATAGAAGGCCCCCCAGCTTCAGAACAATTCTTTCAATCAAGACACGTGCTACATATTTTTACATTTGTAAAACACGGCCTATGATTGGTGTATCTTCCACACTGGGATAGTTATTGACCAATGGTATATACCCAAACAAAGTCAGCATAACTCGACCATATTCAAGATGGCGAGCAAACGTCCTTGTGAAGCAGGCGATGGCCTCTTTCGTTTTGGATTTTCTCAAAGCAAAGTGGCAATGTCAAATGTAGGACAGAGAAACGTAACCGAAGAAAAGAAGCAGAAAAACAGTAAAGAGTGCCACCAGAAGAAAACGAACAGGAAAAAAGCTGCCTTCAACGAAACACGGAAGGTCAGTTTAATATCCCAGACAGTCACTCGACACGATGCAACGCCGGGCCTGTGTGTCACAACAAGAATAGAATCTGGTTGCGACACACAGATCTCGCATAGCGGCGTGTTGAGTGCCCGTGATCGGCGATGCGATGACACATGAATTTCAATCGGAGAATGTTTTTGTGTATTATGTTGTTATTATTATGTTGTCACTATAGTCAAGGTTGAATCTCGTGGAAATTTGCTAGATTTTACGGTCATTCTAATTGGAATCAAAAATGTGGTGTCACCGACATTTAGGCCTATATTCTTGGAACGCGATCGGGAAGTTTTCAGATAGTACCAGGGGTTAATTAGAGCGAAATCGATGAAATCTGCACTGGAAAATTGATCGGGCATTTGCCTTGTGACGGCACTGTCTCGGACAAGGTTATCAATCGGAGCTATAATCATTGCATTTGCAGCCAAAATGCATATTGGAAAATGTGCCTTTATTAAATTAATAAGTATTGGATTTATTTCACAATAAACTTCAGCAAAGGAACAAGCGTGATTCCATGCATAATTTCCCATTTCAATTTTTTATTCCAGTGAGTCAGTGTGTCTACATTTGTGATTCTAGTCCATCCGGACTTGTGGAAAGGTAAATACTGAATTTTCTTTGTGGTGTGTCAAGTTACTAAATTGCTTTGCATGAATGCTGTAGTAGTCTAATGTATGCTAGTTTCAACTTGTAACAATCTTGGTGGTGGTAATGCTAGCTAATGTAGTAATGCAGTGGTCAAACTGAATTGTTTCCTTGTTAAATAATCTAACTCCTCTACACCAGTTCTGTTGTAATTGCTATCTATAATTCCTGGCATAGTAGTTTAGACGATAAAGTTCATGCTCCTCACCTGTATTGTAAATGTATATGTACATAGTTTGAGATGCTGAAATCATTTTATGTTTTGTTTCAGGCAACCTTTCCATGGTTGGATTATGACAGAGAAAGGTGTGTCATGCTATGTAAATGGTGTCTTAGGAGTGGAAAGTCAAATACCTTCACATCAGGGTGTAGCTACATCACTTAAAACAATTGTCGGAAACACACCAAAATAAAAGATCATCTTGCATCTTGTGAATCCATGGTATACAGATGGATATCACTGACAACTCAGTGATGAAAATAAAGAACTTTATTGTAAACAGACTAGTGTGTGTCATTGTGTTGTTTTGAAAAAAACAAACTGAATTGAAAACAATATATGTGTTAATTATAATAAATCAAAGATAAAAAAGCAGTTAATTGTTGCATTATAACAGTAATGGCTTTATTTGGGAAACTTTTGCATTTACTAATAAATTTTGAAATTTACTAAAAGTTTTAAAACCCAATTCGTAAATTTGCTAAAATATTTCAGCAGCCAGAGGAAACCTGGGCACAGTTTGTATTGCATTCCTTCTAGAAATTCCACCATCATCATCTTATGGATGCTGGAGTCAACTGGTACAATAGAGTGACTGTACTAAACTTAGCAAACAAATACAGGATTTAAAAGTTTCATTTTTATTTCATAAAAGTTTCATGTAACATTTGAACTCATTAAATGGTATACATGTGAGCCTTTGATTCTCAGTGTGACAGTTTACATCTTGATCTGTGCAAAGACAAATGACAGAGACCAGCTGTCTATAAAGTTACAACAATTTTGAAAGTCACATCATCTGATATGATGCGCCTTCTTGTAACAATATCTTGAAAAAGTTGCCATGAGATGTAGTTTTTGTGGACATTTTTTCGAACTTAGTCCTAATTTTGCTCAATTCAATGCTACCTGAAATGTTGGTATAAGCTGGCCCACTTCATCCTTGTTTACAGTTTTTACCAGAAGTGACAACAGTCAGAAACTTTTGATGAGACTTTCAGTTTTTACCTCCCATTTGCCATACATATATGGCAATGGGGAGGTTATATGGTTGAAAAAAGTCTGTATGTGAGATGTCTGTCTGTATGTATGTATGTATGTATGTATGTATGTATGGATGTCTGTCCGTCCAACGCAAAAACTCAAAAACCGCTGCACGTATTGAGCTGATTTTTGGTGTAGTGATGCCATACATGATGTAGATGTGCCGTTGTTAAAATGAACTTTTTAGTCCCATAGATATGCTAATGAGGTAGAAAAAAAAGCGAAAATGGTCAAAAATCAATAACTCAGGAACTACTCATCTGATCATTGTCATATTTGGGTTTTAGGTACCTTGGGCCCAACTCATTTAAACATATAGATTGGATGTCAATATTTGATGCTTTCTATTTTTAATGAATTTTTCTTTCTTTTTTTGCCAGTTTAGTAAAAAATCTTTTCCTCTTAAACCAATGGTTGGATCGCTTTAAAATTTGGTGTGCAGGTACCTTGTGAAAACTCAAAATAGAATTCATCAAAATTATGGCACAATTAGCATATTTGTATTTTTGGGCAATTTTTGCCATTTTTGGTTAAAAAAATCTTCTTTGAAACTGTGTATGCCATTACTTTCTAATTGGGTGTGCAGGTTCCTAGGAGTGACCTGAAGATGACTCTGTGAACTCAAGCTGAAATTTGCAAATTTTGTGGTACTTTTTGTCATGCTTTCAAATTTGGTACATAGGTGAAATCTAGTAGGTCATTCATTCAAAGTCAAGTACTGCCTGTGTGAATGAGCAGATTATGATTGTGCTGTTGCAGGCTGAGGTGCTATTTATAGGAATGATGCAATGTTAGACAGTAATTGATGTTTTAACTGAATTTGACTTACATTGTATGTAACTCTTGTACTGTATAAACCCTATCAATTCACCCAGAAAAAAATAATTAATATGATTTTAAATAATTGAATTAATAAGGATATCAACAAAGCCAAAATAATTTTAGGTGTAGAATTATTAGAATGTTCAACTTTTTTGACAGTTTATGGTGAAATGCTTACCATCTTGGAGGATTAAAACATGTAAAGGCAACTTTCCTGAATCCCAACTTTGACATATTCTGAACCGTCATATATTGTGCTCTGTATGTTATCTAAAAGAAATTGCTCATAATAGTTTGTCATGATAGGGTGGTCAAATAAATAGAGGTAGAGAAAGTTCTAATTTCCATTTATGGTTGACTTGGTAAGGATAAACTAAAATTACTTTTGAGGAAAAAAATAGAGTGATCAATTAAAAGAGTGGTCAAAGTGATAGGGTTTTTATGGTAAAGCTGGACTGTAAGATTCCTCATGTGCTATTTATAGCAATTATGCAATCTGTGTAAACAGTGCAATGAAAGTGTTACATGATTCCTTATAATGCTTTTGATGACCTTGAACTTCTTAAGTTGCAAACATTTGTCTCCTCTGTGTGCTTTCTCTGAGTACCTACAGGCTCAACTTATTCAACAGAACTTGCTTGCAATGTTAATTTGAAAGTTAAAATGTGCTTGGTTAATAGGATGAAATACTGATAAAGATAACCAGCTGAAGACTCTTTATAACCTGACAGATATGCTGTTTTTTATGAAGTAAATGTTGATAAGCAAGTCTTGTTTACTTTAATTAGAATGTAATTAACTCTCATTTATATTATTATAAGCAGTAGTATCAAGTTGATCAAGCTAATATTGACAAGTTGGTCGGCTGTTGGAGGTTAAAGCTGTAAAAATAAATGTATGCATGTATGCATGTCTATCTGTTTGTCTGTCTGTCTGTCTGTCCATAGACCCGTGTTTTTGGAGGGTCTATGGTCTG
Organism: Ptychodera flava; assembly: GCF_041260155.1. Classification (NCBI taxonomy): domain Eukaryota; kingdom Metazoa; phylum Hemichordata; class Enteropneusta; family Ptychoderidae; genus Ptychodera; species Ptychodera flava. The sequence goes on along the minus strand of NC_091938.1, from coordinate 26,055,650 downwards.
TCTGTATGTATGTATGTGTATGTTAGTTATTATGTGCGGATGTATGTCTGTCAACATTAAAAACTCCTAAATCGCAGCACCTACCATCTTAGTATTTGATGGACAGGTGCATCGAGGGGTGGAGATGTGAATTTGTTGAAATAAACATGTCAAAGTCAAAAATATGCAAATGAAGGGGAAAAAAGGAAAAATCCTACAAATTGCTAAAACTTTGTAACCACTGGCCAGATTTGGTTAAAACTTGGTATGCAGGCTCTTTATGGTGACTTAAGTTACATTTCTTCAAATTGTGGTGAAATTTTGAAAGTTGCATTTTTTGGCGATTTTCCCATTTTTTGTCAAAAAATCTTTTCTGAAAGCACTCATTCCATTGCCTTGAAAACTTGTATGTATGATCCTAGGGTGACCTTTGTCAGATTTGTTCAAATTGTGGTGAAATTTTCATATTTGTATTTAGGAGCAATTTTTCCCATTTTTTGTCAAAAAATCATTTTCTCCCAAAGTATTTGTTGGATTGCTGTAAAACATGATAGTCTTGATCCTAGGGTTGTTTTCTGTCAGACGTGTAAAAGTCATTATGAGATGGAGCATTTCATATTGCTGGGGTATAAGATTAATTTGGACTTGCAATGGAATTTTCTCAGTCAACCTGTAAGAATGGAATGTCATGTGTGTACTAGTAGTTAGTATCACTGCAAAATGGGAGGACAGTGTCATTGACACTATTTTTGTTGTATCCATCAGTGTAGCTTGTTTTTTATACTCACTAAGGCCAAGAAAAATAAAAAGTTTGTTTCTCATCCTCACATGCGTCAATTTAGACCTGCCCCATAAACCTTCGTTTCTGCTCATGAGGAAATAAAATGAAAAAACCCTCAAAAATATGCAACGATAGTGCATAACACTGTGCTCTATAAAACAACTACACAAAATAACTGACACTAACATTCCATTCAGAACTGTAGACATATGTCACTATTCTATTAAGCTGTCAAAACTGTGCATTGCTGCACTATAAGTCAAACCACAGAACTGTTGCTATACAAAAATGCTACAGCAACACTGCTGCGCATTTATCTCTGCATGCATTCCTATGTTTTTTCATGTTTTTGTGCGTTCTTGTTGGCTGAAGAAGAAATATTGAGAGAGAAAAAAAGATGCATCACTGCATCATTTTTGCAATATGTCTAGGATGAGAAACAAACTTTTTATTTTTCTTGGCCTAATACTGACATACCAAATACAGTTCGTGAATGCAACATGTGTGCAAAATACATATTACGGTATAACAGGAATGCGAGCTTGAACTTGAGATATGATAATGGTAACATAAGGATCTGCAATTGATAATTATAAAGTACAGAAAAAACATTGGGCCAAAAGCAAAATGTTTTTCAATATTTTGTTTAATGTCAAGTAAAGGTTCATGTTTTATTCCCTGTTACTGAGATACACAGTATTCAGCTTGTCAACATTGCCAGTATATGAATAGACTACTTGTTATTGTTGACAAGTGTATTTCAGTCCTGACTAAAATTCAAATGTAAACAACATTGAATAGAACAAGAATATAAACTTGATGTGACAATCAAAATACACCAGTGAAAAAAGCATCAAAAGTAAAGCTACTGTCCTGTCAAATATCAATAAATAGAATGTTGCAACAAGTACATGTAGCTAGATCATACACTACTCCAGACGAGATGGATGAAATCCTGTGTACTGGCCATAGGGATCTGGATAGCGATCCCTTATAGCCCAAACACAACAACTAGGTATAACACATCTGTTGCCAGCACCAAGACGTCCATGTTGCCACACAATGAATTGCCTATAAGCTGCATAGCGATTAGATTTACTCAGGTCGTCTTCATCATCCATAGCCAATGTGTCATTCCTATATGCCCTAGCAATGGCAAGAATCAGCTCATTCAATACAACAACTTGAAACTCCTGGAAGAAAAAAAAAGCTTTTGCTATACAATTTTGGTATGTAATACATACACAGTATACACCACACAGAGAGAATGAAATAAGAAATCAATTTCATTATATTTAGTAACTCTTATTGTGAAAATTATTCTAAATTGCTTGTTTTCATATGGTGTTACTCAATTCTGCAGCAAAAATGTACCAATGTTCTCTAAATGTTTTATTGACACATGTAGACTTGTAGGCTTACTGAATGTTTGATCATATTTCTGTTTGTTTTGAATATATGAAACTTACTTCCAGCCTTGATACACAGTGAGGTGGGAGTCTCTTACAGCAAAGTCTTTCCCTCTCTGTTGGCATTTGCCTACAGTTGCCACAGATACACCAGTCAGGTTTGCCTGCTTGAGGTGGTGGATGGTATCCACCAGACTTGTGTTCAGTTGGTTCCAAAAGATTAAAAACCAAGCCTGGTTGCTGATCCACCATTTTCAGAACAAGATCTTTTAACTGATCCTTTTTCATGTTATTTTCTTGTCTCCAGATTGAATAGAGAAATAAATGGTCATTTCAAACATGAAAACTCTGCAGTATTGATGACATTGGGAATTAAATTATGGCAATAATGAACAAATGCAGTTGTTCAATATTTAACTTGTATAATCTAAAACATCTCCAGAAAAAAGTTACCTTTCCAGTCCCCATTTACAGAATTTGAATACATCAGAACTTGACTGAACTGCACATGTCTTTTCACAGTTTTAATCTAAGAAAAACTTGTCTCCAAAAAGCAGGCCCTTCTGAATGAGAATTTCTTTGTCTTTGAAAAATACCAGCTATCAGTATTGAGACATGGATATAGCTAACATGTAAAACTTCATGGCCTGCATCCAGTCTGATGTATTATGTTTGTTCACCGAGGAAGATATCTGCAGACAGGTACTTACTGTAATCCTTTGTTTTCTCTGGGCCAAGAGATCTGTGCCTTCTTGGAAAGTTGCCTGTTGTACTACCCTTTGTCTTTGTCTGACTTGTCCACTTCTATTTCCAGCTGTCAACCTGTGTCCTCTCCCTCTCCCTCTACCTCTACCTCTTTGTCTTCTCCCCCCTCTGCAGTTAAGATTTTCTTCTTCAGAGTCTGAGGTAGCACTTGACATGCTGACCTGCCATTAAATAATATTCATTGACAATGAAAAAGCGTTTAACACTGAAATTACTCAATTTTTCATCAAGAACATTTTCCATGAAAAAATATCTGTGGCGTGATGCAATCAAAATAGCACTACTCTCAGTCCCACAAGCTGTAGTCTGAGATGGCAGTTGACCATCAGCATGAACGTGGACCCTCTTTATGGTCTGTGATTGATGTAGCAAACAATCAGTCAAGCATGTTCCCATGCCATAATAATATGGAACCTGTAATATGTGTAACAGGCATGGTTTTGTTCATAAGCAAAGAGACGACGGTCTAGTCTCATCTACCTCAATCGAGCCTGTCTGTCAGGCAGCTACCGGTCGCCAGCAGTGGCGGGTAAATAGAGTAACTGAACTCGACAAAAGCTGTCAAATAAATTTAGCATGCGAATTTCACGTTCTTGTCAAAATATAATGAAAAAGGAACGAATAACACAACGGGGAGAGGATTGTGTACAGAGAGGGAAGCGCTCTCGGAAACGGTTGTATATATGCATGCGGTAGCAGAAAATTTGTGTTCAATCTCGTCTGGATCTGTACGGTGATCCACGAGATGCCGTACCACATTCGTCGCTGATGTATTGATGAGAAAAATCATTTGCACAGCTTTACTTTTTATCACATTATTACACTACATTCCCGAAGCATCCAGAGATGTCGGCTGGTTGTGAGCTCGGTCGATGCCCGTCACGGCTATGTCGGCCAGTGGGACCGTCGGCCAGGGGGCACGGTTACTTCTGGCCACTTTCAAAGTTTCGTCATGTATAACAGACTAGTGCATTTCCATTCTCATGAAGTACAAACATCATTATTAGTGTACGCCTTGTACACACATGCGATCTTGAAATATTGATTCCACACTTTCTTTTATTCTGTTTATGGCTTGGATATGATAACAATAACATTCAGAAAACAGCGAGCGCGTGGTCCATGCTGAACACGTATTTACTTACGTGTTTCTGCGGATCGCCCGCGTACGATCGATCGAAACATCGTTTAATTACAGAACATCGTAGGTTAAAGTTTCTTTCATCAGACTGTGTGGAAGTTGTCATCGTTTACGGTTTAGTTAGAATTACATCTACTTGCCGCCGCGACTGGCCTAGCTGGTTAAATTTCCGACAACTCCGACCGGGCAAGCTCATCTCATGATCTCATTCTTACAAGCCGCGCCGACTACTCCGACTGGCCGAGCTCACATCAGGCCGACTTTCTCGTATTCTTTTCGAAACATAACGAAGCGAAGAAAGTTTGGCAAATGAAAACTTTACTATGAATTATTCATTACTTACTTCAAGTTCCGCCATTGTTGCATCAATATTATTGCTGTTCGAGTCTCGTGTACAACTTCTCAGGGAGAGAGAGGGGATCATTGACGTCATCAATCTTGGCGGTCTTGATCACGTGTACAGCAGAAAATCCCAATGTTTTTGTTTTGAAAGTTTGTTTACAAAACAGCTTTTCTAAGCGGCCGAAACGTATCAAAATGAACGAGTTTGTGTGCCGGGATTGGCGAGAGGTCTATCTAAGAAGAGTACTTCACCTTAGTATGGCCTATTAGCTGTAGTTTTACAAAAAATAATTGACAATTTTGATCCATATTGCAACTTTTCTTCTTAAGAACTCTCAAAGTTGAAAAACATTCGTTGATGACAATGTTCAGAAAGTACCCATCCCCTAATTGTCCTGGTTCCAAACATTCTGTCAACTCCCCCTCCCCTTCCCCTCAACTGTGTGATTTGGCCTCGTGGTAGGTATAACCATACCCCCCTCTAATGTCTATGGTATAACCTGCAAACTGTTCATAGTGACACTGAACACTGAAGGGTCCAAGGTTTTACAATATTGCCATATCATTGGCACGTTTTTGTTCTAATAATAAAATATACATCATCTTCTAGGTCCTTTCTGAAGTACGTTAAAATATATATTTTTTGGTTGTTTTACAAACACAACGGAATGTGTAAAAATAGAATGTTTTTGTTTACGTATGAAAGTCCGAACCGCAATTCACTTGTAAACAATAACATGTATTTATGAACAACCACACAGGCTGTGGTGGAAAAGTTGACCACGATGAAATCGGGTATGGCTTTTGCAGTAGAACAAGAGACTGCGTTTTCCAAACGGAGCAAAGAAGATGAACACTGTATCAAAAGTATACGGCTATCAATGGAGCTGAAAGTGACAAAATTCCGGGGGTCTTTTGTACGTAATTTATTAAGGCATTTTAATCTTACGATAAAAATGACGATGTGACTTCAATATTAGAATTCGGTACAGCCTACCCATTTTGATTTCGTTCTTTCAAAAAGTTCTATCGATATCTACAGGAGAAATGAATACATCCTATTCCGAGGAAGAAGTTCCTGTCTCAGACTCTCTGAGTATGGAAATCAAATATCACAAATTTCCAAGAAGCTTTCTTGATGAAGTAACAAAGGTGATATCGAACAAATTAGTCACAATGAAGATGCAGTTGCCCAGAAGAATGGTTTTCACGAATTTGCTTATGAGTGGATACACGATACAACACCTTTGAGCATATTTACACAGACGTGCAGTCGGCAGACGTAGACAGAAATACAAATGTGTTAATCAAGTTCAAGTTTGAAAAAGCGGGTAAATGAATCCGAAGTTTGAAACAGACGAAAACTGCGAGCACCGAAAGCAAATGTGAAAGTAAACCTTGGTGGCGCTGTTAGCGCGATGCTGAAGGGTTGACTCTCTTTTGCAACGATTATTCGAACTTTCTCTTTGCAACCATACATATCTAAAGACTGTCATCGGGTTTCTTTACAGTCTTCATTTTCTAATGTTACTTTATTTCCTTATTCCAAAATACAGTACTCTGTGTTATACCTTTTTCTCTTATCGTTGTTGTCAGAACCATAGACGGTAGAGAACTACACTGTCTACAGAACAGACAGTATAAAATACAGTAGCTCTGCATGGCAGGACTGGCGTTATACGCCCTCCCACCACTGATATTACTGTGGTGGGAGGCCGTTATAACGCCGGTAACACACAGCCCTGCTACGCAGAGCAACAAATACAGCACCAAGTACAAAACTTGTCAGGGCTAGAGAATGCTAGGGCCGGGTCGATGCAGGGCTCGAAATTAGCGGTATCCCGCGTCCACAGACTACCAACTTTTCCCTGGGGCTACCGAAGTCCATGAAATGGTAGCCCACACAGAGTACCAAAGCCTGGGACATTAAAGTCAGTCAGTACTGGGCATGCCATGTCTGGACCATCTACTCTTTGAGATGAGCTAAATGCAGTCAAACCCAGCTGGACGCAGAAATGCCAGACTATGACTTTGTTATGCAAATTACAAGACGACCATGCTGTGGAACTTTGCAACAAAGTTTCAATATCTGAATTGATGTACAAATGCAGGCACAGACCAGATATGAACTGAATTGCCTCGCGTGCACATTTGTAAAGTACTGCAGTGTTCTCCCTGAATAAGGTAACAGGGGCGTGGCGCCCTCTTGTAAATTCCGAGCCCCCCTTGCCAGAAATGAAAAAGATTTATTTTTTGAAAAATAAAACAATAAAATGTACGGGGAAAAAAAGTTGACAGTGATTTACAAGCAAAATGCGAGCGTGAGCGTCGATCCTGCAGACTGCAAACGTAATTCTCATCGATCTTGCAAATCTCGCGAGTTTGTGATGTCATCCGAGATCATAAGCCCATGTGCAACTCATCGAAGGCAGCCATATTTGCATGGCTCAGTCCGTAACGTTACGTTAGCCACGGTCCCTCCGTAGGGACTGTGCATTAGGTAACCGACTTAGCTGAGTAAACATGGCAAGGAGCTTGAGGGTAACCAAGGACAGCAGAGTACACTGAAGTTTTATAGGAGGTTAGAATTTCGTTTGTGTATTCCTTCCAAAAGCAAAACAACCTAATTTTAGGCTCGGCTGGTCGGACTTGTATCAGGATGAGAACACGTGAGTGTTATGGTGATAATTTTGCCATCGATGAGTAAATGTATGTCTCTAGACTCGCTATGTTTTCGTTTGTAATAAAAGTTATGGAACACTGTTTCAGATCTCTTTTCCTTTGAGTTTTTTGTACGAAAAAAATATGAAAAAATGCTCCCCAAACCTGAGTGTTATGGTGATAATTTTGACATCGATGAATAAATGTATGTCTCTCGCTACGTTTTCGTTTTCAAAAAATGAATCTTCATAATTGAAATCAGTGAACTGTAATAAAAGTTATGGTACACTGTCTCAGATCTCCTTTCCTTTGAGTTTTTTATACGAAAAAAATCTGAAAAAAATACTCCCCAAGTGCCACCAAATAACACCATTTTAATCGCTGTTTTTCAAAAGCTCCAACGGCAGGAGGGGGGACACCCCCCTCCTGACCTCCCGCGACCGCTAACGCGGTCGCTTGTGGTGCTTCGCACCACGTCTTCGCCCTCTTCTCAAAAAATCCTGGGGAGAACACTGAGTACTTCTTGGGGTATTGGCTTTTATGGCATTACATTGTTTTTATTCCCGAAATTAATCCAATCTATCTAAATTTGACATTATCCCCACTGTATTACGCAATGAAAAAAAAGAAAAGAAACCATTTGAAAAATTATGATCCAACAATATCTGTCGATGCAAGTGCAAATGGCTGAGCAGGCTCTTAACTGGCAGAGGTCGCGTTTGCGTATAAATTCTGCATATTTCACATATAATTGCCATGTAGAACGAGTTGACCTACTTCACAGTATCTCAATGCGCCCAAAAACGATACAATCATCTGTGCCGCGCCGTGTAGCAGCAAAATGAGTTCGTGACCTTTGAAGTACGCGTTTCAAAAAATAAATACCCATGGGAACCTGCTCACCACGCCACGCAACTCATGTACAGCTGACTATGGTGCACTTGTCAGGCGATGGTCGATGATTCTGGTTATTGCCTATATTGTCAAGTTCAATGCCTAATTTACGGAAACACGAACTCTGTCTAGTGTATTCGAAGCTCTGCGTACAGGTTGTGCACACGGCCTCTACCACGTGCTGTCCTGTGGACAGTGTGGTACAAGCCGTCGGCCTACCACCGTACCGCCGGGAAACGCAGACCTATTGTACGCAGGAGCATGGCAGGAGCTAGCCTACTGCTCCTGATTTAACATCAATGCCAACATGGAAATCTCATGAAAAATTTGTCATTGTTGGTTCTGTAGCTAATACAATCTTGAAAAGCAACTTAAAAGACACAGACTGTCAATACGTCGCCATAATATTATGCTGATCTCAGCGGAACCATGCCGGAATATAAATTCGCTGACACACACACAAGATTGAAAAGTGTCACTCTACATCTCATTCTCAGAGAAAAATGCATTGATCAAATATTATGACGCTAACCTTCGATAATCTAGCTTTTGGTTCGCTATGTCCAGAGTAACCCACACGATTCTTAAAGTCAAACGTCGACACGACGACATCAACAGTCGAAACTCAAGATTAGCGATCAGCGCGGCCGAGTGACTGAATTCAGAAATCACTTTGTGTAAAATGTTTTAGTGCAGCAGTACATGAAGTAGGTCATGGCCTTGGACTCTGTGCACGAACCTGATTGGACACTTCAATACCTTGACCCAAAGTTATTATTCATCAGCACTTCCATGCCATGAGGCTAGGTAGAGAACGTATTACGTACGCAGTGTACGCTGTGTGTTAGGAACGCACACAGGGAATGCACAGCGTACACTGCGTACGTACGCAGGGCTAGCGAGAGAGTTGCCGACATCGACGGTTATTTACGAAAAAAAATAAAAGACTGGCATTTTTGGAAGCGATCGAGTAGCTGAGGTAGGCAGGGATACGACTTGGGCCCAAGAACGCTGAATTTCGGCAGTAATTTGGCTTTTTACGTCAAGTCCAAAAATGGATTTGAAGTCACCAACTCTACGTACGGGTCTTTGCAGGGCTGTGGTGAGCGGGGCTATTAATAGCTGTAGCGGAACACACAGCATCGTACGCAGGGCTAAGAACGTATGTACTCATTTCTGGCGATCGAGCAGCGAGGGAAACAATCAATTACCAAGGATGAAGCTAATTTGCTAAACGATATTTTATCTTGAATAGTGAGTTGAATGAGTAATAAAATATCATATTTTTAATGTTCAATACGAGGTTGAAACACGGAGGGACCGTGGTTGAAACCAGAGCTATCCAGCTGTAGCCAACCTGACAAGCACATTTCACAGCGCCCTCAAACAGTCGATTGTTTTCACTTGTCATACGCGGCGTAACAGAAAAATTAAAACTTTCATAACTTCATTAATATCCAAGCCACGCCCACCAAAACCTTTTCAGTTCTAGCCATTTGAATTCTGAAGATGTCTACCAAATTTGACTGAAATACGTTCAGCCGTTTTTGAGAAAATGGACCAACAGACAGACAGACAGACACACAGACAGACATCGCTGCGACATAACCTCGCTGCGCGCATGCGCACGCGAGGTAAAAATGATGGCCAACTGAATGGAAACGCATTTTCATTACATTTTGATCAATAGCACCGAAATTTAGCCTCCTCCCATAGACCCTCGAAGGTCTATGCACCTCCCTACTACAGAAAGCCCATGGTCTGTTTTTAGACCTGCTGCAGTCGTGCTGAGAAGATCGTGGTCGTTGCCATGACGACTATCAAAATTTGCATTCAACTCTAAGAATGAAACGGGTTGTCAATGCGATGATATGTCACCAAACTTTTGAGTGTCACTGTTATCAATTATACCAGTTTCTTTGGGTAATAAAGGTGCATGTGCAAGTATTCACATCAAATAACTAACACGTTCACTTCATGGGCAGAATCTTGAAAAAAAGCTTTTTCTTGTCTGGTTAATGAAAAATCCCTAAACTAAAATATGCATGGGCTACCAGCCATTTTCACTGGGCTACCAACTTCAGTAGCCCAAGTGTGACCAGGGAAAAAAGGTAATGTCGAGCCCTGCGATGGGTACAAAGTCGTTATTTGACAGTGTATAAATATATGTTTATAACTCAGAATGAGAGAGGATCTGACGGTACTAGAATTTAACACACGTGATCAGCAATGGATTGAGAAATCGTTAGGCCGCATTTAAAAAAATGGTGAGGGGGGGAGGGGCTGGAGGAATCGCGATTGAAATCTTATTTTTTTTCAGATCCCCCCTCAATACCCTCAAAATTTTCAAGTCCCCCTCAATACCCTCAAAAATGTTCAAGTCCCCCCTAATTACCATATAGCCGCATATTTATTAGGAATTCACGCAGAGTAAAAAAAACATGTAATGTGTCGTTCTGCACGTAAATGTTCAATACTATCTCTTATCAGCAGGTTGTCACGTAGAGCCATACCTAGGGCAAGTTCTTAAATTGATTCATTTTTAAATGCATCAGTACACTTTTGGATTTCTCAATCTAAGCCGACTTGAGTTTATCCACCTCTGGCCAGTTCAATGGCACCAGCTGAAAAGCACACAAAATGACAATCATGAGAGAGTATGAAAATTGTGTATTCCTAGCTACGTTTAACCAAATTGTGAAAAAATGAGCACAGTGATCTACCATTTTTTTTTCAAAAGTACAAGACATATACAACTTAGATGCCACTTATAAAATGTTTTACAAAATTGACAATACTGGAAGGTTAAAATATTCCATGAAATTAATGTTTTAATCTCAGAAATTTGGGTGTAATAATGGCAAATTTGATAAAAAATAAATGTTCCATTTAGTCACACATTTTTCCATTTAAATTAGAGTCTTTACTAGTCAAAGTTTTACTTTTGTGTTATTGGTACAATGAGATATGAAAATTTCATTCACTGCATGAACTTGAAATGAATGGTTTTATATATTGATTTTAAGTGATTTTAGAAAAACCGACTTTTCATCGTATATTTGTATAAGGTCAATTGTGGTGCCCATCTTTTTTCTCTAATATTTGATTGTTCTCATATGCCAGAATTCAAAAATCCATGGTAACTGTTAGTCCCCTAGTCTTCTATGTGTTACTCTCTGGCTGGATCTTGTGTACAAGTAGATGTATGTTTCACTGTCAATTGAGTGTCCTATGACCGAAACTCTTCGTAAACTACATCAGAGTCAGAGCTACATGTATCACTGTCACTACCAGTATGTAGTAGCAGGGCAGTAGTTGTATTAACTTTTTATTTTGACAATATTTTTGTTCAGTTTATACAATTGTGTTCTTGTTCTATTCCCTACAGAATGTTGAGCTATCCAGTATTCAGCTTGCCAACACAGCCTACGTGTACCGTGCATTTGCATCATTCAATTATCACCAATATTTAGACAAACGGGCTTTGTTGACAAACTGAATATTGTGTTTTTCAGCATGCTGTAGAGAGACACCGAGAAACTGTGTTTGATACATTGCATAGAAATATTGAAAAATTATCAACAGTTGAAGCTCCTGCCGCATTATAAGGCCAACTTGTTCTACGAAAATTTAATGGCATTCATATATTTTTAGACTTTTTTGAGATTAAAGACATAAAGTATAACAAAACGATTCTAGATTTTGTTTAATTATTACTAACATTAGAACCATTGGACGACACTGATCAAAATGTTGGGAGTCAAATATTTTCAGGTCCCCCCTATAGGCAGAGCAAAACTTTCAAGTCCCCCCTCGACTACCCCAAAAATTTTCGAATCCCCCCTGAATTCCTCCAGCCCCCCCCCCCTCACCACTTTTTTGAACGCGGCCTTATATACGTTGCACTTGAGAATAAGTCCATATCGGTAGCGGAGATCAGAGGAATAACGAATGCGCGCAACTATACGAACAAATCCCCAAGAACTTAAACTTTCACCTACAGGATTGGTGAGTTTCCGATTTAACTATAGTTGATATTTTGTATATTTGTTTTGCTTTCTCTGAGATTGATAAATTAAGGGTTGCTTTATACGTTCTCAGACCGAGATTAAGTAAAATTTTGTCGAACAGTTCTTGTTACTTGTGTTGTATAATTATTCATCGATAACCTTTGCATCGGCGATAAACGCTGTAGTGGACAAAACTGTCCGAAATCGTAAACATGCTTAACCCTTTAGGTGCTGTAATTGTTCCAACCAAAATTTTACTGAAACATTTGTACCAATTTTTATGAATTTTTCTGCAATTTTTTGATAATTTTGGACCAAATGGACATCACATTTCATTGGCTACAGTTTGTTATCAAAATTTTGACAAAAATCTGAAAAAAAATGACTAGAGCATATTTTCTAAAGGTGACAAAAGTTGACTTTGGCGCTCAAAGGGTTAACGGGCTGGTGAAAAAGAGACATCTACGATAAGACTGCCTGGTCGACAAAGAACCATAGTGACACGCCCACACCAAACAAGAAGCACGAACCATGCAGGTAAACAAACAAAACAATGCAATGACAATAGACAGGGCAGGAAGCTGTCGTTGCCAAAGAAAACTTCGTTGGAAAAGTAAAAGCTCAGTACAAAAAGAAACGCCGAGAAAGAAGAAAAAAAGCGATGTACAAATAATCTCCCCAATACTAAAAGAAAACAAGCGACCTAGCGGCCGATATAGCTCCGCTGTGTTTATGTACAGAATAACTATTTTTGACACATGTTGATGAAGAAGGTGGAAATCTTTGATAACTCAATGCAGTGGCCAGAAAAAGTGGCTAAAATAAGCTGCAAAATACAAAATTGAAGATTTCATCATACTTTGAATATATCACATCCGATCATCCCTAAGAACATGTCAACCAAAGCTATCTGATGAGTAGTTTTTTGAGAATAAAATATTCTGACCAAAAATGGCAACAATTGCCCCCAAAAATAAAATTGCAGATTTCATCATAATTTCAAAATATCACACTTAGTTATACCAAATTTCAAAGCTGTTAGACCAGTACTTTTTGAGAAACGCATTTTTTGACCAAAAATGGGAAAAATTGCCCCAAAAATTCAAAATTGCAGATGTCATCATTATTTCAATAAATATCATTTAGTTCATCTATGGAAACCTGTATACCAAATTTCAAAGCTATCAGATAAGTAGTTTTGGAAATACACATTTTTTGACCAAAAATGGCAAAAATTGCCCCAAAAATACAAAATTACAGATTTCATCAGAAATTCAATATATATTACTAAGCTTATCTGTAGAAACCTGTATACCAAATTTCAAAGCTATCAGACCAGTACTTTTTGAGAAACACATTTTTGACCAAAAATGGCAAAAATTGCCCCAAAATTACAAAATTGCAGATTTCATCATTATTTCCATAAATATCATTTAGTTCATCTGTAGAAACCTCTATATCAAATTTCAAAGCTATCAGATGAGTAGTTTTGGAAATACACATTTTTTGACCAAAATGGCAAAAATTGCCCAAAAATAAAAAAAATTACAGATTTCATCAGAAATTCAATATATATTACTTAGTTGATCTATAGAAACCTGTATACCAAATTTCAAAACTATCAGACCAGTACTTTTTGAGAAATACATTTTTTGACCAAAATGGTAAAAATTGCCTTAAAATGCAAATTTGCATATTCTGCACAATTTGAACAAATCTGAAATAGATCATCCCTAGGCACATATGTACCAAATATAAAAGCTATCTGACCAGTAGTTTTGAAGAAGAAGATTTTTAAAGATTTTTTTACCAAAAATGACAAAAATTGCCTTAAAAATACAAATATGCAAATTTCACCACCATTTGAACAAATCTGATTTAAGTCACCCTAAGCAAACTGCATATCAAATTTCAAAGCAATCGAACGAGCGGTTTCAGAGAAGAAGATTTTTTACCAAAAACACCAAAAAATGCCCCAAAAATACAAATATGCAAATTTCACCATGATTTGAACAAAATGAAGTAAGGTTACCCCAAGTGAACTGCATATAATATTTCAAAGCAATTGGACTTGTGGTTTCAGAGGAGAAGGCAATTGTTGACGGACGACGACGGACGACGACGGACGCCGGACGACGACGGATAATCAACCTATTTGATAAGCTCCGCGTCGCTGACAGCGGAGCTAAAAAAAAAAAACTGAATAATGAGGAGTAGTCAACACAAATGATGTGGACTCAAGCGATGATCCCGATACAAACTTAGATAATTTCGACCCCGATAAAATTGATAAAATGACGGCTTATGCAATAAAATTCTATCTCAGATTTAACCACGTTATGAGCAAATAGAAATGATGGCCTTCAAACCAATACACACGACATCAAAGAAGAAGATTTGTCAAAGACATGACGAGCGGAGAAACGCAGACTTTGGAGAGATACCGACAATCAACTTATATTAACAGCTATCAGCAGATGAAGTTAATGATGATTATTGGTGTGGGTTGGATGATACAGTGAGTGAATGAGTTGCATAAGATGGTTTTGAGTTCAAAATATAATACACCTACGTAACAGATAAGACACCCCCAGCAAAGTTGTGTAATAAACCTTGGAGTGAAGGGATTAAATGCGTGATGCAGCTGAATTTATAGGTAAAATTTTCGGGACAGGTGAGACTTGGTGCACGGGCTGGGGGATCGTGCTTGGATTGGTGATTAAGCATTCGCCTTGAACTCATTTTGATGGTTAAACAACACCATTGAGTATTGACATTAAATTATCGTCACTTCGTTATTCACATCATTCTTTGTATATTTTTCGTTTGCTTTACATATTAACAGTTCTGTAGACACGACGCTTCATGCTGATGGTACACATATCAATACTGTCAATTTGAAAGTAATTATTTGTGAATGTCGTAGCTAGGCGCGTAAAAATTCTTGTGAACTACTATGGGAAGTCGACTTTTTTCTCGATCTAAAACACAACAGGCTGTACTGTTGACCAACAGGTCATGAAGGCGCGACATAGGCTTTTTCTTTATTATCGGATAATATCGTCTAAAATGTCTAAGTTAGAGAGTTCCAGGAATATGAGACCAAAGGGATCTAATAGGGATAATATTATCAACATTATCGGTAAAACAGTGTTTTCAGAATTTTCCACCCATCTGCTTCTAATATTAGACTCTAACTTAGATTTTAGACCAATATTATCGATTTTATAGGATATTATCCGATAAAACAGCATGTCGGGCATCTGCCTCTTCCCCACTCGTCTAATATTAGACTCTAACTTGAATTAATGTTAAGTTTATTCACATACTATAGGCCACCGGCCTCAAAGTATTCCATGTCAGGTATCAAACAGATGTACAGGACGCTCTCTCAGGAATTGGCGAGAGAGAAAAAAAGAAAGTAACAATAGCTATACAAAAGCAGGTGTTATTACATCGTTGCTGGGTCTCAGAACGCTTCTTCATACCAAAAGAACAAATTTCGCTAGATTGCGTAAAACAGTTGTACTCTGAGTCTGCATGAGCAAACTAAATTTTTGGTTTGACGGATTTAACTTAAGTAGAAATATTTTGGAATGTATTTGTTCTTAAATCTTGATAAAGAGGACAAATTACACAGAAGTTGAATTCATCTTCAATTGATTTTAAAATACAGTAAGCACAGGTTCTTTCTGCACGTTCGTTACGTAATTTCCTATCTGCCTCAATGCGTAAGGAATGCATAGATACTCGAAAGCGACACAAGGCCTCTCTGTACCGGTCATTTTCAATACAAGATAAATACATCTCTTGCTTAAAAGAATATTTGAAAGTACGGTAACAGTCCAGTTTGGGAAAAAGATGTAAATTTGAGCTCCAATTCTGAGAGTCAATATCTCGACATCTCTGTTTGAATAAATTAATAAAATTAACATTATTACCCACACTTTGGTTGAGCCATGCTTCACCCATGCCAAAGGAAAACAACAACATTTTAACATCATAGGCCCAACATGGTTTACACTTATTAGCTTCTTCACATTGAAATAAATAACACTTGTGCACAAGACGATGTTGTGGCATTGCAAGTAAACGTAGCCAATACTTAATAATCTTTACAAGTCTACATGTGCGTATCGTAAAACGGCCCAACTCACCCCTGACAGCGAGGGTGGATGCATTGCCATACAATTTCAATACGAAACGACAAAATTTATTTTGCACTATTTCAATTTGGTCAGCCGTGTGGAAGCCCCACATTTCACTCCCATACGTTAAGATTGGGAGGATTTTACTATCAAATATTTTAAATGCAAGATTAACATCGATAGTACCAAATCGAGCGATGGCTTTCTTAACTTCAAACACTGCCTTCGAGGCTTTGGCTGCTAGATGCCGTTGAGCTTGGTCCCATGAACCTGAGCTAGATAGTACAATACCCAAATAATTATAGAAAGGTACAACTTCAAGTTTCGTGCCATCTAGAAACCAATTTTCGTACGATTTTAATCTCCCTCTACGTCTGAACACAACTATCTTTGATTTACCCGTGTTTACTTTTAGTTTCCATTTACGTGCATACAAAGATAAATTATTTAAAAGACGCTGGAGCCAATAGCTGTTGAACTAAAAAGAGACAAATCATCGGCAAATAGTAAATAAAAAAGTTTTTTACATGCAATATGAACTCCTGCAAAATCGTGATGTAGTGCTTCCCCAAGGTCATTGATAAAGAGCGTAAACAGAAGAGGTGACAAGATGCTGCCCTGCTGGACACCAAGTTCACATCTAAAAATTCAGTTATTCCTACAGGAGTTTGGATACATGCCTTAACATCAGATTACATAGAGCGTTACACTGTAAATAATTTACCCCGAATTCCAACTTTGAATAATTTATAAAAAAGCATAGCATGATTGACCCTGTCGAAAGCTTTTTCAAAATCAATAAATGCACAATACAGCCTACCACTGAGTGACATATAACGATTACATCTAATGATTGTATACAAAATAAAATGTTGTCAATGGTACAATAACCTTTCCGAAATCCAGCTTGCTCTTCTACTACAGGATAATTATGTTCAATCCATTGAAGTAATCTACGGTAAACAATGTCACTAAAAATTTTGGTAATGGTTGGTAACAAAGTTATTCCCCTGTAGTTGTTAACAATTTCTCGAGAACCTTTTTGTGTAGTGGAATTATTAAACCTATAACCCATTGACTAGGAAATGAACCTGTATCGAGAATTTTATTACAAAGCGCAAGGAGAGCTTCTTTAAAAGACAGTGGAGCGTGTTTGAAAATATCTGGTGACATTCCATCAATGCCTGGCGCCTTATTGGTTTTTAAACGAGAGATAGCACCTTCCAGTTCTGCCAATTTAATTTCATGATCAAGTAGGTCAATATTAACATCAAAGTCAACATCTGTGTTGACATCAAGATTCTCTAAGAAAAGTTTGACTTCTGTATAAAACATATCATCTGGTGAAGTAGTATGTGTTTCAGACTCTGAGAATGAATTAGAAAAGAAATTATACCAGTCATTCAGAGGAATCTGTTTTGATGGACCACAGGTTTTACTTTTCAAGAGTTCCCAAAACGCTTTAGAATTTTGTTTTTGGCAGCCATTTCAAGCTTTAACTTTTCATTCTCCATATAGGACCCTTTCTTTAACTTTAGAAGGAACGGTAACTATTTCTAAGTAAAATATAGCTATTCCGACTATCTTTAGACTTACGAAATTGTCTTAATGCTTTGTTGACCCGCTGTTTCATTTGATAACATTCTTTATCAAACCAATCATTTTTTCTAGGTGAAGAACGAAATTGAGACTTTTTTGAGGATTTCATAAGACTTGCCGCATTTTCTAACATTTGCGACACAATATCTGCTGCCTGAAGGACATTGCCAATGGCAAGAACATTACGAAATGTATCTTGAAGAGTACCATAAGTTTCTCCTGTCCAAAACTTGTGAAATGTGTCTGCAAGTTTTTCATTCCAGTAGAATCTTTTGGGCCACTCCGAAACAATATTTTCTTCTAAAACACCATCAACAACACCGTTAACTGCAAGATTAAAAGTCACTGGAAGATGGTCAGAATCGGTCTTTGACAGACGGCAAAATCACTCAATAAACTGAAATCACAAACAAGGACAAAACATAATCGATGACACTAGCCCCAGCGTGTGTAATGCATGTGAAATGACCAACTCCCTTGTCTCTGTACAACCTACCATTAATAATTCAAGAAGTTGTTTACCATAGAAATTAGTACACTGATCATTCGAAGCTCTAGACGGAAGTTGTTCAATAGGAACAGTAAAATCATTATAAAGGGCAGAATTTTTCACATTTTCAAGTAGAACGTCTGGCTCTTCTGTCGTCCTGGCATTGAAATCACCACAGATGAAATATTTATAGTTTGGAAAACGTGCTATGTAATTGGCGAGTTCATCCTCTAGAATTGGAAACATGATTGACTAGAGTATGTGCTAGAACCTTGTGGTGAAAAAAAAAAAACAATACAAAGAGCAAAATAATTTTCTTGTTCTCCCTCAAAATGTACTTTGACATGCATACAACGATAATATAGCCCATACAGCTGTTTTGACCGGCTGTAAACAGGGCCAGGCCACTTTGATATAACTAGTTAGAGTAGAACAAGACAATCCCAAAATACCTTAGAGGTGTACTGGAAACACTATCAAATGTTACTGCAGCTAGTTTATCAGCAAGTTTGCACGACGTAAACTGGATTGTAGGGAACACTGATATCTTCGCTGTCAGCTCATACAAATCACAATTATCATATGAACAATACGCTTATTCATAACCCCCTGACTTCGGTATGCATCCATGTAATATTTGCTCAATATAAAAGGACATTAATCATTGGATGAAATGTTGACATTTTATGACTCTTATCACGATATAGAAGCCTTCCACCCTGAAACATAATGGTTTTTCCCACATTGTCATAATCACCGTTCTTGCGCATGTAGCCTTTATTCAAGCGCAGTGAGTGTCGTGAAGGTTTCTTCCCGTGTCTTATAGGAAAAGTGGAAGTTGGTGAAATAGTTCGGCTTGCAAAACAAACCGAGGTAAGTTTTTTGGGGGAAGGGGATAGGACTCGGTGTAGGGTACGTGGATACTCGCAGGTCATGCGCATCTGACTGCAGGCGAAACACTCAGAGGCAGCGTGATCGGTCTGTGCTCTGAATGCTGCGGCTCAAAGGTATTAAATACAGGATTTGTCACCATAAATAAATTGCGTTGTCGCGTCCGAGTTAGTGAGACACCATCCCCTTAGCTTCAAACACACCACCATTATGGCATATTACATGGTTATATCAAAGTGGAGCGTGTCCACTTATACACTCTGCAGTACGTATCGCGCATACACCTGCAAAATCCGGATCTCAGTCATGACAGGTGCAGCCAACGGAGCTATTCATCGAAAAAGCTATTCCAGGAGCAATTTTTGAGGGCAGGGGAAATTTTAATTTTGCTAGGGCAGGGGACATGTTTTTAGGTGGTAGGGGAGCAAATTTTAGTTTTTTTTGTAGGGCAGGGCGGATATCGGTTGATTGTCCTGGGGACAGGGCTTGGCGAAAAACTTTTTGAGGGGCATTGTTTCCAGGGCAGGGGAAATTGGCAAGTTTTTTTCGCCACAGGGCGAGGGAGCTTCAAAAATTCTCAGTGGGGAGGGGAAACAGGCAAAAATAAGTGGGGAGTGGGTAAAAATGAAGTTTGAGTGTGGGAGGGTAAGTCGAAAAATTTTCTGTGGGAGGGCAAATTATGAACAGCTAATTAATTACCCTCTTGACTTAAAATTAGTCAGTTCACATTATTTGTCATGCACAATATATCTATCATAGTAAGGACCTTTTTAAAAGTGCATTGTTCGTTGGCTGCACCTGTCATGAGCGAAATATATATGTATGATTTTCAACTTCGACACTTGCCCTATAATATTTTATTGGACGCCATAGCTCAGTATATATGCCTACGTGCTGCTCTAAATAATACACTATTCAAACGGGTCAAACAAACATCTCTAATTGTATTTTCTCTGTCTCAAAGCCACTTGACATAACTTGTCACTAAGCCTGTTTTGTGTTATTCCCCGCTGAAATCACAGTTGACAGAATTTTTTTTCTGAAGTAGTACAGTCTAAAGCTGTTTGCTTTTCAGTATATCTCTCATCAAGTTGATCTGTGTACTTGTTTTTCGATTTCTACCTTTGTAAAGAACTTGCTGGTATTTACTGAAAAAGTTTGAAATCGGAAAACGATGGGTGTACACCGAGCTCTGTTTAGCGTGACAATTGACACGTTCGCAGACCGTTGTCGCGTTCCCCTGGTCTCGCATTATATGTATCACAATACAATTTGAAGTCAAAGCTTCTCGAAGTGCAAAATTTGCAAGCAAATTACTTTCGTTGTTGCGCTTCAAATAATGCTTGTGAAATACTTGTTCTCAATATGAAACTTGGGATCGGGGCCTCAAATTCGTACGTGTACGTGATACACTACACATTCTCACTAGAGCACAGCCCTGTGATCAAGACGTGCATATGTGAAATCTCAATTACATAGCGCTGGTTTATGCCGGTCTTCTTGCGAGTAGGTCACCAGCGATTAACCAGAGTGCCACTAAATGTCACGTTTCTTTGTCAACTTGAAGGGTCGTACTTCTTTTGTCAGTGTTTTACAATGTCGCCCTCGACACATGTCGCTGTTGGTTGTGACAGACGGAGTTTTCTCCATACCTTTGGAGTTTTCTCCGTAGTAGCAGAGGTGCGTGTCACAAGTTCATCACCAAAGTAACAACAAAGAGCGTGGATCAATAGTGGAGATATATATCAAAACAACCGACATAGCCCTCTGTACGATGCTATGTTGCACAGCATCGTATGCAGGGCTACCGAAGACGACGATCACACGTCTTATGACGTCATCAAAAATCAAGAATTTCGACACACTGATCTACCATATATCACATGTTGTCGGGACTCCTTTGTAGTTTTTACGGTAAACTCACGCGCCCTCTTACGTGAAATTTAGAGAGTGCACGAGGAATCACCCAGTTGAGTTCACTTTAGAATGCCGTGCCGTAGCCAAATCACTCAGAGAACAGAGACCTGTGTAATAAATGTCAGTTACCTGTTTATAAAGCATTGGCTGTTTTCCGTGTCAATTCTGTTTGCCATTTCCATCGAGGAGTTCCGGCGAGGGGTCCCGGTGGTGGCAGTCTCGGAGCAGCCGGGTACGCACGCTCGTTAGAAATTTCGCGGAAAAGGGGGGTAATTTTAGTTGGACATCACGGAGAAATCTAGGTCCGTGAAATCGAGAAAAAGGGGTACTTTTTCAGATCACCCTCCGAGAATAGGTCTTCTCCCAAGACGCTTTCTTGTTCGAGAGAGTAAACCCAGCAGCGGTCCCAAAGCCATAATCCAGAACCGTCCCCGGAGAACCGTACATCTATCGTGAAGGTGATTGTAGCTACGTGCCCACCCCTCAAATCAGTTTGATAAAATTTAGTATGTTCCGGCTGTTTAGAAATCCAGTGACCGTCCCTGTGATGGTAATCTTTGTTCTTGTGTTTTATGAATTGATACGCTGTAATTACGGGGGGGAGAGATAGCTAATTCAACATCCAACAACAACATCCTGTATGATTAGCAATATGGCGGTCGATGGTAGAGGTGTTCTTCGCGGGAGATGCAAAACTTGTGCAGAATGCATGGAATTTGTCAGTGAAAATGACAGTCTGAGATGCGGTTATTGTGGCTGTGTACCTGGAGTACACACAGTGATTCCAGAAGTGATTCAAATGTTGGAAAGTGAGTTCTCAGAGTCAAGTAAGTCTTTTCAAAAACTTAGCCACAGTCCCTCTGTGGATAGAGGGACTGTGACTTAGCGAAACTCATAAATTAATAAATGTAGCTTGCTGCGGATCCGTAGCCCTACCACTCTCTAAATTTGCTGGTTGTGTTGGGGGACTCCCCCAACACAACCAGCAAAGGGAGTGGTAGGGCAACGGATCCGCAGCAAAAATATAGCTAGCTGTGCTGTTTGGTACATAGTGGCTGTGATATCGCAGGGGTGCTGTGGAATCTATCGAATGCGCTCGGGTCAAGGTCTGTGGCAATGACCCTTGACCCGAGCGCGTTCGATACACGCCACAACACCACTGCGATATCACAGCTTGGTCCATAGCTACAAGTTGTAAGGCATCGCTGGTCAACTCAAGTCAGCGAATCAACATGATATTGATAATGCCCACTGTTATTTCTAGTTGAATCAGTTGTCATTTTATAGATTGTACTAACACTTGCATGAGGTGTTTTGTAGTTGTAGTATTTCTCTTGGGTTGGTTGTCATTTATTTGGTAGATTATCTGTTCAGGTTATTGTAATAAAAGTTGCATGTGGTGTTTTGTACTAAGAAGTATTTCTAGTTGAATTAACTGTCATTCAGTAGATTGTACCCCGGTTTATTGTACTGACATTTACATGTAGTGTTTTGTACTACATGTAGTTGTATTAACAGTTGAGATTGTAGTAGATAGATAGTTACCTGAAAGCAGGAGAGTACTATTTATCTTTGCTGAAATTCTGTGAAAAAAATGTTTGCTGCTGGTGGCAAATTTCCCTTAGCTACAAGTGATTTTTCTACAAAAGGATTTTTTCTTTGTTTTTTTTTTGTTTTTGCAGCTACAGATGACGGATGATGTCTAATAACTCAAGAGCCATCAACTAATACAAGATCAAAACAGATCAGAAAAGTGATTGTATATGAGTGTGACTGATGAACATATGGTGAAGACAAAACATTGAACGATCACTGTATTTCAAGTTTTCATTATGTTACTAAGCATACATTGAACAAGGCAGTCTGTTACTGTGCACATCAAACAAAGTCAACCCATGCTAAGCTAGTGTATTATGTGTTCCTTTTTCACCAAGAGTCAGCACACTTGCTTTGAAATTGGTAAATTATGGTATTCAAATGTCTTTGCAAACATTAGGTAAAATCTCCCAGATATCGGAAAAAAGGGGGTGTTTTTCGCAGTGATTTTCTCCCAGATTTTCCCAAAAAAGGGGTGTTTTTCAGAGAAAAATTCTGGGAAAAGGGGTACATTTCAAACTCTGCTAACGAGCGTGGGTACCCACCCATCCAGAGACTGCCACCGCCGAGTTCCGGCGAGGGGTTTGCCCGCTGAGCACGCGTGCATCCATTCATTGTGAATGAATTTGATATTCTGGTTCAATCACAATCACTGAGAAATGCACCAATCAAAACGCAGGAACGACTGTTCCTTTCCAAAAACGATGACAAATCTTATCAACATGATAGATTTGTTATGTCATCAAACTTACAGTAACTTGTTGCGTATGTTTATTTGCCCTCTTGGGCGTTGATGAGAAAGAAGGCAGATGTATCTGTCACTGAGTTACGTATTAGATAGGGTCATCGTGTTTCCTTGGAGTTCTATTGAATCTACAAAGTGACGCATCTGTCTTAACCTTCTGAACCATCTACAGATACCGGTCGCAACTTTGACTGGAATTCATTTATTTTTTATTATACTACCCAATTGTTACGAGTAGTATAGCTGGACGCAATGGACCATCAAGCATATGTATGGTCGGCAATATATATATATATATATATATATATATATATATATATATATATATATATATATAATACACATTATATTTATATACATACATATATATACACATTATATTATATATATATATATATATATATATATATATATATATATATATATATATATATATATATATATATATATATATATATATATATACAAATTATGCCGACTAAAAAGTAACGATATCACTTATAATTTTCATTCATCCTGCAATCGTCAGAATTAAAGTATCCTTTAAGCCCCATACTCTTATCAATATGGTCCGGACGTACCATTGTACTGCTATTCTTGATTCTAGGTGGTGCTGAAATTTGATAGATAACATTTGCTTTGGTGGCGACATTTTGAAACGTACACTAGTACATCATAACATCACAATTAGAGCAGTACTCAGCAAATGAGATTAACGAACAAATTTGAATAACTTCATCGTTCAAATTCGAAAAACAAATATTTTACATCATGATACCATTGCATAATTCCACTAATTGACACAATTTTTCTCACGTTTCAGATTTTGAGTTCGAGAGAAAATGGCTACTGACATTCCTCTCGGTCCCGTCACAAAACAACCAATCAGTGCGAACCAGGGTCAGGTACGAGGATGAATCTAACTTTGCATATCATAACAAATGATTCCCGAACGAGGATTTTGATACACTTTTACTTCGACTATGCAACTTCTCAGTCCGTAAAATTTAACGGAAACCTTCTCCGCGTGCAGCTTATATGCATTAGTAAATATAGTTAGGGAATGTACTTGTTTAAACTCTGAACCCGAATTTTCACAGCCAAGTTGTATAGCATAATTTGATTTTAATGATTGACTTCTGCTTTTAATTTTATTATCGTTTTTTTAAAGGCAAAGTAAAACTTATTGACAAATAATTACTTTGATAGTAGAATATGTCTACCATCAACATGGAGCGTCATGTCTATATAACTGTCAATATAGGTAAATCAAACGAAATATGTACAAACTTTAAGATTTTTTTAAAAACAAAGTGAAAATAACATATCCCGTCAATAGTGCAGTTTCACTGTCAAAATGAAAACGAGTTCAAAGCACATCCTTTTACACCAAGTCTCATAGAATCCGAAACTTTACCTGTAAAATCAACGTTGTTTTCATCTGACGAAAGATGTACAAAGTTTTCAACCGTGAGAACAAGTAGAATTTCAAGTGTTTCTGCTTTTAACCCACTTTACTACTTATTTACATAGCTTTGCTTGGGATATCTAATCTGTTACATAGGCGTATTAGTTTTTGAGCTTATTCTTTCACTGTGTCGTCCCCGCCTTCAGATAGTGATTCCTCAGAAATACCTGCCTCAACGGCAGTGGTCCACCAAGCTGGTAGGCGATTGCTGTACTGATAAAGGCCTGTGTAAGTACCCTCGGTTACATGCAATGTACGTGACATGTACATGCAATGTACATGCAATGTACGTGACATGTACATGTAATGTACATGACATGTAATGCAATGTACGTGACATGCGACACCACATTGCCAACACTATGATAACGAGTTCGAGTGTGGTGTACCTTTCATGTCATCTGTTAAACTTTTTGGTGATATTTTCTTCATATCTTCCCCTTTCATTCGAAAATTTCATAATTTTGTGCGGAGTTCACTGATGAACTTACGCAATGCTGTAAATGGACCCGTAAAACGGACCCAGTACGCTTGAAGACATTTGAGTCTGTGTTCACTATTTTAGTGTGGTTTTTTTTTCAAAACGAGGTAATGGCAATCATTTGCTGGTTACAGCACAGTACAACTAACTCCAGTACTCCGCCAGTATAATTAATGCATGCTTGACCCTGACGGGAATTACACGTACAAAAAAGTCACTCTTTCCTATTGTCATAATTCTAATAGGTTGCAAAACCTTCTGCTGCCCATGCTGTGTGGTGCACCGAATAGCTCTGCAGGTGGGAGAGACAGAAAATGCATGCCTGCTGGCATACTGCGTTCAAGGAAACATTTGGCCGTTACGAACAAAGCTAAGGACGATGGTCAACATCGAGGTAAGGTTGTTCATATATTTTTACATACATTTTGCATACATTTTACATACATTTTTACATACATACATACATTTTTACATACATTTTTACATACATACATTTTTACATACATATATTACATACATACATACATACATACATACATACATACATACATACATACACACACACACACACACACACACACACACACATACATACATACATACATACATACATACATACATACATACATACATACATACATACATGTATACTACATACATACATAGATACATACATACATACATACATGTACATAACATACATGAATACATGCAATCGGTATTAATATTCCATGTCGTGTGGTTAGAAAACTCTTGGACGACGTTCGTTCACTTTTTTCACAAAATGTTCAACATTTGTTCCCCAGGGAAGTATCTGCGACGACTGTGTGTCTTCATGTTTCTGTGGCTACTGTGTTGCATGCCAGCTATCTAAGGAGGCCGATCTTCTGGAAAAGGAAGGAATCTTGGATTTCACCGCGAAAGCGTAGACGATACAGCTGTACCAGAAACCAGTACTCCCAATTAATCATCTTTGCAGTTGGATGTTTTAAAAACCTTGAAGACCAAATTCACTCTTTCCATATTTTTAAACAAAATGATGTATCTCATGACCCTTTTGGCCCAACGATAAAATTTTCCAGTTAAGTGTATTCGAAAATGTAGGTATCGGTTGGTTTAGAATCCTTTTTTCCTGTAAATCGGCTTGTTGCATGAATATTTCCGCTTTTCCACTCTTACGGTAGATCTAAAATGCACATTGTTTATTGAACTTTCACTGTTACAGCTCCAGTCCTTGTGACTCTTTCCTTTAAATTGCTAATTTATCGTCGACAAAATTGTCATATGACTTCCATCTTTCCACGTCATGCGTTCGTAATTATAACGTGGAGAATCTCACCATAATCGATGTCCAAAACTTAATATGAGGTGGAACAGGGCTTTCAGTCAACGCCGAAATCTATACCTATAAAATATTTGGATAGAACTGTTAGTTCTTCTTACACACTAGACTGAAAGATTCATCGTTTGAGGGCGCTCTCTACTTGGGCTCTCGAAAGACGGATCTTTCTTTCAGTCTAATTACAAACAAATTGTGGTTTGGACCATGAGTTGAAGTGACTTGAAGTTGATTCACTCTGCCTCTATATCAGACAAATCAATCAATCTCGAATGCAGAAGCCTTGGACTCAATAGCTGTACATTGTGACAAAGCAGATAACATAGATAGTCAATGACCTTTAAAGGACATTCTTAAGCTTGATTCGTCATTTCTCTCTGTAACGAATCCCCGGTCGTTCAATGAGCTCTAACAGTATGCTCGGATTTGATATGTCACAAAGCGAACAAAATCCGACGAACATTATAAATCGCTCTCTCAAACCCTACCTATGTTTTGTATTACTTATATCAATAATATAGTATCCCAGAGTCGGTGTTTCTTGTAATGAGATGTAATAAATACTCACTTAATTCCCGACCACAAAACGATTGAATTTAATTCTCATCTAAAATTCTTATTTACGCAATTGTGTCTATGTGCGTCTGTTTGTGAGTGTGTGTGTGTGTTTGTGGGGGGGGATAGAGAACTTCGGGTACACTTCATGGCTAACCGAATTTTTTCTGTTGTATGGTGTGCTCACAAGATCCCGCAAATCGGTCGGCTACAGTTTTCCCCGTCGTTGTAGGGAAACTCTGTCGTAAAAACTAAAAATAAATAGAACGTACTTTCAGGACAGACCTAACCCACTTTCAATCCCCACACGTTCATTACTGCTTTTACTAAATTTACTATGTGGGTGTCAAATGTATCCTGTTTTAAATTTTATCAACAGTCGAGTGTCGATGCTCGGCGCTGCACTGAACAAGGCATTGCAAAGTGGTTGATCAGTTTGTCCACGAGTCTCTGAGTTTCATTTGTGTTTGCGTATTTCGTGTGCCATCAGACCTTATAACGAGTGTAAAAAAGCAAAAAACGTTCTTGTTTGAAGAAATGATTTGATATATATCTAAAAATATTGGTACTCCAGTGGTCTTTCAGTTTTGATACTTTAAGTGTACTCCAAGGAACGAGAGACTGTATTTAACAGAGCACGAAAATACTGGCGCATACATCAAATGTACATGCAACGGCTGATGGAGCTTCAATAGTGTGTTCGTTCCGGCACCTTTATTATTTATGGTTTGAACAAAGATTTACAAACAATTTTATCAATCTCAGGGTGTGATCTTTATACTGTTTGCTCCTGGGTAAAATAAATCTCGTATGAACGTCTCTTTGTGAACGCTCACAACTGATTTGTTACAGTTGGTGATTAAGCTTTATCTCAAGTGTTTGCAGCAACTGTTGCCGGCGACAAGACTGGTTGACTAACCAGTGAAGCGCCACCAGTGGTGCATTTTGTATTGCTTGCTGTTGACATGATCGCATACTGTATAACAACCAGAGCCAGTTCGTCTCCGTACACGCTGCATAGAACTTTAAGATAACTAAACATGTTACAGATAGAACTAGAGGTGCACCAAAGCCAAACCAAGGGGTATTGTAGTCAAGTAATCGTAAAACGGGTATGTTGGTCAAGAAATTTCGTACCGGACATGAAATTTTGGTGCGTATAAGTTTTCGAAGTTTTTTAATCCCCAATTTCAATATCAATGAAAATATTTGACCGGCTGGACAAAACTGGCAAATGAGCATGTGTCATAATTTGAATTTAACTGACCGTAAACAATATATTTTTTCATGTTGTTTAAAGGGCCACGCATGCAAAATTCCGAGCAAAAATATATATGGAGATGAATTGCTTTAGCGAGAATAAAAATGGAGGAGAGAGAACGTGCCCCAGGGTTGACAACAGATCGAGTAAATTATCAGTGTTAATGTTTCGACATAAGCAAATGGAAAAGTCAAATTTATTGAATTATTATTGTGTTGGCACGGGCGTTGTTTGGCCTTGTTATAAGATATCTTGAATCAGAATGCCTCGTTGTGATGCTACCGCGTTCGTCATCAAATTCAACTTGAAGTACACGTGACACAGCGTGACCATTCGAGAGTAGCTGTCAAAATATTGGCATAAAGGGCAAACACACGGAACCTGCCAAGGACTCTTTTTGGCACACGAGAGAGAGAGAGAGAGAGAGAGAGAGAGAGAGAGAGAGAGAGAGAGAGAACACACGGGTACATACTTACCCAAATACACATATTACAAGCGGACTCTGAGCTAATGATTGCATGCAGTGCCCTTTCGTGAATATCGAATCCGAACACAGAAAGCGCTTACTGATTATATGCAGAGACACTGTTTTAATTTTTGTTTATATTAAAGAAATAAAGTGTCTGTGGTGAATGTAATTGCGCCATTGGGCTACTTGCGATTGGTTTGGATTCATATAGAAATGGCGATTGGTTGTCGTTTATAAATGTTTGTATAATCTACCTGACCAGGCTATACAAATAACAGACTGCATTATCGCTATACAAACCATTGCCACCGAAATTACGTAAGGTATGTAAAACTTTTTAAATACTTTCACTGTGTACTGCAGTTTGGTACATACATTCTGCCGTGACCGTGTTGTTGTTTACTGTCGTTGACTGTGGCAAGTTCTTTCTCCCGTAGATTTCTGAAGACGGAGGTAAGTCGGGTGGGACCCAGAATGGAATGAGTATAGGTAATACGCATGATTTTCTCCGACTTTTGCAAAGTGTGGCTCTCACGGCAATGGTCATCATAATCAGGGCGTGTTTGGTAACAGTCTGCTGCTGGTACGGTCAGGAAGTCACAGACAATATTAAGGGACCGTTCTTTATATTGTTGTTTCCCTCGATATCAATGTCGTGAAATTATTCGTGTGTGTCTTCCGGAGACTGTGGTACATGTTCTCTTTACACCTTTCCTTTGCTACGGTCATTTGTTGAGTATGGCTTAGCCTTCAATTTCACTTTTGGCGTTGGAACAAATACGCTATCGTAAACGTCTGCACCCGTTACTCTGAAATAGACACTAAAACGGTGTGCTAGCGGGAAAAATGTCCCAAAATGGGATTTTTATCTTGATTTCAACAACACAGACTTGGCACAATTAGTCTCTGAATTAGTTCATTGTTGTCCTTTACGGAGACAGTTGGCAACGTTTTTGACATTTTGGCAATAAGGTTCGCCAAAAAAAATACTGGAATTAACAACGAGTGGTGGCCCAACCAAACCAACCCATGCTACAGAGATCACACCAATTGGATTCATACATCAATACATTACGTGTACTATTATTACTAGTCAAAGTGAGTGTAATTTTTCTGTGACAAAAGTAGCTATTCGTCGACAGTCTCGGTTCTCCTACATATAATGGGTTTAAAGCTTTAACAAAACCAGGCTGACCCCATTTAACAATGCCACCGGCAAGGGCGGGGAGGGGGGGGTATTAGGCCTATAAAATGCTCGGACACGACGTAACTTGGGCCTTTTATCGAGGCAAGTCACTAGATATTGTCACTTTACCATAGGGACAGTAGCTTTAACTCATGAAGATTTCAAAGTTTTGCAGTAATTTCGTTCTGCCCATCAACTAGTTTCTTGTTTGGCCCTCTAAAATCATGTTAAAATACCCAGTATCTGGATTGCCAACACAGCCTGTACGTGCACAGCCATTGTTATTGCCGAAAAGTGACATAAGGTAGGACGCGCCTCGGGGACAGAAATTCGGGCTTTCAAATTTTATCAATTCTTTTCTGATCTACCACTTGTGGGGGCTCAGTTTGAAGCTCTCGATGAAAGAAAAGTTTTTACCATCTTAGTTTTCCGAAAATCGAAAGTTTTATTTTTCCCCATAGAGTTAACTCAGGGATGGCGGCCATTTTTAATTTCAAATATCGGGAAATTTCAAGTAATTTGTCTCTCTAGTATCAAAGTTCGCACGGTGACCCCTGATTTTCATTCTTACTTTGGTAAGAGAATGGCCGAAAGTTTCATTGAGGAAAGTTTGGGCAAAAGTTTAAGTCTTTCACTTTCGAGGCCCATATTACCTTAATATCGTAACATCTTGCAACACATTGCTGGCAATCTACGTATCCTAAGTAAAATAATTTAACTGATATGATTCTCATTAAAAAACAATATGGTAGCTGTGATTAGACAGTTGCCAGACAGGTTTCTGGGATTAACGGCATGGCATGCTACCACAACTAACTGTGGAGTAATTATTTATAATCAGGGAGGTGTGAGGTAAGTTAAGTACTGTTCTGTTAAAAAGCGAATTTAACTGTTACGAAACTAGGACTAGTGCGAACAAAAGAATGTTGTGATTGTGTTTCGTCAATGAGAACTGGCGGGTCTTCACAAACGCTTGGACGGAAATATTTTGACTTACCGTAAATACATAATGTATGTATTAAACACGCATCCATAGTGTTATTGAAAAAATGAGAGTCGTTTTCCGTCGAGTCATTACCGACCGAGCAATCGATTGTTTTTTCATATTCTAGCCTCACTGAGACTTGAAAAAATTACACAAAGTATATCCACTGCTGTCAAGCTAACAGCATGAACCGTGACCCGAACAGCCCTTTGGTTATTGACTTGAACATGAGAGAAACAGTGTGTCTCGCTTTCACCTCCACATTCGGCAACAACCGCGTCAGACTAACAACCAACTTATAGCCCTGTGCATATGGGCGGCAGGTACCATGCATGTGAAAAATAATTAAATTCCTTCCAATTGAGCAAACAATGGGAATACCATTCCGACTCAAGGTAATAGCAAGGTATTAAGGAATATTTTATTCTGCCTGCTCCTTAATGAGTGTTGTTTTGAAGTTTGCCATCATTGCTGCCGGACTTCGATACAACTATTGAGGTACCTCCGTGATCGATAAGACTTGAGACCACATAAATTTGAACTTGGTTTCATAGATATACAATAAAGTGTGCGGTGGACAGGTGCGCCATCAGAGACGTTGCAGTTTAGTGCAAGTGTACTCAATGAACTTGAGGGTGGGCGGGACACGGATCCAGTGCTTCCAAAACTTTCATTAAAAACCAATATGTTCCACCATTGAGGCATAAAGAAATCGTTTTCTCCTCGACTGTTGTAAAATTATTTTTGCAAACCCTTTGCGAACCCGGTACGACTCTGTGAAGGTAAGGTAAACACCTACCTGGGGAAATGGTCATTCAAGTTGTTTTGTTGATGCGGCACAGTCCCTCTATCCACCTGTGGATGCCGGTACAGTCCCTCCACCCACCGGTGGCTGGAGGAACTGTGTGCAGGTTAAAGGTCACCAATTTCGTAGACAGGCGCGAGTCCCCGGGCGCTTTAACATAACAGTCATTAACATAACAGTTATTTGTACTGTTATGCAAATTGATCGTTACGCTATCAGAAATCCCTTGAGAGAACCGTGACACTGCCCTGGTTATTGAACCACGGTCCCTACACAGGGGGACCGTGATTTAACTACATGTAAAATTTAAAAAATATGGAGGGTTTCCTTTTGTAGATAATGAATGATAACAATATAAAAAGTGTATAGTAGCCTTTTGTAGATAATGAATGATAAAATGATAAAATAGCCGAATGCCTTGATCCAAAGATATTTTGTACATTTCTGTAGATACTCCTGCCGACCTTGGGGTTCTAGGTTCAGTTTATGTAATGAAACGCAGAGTGCAGCCGTGTCGAGAAAATGTAATGTTATTTAACGCGCAGTTAATTGAAATTTAAGGGGTTGGTCAGGATCTGGCTGCCTCCTCCCGAAGATGAAATTTTTAATCTTATAAAAAGTCAGCTGTATGATTAATTAGAAACAAATCAAACTTCATATGAGAGTCATTGTCAGTAAATACAGCAGCGCATTATTATTGAATACCTGACATTGCATTTTGAAGGTACCCGTCTGCTTCCACCGAAGTTGGCGCTGTTCTACAGTATGAAATACCTCTATTAAAGTAGAAGGACAGATTCATTTTAAAAAATACGATTTTCAAGAAATACATTAACATATCATACAATATTATATATAGAAAAGGGTGGTCCTAATAGTAACTTGTTAAAATCTGCGCAATATTAATTACCATGAAGTCATGTCAGCCTTGAAGTTTAATTGGTGAATGGAAAATGAAATGTACACAACAGGTCTGCTATAAACACTCCCCGAAGTGCGCCAGATACTGAAACCGTGTAATGGCGTTTATGGCAGGTGTAATGCATTCAGTGCAATTGTGGGCTGATAGGATATAAAAGTTGCGCTCTCGTATGATAAAAAAAATCGCAATGACTTCCCTGTTGAGCATTTGCAAAGCAATGAGTGGCCTCACAGATCCACCAACCTCAGGAGTGAGAGCCGACCATTTTCGTAAAAGTACATCCACTTGCTGTGCCAAATGGTTTGGACGGCCCTTCTATCAACACGCGTGAAATTTGTCAGTGTGAGTGGCTTAAAGGTAGTACGTGCCGCGGTTTTGAAAGACGTAAACTTTTGCTCCAACTTTCTGGAAAGAAATACTGTAAGCCATACTTTTGCAAAATCAAGAATAAAAATCAGGGGTCATCACGCAAAATTTTGTACAAGAAACACAAATCATCCAATACTTCTCGACACTTAAATTTAAAATGGCCGCCCTGCCCGAGTCAACTCTATGGGGAGAAATAAATTTTCAATTTTTCTCATTAACACGAGCAGGTGAAAATTGTATTGCTCCATGTGCATCAAAATGAGCCCACACTAGAGGTAGACTAAAATGAGGGTCCGTATATCTGTCTCCGAGGCGAATTCTATCTGAGGCTGTAACATCAGTTTGCCGATTGCAGAATTCGCTCCCGTTCATTTATTTTGAGTCTTGCGCAAACCTTCATTCAGAGTTAGGTTAAAAATGAGACTAGTCTAAAATTAAATTTTAAGAGTATTGAAAGAGTAAGAGTATTAAACAACATTTCAGGTGACACGGATAGATTCAATATTGACATGACCGATATGTCGAGAAGTTTTAGTGACCCGTCGCGCCAAAAAAAAGTTCGCTTCAGGTTAACGATGTGCAGAAATTCACATACTTTATGGTGTATGCGTGTCACATCTTTAATCGGATAATTGAAACATTTGCACAGTAAGCCGTACTCATTACAATACTTCCAACCACCCCCCCCCCCTCCGAACAGGTGGAAGTGCGAAAATTCGAAATCCTAATAAACATGCATTTTAGTGCGAATTTGCACACTATGATCGAAATACCGTCGACCCCTCCTCCTGTTAACGCAATAAGTTTGGTTTGTTCTGCACATGTATCTATCATCTACGGCCAAGTAAAACTGCAGTGTGCGGCTGATCTTTTTACATGTGACTTTTACTGTTGCGATCAGAACATTGCTACATGGGAAGGCAGTACATATTTCCTCATTCTTTTGGTAGTTCATCCTTTCCTAACTCTTTTGGTAGATGATGGTAGGAAGAAAATAAAAAGCGGTTGAGTGTGAACGAAACAGTCCACCTTCCGCCAAAGGAGTCCGGGGCGAGGAATAAAGTAGTTTGGGAAACTCTCTGCTCTCATTGTCCGGCTTCTCATTGACGGAAATGTACCTATCATTGTCGTAGGACCAAACCCATAATACTCCATACGGCATTTTTTTGAAGAATCTGTAATGTTTGTTGCTATCCCATAATATGCAGTTGCACTGACGAGGCAGCCTTTCTACCGGGGGAAATTGTTCTGCTTCAAAGTGGGTAACATTAACAAATTACAAAAAAATCGCCCGCACTTCTGTCTAACCAAGAAACGTGGTGCTTCTTAACGATAAGGACTAATATTTAAAGCCTAGCACAACTTTAAAAAACACTTATGATTTTCCTTTTTCTTTTTTTCCCAAATACTTCAGGTTTCTTTTTGTATTTTTGGTAAAGAAATAGATGCTTGCCATGTCGGGTGTAATCCTGACATCGCAACCAGAGAGTATTAACACTGGTAAGGTGAGTGAACGACACGATCTCATAAACAACCGATACAACATACTGACCTGTTGTGATTACCTCAGCGTTGAAAGAGCTTTGTACTTGAGCGAACTCTGCCTCAGGGCGAAGTAAGCGTCCTTCGCATGATTGGCACTCGTTGAAATTCCTCACGGACAACACACGTACAATGGCAATACGAGCAGCCCGCATCGCAATGTAGTCAGAAAGATGATTTTGTCTGTAACTGACTATCTTCTTGCTTGTTCGCCAGCAATATCGTTTAGGATAAAACCCTATGTGTATATAGGGTCAGTAATTGTCGTAATTGAGCTGAGATCTTGCCAGCAATTGGTCATCGGCAATTTCAAAACAGCAAAACAATTCTGAAATACTTTATCTTTACCTGGCCGTATTCAAGAAAATATTAAAAATCTTTGGGCAACCCGTGCTTCGATTGTCTGGTCTGACTGATCATCCCTTCGCAATAGGTTGAAACAAAACAAATAATGCTGTACTGGGACCAATCGGTTTTGACTTCCTTTGTACGGCCTTTTCAAATTCTAATTTTGGAATACCGACACTGAGTTTGAAATCGACAATAGTTTGAATCATCGCTCATTCAAGTTACTCCCTTAATGCTGGTATAGAGTGCCATGTTCAATTGATTCTCAGAAAACTTCTTGTCTAAGTCCCCTTTTCTTTTTAATTATGCTCGAACATTTGCCAGGTTACGTCATAGTAACGTTCATTCTTTCTTGACGTTTCCCCCAGATCATTATTCCACAGAAGTACCTGCCAAAACGAGAGTGGTCAAGTAAGCTTGTAGATGATGCCTGTACTGATAAGGCTCTGTGTAAGTAGCTGTATCAAATTCCTATACACTTCTCAGTTGATAATGGTATAGGCAATTAGATATTTTTGAAGATGGGGTCTAACTTAAAAAATATTTGCAGAGCACAGATTACCTAGAATTTTTTTTAAGGAATGATGATTTTTGTAAAAAATATTCATATTTGGTACACCGAAAACAATGTGTGGATTCAAGTTTATTGTAGAGTTGACCTCCATGTTGAAATTGACCTTCGTAATGCTGTGTGTGTAAAACAAAAAGTGGTGTAAATTTGGAAAGCGGAAATTTAAATGCGTGTCTACATTTTGACCACCATCTCATCTCAACATGGCCAATTCCTAAAAAACAGACGTAAGCGACGACGTTCAAGACCTGGCTGTAGAGGGCGTCCTGCGTGACGCCCAAATATGCTTTCCTCTAAACCTGCAATCTACCTCCATTGCCTCAAAACCTACAATCTCTTCCTCGCAAAACTATATTTGGATCCATATATATATATATATATATATATATATATATATATATATATATATATATATATATATATATATATATATATATATATATATATATATTATATACTTCTTACAACCAAGACATAGCGAATTCCACTCAAGTTATAGGAAATAAATTTAACTTTATTGGATCTCATTCAATTGAGACTGGCTTTTGGGATATTTGGGATATTCCGAATGCAAAGAGTCGTAAACTTCTTCTTTGATGTGCTTATACAGGTATGAGTGCCGTCTGTATGCCTTGTTGCATGGTGGAGAAGATAGCTCGGCAAGTGGGAGAGACTGAAAATGTATGCTTTTTTGCATACTGTCTTCAGTTCAATATTTGGCCATTACGGACTAAACTGAGGACCATGGTCAACATTGAGGTGAGTGACGAGTGCACGTGCCCCGTGATAATCCCTCAATCCACAGTCGCATGTGGTTTGGTGCACAGGGGCGGACGGCTGGGCCTCTGACGTGGAACCTTTTCATTTCTTCAGAGGGGGCCGATCACCGTCTAGCTTAAACCACAAGCTTCTGTGTCTCAATCCATTCGATTGTCGTGGTGTTGGGACGCACACGCATCGAGTTGCAAACGAGTGAAATGCGCGCTTTACCCAAGGCCACTGGGCTCGGTCACTGTGTTTTTGAAAAAAAATTCGGGCGAAAAATCATAAAATACGCAATGTTTTAGTGGTGTTAGTAGAACGAACACGTTGCCAATGACTGATAGCCTTGATAGTGGTGTGATCGTGTAGTGCAGTTCAAACCATTGTATCGTATGCGTGTGTCCAAGCACAGCCTGGAGGGACGATGGTCCAAGCAAGGCAAGTGCCAGACACAGTGCATACTCCTCTCCTCTACTTATAACACAACAGGGATCCAGAAGTCCGGTTGTTGTTGTTTTTATTGTTGTTTATGTTTATTAGTCGTATTGTTGTTTATCAATAAAATTCAATGAACATAACTGTTGTGTTCTTGTTGTTTCAAACGTAATGTAGATGTCATAAGAAACACTACAAGGACGCTATCATTATTTGACCCGATGCAACTCTTTCCAAACGAACACTCTCCATGACTAATAAACATAAAAAACAATAACAACAACAACAACAACAACAACAACAACGAAAACCAGACTTCTGGGTACCCTGTGATAATACCGAGAGAAAGTGAAAGAAAAATTCCGTTAAATCATAAACAGACTGAAGACGTTTGATCATCTCATTCATTTCGTGATTAGGGAGCTTTTAGTCATTACGGGGGTGGGCCACGGGTGCTTGGAGTTGCCAATGTAGTATGCATAGGCACCTGTGGGATGGGACGGAGGAAATGTGGATAGTCAATCGTGTTAAAGGTGACCCTATCCCCAATTACCCAAACCTAAAATGTGATCCTCCTTCTCTTCCAATTTGTAAAACATAACCCTCCCCTGTACTCAGTTTGATGTATGACCTTACCAGAACCGCTTCTTCCCAGAGACTCCTGTGTTCACCCCGTTTTCATTATCCTTCGTTTGTGCCCTTGTTATTCAGTTACTCTTTTGAATTGTCCTTGTTCTGCATAATAGGTCTTTCTTGTACCAATACGACAAACCTACATATGGAGCACGCGCTACCAGTTTATATGAAAGCTCCCATAATACACAACTGAAACACGCTCGTACAAAGAAGTGTTTGCAGCGACCATGCCATCACTTGCAAGTAAAATAGATTAATAATATTAAAAATTCAAAGATATAATGTAACTGACTGGTGCTTTAAGCGTTTACTAGGAATTTTTCTCGCTTTATGTGTCAGAGTATTACGCCGTCGCGCTGCGTAAAAAGACGCCATTCCATACCAAAAATCGTCCTCCTATCCCCTGGTCCATCTCTATTACTCACGTGCAATGATATGACTTTTTTGCAGGGAAGTTTATGTGACGACTGGGTCAGCTCTACCTGCTGTGGCTTCTGCGCTCTGTGCCAGATGGCCAAGGAAGCTGATCTGTTGGAACAGGAAGGAATTCTGGATTTCAACGCCGACCGAGCCCTAGCCCAAATCGAAATGTCTGCCCTCTGATAATAACGTGTGTTCTTGTTCAGAATATAGCACGCAATGTATATGAAAAACGTCGGTGATTCTCCTGACGGTCGTACGGTACATCGCAAGCCCTACTTGTACATTATTTCCCAGTCTCCCTTTCTCATTGCAGTACGTTGTCCATTAATTAATTAATTAATTAATGTAAAGGAAACTGCTCTTATCATAGTATGGTAAATTTGTCGCATTGTCCTTTTCTGGGTCGTTTTTGTGCAAGAGACGCGATTTATTACATCGCAAAAATTAGCTGACGTTAACACAAAACTTTCTCAATATACAGGTATGATATTATTTCTAATTCTTTCAAAGTTTATTTCCGAACTGCAAGACGGCAAGATATTGTACAAGACATACCTGTGAAACGTATTGAGGAGTGTTCGCTGTATAAACTTTCCTAAATAAAGTCATCTGAATAAACAAGTGCTGCTGTGTTGGTCAGTATGTATGTATGTATGTATGTATGTATGCAGGGGTTTCATTAAGAGCCGGCAGCCGGCGAAATTGACCGGTTACTCTCACGATTTCGCCGGCTACTTTTTCGGAAAATTTGAACTCTTTCATCGCTGAAATATTTTTTACCTTCTGAAATGATACGGACAAGTTTCACAAACTGTGTAGTCAAACTTTGCAACGGCTTTTATGTGAAACAAAATTTAGAAGACGAGCGACTACTACGATCGCCTTGTACTACGATGCAGCACGGTCTTGCGTATACTACCTTAATAAAATCAGAATAGCAACGGACGATTCTATTGGCTACCTGAATTGCTGATCCCGATGTGGTGACCTTTATATACGCCGATGAAAACGTGCGTACTACACCTGTCGGCTGTCATTAGCTCAATTCAAAATGGTCGATGAACAAATGAAGACGGAAGCGATCGCAAGGTCAAGCTTCTCTGTATGAAGTGGGCCAAGAAACAAGAGAAGGATAATTACGTGGATTTAAACTGTTTTCGAAGACAATGACTTGATTTTTTTCTCACGAAAAAACTTCCCGATTGCAGTTCGAATTTAAGTAAGCCGCCGTGCGTTGCACCGTGGTAGGCGTAAATGTCAAGGTATATAACCAGCTGGACGTATTATATGTACTGCTTTTCGGTCTATCGACGCCAATAAAAACGTCACCCAGAGAGTGCTTAAAATACGATCGGACCTCTAAAATTCACTTCAAAAGCGATCGTCACGTTAAATCCAAATGTGAGCTTCTGAACGTACAAATTTTCATATCCTATATCAAGGTTCTTACTTTGCATACCCATATAGTCAAATAACCTTGAGGGTCTTTGTTTCTATTTACGAAATATATGGTAATGATTGTCATTTTTTACCGTTATTGATAAATAAATTATCCCTTTTACCTCCCCAGTGGTATAAAAGTTCTTCATCTACAGATTGCCATACCGAACATCAGGGTTCTTACAATAATTTTTAAAGCATTACATTATTTTAATGAAAATTTTCTCGTTTACTGTGCTTAAAATATATGTGTTTCATCCAGGATGGCATCAACAAGGGGATTTTCCACTTTAATAGAAAATTTCGGGGATTTCACCAGTCATGTGTTCTACTTGTACCTCTACGGTGTGACTGGCACCATTTCATTGGGGGGAGTGGTCCGCCTTGACAATTAATTGGGGTGCCAACATTTCAACAGAGGGACATCCCCTAACCGCCTGTCTAGATGTAACACTGTATAATATCATCTACATATCAAATTTATATCATTAATAACTAGTGAATTATTATGGTTTACCTCCTAAAAGCATAGAGGCTCTAAAGACTTCAGTTTTCTTTGTTCAAAATATCGTCAACATTACCACATTTTATTATTTGTAATAATGAATTATCATATTTAGGCCTAATCTCCCAGGTAAAATGGCTTTTATGATATGAACACAAATTGCC
Source organism: Ptychodera flava (assembly GCF_041260155.1). Lineage (NCBI taxonomy): Eukaryota > Metazoa > Hemichordata > Enteropneusta > Ptychoderidae > Ptychodera > Ptychodera flava. The sequence goes on along the minus strand of NC_091938.1, from coordinate 26,015,616 downwards.
CTGGAACACTGCTGACAATTCTCTAAAAATACTAGAAATTCATGTGACTGTGAGCTGTAAAAAGTGAATTTTAACTCATTTTTCAGGGTTTCCGGCCTTCGGACCCTCCCCCACGACGACCGCTTTGTGGTCATGGCAGCTGTAAGCCGCCTACTTTTTCATTCTTGCCCCCTACTTCAGAACTTAATGAAACCCTGACTGTATGTATGTATGTATGTATGTATGTATGTATGTATGTATGTATGTATGTATGTATGTATGTATGTATGTATGTATGTATGTATGTATGTATGTACGTATGTATGTATGTATGTATGTATGTATGTATGTATGTATGTATGTATGTAGTATGTATGTATGTATGTATGTATGTATGTATGTATGTATGTATGTATGTATGTATGTATGTATGTATGTATGTATGTATGTATGGATGGTATGGATGTATGTATGGATGGATGTGGTGTGTGTGTGTCCGTGTGTGTGTGTGGTATTCATAAATCTATCCATAGAGAAAGATAGATAGAGTGGCAACGGGTATTGTTTAAGGCGTGAAGCGGTTACGTAACCCATCCATGTTCGCCTCGCCTCAGGTTGCTCTCACCTCTCTTTTCCGAAGAGTGCCGACCATGAATCCTTCGGTAATTTTCGGATTTTCGCCAATTGTTAAGCGAAAGTATGTTCGGCAAAGTTTGTGTTGTTGTTGTCGTGTGGTGCTGAGCAGAATTGACGTGCTGGCGAAAATGGGAGTGTTTTGAGCTTCAGGAAAATGAGTTTTACCGTTTTAAAAATTCCTCTCATATTTTTATGAATATATAATGAGTGTGTTTGAACCAAATTTGAAAGTCTTTTATCGATACTGTCTGTTTTACTCAATGGTTTACGGTCAGTCATACCGTCTTTTACACGTGCGTCAAGGAAGGACATGTTTATGAAACTGCTGGCGTGTTATGTTTTGATTGGCGTGAAGCAGTGTTTTTGGGTTGAGAGTTTCACAAGTAACTATGGTTGCTACGCGACTGGCAGTACGATGCCATCTCGTCGTATTTTTCGCATAATCTCGTGTAATTATCAACCACAAACAAAGCCTCCAAAAAGTTTAACACCTTTGAAGCTCATTTGAATATGAAAAGCCAATAGTCTACCGAGACGACAACGGAACAAAAGGCATGCAAGTGTTGCCACTCTGTCTATATGTTTCTCTGTGATCTATCTTATCGTATTTTTCTATTCTTTTTCATTCCATACCTTATCTGGCCCTATTTTTGCTTCCCCCTTGCATCGGACAATAGTTTGTGGAAAATGTTCTGACCAAAGAATAAATTTTTTTAGCATATATTGTGATAATAATAAAGTTCCTGTATGAGATCAGATCCGCTTCAACAAATAAACCATCCAAAGTTTAAAGTAATCGTACAAACCGACGTAAGAAATTTGAATAGAGAAATGTGCTATTAGATCAAAGTGACAACATCGGTTCCAATCATATACATATGCAAATTTGTCATCATTTTAATTTCAGAATGAGATCATCCCTTTAAATCTACAATTAAATTTTTAAAGTTACTGGACGAAAACTTTTAGTACAAATGATATCTTGCCCGAAATTGAGAAAATTTTGTCATAGCTGGCGGCGGTGAAGTCATCTCTACAAACATAAATACCATACTTGAATGCTTTTGGCAAAGTGGTTAACGACACTATGGTTGAATTTCATTTTACATGCAATTATCACCATCATTTCATTGAAGTTATCTCAATATTGAACTTACGGTAGTATACGCCTCGAAAATGAAACTTTCCTCACGGAATCTTTCAACCATTCTCTTTCAAAATCACGAATGAAAATTTGGGGTCACCGTGCAAATGTTGATACTAGAGAAACAAATTACCTAAGATTTACCGATATCTGAAATTCAAAATGGCCAGCAACCCTGTGTAAACTCTATGGAGAAAAATAAAATTTTCGATTTTCGAAAAAATGAGACGCTTAAAAGTTTTCTTACACCAAGAGTTTTAAAATGAACCCCTACAAGTGGTAGATTAGAAAAAGAATTGTAAAAGTTGGGAGTCCGAATATCTGTCCCCGAGGCGCGTTCTATACACTTTAAATTTGGAAGCTGTTTGACAATTGGAATAGTAAAAATATGACGTTTCCTTTCACTATTAATTAATCAATTTAGCAACCCGGGATGAAGTAATCATCAATAAACTTTACACAAAATTTTCATAAATTCACGGCAGCAGTAATCAAGATATCCACAAAATATGCAAATTGATAATAAATTATGCGAAGCTTGCTACCTGAATTCAAGATCTTCGTAACTGCACCTGTCCACGATCTTGTTGTTGAATGTGATCACATGTTTTGGAAAAATCGCTTCCTCAAATTAGACCGATAGGCATACAGACAGAATAGACACACAGGTTAACAGACAGGCAGAGATCGAGATGCGGCATCGCTTCCCGCGTCTCAATACGGCAGCTAATCACAGTAAAACACACAAAACGAAAATGAAAATTGCAGTGAGGAACATTTTGATGCAGCCGGCGACGAAAAAGGTTAGCATACGAAATTATAAAATTTATTGCAAATCAATGAATTTTAAACATCTCCAAAAATCATTCGACAATAATACAGCACCTCTCTTTGAAAAAAGAATAACAGCCGCCATCGTGATATTTCTGTGTCAAGGAAAAAAGGATGAAAGTGAACAAGCGGTCAAAAACTACATAACTCTGAACCAATTGGAATCGATAGTCTGTACTTAATTACATTAAGTGTGAAACGACCACTTACAGTGCAAGTGATGAGATGAAAATATGAAACTAAATGTTAAGAAAACATCATGTACTTTTCAATTATTGATTTTCTCGGTCAAAATCATATTTAAACAAAGCAATATCAATCTTGACGAAAACAGATTAACAAAACAAAAGTACTGAACTACATTTACGCAGAAAAATAAATTCTCTCCCTCTCACTTGAAAATCACGATTGGCAGTAAAGCTTGGCTTCCCGTCCACCGAGGAAATAATGTCTCTAAGAGCTTGCCTGTGAAGCTGATGATTGTGAACGTATCATGTTGGATAATGTGAATCTACTGCCATTCCATTGATTGTGAATATTTACAATGAAAAAAAACATTTCATAATCTCAAAATCGAAATTTACAACGGAACAATTAAGTAGAGTAACAGTGATTTTTTACAGGACATTAAGTTCTATTTCCTTTGACTGGTCTCTGCTTGTAAAATTTCATCATAATGAGAGTGTCGTTTGTGAGAGTGAAAAAAAATCGAAACAGTTTTTACAGCATGGTATAAAGATACAGGATAAAAATTTTCATAATACTTTTTCCTATTTCGCTGCTTTATACCGGACACAATGTGCTCTTGATAGGTCCATCGCCTTTGAAGAGTTTTTTTGCAGATTTTGTAAAGAAAAGTCAAATCAAAAAAATGCCTGAGCTTTACTGAGCATGCTCTCTTCTCTGCAAGAAATCTCGCGAGACCAAAAGTTAAGCATAGTGAACACAGAACAACCCAGCGATATTATCATACTTGTTCGTTTAAAAGCGGAATTTTTGAGATTTCAGCAAAAAGCGTGCTCAAACGATCTCTCCATCTTCACAGTTTCGTTTGTTTTGTGGAATAGTATTGCTCTTTTATCACTGACTTTCCTTGCCTGACCGTTGAGTTTGACAAAAGGTACTCAAAGGAAATCGTTCTTTTTCTGAACAAAATCAAATTCGACTAGGAGTTTACTTCAAAGTTTTAACTGCTCCTGAGAATTTCGAGACTGGGTAGATTTTAAAAACAAATCTATTTTTCTCCCAACCTGTTCATAGCTTCCTGTCTTTATTTGATTCCATGAACTCGAATCGCCATCATGTTCTTGGAAGATAAGTCCATGATGATGTTCGTTTTCCTGAGGTATTCTCAACTGCATGCAGTGTATTTTTTTCTCCTTTTACGCAAATTACCGACCAAAAGTAGTCGTCGAACTGTATTGAAATAGTTTTGCTTTACTGTCACTTGGTCACTTGCTTCTATCCACAAGTGCATGGCGGAGACGTGTGCGCCATGTGGAACATCAGTAGTACTAAACACCTCTGGGGGCGCACTTTTTTGCGTGGTCCTCAATAAAAAGTAAACGAGTGACTATTACAAATTGTGTGAACATACAGAGAATGGTAGTTCTTTGGGTCAAAGAAAGCACTGAATATTGTCCATCATATTCCAATGATACAGCACACTTAGAAATCACCTGCGTTAACAGAATGGATTCATATCATAATGGCTCACATTCCCTACGTCATTTTAGACCATTTAACTCGGGGGAAATTTTCCAATAGTCTGACTCCGGAAAAAAAGTACAACATATTAACGTAATTTTGCGCATGTGCTACATGGACCACTCTTCTGAAATATCAAATATGTACATATAATTACAAGTCTAAAATCCAAATAGCTGAGGATTTAGTCCATGATGAAGCTCACTCGCCAGGTCACTCGTCACCAAATGTCTCCACAGTTGTGAATGAGGAATAAACAGGTCGCGTGGACGATGACGTCACTTCGGCTTACTCGAACTCTCGTATTCCTAATATGGCAAGTTGGGCTGAAACATTCTGGACAGCATGGGCGGGGCCGGTATACCCCCTTCTAACTTCAGGTAGTAGAGCCGGTGAAGACCCTGTTTACTGAGAGTGCGCAGTTCCGGGATGAGGGACAGCAGCTTTGACATGTAGTTGGTGCGGCCCTCTACGGCCGGGCAGTTGGCAATGTGATCCTGGAGGGCCTCGATGAGTTCCTCTTGGAGTCGCTCTACCTTCTTCGGTTCTTTCAAACCGTTACGTTCTGAAAGTAAATGAAAGGTATTAAAGTAAGTAAATTCATCAGCAAACATTCATAGACTTCATGGTATATGCACGGTTACTCTGTTCTTGGTGTCTGACATAACACATTTATCAAAGAACTTATTTCCATGACAAAAATCGAACGCAAAGAACCAATCACACCATCAACAGAACACACATGCCAATGCCATAACTTTCTATTACTGTACTGAGAAAAGTAGACCGACTGTCTGTTCCGCAGCTTTAAACAGAAGTACTTTGTCCTGGGAAATCTTTTTACAGGTAAATATTGCACGAGACTCCAGATTTGGTGGGATCCGTCGACACACGGAGGTACAATAATTCGCACCAGTAAGTTCGTGAATTGGCCACGTAAATGACGTAGTTTCCGAAGAGGTGGACTGCATTAAAAGGCCAATAATCTGTAACGTTTGATGGATTTTTTTATATTTTTTATCTCATCTCTTCTTAAAATACAGCTTCTTCTCCTCCTCTTACAATCATGTTGAACTGCCTTCTTTAACTTGACAATACATTTTGTTTTAACACGATTGGAAATATTTTGGGATAATAGGATATTGTAGTAATATTGGTTTATTCAGTAAATTTAAGCTCATCTACTCTTCTGTTTTTGCAATTCGCATATTTTTAGGGTAATCTGTAATATTGTAACTTTCAGCTATAGGGTACCCGACACTTTGATAAATTTGCACAATAAATAGATTTCTACCATTTCAAAATGACAGATCCTATTGTTTTCTTTGAAATTGTCATTATTGTTTTGTCCATTCCCCAATTTTGGGTAATTTGAGAAAATAGAGGGTCATGTCCAAGGTGGCCTTGAACAATAGAGAGGTCATGTCCAAGGTGGCCCTGAAAAATAGAGGGTGATGTCCAAGGTGGCCTGAAAAATAGAGGGTCATGTCCAAGGTGGCCTTGAAAAATAGAGGGTCATGTCCAAGGTGGCCTTGAAAAATAGAGGGTCATGTCCAAGGTGGCCTTGAAAATATAAGGTAGTGTTGTAATGAACAATTTTTAGACATTTTCAACTTTTCAATTTCAAGATATCTTTTTAATACAAAATTTTACCAGCTACTTGAACTCCTTGTATTTTTTAAGTAGATAGAATAAAAAAATACAATTTTAACTATTCTACTTTGCCTTATTGAGGTACTAACTTCAAAAGTATGAAATACCTTAGTTTCCTGAACATCTACCACGCAATGAAAATGACAGTTTAGCAAAATAGGAGAGTTCAAAATGTACTATCAGCAGTCAAACAAAGTAGTGGTTAAAACTGTTCGAAAAATCGCAATTTGACAACCGTGATATATCAAAAACAGGTAAAGGATCAAAATTTGTAAGATTCAAAACATTCTGCAGAATTATATGATAAGTACAGTTTGCAAAATTTTTGTTTATTTCACTGTATTTACATTTGCAAAACAAGCAAATTTGACTAGATTTAGTAAAAAGCAGTTAACTTTGTTGCCAAGTAGATTGAACAAAATTAAGAAATTTACCTTAGTCTGTAGCAACAAATTATGGTCTGGTGCCTTATTTTTCAATAATTTTTGACAAACTTTTCAAAATCCTATAAACCCAAATATTTCCAATCGTGTTTTTTGCATAATGCCCAATTTAGTATTGTTGACAACTGAATTCTACTCCGGACTTGAATCTATTTGCCTACAATAACATTTCACATCGGCAAATCGCTACTCTTTATAATAACAAAAATGCGCCAAAACGACATCACTGAGGAAATTCTCACCCGTCACGAGAGTTAAGGCCGTCAGACACGCGAATGATGAGATATCGATGTCCATTCGATGGATTACTTCGCAGAAAGCGATGATGTAGTCCAACCATTCGCCGAAGCCGAACACTGCCTGGCAGCGATGCAGGACCTTGCCGTTGCAGAACACGACGTGCTGTTCGCTTGGATGATATCTGGAAAGTGGACACATAAATGGGTGATATTGTGCACACAAACGTCACAGGTAAATGTGAAGTCGCAGCTGTGTATAAATCTGAAGAAACCCTACATGACGGGTTTGATTTTACCTCTTCGACCACTATTGCACCAGTCATACGATATTTCAGTTAATTTTAAATAAGTATAAATTTCCTAATAGCGATAAAAGCTACAAGCTCGTTTATTATGACAGAGGAAATAATTCGTCAGCCGTCGTCTATGTCGGGAATGGGGAACAGAATAAATGGTGTGAAGATTTGGCTCGTAAAACACACCTAGAAAATGTACATTTTTCACTGTAGTCCATCGAAAAAATCATTGGCCCAAGTCTTTTGAGAAATCACAAGAAAATAGGGTCACTAGACGCATTTTTAAGCTGGTGTTCTACTTTGTCTAAGATATACTGATTTGATCTTAAAATGGCAGCAATTTGTTTTACAAACTCTACGAAGAAAGTTTGAATAAAAAGTATCAAGAAATCCACCGGTTGTAAAGTTCTGTTTTTCAACTCCGAGAATGAGTATTACTCTGCCAAAGTCCTACATGTAGTCTGAGAGTAACCGTGACTGTGTAGTCAAGAACGGCCATCGATTCTCAAGTTAAACTCTGCCAGTCAAACTAACATATAAATTGCGGTGACATGTGAAATAGAGTCAGTTTACATAATTTGTGCGCAGACGAGTGAGAATGGGAGATTGGTGAACTTACCGATAAGCTATCCGCAAGACAAGAATTTCAAGTGAGGCAGTTTGAAATAGGAGAAATCTATCCTCTTCGGGCAGATTGTTCCAGCCGGGTATTTTTCCCGCCCAATTCTTGATATGGTGAAACGAGGCGCAGAGGTTGTCGTAGAATTGTTGAAGCCTGTCGTGCGGATCGTTCGGCTTCATGGCCATCATTGACATTTCGTACAAGTCAAATTCCGCCTCTGGTTCAATGGGAACTCTGAACTGTAAAAAATTCAAATGACGAACAAAATCAGATAAAATCTCATACATTGGCTAGAATAATGCGTTCCAGATAAAACGTCTTGTACGTCCGATCATCCAAACCCAGAAATAGTATATTCGAATTGGGGTGGTCGGCAATAGGTATACTCAATTCTCAGCCCCTGAAATCGCTTTTTGTAAGGCTTCACTGATGCATACAGCAACACTTAACCTCGATAGTTTGTAAACCTCCTGAAAGTGTAATTACGTCATTATTTGTGCCAAAAACTAATGGATTTAAATTACCGTGCATATCCTTCAGGTGTCTCACATGATAGGATACTTCGAAATGTACTTTTTATATACACATTGCTTACCATATGTACAACGGGGTACTGTACATGCTCTAAGCTAGTGGCAAAATGCTATGACATAGGCTGCAACTGTAGTATGAAACGAATATTATAGTCTAACAAGACCTATTTACCTGGCTGTAGTCCAAAGAAGACTTTGTCGGGCAAGTGTCCAGGAACGCCCTCACCAAGGCTGTAATCATGCTGACTGGCGATGGTGGAGATTTAGCTCTGGAACGAGTCTGGCGAGCTACCGCGCTTGGCAGTCGTCCTCTCCTTCCCTTCAGGCCATCTTTGCGAACGACTGTCGGATAAAAAAAATGACAATTTTAGTTGTATTCTGTCAGCGATTGTGGCTTATCGAGTCAAACTATGTCTGTCCTACGGCCATGATCTTGAGCTCTGGGATAGATACTCTAAGATTGCTATCGGAGAAAGAATTCCAAAATGTCGATGCGTTGGTTCTCTGCTAAGCCTCGGAGTTTTTCTAGTTGTCATTGTGAGAAACTTGGCGGAGTCATTTTCACTTTTTTCGACATTTGCTTGAAAACAAAATGTAGGAAGATAATTCAAATTGAAATTCGCGGTAGTAGTACTGTTGCCAAAGATCTCGTCTGTTGCAATTTTTGATCAGCCACTTTTCGCAAGTTAAGTTATAGCAATACAAACTATATCAAATATGAGGAACGACAATTATTCCATCCAGAAAAATTGTCATAAGGACATCTTTTTCACTTTTTCATTTACGACGCCAAGTTCTGCGAATACTTTCTTAATTATTATTATTATTATTATTATTATTTTTTTTTTTTTTTTTTTGGGGGGGGGGTAAAATTCAAGAAGGTCATAGTGTGCCTACCTTCTTTCATCATACCGACTTCTAAACATTTCTGATATCGGCAATATTGGCAGTGGTTCCTTCTTCTCTTGTCGATTTTACAGCGTTCTTTCCCCAGGCACATGTACCTCGAGTTTTTCTGGACTGTTCTCTGTGGAGAGAAAAGAGCACGTGCGATTTATAAGACAGGCGTCGAACGTGAGAGGGCGCGCCTGACGTAAAGTTTTGGTATTTTCTTCATTATTGTAGAATGTCCTACGGGGCAGGTATTCAGACTCTCAGAAATTTACTTTACTTTCCTTTATTTCGATCATGAGAAAAAATGTTACAAAAATTCCTTCAAGCATGTTCCGTCAAGACAAATTAGTATTTAAGTGAGTATGGACATCTACTTTAAACGTTACATGTGTCGTCGTACTGGACTCCTAATTATGAATTTCAGACCCCCTTACCCCAAACCATATACGTTTTTTATGAGTTAACAAAATGAATTGACTATGCAAACTTTCACTGAACTTCAAACGACCACCTACTTCACCCTATGCGGAACAGTTTTTGTCTCGAAACATTTGCACCACGCATTCGAAAAACAGGCGTAATGGTATTGAAAATGCATTTTGGCAACTCCATTCGTAAGTGACGTCAGTACCTCGCTGACTATAAAGAACTGAGAGTTGTGTTTATGCAAGAAGTGAAAACAAACACATTTTCCGGTAAATATTCGGAGTTTCGGGTATAATTTTATGGTGCATACATACCTTGAAGAAGCCTTTGCAGCCCTCACAGGCGGGGACCCCATAATGAAGGCATTGGGCATCGTCACCACACACAGCACAGGGAAGATTTTTGTCCTGTTTCGGTTTCTTCTTTTTCTTGTTGGTTCCGAGAATTTCGCTGACAGTGTAAGCCGATGAGAGTTGCCGTAGGCCAGGGTTTCCCTGCAGCTGTCTTGTGCTGCTCAGAATGGCAGCAACAGTTAGGTTACTCCTGGTCAGTTGGATTCTGTCCACAGAGAGCGAAGGGCCTGCATGCGTAACAGCGCCCCCAGCGGCGAGAGTTTGCTGTTGCTCGGCCGACTGGTCATTGACGGAACAACCCCCGGTCGGCAAGGTCACGCCCTGAGGTACAGGTTCTGAGTCATGAGTTGAAGCCTGGGCAAGTTTTGCGGCAGAGGTTAAAGTTTCCGATTTGATTTGGATTTGTCGTGAAGGAATTCCTGTTGCAAAGTCGTCACAAAGTCCAGCTTGCAAATCCGACGGCAGATGATCACTAGATGGAACTGTACGATTATCACTGTTGCAATGAGATTTATCCATCGCTGGCTTTATATCAAGTTCACTGTTACTATCGTATGTAACAATTGATGATGTCACAGAAGAGATGGTAAATGACTGGCACAATCTGCCGTCCCCTTCTGACGACCAAATCTGCTCAGAGTTCGACCCTGTGAAGAAAGTCTCATCGTCGAAGGAGCTCGTAGAGGGCGGTATAACTATTTCCGTGCGTGGCTCGCTGGACGCAAGTGATGTCCAGGTATTTTGGCTGAAGGTGGCAAAAATTTCATTAGCATTCTCTTGCTTGTTTTCTCCAAATGAAAAGCGGTCTTCAGCGTTAGCTTCGTCTATTTGCTGATCGGTAACGATCTCTAGCGAATCCGCGAAAGCGTCATCGGTGTTAAATGGCATGGGCACTGGCAAAGGTACATTGTTCGCCTGTAAGATATCGGCGATGTTTGCATCTCTTCCGAGCGAGATATCAGAAAGACCGTCCTCTGACGTGTACTGGATGTCGCCGAATGGTGATGCGGGCAGACTGGCCGGCAGCAGATCCAACACATCGGCATTGAACGATTCAAAAGTGGGCTCGTTGTGGGCACTAGGAGGGTGAGAGAGGTGAACGCCGAGTAGACCCATGCATTCCTCGTTCAAGTTCTCCAGGACGGCTACATTTTGCAAGTGGCCAGGATTCATTGTCACACTGACGACAACACGGGGAAAATCAGTCACGCAAGTACTGTCCGGTTCTGATGAGGGCGCCTTTATTCGTGAATTACGAGTGTCTGTAATGTGAAATGGAAAAATAGAAAATAAACTATTGTATTGTATTTCTTGCACATACTTGACATCGATTAGAAACATAGCTGTGAAATACCTGGCTAAAACGCGCGCTTACCTCCCCAATGAACCAGATATGAACTGTAAATGCTCACGTGTTTCATTGTATATTGCAGTTATGTGTAAATTTTAACCTTTGCCACATGTTTGCAACTTCATTGAAAGTATTATGATCAACATGATGAACAATATTCACCACAGATTAAACTCTATAGGTCCAAACTAAACTCTATAAGTCATTACGTATTCAAATACGCAATTAGCTGAAATAGAAATAATTAATTTCTTTGACTGCTATCATTGTATGACCACTTTATATAGCAAGTGTAATTGCCTTTGGTCAAGTCCTTCAAACAATATATTCCAAACTTTGAAAGCTCATTAGATATGCAAACTATTAATTAGCTGACATGAAAACTTAAGTGCGAAATGACTTTTAATATTGATATAACCTGGTATAATCATCAATATACATAGCATGTTATGCCAACTTTGATCAAATAAATCCAAGTATATATCCCTAATTAGGAAAGTTCATTAAATACACAAAGTAGGAATTGGCTGAAGCGAAAATGCTTAATGCCTTTCAATAATGTAAGCCTACATAATAGTATCTTTAATGTACATAGCAAGTCTCATCAATTTTGGTCATGTTAAATCAAATATATGTCACTAAATTCAAATATATATCCCTAATTTCAAAAACTCATTAAATATTCAAATTAGGAGCTGGATGAAGTAAAAATGCTTAATGACTTTCAGTGACGTCATATCATAGTATCTTTAATGTACATAGCAAGTTTCGTCAACTTTGGTCTAGTCAATACAGATAAATATCCCTGATTATGAAAGTTCATCAAATATGCAAATAAGGAATTGGCTAAAGTTCAAATGCTTAATGACTTTCAATAATGGTCTTTCATAGTATCTTTAATGTACATATCCAGTTTCGTCAACTTTGGTCTCGTCAATTCAGATAAATACCCCTAATTAGGAAAGTTCATAAAATATGCAAATTAGGCATTGGCTGAAGTAAAAATGCTTAATGACATTTAATAATGTTCTATCATAGTATCTTTAATGTACATAGCAAGTTTCATCAATTTTGGTCTTGTAAATTCAAATATATATCCTTACTTTCAAAAGGTCATTAAATATGCAAATTGGGATTTGGATGAAGTAAAAATGCTTAATGACTTTCAATAATGTTAAATCATAGTATCCTCAATATGCATACCAAGTTTCGTCAATTTTGATCAAGTAAATTCAGATATATACGCCTAATTAGGAAATTTCATTAAATATGCAAATTGGTAATTATCTTTCACGTCACCCCTTTAATAACTTTCACAGCTGATATATCTTGATGTGATCAACATTTGTAGCAAATCTCATCAAATTGTGTGCAATCGTTCTCAATGTATATCCGGTTTTTCTAAAATCATTAATTATGCAAATGAGCAAAAAGTAAGCAAGCCACACCCACCAAAAACTAATCAGTTCTTACCATTTGCAAACTGAATCTATGTACCAGATTTGATTCTGATCTGATGAGCCGTTTTGAGCACACAGACAGACAGACACACAGACAGACACACAGACATCATTGCGACATATGCTAACGTGTCAACACGTGAGCAAAAAACCTGTACCGATGTAACTTTTGATAATATTTTTCGTTATCGTTATTTCATAATCTCAACGACAGTTATTTCTAATCCCCATAACATGTGCAGATACACATGGTACTGACTCAGCTGGTCAACTCAGCCTGTACATGTGTTGACTGCATCGTTATTGTTAGACTTGGTTCAAGTCGGTAAATTAAACAAAAAGAAAAGAAAACCATTTGTTATAGTTTCTCTTGTGTCGCTCCTTTTTCATGGAAACCTATTTGGAATTTGGCAGCTCAGGCCAGGTTTTCCTGGCGACTGAACACGTAACCTTTGAGTCGGCGCAGTTGTGAGTTAGTTTCTGCCGGATTCAACAACGCTATGAGAGTTTTTAATACGCATAACTCTTGAGGGATCGAGAGGTAACTCCTCCCAATATGCCAAATACGATGTCATCTTATAGATCAGTAAATACAAACGTCATCTCATCAATAATTTAAAGCAATGCAGATCGTGAAAGAGAGAATGCCAAGTCTGTGATTCCGGGAGAAACTCCCCTGAATAGCGTGCACCCTACTCATAGCGTTCACCTCACTCACGCGTTTCACATGAAAACAGAACACAAATCATCGCGTTCACCCTATACTCAAACATTCACAAATCACAGACGTGAACCACGTCCGTATTGTTGTTGACAAGTGAACTCTGGTCCGGACTAGAATTCAAATGTAAACAATGACGCGACGGTTCATTGTTCATGTACAAACGCTGTGTTGATAAGCTGAATAGTAGCTCATGCTTTGGAGAGTAGACCAAGAACTTACAACTGAGAGGAAATACATGTAAACTTCAAAAGTACAGCTACTGGCAAAACGATCGTGCTTTTCAGCATTGTGTTAGGATAGTAATCGATTATGCGCCTCGAAAGAGAAAGACGCGGAACTCTTGCTCAAATTTTCCTCGATGAATATTTCAAACTTTCGTTTATCAAATCAAGAATAAAAATTAGGGGTCATCGTGCAAAATTTGTATTAGAGAAACAAATTACTTGACATTTACCGATATTTGAAATTCAAAATGGCCGCCATCACTATTCTAACCCTATGGGAAACATAAATGATTCGATGTTTAAAAACACTAAGACGGTCATTTTTTATTCCGAGAGCTTCAAAATGAGCCTCCACAAGTGGTAGAACACAAATGTATTGAATAAATTTGAGAGTCCAAATATCTCTCCCGGGTGTGCATTCTACCTCAACAGTTATGTGTAATGCCAACGTGTCCCGGAATTCATCTTCGACTCGGAGATAAGTCTAACCAGAAAATCAACACCCTGGACGTTCAGCATCTGCTCTGTATAGTAAATGTCACTTGCTACAAAACTACGTTCAGTTTGCTAACCTACCTACACATTTCTCTCGGGAATAACGGCTTTGATTGTATTTTAATTTGCTTAGATAATCACAAAAGTAATATGTTACACAAGTTGAAGGTCCGAGTGCGGTCATTGATCCTTCAGTTTATCTCTGTCGACACTGTTATCTTATTGTTCACCGCATGCATGTGTATGAAGCAGATACTGATAGCTGAAAACGTAGGTCAAAGGTCAATATTGTCTGTCTACCAAAAGTCCTGGAGATACATTGCTAACCAAAGTATTGGAGACGGTGTTCGAAGTAATCACCCGTGTAGTGTTGGCGGTATTTCCCCGGTGTTGACCAATGTCAAATTTAAAACCACAAAAAGGTTTGGAAATTCATTCATGTCTACACAGGTAAACCGCCAATTGGCCGGTATTTAGGCGCGACTGTTGATCACAGACTATGAAATATTTGGAAAAAAAGTAAAACTTGTAATAATGGATGTGCCCGAATGCCATTCGCGCTGAATTTGAACTGCGGGGTGGTAAGGTAACAGTAAGTGGCAACCAACATTGAAGTTCACATATACACACTCAGACACGATCTGACACGAAGGTATCTGACATCGAGTGACCTTAAACCTTATATCAATCGTCTTTGTCTTTCCACAGACAGATAAAGTAATTAAATAAAATGATGTTTTGCAGTTGGGCTATCGATGTTGCCCTTGTTTTGTTTATGCGTTATCACTGCGCTCCCAGGTCAATGAATTATGACGTAAGCATCATGTTCCAATGACGAACGACGCCAGTTTCTTTCCAGCGTATAGCTAATGCTCTTGCTTATGCCTTTCGTCAATGAAATGTGAAATGCACTGCATCCATGGTGATGCACTTTTACAAGAAAGGACAAAATACATCTCAGTAGCTATGGACGTACGCAAACATCGGCACCTCCTCGGTTCATGTTATTGGCAAGGAACAATTATGTGGGTCCAGTTACCCAATTCCCTATATTTTTAACGCGACCCTAATTTTAAAAAGCCTTTCGTAAACGCAGAGGTGCTGTAAAGTTACGATACTTTTAGTTGTTAATCTTATTATTCATATTCACGGGCATGTAAACAAACCATCACTGTGAATTTGTGGTCAGTCGAAAACTTAATAAACACACGTTAAAACAGGCGAATTATATAATTCCAGGAGAACTTCAGCAACCGCAAGACAAGAAATAAGAAAAGACTTCAAAATAATTGCTTGAAACCTATCTAGCCTACTTTTGAAAAGAGTGAAATCGGCGCAACACGGTTTCTTTATTAGAGCCTTAGGACAACAGTAACACATAAATACACGTATGCTTGAGCTTGCAAAACCATACTGTCCACACGCCATCGCCCACGGTCAACATGAAAAACTTGCACCTCAAGCTCTGTCGTCAACTGAGTGGCTCAAAAACACTCGCTGACGTTTATAAGTCTAGGATTTCATTTTATGCTAAAGCACATTTCCGAGGTAAAAGACAAATTTTCTTAACGTCTGTGAACTGTTCTGAATGGCACGGTATTATCCGACTATTGAAAAGTTAAAATGTATTGATGAAATAAAACGTGATCCTTGATACGTTATCCATCAACATTAAGTCTACATAAACTGTTAATGAGTAAAGTAAAACAATACGTGCAAAGGAATATCGTCTGAAGAACTAATTTAATTTGCTAAACAAGAATTCATTCAAAATTCATCCTATACCTTCAAGAGTTATCTTGATTGAAAACTCTGCCATAAAATCTGCGATCTTTGTTGTTCTGCATCTTATAAGTAAAGTAGACAGTATTCGCCCACGAAGTCAAAAAGTATTAACGGTAGAATGCACCCCGGGGACATATATTCTCAGGCTTTAACTTTTACACTACTTTTAGGGGGTCTACCTTGTGGGACTCATTTTGAGGCACATGGAGTAACTATAGTTTTCACCGGCTTATTTCAGTTATTTTCTCTTAGGGTCAACACAGGGATGTGTCATGTGTCGGGAAGTGATGGGAAATTTGTTTCCCCAGTACCAATTTTCAAACAAATTCTATTCTTGATTTGGAAAAGGAATGACATTTAGTTTCCGAATGGAAAACTTGAGCAAAAAATTAAGTTTTTCCATTTCGAGGTGCGTAAATTTCGTCAAATTTAGTTGCATCCAATAGGATTGAAGAGTGACCTTAATCCTATCGAGAGTAAATGAATTTAATTCCAAATCTTGTAGTACACGTAAAGGGTGCTTTACAAATGTCACTTTATATTTCCTCGATCGGACGCTAGGGGGACAGCACGGTCGGGACAGGCAATATCACGTACAGTCCTGTACACAGTTACTATCGGAAGAAAAGCCAAGAACGCTTTGATGTTCAGGGGATCGTCGGGTTACACCGCCTCACAACTTTGAATGCGTAGATATTAATTTACTGGTAGTCAACATACAAATACAGTTGATAGAATTTAAAGGGCCATTATTTGTAACTTTTGACCGTTTTTTACCTCGGAAAATTCCATGTTGGAGGCTCATATTTGTTGCAAAATGTTGTTTTACGAAGAAACAAACATGATTAGTGATGTTATAGCCACATAAAACTGCTAATTTTTGTTCAAACGTGTTGCCCTTCCGACCTCCTTTGTTGACGTCTGGCATGCTCAGCGTGCTGGAGAGAACGCAGATATGGTGACGCCGCGATCACGCCACATGTACAAGTTCACGTTTATTGCGGGATCAAAACAACATTGCGTCGTGGATTGCCAGACATCTGGCTACGCAACGTGCTCGGACAATGGACTACGAAGTAATTACCGGGCATAAGTAATGAATATTTATTTTGAAATTGCTGTAAATGGCTCGCGCAGGTGCAGAAGAATGCCTACGTTGCAATCCGCGTGTAAACAGAGTTTGTATTTCTGTCCGGACAAAAATTGAAATTTTCGTTGTAAAATCACATGTTGTTTAGTTGTAGGGCACGTAATGTTTCCGAATAATATGCGATTCGCTGTTATTTGACAGGCTATTCAACATGAGCCAGCGATCATTTCAATCAAAACTAACGGAAAAATCGCCAGAAGATACAACTAATGGAACTTTAAATAGTTATTCTTTGTGTTTTTGTGTGCAAAGATAGAAATAAAATGCTCTCTATAAACTGACTATTGACCATCATTATTGCTAAAGTGTTTCTCAACCCCCTGAATGATCGACAGCAGAGAAACTACCTACTGTCTATCCCTGAACAGAATACCATGGTTTCAAGTTTACTGGAGTTTGTCATCAGCTCCTAAGTATGTATTTTTAGGTGAATATCCCGTAATTGTATCATTAACGTCTTTGTTCTCTTCTGTCTGTAGAGCGGTGCTTACGGTATCATTGTTATTGACCGCTCACAGGTTTGTCGACATGTCCCCCACTATCACCATCAGCGGTCTAGGAAAACCCATTGTTTTATAGGTGTTAATTTTCCCTACCGCAAGGATAAGGCTTGTTAGGTTTTTATCCTGGAATCTGTCACCCCTTTCTCTAATCACCGAAAAGTGAACGACCTGCTAAACTTGGATAAATTGATGATTCACAGTTTTATACATAGATAATGAAGTATTCTTTAAAGGGCAAACTCAACTGTCACTTTCAGAACGGCGAACCTTTGAACAAACTTCTCATTTGATTCCGCTTCCTTTGTACGGTGATTACAATGCAGTAATTTTGTCACCCGCCATACTTATAACATGTAAATCAATATACACAAAACTTCAAAGTTTGAAGTCTGCTGGAGCTGACTACTTCCATGTCATGCTCTACTGAAGACGCTAAATGGTAGCTCGCTCTCACACGTGCATGGACTTGATAATCTGCCTTTTTTTTTCACATGAACAAGCCAAATTTTTCCCGACATAAAAATACGGGATTTATACTCTGGGTATTTTACGTCATGACCGCCCTTCGGTACGTCATCAATTTTGTTGTGTGGCTCTTTTCTATCTTTCAGGAAGCTCGTCAATGTAAACAAACAACGATAATTTTTCCGCGGTCAAAAATTAAGCCAAGCAAAAGCACTTCAGCGAGACGTTCCAAAGTCTATAACGTAGTTTCATGTTGTGTCAGCAATTATCTAACAAAGCACGGTAGGAGCTCCTACTTCCATGAACAAAGTGATAAACTTTGTCACTTTGCTAAGTATGATTCGCTGTGTTTTACATCTATCTCCCATACAGAGGCTCGCACGCCTAGGCAAACCGTCAGCACTAGCGCTGATGATTACAATTTACAACACCCTGACGAACAGTAGCTGGTATAAATACTTGGAGTCCATATCCTATGTTATTCACACGTGTTGTGTTTTATAGGTATACATGTGCAAAAATGTCAAATTTGCTGTGTTAGTCCGCAATACAATGCGCCTATAATAAATTAGATTTTTCTTGTAAAATATAGTAAATTTGAGCTCTTATGAATAATGCATAACCATAATTTCCACACATAGTTTCCACAGAATTGAAGTTTCTTTCAGTTTTTGAGCGCGCAACTTACAGTTTGGGATATATACGGCAATGCGCTGCAGGATCGGTACAGTTACGTCACAATCTGTCTGGCGGACAATATGCCAAATTTGTACCCACTACAAACACATTTGTTATGAAATTATCCTTACATAAGGCACCAGCAGACTGCGAGAAGAGGGCGTCTTTGTATAAAGTGTTGAACGTCGCAAAACCCAAATATCATGGCATTGTAACACCCGTGTTTTGTAAAAGTATATGAAAAGCATTTTGGAAGTAAGTAGGCTGTAACATCAACAGAAAATTTGAAATTCAGAAACATTAAAGAAAAAAATGATTGCCGCCCAAATTCAATATGTTATCACCAAAACTGTTAATCATTATGATTTTTTTCCTGTTGCTTGTTGGATAGAACACATTTAGACGCACTGTCGACGGACAATGACCTTTCGGAATTACGCAAGTCTAATGGGCATGATGCGCTCGCTCAGACAGAAGGCGAACCACGTCACCGTGTCTAGATGAATGGATAGATTGCTTGCTTGCCTACAGTGCCTCCTTTGGCATGGCTTCCAAAACAAATGATGTTTTTATCAATGAGCGCAAAAAATTCTGCTTTGAAAGATTTCCAACTTGGCAAATAGTAATATCAAAGACACCAAGATCTAGATCGAGCGCAATTTTTTAACTGTTGGCCTTTATATGACGATTGCTCGTTACGTTCATGTGCCACGTCGTACCGTAAAATGCAACCGATTAAATAACAAAAACATGATATATGTATATATATATATATATATATATATATATATATATATATATATATATATATATATATATATATATATATATATATATATATATATATACGCAAGCTCAAAAAACAAAAGCGATTAGGGGCAAACCATTCGACCTAAGGGGGAAGAGATAGACGTAACAGCTTAGGCAGAATTTGTACCTTGTCACGGTGACAACATTTCACCTATTTCGCTGTTTCCATATACAAATCGCAGCACTACACAAAAACTAAGCAATATCTTTGCGCAGTTCATGACAATACCTTATCTTCGTGGGGATTTAATTTCGCGCTTTGTCAGCGTCATCGATGCGCTACTCACACTGCTTTGAATTGGCGGTTGGTCAAAGTCTCCATGTGTATCTTGTCACGCCACTTACAAAGAATGCCGCTCGCGCCGCACACAAAACACACGTTGACACTCTTACACCTCTGGTAAAACAATGGTGTAGTCACAGTCCCACCACCGATGTGCATTCATACTGCTCCTTCAAGAGACTATGAATGAATTTGATTGCCAAAATTTTGCCGATTACAAGTAAAACTTTGCTTTTGTGTGTTTGAGGAATTTTTCCAAAAAATTCGTTCCCATTTATCGACCAGGAATTTTCTTCCAGAAACTCCCCATCCCAAGAGTAAAATCAAACTGTTCTCCCTTAAAAGGTATACACTGCGGAGCCGTGTTCATGCGAAGTAAAATACTAAAATGCAGTTTCTGTGGGGTAGGGGATGTTACTATTGAATCATATAATGGACAAGCGACTGCGTGAAACATCTAAGGATAAAGAGTTTTCTCAGATGTAGTTCACGACCACATCAAACGATTTTTGCACGTTGACACCTTTCTCACATATGTACCATGGGTACGAATGTGATTTGTAAAACTATGTTTCGCATTCTTTGGAGATACCGCCAAAAGCTTTAAACATACACCCGAGCAGCTGCTAGCGAGAACTGAGATACGCCGAAGAACGTCACACTTGGGTATACAGCCCCTAGTCTACCACTTAGGCACCGCCCCTCTCCCGAACCACTTGGGAGACTGTGACAGCGAACAGAGAAAACGAAAGAACAATACAAAAAGAGAATACAAAAGAAAAATTAGGGAGAATATAAAATGGCAGGTATAGTGCCAAAGGAAGCATTCTTCACTCATGTGGCTTAGCCCGAAGATATGATTGGAGCGTCCGTTTCTAGCTCCATGATTGGAGTGACTTGGATAATTTTACAACTTCTCAGTCAAACTGTTTGGAGCTCGAAAGGCGGCGCGTCGAGAGATTCTGACTAAAGAGATTGGGTGAGGGTTTCGCGAAATACAAATTTGTTTGCGACAAACTGTTCCGATATCTAGTTTGACCTACCATTTCTAGGAAGATTCACCACCGCTGGTAAACCAGGCAGACTTTGTTATGCAATTTACACCTTTGAGACTAGCATGACTAGGCGTACGACAAGTACCCTGAACGGCAGTCCTCGTTTGAAGTATCTGCCGAATAGCACCGATTAGCTTTTCACAACTACTTTACACCAAACGATGAAATGATT
Source organism: Ptychodera flava (assembly GCF_041260155.1). NCBI lineage: Eukaryota > Metazoa > Hemichordata > Enteropneusta > Ptychoderidae > Ptychodera > Ptychodera flava. Next base: position 25,994,705 of record NC_091938.1, on the reverse strand, counting down.
AATTCGCGGTTCGTGCAGTGAAAGTTGCAGTTCCTGACGGAATTAAGGCTGAATGCGCCTCGGGGACTGATTTTCGGACTTTCGATTTTTTAAATTCTTCTCTGACCATGGACATAATGCTCTGACCTACCACTTGCGTAGGCTCATCTTGAAGCTCTTGGAGTGAATAAATTTTTCACCTTCATAATTTTGCCAAAGCCGATAATTTGATTTCTCCCATAGAATTAACACTGGGATGGCGGCTACTTTGAATTTTCCAATAACCGGTAAATTTCGGATAAATTGTTTCCCTTGACTACCAAAATTTGCACGGTGACCACACGATTGTTATTATTCATTTCGAAAGAAAATGGTTTTGAGTGTCAAGTTTCATTGAGGAAAGTTTGAGACAAAGTTTTCAGTCTTCCTTTGTCGAGGCGCCTACTATCTTAATTAATCTAAAGACAAGCATGCGCAGATTATCCGGAGACGGGAATTTTGACAGAGATATTACCAAGCTGACGGCGGTGGTGTCGATCACCGTGCGTGGACGTATCCCAAAGACGGTCTCTGGTATGTCATGGGTACGTCAGTGCTGGTAGGTACAAAGTGCCCAGCCACACAAATGAATCGATTGAAATGCTGCATGTAGTACACATGACAGGAGGGTAAAGTTTACAAATTGACTGGTGTTAATTAAACCATTTTTTAAAAAAACACCAGAAACTTGCATTTAACCAAAACAAACTTGTCAGATCGGCAGATGTTTTGAGATGCCTTATAGCTTATGCGCTTGCATATGCTCACCGTCTTTCTGCTAGCTACGAAAAATGATGTTGACCCATGACCTCTGATCCATTTGTGGTAGATACCAGTGGACGATAACAGGATAAAATGAAGAAAAATGTTCTGAGGAAAAATGCGAGCATGCAATTGACTAAGCCTTGAGTTTTACAGCTCCGAATGTACCAATGCAATAACCATGCCAACAGAAGGGTAGTAGAGAGCTGTTCTCTTCCCGTGCATGTTTACACGGAGCACCGTGGGTGAAGGGACTGTGTACGGAGGGACTGTGGTTATACATCGACAAGCTGGCAGTAATCCCCAAGGTAACGAAATTTTTTGATGGCCCTACCTGTTAGCTGGCGCAGATCCGCAGGGGTGTAGACAGACATCTAGGCAAACACTGTAGCAAAAGCGGGAGGTCGCTGTGCACACACTGTGTCTTCTATTCTGTAGATTAAAAGCGAAGTTCTGCTGCTCAAAAGTCCGCAGCGAACTCGTGAACTTCGACTGGTCGTATGGAAGCTGAGGCGATCAGCTGATCTGTACAAACTTTTAAATCCCCAAGGGCTGTTTACCTATGCATTGTTACGTGATTGGGTGTTAAGATTAATGTGGTGTGACGTCACGGGATTACCACTACAGACCAGACCGAGTATCGGCCAACCACTTCCGTCATTACAAAAACAAAAGGTAGCAATCGATTGTCTTGGTTGGACTATAGAGCTTGTGTTAAGGTAGTATGCACCTCGAAAGTGAAAGACTTAAACTTTTGCTCTAACTTTCCCCAAGGAATCTTTCAAACATTCTCTTTCAAAATCAAGAATAAAAATAGGGGGTCACCGTGCAAATTTTGGTACTAGAGAAACAAATTACCCAAGATTTACCGATATTAGAAATTCAAAATGGCCGCCATCCCTGTGTAAACTCTATGGAGAAAAATAAAAATTTTCGAATTTCGAAAACCTAAGCCGGAGAAAAGTTTTCTTTCACCAAAAGCTTTAAAATGAACCCCCACATGTGGTATATCAGAACAGAATTGTAAAAAGTTTGAGAGTCCGAATGTCTGTCCCCGAGGTGCGTTCTACCTTTATAGTGCTACCTCAAGGATTGGGTGCCCGGAGAAACCATAGAGATAAAAAAAAAGAAACTAGGCGTCCATCAGCGATGGAGACACCGAAGTTTAAACACACCACAGTCCCTCCAAGGGTTGCCCGTTTTTCAGTGATTGATCACAGTTCCTCGATTACAAGAGACGGTGAGACGAACAGCAACAACACTGTCCTTTCACCACTCGACAGTTGTAGAAGTGAGAAACAGATACGTGCGAAGCCCGCGAGTGGATTCCTTCGAAAAAAAACCCCAACTTTTCGCGCGATAATTTTGAAAGTGGGATTGTAGTGTCGGAACGGAGCTGTCAATGATGATATTACACATACGTATCCGTACAGCTTGCTTTTTCTGGCTGACTACAACCACACTTTTCATATTATGTCAGTAAAACAATAATTGACAAATTCCGAGGTGGGTATAAACTCATACCCATCAGACACCGAACACAAAGACATAAAGTGAGATACAAAATAAACTTGATAATTGATCCTTCGTAACGAGATTTTCCCTGCACAAGAAAGGAGTTTGAACACCAAGGTACAGCAGGATTTTCTCTCCTGAACACGGTGAGACTTTACAAACCTACATGGCTGCCGGTGGTGGCGTTTAAAATTCGCGTTGTGATGGTTGCTGAAGTCTCGGGATAGCTACCTGAGATTGCGTACAGTTGGTGAAGCATCACAGGACACAAGTCATGAAAGTCATAGAAGGTGCCCCAAATTAAAAGATATAACATTTCTCTTGAACGAGGATGTGGAGCTTTCTACATCCCTCTACCTATGTGCAAACACTGTCAACACCAAGTTGTAGGTGCTCGTACAACATACACATGAGCCATTTCGACGTCGGACCAAACTGGTACAAAAACGATATAGCTTTTCCATAAATATGTTCATAATTTGTGTCACTTAAAACGCATGCATTTCCTTTTTCTTCTGTCTCTCAAAAAAAGTACAATTATGGCATTGAAAAACAAAGTATTGGTCTTGTCAAAGTATTGCCAATATTCTATGCGATGTCATTTTGAACAATGAATTTTAGTCCGGACAACAATCAGCCACCGACACAAAAATTCGATTCAAAGAACACAGTATGCATATATAAGCATGAGATGACGAGCTGAAGGCGGACACAAAATCGGTAAACACAGTCAAACGTTATACCCCGTGGAGCTCTGAGATCACATGTTAGACATGAAGTAGATTTTATCGTCCGTAAGATTTTATCTAAATGTAAGGGTATTTTTAATTTTTTTTGTAATAGTACATAAATCGAATTACGGTTCGGGGTTGTGTCTGAAGGGAGGGATCCCTTCCTACCTCAGCAGTGTCCTCATTAATAATAATAGCAATAACAACAACAACAACAACAACAACAACAACAACAACAACAACAATAATGATAATTATTATTATTATTGTTATTATTATTGTTATTATTATTATTATTATTATTGTACTTGGGCCTCAGCCCAAGTACATTTGTTTTCATTCCGTGGGAAAAAACTCTGTAAGGTATAACCATTTCTGGCTGAGACCAGGGAGGGCAAAATGTCTTGGCTTCATCTTTCTTGGCATAATAAATGGCGTAATGATGCTAACTTTAAAAAGTGCTGCTCTCAGCCAGTCATGAATAAGTGAGATGTGAATATAAATGCTTCTCTATCTGAGTTTTTGCCACAAAATCTTCTGAATATAATCAAAATGTGCATCGAAATGCAACAATTAATGCACCCTCCGCTTCCTAAGCGATGGCACGACCCTTGCTACACCCACTGGACGAGCCAAAGTGGGAGGGGTAATTTCAGTTTGGTCGAACAGGAGGGCTCGAGACCAGAATTTAACATTTAAACTTGAAACATGTTTAATCACTGACAAGATGTGGACTAGTGTTAATCACAGTGAAAGTTTGAAAAGGAAAGGTTTTATATCCCGCACACAATGAAAAACATTACGACTGGAAACTGTACCCCCAGTTGAGAATAGTAATGCCCACAGCGATGAAGAACACTTATCCTTGAACTGAGAAAACCAGACCATCATTTCGAAATAGAGCTGCAGATTCGAGAAGCTCGTTCAAAATAGCTAGGTACACCCCGTAAGGGGTGGTTTCGAGTTTTGAGGGCAAATTTCGCCTCCTTCATATAGAAATCGTACGTTTGTTTTTCCAGGAGAACACACCATTTGACACAAAATTTGCATGTAAAGGGGTCGCCAGTAAGTACGTGGTCAAATCTGGCATAAGAAACAATATGAAATGTTGGGTAAAGCCAGTCCAAAATAAACTGATTTGAACTTTTGTGTTTTGTAATTTATACCACTGCAGTAACATTACCTTTTGACAACATCACACAATGTAATACGTTTTGAAACTGAATACTCCGACGTATTCTGTGTCTCCTTTGCTAAAAAATACGGTATGCCGATTACCATGTAAGGAGATGATGACGTCAAGACAGATTTGTAGTGCGTTTGGTCCTGGATGGTGCACGAAGTTTTGTCGAGGTAGCTTGTGTATTTATTTCCTAAATGGGAGAGATTAGGGTCGATCTAAACGAAGGCCGAAGAATGTTATGATACTCTAAGCGAGCTGAACTCTAACGCGAATGGTTGGATAATTTGGAGGATGTCTAGAACCGGGGTCTAGAGTGATCTCGTCTCATAAGATTATTTGGCGGTCAGTATTGAATTTCAACTGCGTCACAAGTTTGCAAAATGAGTATTCCGTCGAACGGTCAACGAACGATGTTTTAGAAATCTGGAGACATGGCACATCGCATTTTTATTTTAGTATTTTATATTTTACAAAAGATTTAAGAAGCAATGATTTTGTCGAAAATTCTGAAAAAAATATAGGAAGATTTGATCGCGAACACATTTTCACTTGGGGTCAACTAGCCCTGCGTACGATGCTGTGTGTTCCGCTACAGCTAAGGGACGGACCATTAGATCTTGGGAGGGGGGTGGTCAAAAACAGAAGAAAAAAAATTTCAGAGCAGAAAGTTAGGAAAAAAAAAATCTTCAAACTAGTTTGCAAAATAAAAAAAAAAAAAAAAGAAGACAAAGGCGTAAAAAAAAAATCTGCAAAAGTCTTTAAAATTTTGAATTTTTTTTAGATTTTACCGACAGAAAGCAACTTTCTGTATTTTTTAGTACATCCTCCCGGCACATTTTTAATTTTAATTTATACATTTAGAGTGACTGTATCCCTTATACTGGAAGTTGTGATTATCTTATCTTTTCAGGACTTTTGTATTCTGATCACTTGAAAATTATGAAATTATAGAACCTGTTTTCCTACTTGTTTCCTGCGTACAAACCAAGCAGGTACACTAGGTAAAACATTGAAACTATGGTATGGTTGTCAAGACAGAAAGTTGTATTTGCCTTTTAAGATCAAGGTAAACAGATGCAGGCCACATCATTTCATTTTTTTCACAGCATTTTATTGCAATGATGACTGCAAGAATGGGTGAACAAGTAGAAACACGTCAATAATGATAAAACAACATATCAAGTCATTATGTATTATTTTGCTTTTAAAAAGGTATTTTCAATTCTTTTTTCTCAAAAAACAGCCTCAAAAAACAACAGCAACACATGTTTTAACATTCAACAATACACTACGTAGAATGCCATCTATCCATCAAATCCCAACACAAAAACACACAAAAGGGGTTGAACTTTGAAAGTTTCTCGATAGCAAATACTGAATAAATCTGAATGAATAATCGTTTTTGTGTAGCAAATTTCAAAGAAATTGGACAAGCCCTTTCAGAGAATACAGATTTTTTGACCATGAATGGCATAAATTGCCCTAAAAAGACAAATATTGAAATTTCAACACATCTATACACATCCAATCAATTTGGACATGCTGCTACAGAGAAACAGATGTTTTGATCAAAAAGGGCAACAATTGCTCTAAAAACACAAATATGCAAATTTAACTATATTATTTAGCTTATTTTAGCTTCTCAGCTTGTCAAAATCAATGTGAATCATGAGATATGCATGATGTTTGGTGGGGTGCATGTAGCCATTTCACCACGCAGTAGAAAGGGAAGCCAGGAAACCAAAATAGTCATTTTCAAAACTATAGGAAGCTACTGAGGAGCAAGAAGACCATGTTTCAGAGGAAGATGTGTAATCCGAAAAAAATGCTCCCAAAGTGCCACCAAATAACACCATTTTTATCTCTATTTTTCAAAAGCTCCAACAGCAGGAGGGGGGACACCCCCCTCCTGACCTCCCCCGCAAAAATACTCCCCAAGTGCCACCAAATAACACCATTTTAATCTCTATTTTTCAAAAGCTCCAACAGCAGCAGGGGACACCCCTCTACTGACCTCCCCCCCCCCCCCCCGTGACCGCTTGCGTGGCCGCTTGTGGTGCTTGGCACCACATCTTTGCCCTCTTTATCTTCAGACAGCGACGAACTAAAAAAAAATTATAAATCTGAAAATTTACTCTGAAAAAAAAATTTGCACAGCTAATCTCAATTGGAAAAAAAAATTTCATAAATTTACAATAGTAAAAAAAAAATTTCACAATTTCATTGTGACCACCCCCCCTCCCAAGATCTAATGGTCCATCCCTAACCGCCCCGCTCACCACAGTGCAAAGACCCGTACGTAGGGTCGGTGACTTCAAATCCATTTTGGGACTTCACGTAAAAAGCCAAATTACTGCCGAAATTCAGCGTTCTTGGGCCCAAGTCGTATCCCAGCCTACCTCAGCTACTCGATCGCTTCCAAAAATGACAGTCTTTTATTCACTTCTCGTAAATAACCGTCGATGTCGGCAACTCTCTCGCTAGCCCTGCGTACGATGCTGTGTGTTAGCTGTAGCACATAGCATCGTACGCAGGGCTAGGGGTCAACCGGATGCGCTATTTTGCGGGTTGCGGGCTGCGGGTTGCGGGCATGAAAAAATGTGTGTTTTTTGATATCATTTTCGCCCTTCTCACACTTCAGATTAGTTCAACCGCCGATAAAAGCACAATTTTCAAAATCGTTTTCAACGCCGTTTCAAATAATTTTATTGTGGTGAACACGATTATAGTCCTAGGAAACTTTTCAAGTCACGCTGGATCAAATGCTTGAAGGGGGCATGCCGGCATGGAGCGACTATCATACTGCAGGTGCAAGTCATACGTTCATGATATTAGGAGATAAATTATTGAGAGCTGCAGAACACAAACTCATCCAAAGTAAACTAAGTCCTTTGTTGTACGTCTTTTTCTTTTAAAGATTTCATGAAAAATACACGGCATTTACAATACACATCACTTCTACGCTTTTTTAAGTCAAATCTTTCCTTATGCATTGCATTTAACTAGGCATTGTTTAATTTTCTGTATGAGTTGCCCTGGAACCGAATTGTGAATGGTTGCATTACAAAGAATTTACTTCCTATGGCCTGATACTAGAAATGTAACAATTTTCATTCCGCGATAAGTGGCGACATTTCCGAGGCGCGATTTTTTTTTTGTCAGTCTGGTATTACGTATATTTCTCACTTACATCCATGGCAAGAAAGAAAAGTGATTCAGATCCCTAATTATTTGTAATGGCCAGGCAGCTCGGAATAAATAAATTGGTCCTCGGAATCGCCGCTTTTAGTTTAGCAGATTTTGATTTTTTTCAGAAACATGACGTATTTTCACCCATTTGGTTTGGTCTGTTATAGCATCTTTAGTCCAAAAAATCAAGTTTACAGCATATATGTTTTCAACAGCCTTCAAATGTACAGTATTATGTTAAAATACACCATATAGTTGTGTTTCATTAATTTTAACCATCTTGACCTGATGGTGAAATACGGACTTCGCAGGAAAAGGGATACTGTACGATAGACCTGATCATCATTATTGATAAATAGACACACATTCTAAAGGTTTTATTTCTTATATACTATATGCCATATTACATATATTAGAAATCTAGCCATAATTCTAAAAACCCGCAGCCCGCAACCCGCAACCCGCACTTTAGCAGATACCGGGGTCAACATGGGGTCGCAGCCATGTTGCCTCAAAGCTAATATTTCTGTCTGCACTCAAAAATGTCGGATATGAACCTGAAAAATCGATGCAATTTCGTCAAAATTCGGCGAAATTTCAGCCTATAGACAAAATTTCATCTAGGTAAGGTAAATTTACTGAAATTTGATCGACAAATAATCCTTTGCTTGAACGTGACAGCTCGCCTTCTCCGGGAAGTCAAGTATCCAGCTGCCCATACACAGTTGCCCATATGGCCAGGTTTATGAGATTGTTTTCAAGCGAGCGAGCCAATAGAGCTAGAGGTCTGATTTTTGGTATATAGGAATAACTTAGCAATACAATTATTTTGACAAAATGTCACGTGACCTCAATGACCTTTGACCTCAAATAGATATATTTGTCCACAACTCAGTAACCACAAGTGCTACACCCTTCATATTTGGTATGATGGGACACCTTATGACACCACATATTGTACCTCATTAATTATGTGCATATCTAATTCTGAGCAAGCCAATAGACCTGGATGTCCGATTTTTGGTATATAGGGATAACTATAGGGTAGAAATCTAAATATGCCCATCTAAATATTAGACATCTACCATCGAGAACAAAAGAAATTTGCTGTAATTTGAATATTTAAGGAGTTTAAGCAATTTTCACTATAAATAAAGAACCCCTGCCTCAAACTCCACAAAAGTTGCTAGACATATTTTGCCGTTGTCATGCCATTGCTTCGTTTAATAACCAGTTAATCAAATGCCTAATTGACAGGAGGAAATTCAAGACCATATTTGAATAGTAGCATATATTGTCCTCAAAATTACTCTATCACGGCCCAAGTACTCATTGCCTTCAGCAATACTGCCTTGTTATTATTATTATTATTATTATTATTATCATTGTTTATTTATTTATTTATTTATTTATTTATTAATAAAGCGTCAATATCCAAAATAAAGTGATCAAGGACGCTGAATAAAATTACATCACAAAAGTAATTAAAATTTAAAAAACTGCAAAAACATTTAACACCTGAGTAAAAAAAACCATTTAAAAAGGAAAGTTTTAACAATGGTTTTGAAAGTCGACAGGCTGGGAAAACGCCGAATATCTAATGGAAGACTGTTCCAGTATGGGAGCTGCTACACTGAACGAACGATCTCCATATTTTCTTTGTACTTGATGGCATTGAAGAAGCACAGTCCCTCTATCTGGATAGAGGGACTGTGAACAGAGTCTTAACTGATTAGCTGACCTCAAGTTTCGACATGGAAGATAGAATGAGATCATATTTGAAAAATAAATTAATCCCCTTTAGGTTTTGTCATTGGAATGGCATATCGTATCTTTATTTCAACAGAACAATCTTATACAGTCGTAGCTTCATCGATAGCAGCCAAATTTAGACTCTGTCTAGTGCAAACATGACATAGATTTGAGACGAGCTTGTGCTGGCCTACTGCAATACTAACCTTCCATTAAGTACCATGGCTTTGATGTTACACTTACAATTACCCGAAAATGAATAAAGTTGCAACTGAAACGCCAAGATACTCACTGTCTGATATGACTGACTCTTTGAACAACCTTCATGAACAATCGCAACTTATCACCCTACTGTAAGCTTATATCGGAAATGAAACAAGCCCGGACGTGGATTTAGGCGATAATTTTCAAGTGTTTTTTGACCTAAGAATGTTTCATAAGAAACAAACATTTGATAAAATACATTTCTATTTCAAACGATTGCTTTCTTTTAGAGTATTACTTAGGATAGGGTAACTTGATAAAGACAAAGGAATTCAAAGAGGGCGTGGTTGCAAAATCGCTAAATATGATCCTTGCAAAGAGATTTTCCATCCTTGTGCCGCGTTGTCGGAAAATTCGGTACACACGAGAAACGCTGGGCGCCGGGCCAAGCCCTTGTAATGGTAGAAATCAATGATCATCTTAGGGTTCCTTTATTGAAGAATAAATGTAAACTTCTATCTGAAATAATGATTAGTAGAATTTCAGTCTTACCGAAACTTCAAATAAAAAGGAAATATGAAAAGAAATTCGTGTGTACGAGAACCACCATACCCGATAACCATCCAGGTTGTTCCACAAAGTGCATAGACAGACAGACATAGCAGGAAAGAGACTAAGGTAATATTCCAAAGGGCCTATTTTTTGTAAGGACACGTCCTTTGTTCTATAACTGTGCTTATCTAACGCACACATGAAACGTCCTTGCTTTTCTTCCCAGTGTAATTCCCCGACGGGACGATCTGCGTTCTACTCAAGGTAGATGAGCCTCGAAGAGAAAGTTCAACGTTTGCTCCAAATTTCCTCAATGAAACTCTCAAATCGAAAACACAAATCAGGGGTCACCGTGCAAAGTATAGCACTTGAGTGACAAATTACCTAACATTTTAGCAACACTTCAAATTCGAAATGGCCGCCATACCTGTGTTAACTCTATGGGAAAAATAAAATTTTTGATGTTCGAAAAACGAAGACGGCGAAATATTTCTTACTCAAAGAGCTTTAAAATGAGCCCCCACAAGTGGTAGATCAGAAAAGAATTGTAAAAAATTGAGTCTAAATGTCTGTCCAAAGATAATTCTACCTTAATCTCCAACAGACCTTTGCGATGTGACATGTTTTGAAATTTTACGAATTGTGAGCTGTCGATGGAGAGTGATTGAAATCATGAAAGATTCTATCTGTATCTCATAGAATACCATATGTGCAATGATGAATAAAGATCGAGACGGATATTAACGCTACTAAGACGTCCACACAAAGATGCATATGATATGATATATATCTATCATTTACCTGCTGTTACAGTTTCTTTCCTGCGAAAAGGAGGAAATTTCAACACCGGGGTACTACAGAACTGTCTCTTAATGGCTCAGCAAGCGAGGGGAGCCGCTATAGCTAGTTGTACTGTTGTCTTCGGTAACGGCGGCGCGTCGGTTTTGTATGCAAGTTAACATAAGTGTTTGAAAGAAATTCATAGAGCAACACCTACGCTATCATTGCTTCATCATTATCAGCTAGCTTTAGACTTTGTGTGATGCAAAACATGACACAGATTTGTGAAGAGTTCGCGATGGCGACGGCTGCCTACGAAACAAGACGGGAACAGTCGGCGTGATTTAGCAAGATCACGCGTTACTTTGTTCATACTGCATGTTTGGTAATGATAATGTTGACATCCTGGTTTTTTTGATGTTACATGTACAAGGACACGAAAATGAATAAAAGCATGAAAAGAAGCTATTGTGTGTCTGATATTACTCAATGCTATCTATAAATATATCATTCAACCTTCATGCACAATCGCAACATATCAAAGCTACAGTAACTATATATAAAAAAAGCAGCAAACCCGGACAAGGGCTTCGGCGAAAACTTTGTAGACGGTTTCATAGGAACAAAATTCACTTACATTTCTACATTAGATAAATGATTTTCTTTTTAAAAACACATTCATTTAGATATTCGCGACTTGATAAAGACGAAGGAATCCAACAAGAGGGCGTGGTTGTAAAATGATTGGCGGGTATGATCCTTGCCTACATATTCCTCCTCAGTGCCCTTATCCGAGAACCCCAAGTAACTCTGAGCAACATTCTTGTCATGGTAGAAACCAGTGCGTCTTTAGTGATGGATGAATGCAAACACAAACATAAGATCATGTTTAGTCAAACTATAGATGAACAATTGCACTGTATTCTTCTGTCTCACCGGAAAAGTGACATCATCCTTCACCCTTTGAGCGCCAAAGTCAATTTTTGTCACCTTTACAAAATATGCCCAGTCAATTTTTGTCAAATCTTTGCCCAAATTTTGATAAATAACTGTACCTCATGAAATATGTCCATTTAATCCAAAATTATCAAAATATTTTCAAAAAAATTCATAAAATTTGGTAAAATGCTGCATTAACATTTTGGTGGGAAACATTACAGCACTCACAGGGTTAAAAAACAAGATAGGAGAACAGCAGAAATGTATGCGTTTGGCAACAGCCATGTTCTTCAATAACAGTCTAGGTTGTCCAATATAGTGCATAGCTTGAATCTGTCACTTCAAATCAAAACGGGCCCTGTTTTAGAGTGACAGGTTCATTGTTTCGTGTGTACTTATCTAATGCGCATATTTTATCACCGTGTCCTTGCTTGTCTGTTTGATACTAATTCAGTGAAACAGTCTGCGCTCTACCCAATAATCTTATCTTTAAGGACGCTTGGATTTTTACACAACGAGGCAAAAAGGGAAGACTCGATAACCCACCAGCGGGGTCAAGACGGTGGTAAACTTTTTACAAGATTGGGGGACTTTAGGAGGAAGAGAGGGAATAAAGTACTTTAGAGAAGGAAGTTGCGAAACTGGAAGCTTCAATTTTCTTCTCAAAAGTTGTCTTTCGTTGACAACGCATTAGAATGGTACAATTACAATTAAGGTAGAAGGCACCTCCAAATCATGGACAGACATCCGGACTCTCAAATTTTCCCCAAAATTTTCTGATCTGTCGCTTCTTCGGGGAGCTCATGTTGACGTTCTTGCAGTAAATGAAGTTTTCACTGGCTTAGTTTTTGTGAAAATCGAAAACTCAACCTTTCCCCATAGACTTAACACGCGTATTCTGATGATGGCGACCATTTTGAATTCCAAATATGGGTAAATGTAGGGTAATTTGTTTCTCTGGTACCGAAATTTGCATAGTGACCCCCGATTTTACTCTTTTTTTGGTAGGGAATGGTTCAAAGTTTTCTTGAGGAAAGTTTGACCACAAGTTTAAGTATGTCCGTTTCGACGCGTATGCCACCTTAAGAAAACACACCAGCTGACGATGTCTCAACATGCCTTAACTGGCTGCCCCTGATACAGGAACGCCCGCGCCAACACAGTAATCTGACAACTGACCACAAATGGGAGGGGGCGTATGTCGTGTCCGTTGGTCAGAGTTGCCTGAGGGTGTTAAAGTATGTCGTGTATGGAAACAAGATATGCGATTCGCCTTCGTCTTCAACCTTGCCCGCTCGACCACTGCAGGAAAAATAGCACTTTCACTCTGCAAATCTGTATGTCGCATGAGGTATGCACCGACCATTCATCGCGGCATCATGGCCCTCAAACTTGTTCAAGAACAAACACATATGAAAGTTAAACAACAATAATTCAAAATGATGTTTCGCAAACTATCACAACTAGCAGCACTGACAGGTCCCGAAGAAAAAAATGAGGGGGCACGACCCCCCCCCCCCCAAGAAAAAAAATAAAAATAACTACAACAAATCTGGATATTCAAAGGGGCCAATTCCGAAGTACCATGCGGATGGCCTCCATATTTTTACTCAATGACAACCATAAGCTGACAGTATCATAGTCTGAAATGGCGAGTCCATCTGTTTTCCGAGTTTATTCGATGAAAGGGCTATATATTCAAATGACTGACGATCACAATTCTGCAATAATGTATCATCATTTCATCGATCACTGTTATCATTGAGCACAGTTTGTACTTGTGAGCACTAACACTGACTGTCAAAGTGTGGGAATAAGTAATGACAGCAACAACTGACTACCATCGGGTACTAAAAGTCAGACAAATGGGCTGTGAAAAAGGTTGAGGCAAATTAATTAATCTAAAAGACAGGTAGTTTTGCATTGCATTATTTTCATAGTTTGCCCAGCAGACTCCAATATGTATACTTATCGACATTTTTGGAAACAATGTCACATTTCTTGTACACATGTGTAATGCCAATCATATCTAGTACGAGCACTTGCATCGATTGTGAATCGTGTAAATGTACAGATATGGAAGTCAAAAATGATACTTTTGGTTGGAATTTGAAAATCAAATTTCTTATACACATATGCTCTTTGACCTACCTATCTTAACTACGTTTATTGTCAAAAAAGGCACATAAAACTCACACACACACATATAGATACATGTATATAGATATAGATAGATAGATAGATAGATAGATAGATAGATAGATAGATAGATAGATAGATAGATAGATAGATATAGATTGGTATGGCTAAAAAAAATAAGAAAATATTTTTTCTTGTGTCCCCGGCAGCTCGTTTCCATTGTTGTACATGAAACTAACAACAGACTGGATAAAAAGAGAATCGGACATAATCCTTCAGGTATTGACCAAGAATCAGTGAATACATTGAGGGTTGAAACAGATACGGAGTACCTCTTTCATCAGCGCGTTCCTGTAATACTCTGATGCTCATACTGAGACACAAATGCTTCTTCCAATTTATCAATTCCCCTCCCTCATCCTCTGTCTCTGTCTCTCTCTGTCTCTCTCTGTCTCTCTGTCTCTCTCTCTCTGTCTCTCTCTGGGTCTGACTGTCCCTGTTTGTCTCCGTCTGTCTGCCTGTCAGTCTGTCTCTAGCTCTGCCTGTCTCAAGTCCGTCTATCTGTCTCTGTCTCTGTCTCTGTCTCTCTGTCTCTCTCTCTCTCTGTCTCTCTCACACACACACACACACACACACACACACACACACACAGAGGTGTATAATGTATTTGATAAAAAGGGTACTGTATCGGCAATAAGCGAACGACCCAAGCCGGGACACTCCAGGATCAAAGTCAGGGCCGTAGCCTGCGGCCGGGAGGCGGGGGGGGGGGGGGCAAGGGCAGCAGCGCTCGTCCTGGAATTTTCCTTATGTCGATATGTAAATTTATGTGAATTACTCAAAAACCTGACCAAGCTAGGTTTTGCCCCCGCCTTGGCTATTTGGTTAGCCACGGCCCTCAAGATGGAACATGTCCAACACTGATTTAAGAGAAGATGGTCATGGCGATAACATCAGCCCGCAGACGATGCAAAGGATTTAATCCTACCTACATGTATTTACACTACAAAAATAGGTTTCTGTGGTTTTCAATTGAAGTTTCGGATGTGATTACTGATACGACCTGCATGTCAGAGGACCCAAGAGTTATGCAACTTCGCTGAAATATTGGTTTATGGGGTTTTATTGTACCTCTGTCCCGACCTGGTCAATTTATCTTGTTGAGAGTGCACAGTTTATAACTCAAGTCTGAAGAGTGAGTTTAACGAGACGTCATTCAGCCGAAGTCACATATGGATCTCCCTTTGACGCGCGGGATACTATAGTATCGGCACGCGCATCGAAATATTGTTCGAATGTAGTGGAATATTACCCAAGAGGGGTTTATGTGCCCTAGGGCAGGTGACAATTTGCCTGGCGTCAGGAGAGCAAATATGTCCCCGCGTCGAGGGTACATAGTCCCATTTTTTGCCTATAATATTAATGTCTTTATCACATGCAGCTCCTAGATATTTTCATAAAAAAATATAAAAGAAAATTACAAGCTGGATTTCAATGGTAGACGAAAATAAGACGACTGATTGAATGGCGCATGGATACATTCGCATGACTGTGATGCAGTGTGTTCCCTTTTTAATCCAATACCCGTCCAGTTGAAAATAGTTCAAGATCACTTTCAGTAAGGTGATGACTACTTATCCCTGCATCCAATGCGACAGGAGATGTTCGACATACGAGGCATGCAGTAAAAGTTCGGTTATTCTTTGCACACTTCAATTGATTATTTGCTTGCAAATCAAGTTCAACAATGCTGCCGTGAGTTTGATAAGACCGCCGAAAGCTCGGGACAAAGACGCCAAATTTCATTGCAAATTTTATATATTCAACAAAATATAAATGATGGCATACAATCATGCAAATCATTTATTATGATACTAGCTCTTAACAAAGGAGAGATTATTCCAACCTGATCACCTACAATCAAATGATAATGGCTTACATTAGTCGAGACAATATAGCATTTTTCTGTATGTATATATATATATATATATATATATATATATATATATATATATATATATATATATATATATATATATATATATATATATATATATATATATAAAACTTGATTGATACACTCTACCACAGACAGTTGTTTGGTCCGGACGTATTTTTATGAACTTGTGACACAACGTTTCGCTCCAAAACTGGAGCTTCTTCAGGTGTACTGTAGAACGGAAAATACAAAGATCGTGCTCATAAATAAATGCTGTACGTCACAAGTTCATTAAAATACGTCCGGACCAAACAACTGGGCGTGGTAGTGTGTATCAATCAAGTTTTCTATATTATTCCACTCCACTCTCCACTGGGGATCAACTGCTCACGTCCTATTGATAGAATATATATATATATATATATATATATATATATATATATATATCTAATATCGAATTAAAAGTCTTTATGTCTCGTAAGCCTAACTTTTCGTATGTCAGTCTGCAGCACAAAGACTCCCTTAAATCGATACCTGCCGCCCTCACGAAAATGATTATATGTATGTACCCGAAAACTATCACTCTTTTATTCCCGCTCTTTCTTTCCTGTCGAAAGATTAAAGTCGCGATAAAAAAGTCGGGTCCATCATTATCTTGCAGATTTTAATTTTAGAGAATAGCTCCCCATCGTTGTCAACTCTACGGATAAAAATATTTCCATATTCACACAAATGAAATTAAAACTCGTAAAAAGTGTGTTTTTCTCGAAGGATTCTAAAGTGACATCACATAGGGTGGAGTAAAGAAACGGTGAGTCCAAAACTGTACATGATGTAGCATTCCGTCTTTAAGACCCCCCCCTCCAAGACCCCCCGCTGAGCTTAGAACAAAGCTTACATGTAAATGTGCGCGATGCTTGCTCCTTTGCCGCCCCCAACAACCATATCTGACATTTACACCGACCGTCGAGCTTTATTTGTCGGAAGGTTTCGAAAAACCGAGTGATAAATGTATCCCCGGCGGGCTGAGCAAATTACGTGCCTGTGGGTTTCTGTTTGCCTTTCGGGTGGTAGAGCTTTAAAAAAGTACACCGAAACCGAACTCCCTATCAACCCCCTTGTGTTTGAGTCAACAGCTTGGCCCTTTAATGAACTCTAGCTGCCGGCGTAGGGGTCAGCCAGAGGACGATCATAGGGGCCCATTACCCTAGAAAAGGTTTATTGGAACCTATCAAGACTGGCACAAGAAGTGATGATTGAGTATTCGTGTCTTCATTTCGTTTGGAGGATCATCGCGTAGTATAGTTATTTGAAAGTAGGGGGATATAGGCAAAAGGGAAAGAATAGGGCTTAGCAAAGAAGTATCGCAAAAACACCAAAAGTTAAAAAATGCAATAACCTGATTGACAAAGAAAAGAATGGCTGCCGAAGCGTGACTCCAAAACACTGTCATTTCTGCAGTATCGTTTTCTCTCTTTTTTGAAAGTTGCCTCTTAAACCTGTTTTTGACGGTTTTTTTTTGGTGTTGACATGATATCTTAATATTTCACATCAATGGATCGGCGTACATAATCTGAGCAATCCATATCTTTAAAATGAAGATATCGCTCAGCTTTCCCCCACGCAATAATTCATGAGTAAAGAACATTTTTACGACACTCACTCCTCCATGTCATAAACGTCGGTTTTATTACTTGATGCTGGCCAGAGATACTTAGACGGCTTGTTTCCGTTATGTCAGCATTGCTGACGCAATAACCCTTTTCGTTTCACATGTAAATATGACAACGATTTTAAGAATATCCACAGTGCGAAAATAAGAATTTGTAACTTTGGTCGTAATAAGTCAGAATTGTATTAATTTGACTGTCTCGTCCACCAGTTACCAATTCTGCCTTTTTCAGAGATTTGCAATATCCCAAAAATCCATAAACTTTGTGGTGTGAGTTGAAGTACATCTTCAAATCCTGCTACCTGCACTTGGGTCAAAGTTCAACGTCATGAGAACAGCAAGCCTAACTTTCGTGCGACTATGCCGTTGGAGGCGCAAATCCATTTTCGAAGGTAATGGCTTCAGCCATTCGCAAGCGCGGCGTGCAATTTCTCGGGACAAGATAGTGATATAAATGTGTAGAACATAAATTCGTAACTGCATAAAATATGTTATTTTAAACAAACAATATTTTCAGGAACGAGGTGATTAAGTCACGAGGATTTTTTATTTTCTAATTTTTTTGACCGAGAGAAAATTTTGATATTTATATCAAACCTCGGGTGATCAACTGGCCTTTCTACAAAGTACATCAGCGTTCTTTTGTTTGTGGCCACGACAGTTAATTTTTTTCTGAAGTCGATTGTATTTTCGTGTGCTCCCGAGAATTTGCCGACCGAAGTAGACGCTGCCATTATGGATCGCATGATGCCATTGAAATAACGCGTATTATTAAACTTTTTCTTAATTTCAATGGTATTTTGCCGCGAATAATTGTGATCAGGTCGCTAGTTTTCAAACCTGGTTCCAGAAATCGCACTCGATTCTCGTTAGGCCTGATTAAGTGACAATTTTTGAAGTGAGTTGGAAACTTGACTGAACATTACAGCTAACCCGAAAACGATGTGGTTTATGCTACACACGAGTTTGACCCATGCAACCAACTTGTCGTGACTGGGATGCTACTTTCGGCTGAACAATTGAAATAATCGAAGAAAGCACAGCCCGTCCATGAGCACGCGCAATCTGTGTGAGAGGAAGACCAAAGGACTGTCACTGGGTATCTGCAACCTGACGGGATCGATGGATCGAAGATCGAAAAGAAGCCATGACCCTCCTCCTTGATAAAAGGAAAATAAACACTGTGATATGGTGACCCTCCTTCCGCCCTGCTTCCAACTCAAACAAAGAGGAGGAAATTCTCCCCAAAAACAATTATGCACAGCATCATGTTTCTATATGAGACTGCCCTTGGTTTGTCAGGTTAAATTTTAGACACAAAAAGACATTTGAACTGTTAAACAAAGTTCCAAAACTCTTCAGTCGCCCATAGGATGTTCAAATGGTTGTCATGACGACCGGGAGGACACGAGTTTCTGATGAGTTGTCCAAAGCGACAAAAAAGAGCTATATAGAAAATGACTGCAGCAAACTCACAAATATTGAATCCACTACGAGGTTTGAAGTGTGTAGATGTGGTCATGTGATGTAGTACATGAACATATCTGAAAATACAAGTCACCCTTTCAATGCGTAGTCGATGCAAATAATCGCACCATCTCCAACCAGGCCAGGTTAAGCGACAACAATAAACTTTGCATCCTAATTGTTCTACAACAGGCAGATTTGAAACCCCAAGGAGCTAGATCTCTTTGTAATTGTGTGAGTTCTTTATTGTAATCCGTTCGTACTTTTTATATCATTACATACATAAGCATTTCTCTCAATATTTTATCCTTGTACAGCAGTGTATAGGTATGTGTGTATGGTATCAGCAATTTTGTGGCGAGCTTTGTTGACTTCAAAAGTTCTACGATATGGCAATAAAGGCCTGTTTGGGTTACTTTACTACTCCAAATTTGAACTGAGTGACGAAAATGATTTTACTAGTAGTGCAAACATGGAGGTAGCATATACACATAGTCTTTGGGGTAAACTATTTGCTGCTCCTCACAGTCAGAAACACACTGACACCCCCGCCCTCCGCAAATCAAAAACATAGTGACCCGAGCAATCAATCAAATGTCGCGACCGATGAAAAACCATAAAGGACGCAGAATTTGCATATCTCTCGGCTGTCGAATTATTATCGATGTGGGGAGTTTATTTGCAAAAGGTCGTTGGAGAGGTGTGTCGCAATTGGCTTCCATTTTTCACCCTGGGGCTTCCACGCGAGTAGCGAAAATACCTCTCAAGCAGTCTTGCTCTATAATGGCAGAATACTCAGCCTTCTTTGGCCGCCCAGTTATTCACCCACAGCGGATCTCAAGCGAGAAGTGATCGCTTTGTTGCTCATGTCATGAATGGGTTACACATGTCTTGTCTGATCTTTTCCTCCAGCGATGACCAACGGTTTCACACAGTCATCCCCATGGTTGGACCATCTCTGCATCCATGGTGGGATCGACTAAGCAAAATATGTCCACTTGACGCTGGGACCTCTGCTCAGTTCCTTTCCCACCTCCATGGTTGTAGTTTTCGGTCAGAAATATTAACATAGTAATAGTGATTTACGAGTTTTACCCCTTTATTTATTTCCCTTATACCCACACAGATCTGACCAATTACCGAGACAATTTTGCTTTACAACACAGCAGCACCTGTGGTGAGAGGTATTATGGCGGCGGCTGCAGTTTCCGTCTAGAAGTCCACGTATAATTAACAGTAAACGATTTTTGATGAGCGCGTTGGTTCTGTCCTAAATTTCTGGGAAGCAAGCCTGTCCTGTCTCCTCAAAAGAACCTTTCTTGTAAGAGGAAACGACATACAAAAGCGATTCGGTTGAACGCCCTCCCTTTTCAGGGTACTACCTCCGTGATCTCACGGTATTTGCACCCTTGATATAAACAAACATCGTGAACTCGTATATTAGATTGAAAAAGTGTACTATATAGGTAAGAAACTCAAACCGCAGGGCGCGCTGTTGGTCTGTGAATTCTGGCCCGTTTGCACAACGACTCGCTGAAGTGGCAGCGATCAGCTGATTGGTCGTCTGACACTGTACAAACGAGATTTAACTATTTATAGCCGAGACTTCAAAGTTGTGAATGGGTACCCTCGTCCCATTATTATTTTAATGAGACCTTTGCACATTTCTTGGTTCTGACTCGAAATCTGCCGAGACTCAGATATTTGACCAAAATAACCTCAATTCGTCATTTTTTAATGGCTACTATTCTTATCGCCACTACTAGACGCATTCTCCCACACGTTTCTCTAACGCACTGTTGAAAATCCACGGATATCACGAGAAAGCATCATATATAAAAAGAGGATAGCTGGCTCACCGGTACATGCCGTGATCCGCTGGTAACCCGTCGCGAATCACACTCCTCCCCAGTCTGTTTCCACGTCTTGATCGATAACTTCCCCATCACATGCTTGACAACTTTTTCTTTTAACTTTTTGGGACGACGCAGAAATGACGGGCTCCGGGACAGAGGTCTGTGCTGGTCCGGCTCGGCGCACTGTTTGATCTGTTTGATCTGCGGTGAGGTGAGGTGGTTTTTTCTGTGTCATTCAACTTCGGTCATCCGTCGGTTCATAAAAGCGGAGCAGATAAGGCGATTTCAAGATAAATCACAGCGTGGAGAGACTGCGGACTGAACTTTCCACCCTGAAAAGCGTTTCTGGAGATCTGGTAGGGTGGGTGAAGCTTGCAACCAGATCTGGGTCAGCTTGAGCGACACGACACCCAGTGTCGTGAGAGCCCGTCGCGAGTTGCCGACCGGAAATGCCCTACGTCACGTCCAGGGTCCTATTGAAGAAAATGTAAAAAAAACTAGATTGACCGAGTGTGCACTGTGTTTTCTTTGCAAGAATTACACACAACAGAGCAAACCACGTTCCCAAACCATACAAAACTCGCAGGTGTGCATTTTCTCGCCAGCTCTTGAACTTCGATGTGAAGATTTGCAGCGCAGTCCGCCGGTTTATGCTGCTGTAATCGGCAGATTGCGCGTGTACTAGTGGGCATCATTCGAATTCGATTAAAATAAGACAGCACTGTCTTAGAGACACAAGTAAAATTTTTTACCACGAAACTTTAGAAACACACATACACGAAGGTGAACTTGCTCATATGTCATTTATAGATTAAAAATGTTAATTGTATAGTTTTGTTCTCCAAGCTCTCAGTCCATCGTGTACGGTACTCAAAGAGTGTATCGCAAGGTGTACAAGTGGGTCAACTTTTGATTACCATGGTGATAGTTTTGTTACACTAAGATGAATTTTTCGCGATTCAAAGATCAGAATGTTAAAATTAATTTTCTGCAAGCTCAATTTGTGGGGGGTTTTTTGTTCTTTCTCTTTTTTTGGTTTCGAGAGTTATATTAAAATTATGTCTCTGTTTCGGGAAATAAATGAAAGCATACCTGCAAGAGCACACACACATCCACGGTTGCCAGTGCAGGCTTCAGAGGGCTACTGCGACGTATTCCCCCAGACCACGATCACTCAACAGACCGTGCTCACACCTGACAGTAGGGCTGCAAAGTGCCTAGAGTTTGTGTTGGAGTGACCTTGACAGATTCTCCCATTCATCCTTCAAGACAACGGAAACGAAAACATCACGTGATTTTTATGCGTCATCTTCCAGCTACTGCCCTCCCCAAACCCCCATTCACTGGTCTTTCAAGACATTTCGAATTCGCTTATGCAACAAGACCCGTCACTGAATCGTTACTCAGCAAAATGCATTATATATTGGTCGGGAAACAAAGGTTGGTTGTTTGACAAAGAATATTCTCTCAAATGGTTTAATATTACGGCTTGTTAGATCTATATGCGGGGCACATCAACATCTTTCTTAGGAAACTTACTGCTGATAGGAAAGTGGGCGACTTAAACTTTCGCACATCTTACCCAAGAAGACTTTCTGTCACAGAAAGGCTCCTTGTGCAGTAAATTTATGTTCAGACAAGAAATTTAACTGATTCAGAAACTAACAAAACGTTGACGGTGAATTAACAATGCAGGATGACAAATATTCTGCACAGGGAAGTTTACTTTCAATTATCATGAAAACAAGGCGGTAAAACCTTAAAATCTGTCTACTGCTTTCAAAATGCGTACATACAAGCCGCAGACCAACGAAGCGTCAAACGATTTTGAGAGTCTGAAAATTTGACCCAGGCGCAGCCATCTTAAAGGGGCGGGGGAGTTTTAGCAGCTTTATCACTGAGCAAATTGACTAACTATGCACAACTTTCAAATGAGATCAGAAGAGTGAAGTCACATAAACAGTAAATGCCAACGACCATTAAAGCGAGAACCAGGGATTGAGGACTGTTACTTTGAACACGTAATCTCCACTTCTGAAATTTGCTCTCTTTAAGAAATGTAAAAGTGCAAAAAAGCATAACTGGCTAATTCACTCCGCTTTCTTGAAAATAATGGAGTATAGCGAATAATATTCACCAGGAACAACTACAGAACAAAGTAAGTTGGCAAGAATTCTCGATTGAAGTTTTGACGAGTCATTGCTCACTTCTCCTAATTAAAAGGTTACCCTTGACGGTGTGCTTGTCTTGCAAATAAGACCTTTTCCCACCTGAGTCAGTTTAATCCTTGCAACATCCTCCCCTCCCCCGACTTATTTTTCCCATTATGCTTTACATATCATGTAACCTTTGAAATTTCCTCCGCCCTAAATCTCAGAAAAAGTTCATATGGTCCTGATCTCGTGGGTCCGATATCCGGTTCATTGTGATCCTGCCAGCGTCAACATATTTCAACTTCCGAGCGAAGTGAGCAAAACAACGTGACGTGTTTATTTGTACAGAAAGGCCTGTTTGCCGTGCGACAGGTTATTTGTGCGTGGAGAGGTTTCTGGTACTTATTTGACGCAGGGGTGAGTTGATTGCAAAACACTAATTGTGAGTACCCAGAATACCATTATTTCTTATTTATACAAACCTATTCATCTTTGAAGATGGTCAAATATAGACTCGCTGTTTATTGTGTGCCGGACAAAGTAGCTCCACTCTCACTATCATGACCACCGACAAAGAAGACATCAAACACAAGAGGATAGAAGATATATAGATGAACTACATGCAGAACAGTAATCATCGTCATCTTCATCATCATCATCATTAACATCATCATCATCATCATCATCATCATCATCATCATCATCATCATCATCATCATTAACATCATCATCATCACCAACACCACTACCACCACTGCTATCACCATTGTCGTCATCGTTGTCGTCGTCATCACATCATCAAAATCATGATCATTATCATGATCGTCATCACTGCCACCAGCCCTCACTTTCAGTGATGTTAGTGGAAGAAGGTGGCGGATAAAAAGTTTGGAGCTCATTGCACAATAATGTTGTAATGCCCTTTCTGTTTGTAAACTAGAGAATGATGAACTTTCTTGCCTTATTCTAAAACATGAAGAAATGCCTGCTGGTTGACTAGTCATCAAAGTATGAATTGTGTAATGCCTGATGATATTTCTAACGATTGGGTTTCACTCCTGACTAGAAATCGCAACAACAACACAGTGCGTGTAGTTGTGTTCTGCAGGGCCTTTACCCGGCATTTCAACACTTTCAGGAAGGAGGAAAATGCATTCGTTATCTAGAATAAAATTACTGGCGAGATTTTTTAACACCGCTGCTCTTCCTTAAACACATACACATCTGTTAAGATGGCATTGTAAAAAGATACCTTAGTAGCCCAATGATGAAATTCGAAAGGTAAGAGTTCTGTGTTGTGAAGTCAATTCCTTAAAGGGACAAAGTCGGCCATTTTTCATGAATTTTGTTTGATACGAGATACTTCTTATATTGTTTGACATGTTGAAAGATACTGAATAAACGGGTGACCATACGTGTATTCGACCCCGGTTTTAAACACGATCAATGAAACCATCGCGAAAATGAATTAATGGTCATGACCAATAATTCATTTTTTCAACGGTTTCACTTAATTTGTCTAAAATCGGGGTCGAATATATGCATGGTCACCCATTCATTCAGTATCTTTCAACATGTCAAACAATGTAAATAGTGTATTGTATCAAACAAAATTCATGAAAAATGGCCGACTTTCTCCCTTTAAGGTCAACCCTCTTCTAAGTTTGCAGTTATGAACAATAAAAGTTGAAGACTGCACCTCGGGGTCGTCGGTCTTTCAGACTTGAATATTTTTACAGAACCTTCCCAGAGTACTGCTAGTGTCCCTGAGAATGAATCAGAATATTATGTTAAATTATGAGATCTCACCGTCTTGTTTGTGTTAAAGTAAAAAAACAAAATTACAAAATTAATGTTCGAATTTCAGTATCAGTAATTTTAGGTATAGTTCGTTTCTCTTATCCCCAAATTTACATCATAGTGACCCCTCTTAGTACCCACAATTTGCATGGTGACCCCGATGTTCCGTCTTGATTTTGGAAGCTACTGGTTTCAACATTTCTTAAGAAATGTTTGGGCAAAAGTTTCTATTTCGAGGCGCGAGTTACCTTGAATCAGTAGGCCGTGGTGATATCCAAACCTGTTGAGTATGGACAGAGAAATAACAGAACTCTTGACATTATAAAGGCCATAAGGTCGTCACGTGAGTATATGGTAGTTTTAAGTCCCCCATACAACTGTTTGCACTGCGGTTGTGTTTACAAGCGACAATTCAACTTCCAAAAGTGGGTGATATCAGATAAAATGTCTGGAGATGAAGTGTTGTCACATTCGTTGACAATGTAAATGATTTATTTTTTTACCTTTTGATCCGGCCAATCATTTGTAGACAGCTGACCGAGTCACGGGATGACAGCAGTACACATAGATATTCCTAGGAGTTTTCAAGTCTTTGGACACTATGTCTTTGCTTGGATTACATTGGATGAATTACATGCCAAAATGTGTGCTTACCAACTTTTATGACGGAAATGTAATGTTCCAATTTGTCAATCAGCTACATAGTGTACAGCTAGCTCTCAAAATAAGCTAAATGTGCCCAGAGTCGAGCTCAATCATCTTTCAATTGCATGGTCAATTCGTGCATGGTGTTATGGAAATGGAATGGAATAAGCTGAAAACTAGTAAAATCTTCCGAGAGAGTGTTCTCTTTAAAACGTATTTCATGTTAAACATTATTAGGAAGAATTTTAACTTTGTCTTTTTGTAGATTTTTAAATGTTACATTAAATGTTTGTCCGTTTAAAATGTATGTGGTTGTGTAGTACAGATTTCCTAATCTTGACGGTGATAAAGTCCCTTTAGACTTAACCAGGCCACCTTCATGAAACGAGTCAAAAGAAATAAGAATATAATTAATATATATTTTTCGATACAAACTCCTTGCGGTTGGAGAACATATATTTTATCCGACATTTCGATTATTACTATCAGATATAAGACAGTATAGTTAAACTCCGATTCCGACAATGCCTAAACCAGCCACTTTGTTTACTCTCAGTGTAATCGTAAAGCGGGGTAAGTAATTGTTTGTAAACAGACAAAAATAAACAAAGGACATGTGCAATGGACGATTCACGCTCTTCAACAGCATTTGTTGCAGATTTTTGGAAGATTACTTGGTATCCATGATATTTTGTTAAACAATTCGATGGGGTCGTAAAATAAAATTCTTAGGCGTCAATTGTAAGGCGAATTACTAACACTCTACAACACGATTTATCCTTCTTTGTGGTAATCTTTGTATCAATATAGTATTAAACATATCATACTTACCACGATTGTGTCCTATGAATGAGCGTATCGTGATAAAAACCAAATCAGATGTGTCCGAAAGTGGACAGCAGAGGGGACAGACTACTGAACTTGCACACGAGCCAAACAAACATGACACGAGAGCTAGACTTTAAAATACATATTTCATTGATTTATATGGTCTTAATCTACAGAACAAACATCAATGTTAAGAAGTTTGTACATTTCTCTTTGTTTCTATCTAATTTTCAAGTACATTTCTTTCAATCCCGACCGTGCCCTCTAGGACACTGAGGAATCGTACCTGAGGGACATTTTCGTAAAAAGCTACCTGACCGACGGTCATAGTATGCTTAATCTCTGGTGGCGACAGATGCAAGCATGTTTCACAAGGAATCCAATTTACTTTCTTTATCATCATACCATTTCCACTGATTTTACAAACTGCACACCGGCGGCCATGTTGGCAAGCTTCCATTAAACTTCAAGTTGATAAATGGTGTACAATCGGACCCTCTAGTTTATCCATAAACTCCTTGTACAATTCCTTGTCATTCAAACTATCAAAAAATTGGCAAGATGTTTGTGCTTTGAGACGATGAGACGATTCAGGCACGTTGAAAATCGCCATAAATTTTAGCACAGAAACGTGATGTGTTCAGTCATAGAAACCTGAGTTTACGTATTACATACTGCAAGTTTCAATTTTAGCAGTATTTTATACAATGAAGGCGAATGTTCAATGAATTAGGTAGTGAAGCATATACCAACTCTGAATACAAACCTAATGTAAAGATAATAAAATAAAATATATTATATTTTGGACTATGACAGGTTTGCTGAACTTTTCAAGCGAAAACAAGACGAATTCTCAATTCAAGTCGCGTCTTCTTTCTTCCACGTTTTAGTGTCCGTAGATCAAGAGCAACGAAGTCTGACGTTGAATTCTTTGTAGTAGCGGCTTTGCCATGCAGACGATACAATAAAATGTCCTTGTCAACTGAACCTTCTCAGGATTAAAATGTCCGACTTTTGACAACTTTGATATCTCCAGTGTTCTATGGAAAACCTACGCTGTGTAGATTTTCTGGAAAAACGGATATGACAACGGTACTTACAAGGTACGTGTGGATAAACATTTGTAAACGTTAGATACACTTTTGTGTGCTTGCATGCACGTGGTTTGATTTGTACTATAGGGTGCGTTTCAATTCATTGAGTACGTGTTTTCTTTGACCAGTCTATTGACACGTGCAATGAATAGACGAAAAAAGTTCAACGTCAAAATGATCTCCTATCTTTGGTAAACGAATTCATATTTTGTGTCGATATGACTGTCTCCTAATCTCCTAATGTCTGAAACTGACCAACAACAGTCCCTCAGGTTTGAAGCTTTTTCTGGATATGTCATGCCGGCTCGTCAAAGTTCTGACCCCTTGTACAACTTCGTCAACATCACTTGATTCACCTGTTTTGCCATTTACAAGATATACACAACTTCCTTATCGGCCCTTCAAGTGGTGAAATGAGTCTCGCCTTCTGTGTGACGTCTGTTGGTCGGGGCACTCTTTCATTATCTTGTCTATCTTCTTTCATGTCATCGTAAGGGTGTCCGTAGATCTAGAGCAAAGATAGCAAATCCCGCATGAGGATCTAGAGCAGACATAGCTATGTAGGAATTCACCTCCATTTTCCTTTTGTTTCTCCCTCCAACCGCATCAGACAAACTTTTGTAAATAGATCACTGCACTGACGTCGGCTGCACATCGACTTACGTGCGGCTGTTTGTACTGAACGTGGCAAGTGTTAATAGGCGTCTGGTACATTGCATCACTACACTGGCCTCAATCCTGCATTATCCATTTCGCTGAATTTCGACAAGTGTTGTTTGTGCTGCTTGAAGCATACAGAGTCACACGATCGGAATTACCACTGTCGTCACTCTGTTAGAATCTGTTTTCTCGAATTTCACGAAAAAATACAACACTGACAAGTTGCGTTCCCGATTGACACGCATGCGGAAATCTCATTTACGTTCCTTAATATTTTCACATCACCAACCTTAATCGGTATATGTTCAGGCATTGGTATTCATAATCACTGTGAAATTTCCTGAGCCCATCCACTGCTAGTTGTGCCATGCAGTATACGTTTGTATGAGATCTGCGACTTAAAGTATCAATCCAACTAGTACTTTCGAATACGTATTACGAGTGATAGTTAAGTCACATTTACAGTTGAGATTGTTAAATTAATAAATTATCCTGAATGAACAATTTCAACACTTCATGTTTGATTGATTATGCGACTTTTCAAGATATGTTCATGGTTTTATTTACAAATAGTGCAATATCGCGTTGTTGTTCATATTTCATTTGACTCCCATATCAAGTTTGCGAACACATAAACACTGTCATATGTGTGAAAACCTATATTGTCACATGTGTACATACATACATACATACATACATACATACATACATACATACATACATACATACATACATAATACATACATACATACATATATACATACATACATACATGCATAATACATACATACATACATATATACATACATACATACATGCATAATACATACATACATACATACATACATACATACATACATACATACATACATACATACATACATACATACATACATACATACATACATACATACATACATACATACATACATACATACATACATACATGCATGCATGCATGCATGCATGCATGCATATATACTCAACCTGACCACTTAATAAAGTAGGAGTCACGGGTGTTTTAAAAGTGCCTTTCAATTGCCTCTCGAGTAAAATATACCCGAACTGAGATATCTCAGAGAGAGAGAGAGAGAGAGAGAGAGAGAGAGAGAGAGAGAGAGAGAGAACTGGTAGTTCACAGTTTGTGGCTCTCAATAAAATTGTTGTGTTGATACATACTATCAGGTGTAGTATATCATCTCTCGGTACAAGAACTTGACAAGTTTGTTTATTTGTCTGACAATGGAAAGATATCTCTCGGTCATTGACATCTCTTAGCATCTATGTCAAGGCTATTTGTAGATGGCACCAGCACATTATATCACATCAGGTTGATACGTTTGAAGATTGTCAGCAGTTACACGTTTCGTTTTCTCATTGTGAGATCGCCTTCGCGTCGCACATCAATTTAATTGTTTTAGAAACAAGAGCTCTAACTTCAATAGAAGTGCCCCTCCAAATTCACGAACAGGATGTAAACAAAGTCTTCAAATCTCTTTCTCGTGGAGAAAGAATACTTTTACGAGCAATGACCGCCAATGGAATCGGTCGGTTGGACGGTTCATCCTAAATGAGCAGAAATCCCATTTTTTTTGTTTTCCAATTACAATACGCCAAAGGAGATTTTCAATCGCAGTGGCAGTCAATCTAGATATTTGGTTGAACTCCGTTATCATCCGATGTCACGGGGGGGGGGGGGGGGGGGTTATCAAGGACAAGAAATGCTGCAATGATTCCAGCTACAATAAAAATGCATAAATCATAGACCCTGTCCGTCAGATTGTAAACCCAGTACTGTAAATCATCTTCCACATTAACCACAGGATGACACGATAACCCCAGTATGTTAAAAAAACCAGTGATGCGATTTTCGTGGGATTGCTAACAAAGAGAGTGCATTTCGGAGCTTTTCGGGGAAAACTGGTTTGTTTGGCGTTGCAGGTAAGAATACTGCCCACCAACGCGCATTCAGCCATCAAGGTCACCGACCGGGCCTCTCCGGACAACTTGAAGGTTGTGTCAACTTGAAGTGATCGCAGGCTGATACGCTCAAATGTAGGTCTATTGGTCAGACAATGGTAAAATATCATTTTAGACACAGGGTACACACCGGTTATCGACCTCGCAGCCTGGTCAGTAATTAAGGTCATGATTATCAAATCCTGAACTTTGAATTTGATGTGGCCCGTATAGGCCATCCGAGAGTCGGTTTTACTCGGGTGGCGACTAGAGAAATAATCCAACCTGGCTCTCTTATCGCGAATAGAGTGCACATTACTGCTCTGCAAATTTGTTCGTATACCTATAGGGCCTAGAAGAACCGTGACCAGATCAGTTTATCTATCGCGAAAAGTAATAAGATAAAACTCCCCAAATCTACTACTATCGCTTTTATCTAAATAACAATGCTAAATGACAAGTCTCGAGCATTGTTTAAGCTTAATTCGTTTGATGATAATTGATAGTAACACTCAGATGTATGCCCATCACTGAAATCGGTGAACTTGGCACTGCAATTACGAAAAGTTACCGTGTAATCACGTGGTAATGTCACCAGGTAGTATCTGACCCAATCTGATTAAAATTGGATTAAGTGATAACAACGTTTCTCGGGCCTATACCTCTACGTGTAGACTTGCTCCAAGTTTGTGGGAATATGTTTATTAAAACATAAATTGAAGGACTAAACATCAGCAGACCGTCGCGCTAATGGTAGGATGTCGCGTAGATCGTGGGGTGAACGCCTTGGCTTGGCCAGCCGGTAACTCAGCTGCCGATAAAAGCCAGGCGACTGGCGGCCAGGCTACTCTGCTTGTTCTTTACTGTTCTGGTTTGCTGATGACCACCACACTGCTATACCGACTATCGTCCAACGATAACAGTAAAGAAAAAACCGCCATCCTTACACCTGAGTCAGATGGTCAGTTGTTGTCTGTAATATTTCTCCCTTACGCGTGTAGCACTTTTCCCATTCGCATGTAATTCAGTTCCATGCAATGGGCTACACTCACGACCTAATTAAAATTCAACTCAAAAACCGGGGAATGCACATGTTTTATTTCTCTCGTCAAGCTCTCGAAAGCTGTATATGATACGTTCGGGGCGGGAAGAAAAGCGCGCGAGGGAAAACCGTTAGTCGTTTCACGGAGCGCGGGCTTCAGTTAAAGACTGTAAACTGGAAAAAACTATATGTATCATATTAAACCGTTGACCTCTACATGAATGACAGTCCTTCAACACGCTACTACCAGTCGACTTGGACAACTATGCTCAAGGATATTTGAATAGGTCTTCAAATTGTAGCCCTACGCCCGCTTCATGCTGAAGTGTCGAATAGGATGTCGCGTTGTTGTCAAGGTGACCACAGACAAAGGGGATCTCCTGGTCTGGGAAGTTAACCCATTCTTTGCTGGGAAGTCGGACGGTTTGATGTAGCTGACAAGCACATTAAACCATACCATTACTGTAAACGGTACAAGCCTGTCCTTACTGTCTGAGTCGATACCATTCGCCTTGTTGCTTAACATTGTGAAAGAAGCGAATCATCAACTGTACATCACGTTAAAATTTGTAATGGTCAAACCATAGACAGTAGAGGGGGTTTCCCCTCTACTGTCTATGGTCAAAACATTGATTTGCGTTTGAGAAACCCTGGCAATCTGTCTATAAAGGAGACAGAAGTTACTTATAAAACCAGTCCTTCCATTAGCAAACGCCATGATTCAATAGAATATGACCTCATTGAATAGTAAAATAAACCAAATTTTCGTACTCACAATCTTGCAAAGAGTGACCTTCCATTCAAACTGTTATCAGTTTACTCAGGTATTCTATTGACCTCTCTCTCTCTCTCTCTCTCTCTCTCTCTCTCTCTCTCTCTCTAAGACACTGGGATGGTAAGGTACGGCGCGCCAAATGTTTCAAAAATATTTATCGATTCAGTGCAAAAATAAACTGTCTTTCTCGATTGAAATAAAAATTAGGTGTCATTACGGAAGAAAATAAGTAAGTAAAGTATAATTAAAAACCAAAAGACAGAAATGTCATTTAATACAATAGTTCGCGTAAAAGGTGCAATTAGTGCTGATTTTACGAAAAAAGTATAAGATGTTTACAGTGGTACGTACACAAAAATCACAGAAAAATCACTAAAAAACCACTAGTACCACTCGGGAAAAAATTACAAAAATTAAAATGTGAACCACATACAGAAAATCATTATAAAAGAATCAGACAAAAAAGCCATGCATACATAAAATTATTTATGTACCTAAGAAAATTAAAAAGCAGTACGTCTCATAAAAAACGTATTGTAGATAATCAAAAATATAATATGAACCACCAGCCGCTTTTAACAGTAAAGAGAGAAAATCACAGAAAAAATTCGGCAGTGATGGCTCTAGACAAAAGTGGACATCATCGACTAAAAAATAAATAAATAAAATAAAATAGAAATAAAAAAATAAAAAATGCCATGGACACAGCAAGTACAAAAAAAAGCGTGGGCCTGTGGAAAGAAAAAACAAATGAGCACTCGCCACTGCAAAAAAAAAAAAAAAAAAAAAAAAAAAACGGAAAAAAAGGAAAAAAAAAAACAAAAAAAAACCCCCGAGCACTCGCCACACAAAAAAAAACCCAAACGCGCGAGATTACAATTAATTTATTCAAAAAACTCATGGTTCACGTTTCCTTCGATCGATGAATCCCCAACAGCCGGGAACGATCACCATATACTCAAATGTTTGACGAAATATTAATTGAGCATTTCAGTGATAACTTGACATCTTGAATCCCAGCTGTTTGGCTAGGCCCAGCCAAGCAGAGCTACTTGAAACCGTACTTGATGAAGTGAAGTGCAATATCACCTAAGAACGTCCAGGTTAACTGTGAATAGTTCCAGAGAGTCAAGTTAACTGAGCCAATTTGAGACAGTCCACAGTTCAGATCACGAGCGAGACGTACAACCCATGTCCCTTCATAGCAACACTGCGAACATATGGATGCCTTAGGTGCGGTACGGCAGGGGGCTCACATGCAGGCCTTGCACCGAGCCGCTCTGTCATCGCCGTTATATGATTTCTACACGGTTACGTGTGGTTCGATACATAGCGGCCGGCGTGTTGAGAGAACGTCCATCGTTTTCCGTGTTCGACAAGACGAGCGACGCAACTATAAACAGTGTCACGTACTATGATGCAACCGCGATCCCTCAGGACCGGCACAAGCTTAACGAGTATGGCGAGAGTGTCCGGCCTTCGCAACGCCAGACACTCTCATTATACTCGCAGGGCTAGACCGGCACATACACGACATGTCGATCCCCACTGCAGAAAGCTTTATTTCCACACAGTCCAATATATGGAGCTACGATATTTGTGCAGTAGCTTATACATAGCTCTGGGTGCCAGGGCGGTGAGTTACCGGCGTTATACGGTCTGGCCGTGTAACGCCAGTAACTCACAGCCCTGCCACCCACAGCTACATTAATCAGTTATACAGAGAAATAGCGGCTGCTTGATCAGTGTTTGTCAAGTCGGGCGCGATCGCGTTCTACATGTACTACTGAAAACGTTGCCTCGAATCTGAGTGTTTTAGCCTGAGTATTTTTTTCCTTTGCCACACTCCGTTTAGAGGCTAAACCCACGGTAACACCTGGTTCGATACACAGCGGCCGCCGCGTGCAATTTTACTATGCAACTATGCATACCCACACGGCGGCCGCTATGTATCGAATCACACACGTAACCGTGGGCTAGCGGCCAGCCATCGTTTTATTGGGGTAGGACTCCATGGCTTTGGCACAGACTGTCTATGGTTTGGGAGAGGCGGCCCTACACTGTACAGCGAGGGGATCGCTGGTCGCCGGCGGCGCGGCGTGTACTGTACTAACGACGGGACCGCCGGCCGCTAGCTTACCATCTCAAGGGGGTACATTGAGGCACGCCATGAGCGAGGGCACCGCTGACAGCCGACGAACCACCACGAATGATTTGTCCACTTGTAACTGTTTAATATAGAATGGGACGTGTCGGTAACTTGGACGTCCATGAGATGATATTGAAGACTAGAAGCTGAGAGTCATCGCTGAAATGCCCAAAATATCTTGTCCAACATCCGAGTGTGATGATCCAAAACCCTCTGGCACTAAACTCTAACAATCAGATTGAAAATTATTCAATTTACATGTTTGGCTTTTTTTGCGGGGTGTCCCACTCTAAATTCTTTTCTCGAACGGGCCTCTTTTTTTCTACTGGTTTTCTTTTTTTTTTTTGGTAACCTCGTTTTCGGGTTTTTTTTTTTTTTTTTTTTTTTTTTTTTTTTTTGTAACCTCGTTTTGGTGTTTTTCAAGCTGACCTCGTTTTGGTTTCTTTTCAGCCTCAACGCCAGCGCGATCTCGGTCGACTTTTCAGTTGTGATTTTCTTTCTTTTTTTTGGCAGACCTGATGGTGGTTCGCTTTGTTTTTTTGTAGTAGAGAAAATACTATTTTTGGTTTTGTTTTTAAGCATTTCAATATTTTTTTGTGTGTGCTTGATTTTTTTTTTTACTTTTTTCCTTTATAATCAGCATTCATTGCAGCTTTACTTCAAATACACGTGTGTGTACGTCAGTAAGTATGGGATTGTGGTATTTTCAAATTTTTGCAAACAGTTTATCTTCTCATTACGGTTTAAAGGGTATTTTACAATTAAGTATTACATAACATTCTCCCCTTTTTTGCAATAATACTTTTCTCGTTTATTTTCCTCCGTAATTCCATCTAATTTTTATTTCAATTGAGAACGACGGTTGCACGTCATCTTTATCTGTACAGACAGATTCAAATATTTATTGACACATATTTTCAAATGAATGTTATTTTTGTGAAAAAGTACATTAATAAAATAAAATGATATGGACGAAAGAATTTTTTTCTTTATTATTCATACACGTTTAAGACTTTATGTAGAAAGAAAAATTGACAGTTTATTTTTACTCTATGATGATAAATATTTTTGAAACATTTGGCGCGCCGTAGTTAAGGCATGAAATCAACAAGATCAATTGGGTGTAAATACACTTGCACTTGTCGTACCAACACGAGTACACAGACTAATCGTGCCTAGTTGTGAACAAAGTTGTCTGCTTGTAGACAATTGGTGCTGCAATTTCGGTGACAGCGTGTAATTTGGTATCATCAATTTTAGCTAGTCTGTGAGGCATGTTACTCGAGCAAACAATTGAAACTTTGTTAAGTATAATTTTTTGCCCTCGACATCAATCAGTCCGATATCGGATGATATGTGCGCTTTAAAGAAGTTTTACAAAAACAAATAATAATTTACACTTTTGGTGCAAGTCTGAGTGATATGGTACAACTTGCAACTTCGTGGCCATCAGCAAGGAACACTTACCCTTGGAGTTCGCTGATGGTTTTAAATTGTGAGACTATGATTTAAAATTGGCAAATGTCCATTTCCCCTTGATTTGGAAATGATTTTAGCCCGCTTGAGCTATGTGTTGGCAAGGGTTCAAGACTTTAAAGGGAGGGGGTCGTCGGAACTGCGCTTGTGCAACTTTCCTGTTTAGAAAGAATGTATTTTGTGCATGATATCTAAATTCATCCCGTCAACATAGCTGTAAAATTTAAATTTCAGGATATTCATTGTCAACAAACATGTTTTAACTTTCATCAATCGCCAACGTACCCTATAGATACAGGATTTACACCGGTCGTAGGGGTCCCTGGCAACCTTTGAGCAAAGTTCCGACGACCTTCCCCCTCTTTAAACTTCGGATGTCTTCTACCCTGAACGGTAGCTTTTTCAGTGACCTTCCGTTTATTAGATGATACGGACCTTGCTGCGGATCCGTAGCCCTACCACTCCCTTTGCTGGTTGTGTTGGGGGAGTGGGGCAAGGGGAGTGGCAGGGCTACGGAACCGCAGCAAATACTGACCCTGCTACTCTTTGCAGACAGCAGTCACATCCACCTTAGCCCTTCAGGCCGTAATTTTACAAGGACGTGTATGGCGACGTGTCTACACATCTGAACTTAATTTTTAAACTGTTGGATATTGAAATGGAAACGAAAAGACAATATAAACGATGGACCTGATCACCAATTTCAATCTTGAATACCAAATGATTAATTTTATGAAGAACATACAGGAAAGGCAGAGTTTTTAGGTATGTGTTTTCTGAGTGTGACAGTTTTCTTAAATACAGCAAACACATATTTTTATAGAGAGTTTTTACATTCACTTTGTCCAAATTACGTTAGTATAGATCTACCACGGTTGCAAAGAACGCTTCGGAAGTACACGGCCTTCTGGAGGGAGGAGTCTACGGTATGACCGAACAGGCACCTGTATGCTCACAGAGGGCAAGTATCTACAGTCATTATCAAAATCCAATTTAGTGGACCAGGTTTGTTTGCAAGTGTTTGACATGTCAATTTTGTCCTTGTGACTTGTGATAACCTCGGTCATAAAATCACTACAATGACTAAAGGCACACACATAAAAAACGGGCCGACCAAAGAGTGAGGGGACGTGTAAGGTCTATAATTAACTCTGTTCAAAGAGACTCGCTATGTCGGCGAAACTTTTCCACTGTTCCTCTCAGCCTCAGTGAAAGCCAAACATCTGAACATAATATTCAAAAGCATGTTAAGCATGCACAGACTCTTCTTCAGTAAACCGTCTCGCTGTCAATGACTTCTTGCATCGCCAATTCTGCTTTCTCATGGAAAGTTCAGGCGCGTTGATATTCAATTCATGCTAACAAGAGACGATAATGACATGCAGTGCGCGTCAACGTTTTGAGATGCCATCAATTGGTCAATTAGGGCCGCATGACACTCGATATATGCAGGGAAGTTTTCAGGTCCGTGAACGTGTGTTATAATAAAACAGATATTCATGAATATTTACAAAATCAAAAATTTACAAAATCAAAAAATTTAATCTTCTACAGGAACGTTGTGTAATTCATCCAAACTAATTTGGGTCACTTTAGGGCCTAACTCGTGTGTTTTCAAAAGTACCAGATTTACAAAATTTTTACCCCACCAAACAATAGCAGACGGCGCAGACGCGCATATCAGATCTCTACGGTGTGCATGACTCTGTACTGAAGCGAACAGAGCACTTTAACGATTGCACTAACATCATAATATTTTAACGATGAAGCCAATAATATTGTTCAATTTTAATAATTTTGTTTGGAATGGCCTGACACTATCGAAGTGTTTCATTGACTTCTTGTGCAGATGAAGAAGCAGCCTAAGAGAAAGAATTTGAGTGACGTAGTCTTGTTCTCGCGGGCAAACACATTGAACAGTAAGAAAGCGCGTCACAAAATTCACTGGTATTGACAAAGCTTGGCCAAAGCTATAATGTATTTATAACACGCCTTATGCTCTTTCCGTGTTGTTATTCGTCAAAATACGTCACGTGACGAGAAAACAGATACGTCTGGTCCCCACTGAATCGACAAAAGCGACTTTAGAGGATATTTTTGAAAGACTACTTCCCTGGGGAAATAGTTTTTGCCCAAATTTGGAAATGTGCCCGGTCACGTGACAATATGCGTAGTGTCGTCTGCTGCTTTGAAACAATGGCGGGTGACTAGAACGTGATGAGCGATGAGCCTCTCTCTAAAACAGCAAGATTTCTTTCCGAAAGCGTGGGAACTTGAAAAGCTCATCGACGAAAAAGATTGAAGTGCAACCAAGGATGTTGCTAGGTACTCATAGGATATTTTTGTGAAGAAATAGGTACTATTGTTACCGCTGCGGAGAAATCGCCAAGTGGACGTGTCTCAACGGATTGTTGAACTTACCCTTTTCCATGTACTTTGCACAACACGGAGGAGACAATGATTGCATGGGCGCAAGCAGAATTCGATATCTACCTATCTGTCCCTCTGTCTGCCTGCATACCTGCCTGTCCCTGTCTCTGTCTGTCTGACTGTCTGTCCGTCTATCTGTCTGTCTCTCACTGTCTCTGTCTGTCTGTCCGTCTCTGTCTCTGTCTCTGTCTGTCTCTCCCTCCCAAAGGTGCGAGGAGTATAATTGATGACAGTCGCTCAGACATTAACAAGCTACCTGGTTTGCAAGTCTAATGGCTAAGTATGCATACATGAGCCTCGGGTTTTTAAAGAAGGGTCCATCGATATGTTTGTCAAATTGCATTGGAAAGTTCTAGACAACATCATGCAGTATTAAACCACCATGCTAACATCTTCCATCTTTTTCTCCTCAACGGTGGAGAACCTTCATGTACTTTCGAGATAAGCACAGGGACGGCGTAGGCGTAGTGCTATTCAACTGTCACAGCAAGAATTGTAAACTCATCACTGACAGTGAAAACAAAATCGTATTTTTTCCTCTCCCAAGCTTTCTGACTCGGCACGGCGGTCCAAGACACACATTGGAATTAAAGGTCTCTGAATTTCGAATTAATTCGACTGTTGTATACAGTATTTATATGAGGTTATTAATGCTGCTCTTCAGTTATCAACTTTTGTCGCTCGTTTTCTTCGTTCCCTAAAACAGATCAGGGGTTTCAATTACTGACAAAAACAAGTAGTAGTTGTGCCATGAATTCTAGCCATCGAAGTGCATTCAGTTGTACACGAATCAGAGTCATCCTGTTGGTCATCACATTGTCTAAAATATCTTGTGTAATTGTTTTGCCTGTTCAGTGAAAGTACATGGTTATCAAATGTTCGAAAATATGCAAGAAGAGATTATACCGCAGAATTTTTCTTCCAGACCAATGTTATGTAATGCATACTGGAATATCTCCGGCTCGTATAGACTTACGAAGACGTTAAGCACGAACGTGAACCAAACCACTGAAAAAGATATTCAATTGGTATGGGATAGCCGCACGGTCACTGAACTTTCAACCGTGGCGTCTTTTGTGAACTTAGGGACTGGACAAAAGTTACAGGGGTGGAGGTAGTAGGGCTTGTGTTTTTCAAAATGGCGCTGAGCGAAAAATAGTGACCTTTCAAAAGCGTTTACGAGAAAATAAGTGACCCTCCCCAACTTTGAATTGCTGCGCAAAATACAGAGACCCACTGCGTGTCACAGTACGTATCAACAATATCTTAATTGACATATAATTTCTCATTTGACCTTTGAACTTTCAAAGAATAATTTTTAACCTTTATAAGTAAACACTTTTATGCAAGTTTTCAAGTAATTCGATGAGAGAGAGATCACATTTCACAATGAATAATGCCATCATCTACTTGAAGTATGATTAGCTATTCAAAATCAATATAGTTTGGATTGTATTATTGTTTGTCAAGAAACCTATCTTACAGCCTAAAAGTCAAAATACATGTAAATGCACAGATACAGTAAGTTTAGTAGGAAAAGATATTAAATAGTTTACGCCTTAGACTACAATGAGAAGTTAATTAAATATTTTTCGGTGAGATTTCAATATCATATTTTTGTTCTCATCTGTACTTTCAAATACCCTATTCTAATCCATTACATTTATATCGGTTGCCGAACATAAAAGCACAGATATAGTTAGTTTGGTATTTGAAAAAAATATTTATAGTTTTCTCGTAGACTAGACCATTTTTGGTGAAGTTCGAAAAATCGTTCGAAAAATCAAATTTCTTTTACACTCATGCACTTTTTACCTCCCACTTCAAGCAAAGTATATATATATATATATATATATATATATATATATATATATATATATATATATATATATATATATATATATATATATATATATATATATATATATATATATATATATATATATATATATATATATATATATATATATATATATATATATATATATATCGTCCATATCTTGCCTTTTTACAGTAGTGCACAATATGGCGTCCCAACAGCCAAAAACAACCACCCTCCCCCCTTTAATTTCTGTCCAGTCCCTTAGCTAGGGCCCCAAGAGATTTTGCTTGGTGCGGTGGGAAAATAACTGAAACAAATCAAAGCCCCTGACAAAGACAACTTACAGTCAATCCGTAAATCGCGGCTTTGTTCGAAGTGAACAGTAAGAAACATTGACGTCATTTTATTCGGTACATTATTCTATTTTTCCAAGAGACGGCTTTTTTCAAACTGTTAATCTGTAACGCGAAAAGACTGTTACAGACATTTTCTCGGACACGAATTGGCGTCATTGTGGTGGTTGCTATTGTGTATTCAGAGTTCATAAAGGTCACTTCACAAACGGTCTTTCCAGTGAAACTTTTGTCATTTGTGACGTTTACTCAGTGTCATGCTAACTCGGATCTAAGTGCCGTCAACACATTGGGAAGAAGCATTGACGTATTTTGGCAACCCGATTTCCCACCATTTGTAAAAGGGGGGGGTGCGTCATGCGAGGGTTGGCGAGAAGGGCCGCGTGCGAGTCCCGCGCGATAAAAAAACAAAACAGAAAGTTTGATACATGAAACCGATATTTGCTCTGCTGATGTGCAGCGTCCTCGGAAGGTTGTATTTGATTGGTCGGTTGTCACCATTCACAGCAACTTAGGGAGTCCATTTGTGCGCTGATCTTCCTTTAGTGTTCCTCGAAAAAATGCTATGCATAAGGAAACATAGCATGTTTGACTATTTAATGCAAACCTGTCATCAGCAATTTTACAAAACAAACGAAGACACGATGAATCCACAAGATGGATCTTTAATCCAACTCAAAATGTACAACTATGCCGAGTGCGCGAACTACATATGTCGTGCATCTGATTTAAAATTCCATAATGTTCCATAATATTAGACCTAAAGCTCGAAATAATGCCCGTAATGGATAGACCGCACCCTAAGATCTTTGAGATGGCATAATGCTTAATAGATTTACATAGAACTGTTTTTCACGAGTTTGTTGCGGTTGATGCATTTTTCGCTTTTATTTCGATATCATCGGACGATTTTACACGGGTTTGACATGTCATGTAGAATCAAGTTCTTAAAACCCCTGCGCCCACTTACAAAATAAAATAAATTTTGCAAGTTTTAAATGCAGGGAATTAGGAACTGATTACTAAAATAGCCTCTTCTCGAAAGTGAAAGATTTAAACTTTTGCTCAAACTTTGCTCAGAGAAACTTTTTACCATTCTCTTACCAAAGCAAAAAAAGTAAAAATCAGGGATCACCGAGCAAAGTTTGGTTTAAAAAAATTACCTATGCAATGTTTTCCGATATTTAAAATAAATTCAATATGGCTGCTATCTCTGTGTTAATTCTATGGGGAAAAATAAACTTTTAGATTAAAAAAAAAACAAACTTAGAAGGTAACTATTTCTCACTCAAAAGATGGAAAGTGTTTAGCACTTTGTTGATCTGTGTGCACAGCTTCGCGATAACTGTTACCAACCCAAATGATTCTCCATTAACATTGACTTAGATTTTACTACTAAAAATGTTTGTTGTTCATAAACCTACCAGCAGTTTAAACTTCCAACAGCCTATTTCAGCATCTTTGAGGAAGTTCAGATCTTCATTATTTGACACTGGAGGGAACGGTGGCGGTCGCGTTTGTTTAAAGGGGGAGTGGGATTGCGGTCAAATGTGACGGGTTGCTTGGCCATGAGCTTGTTTCACTTGTCTCAATCATCTAAGGTAAGACAGTCCCTTTAAGATAAAATAAAATAAAAATTGAGAGACTTTTCGAAGTAGAAAACATAAAGCAGAGAGGTCGACAGATGCGTCTTCTTTAATAGATAGGTGAGAGGCGACAGCAAGAGAATGCCACGTAAGGATAGACGTCGCCGTACTCTACACCTGATTTAGGTGTAATCTGCCATAGAGTTCTATGAGCAACATACCCTGCGTGTACCCTACGGCTAAAAAGTTCTATGCGTAACGCACGCTTTGCATTTGGCTGGTCCCCGCCTCAGTGACAAGCACGTCTAGCTAGTCACGTGAGACGCAGTGATCAGCGAAGCTTTGCATATACCCTGGCGCGCACTGCATCATGGAACCGGTAAAAAACTGTTTATCGAGTGTCGAGCCCATACAACGACGACTTGGGCTGTCCCAATATAGAATTGCTTGCAAATGAAAAGCCTGGCACATTAAAAGGATGGTATTTGATCCTGAAAACCAGTCTTGTACTAAGTTACAGCAGGAAGAAAGTGATTTTCTTTAGTCTTGGGTTTCCAAGCCTCGCGCTACAGTTTAATACAGGCCTTCATGTTGATCCAGTGACCCAGCTAACATTTGTTATTAATAACAGACCACTTGGCGGCAAATGTGTATTCCAAAGTGAGGAATTCAATGTTCTTGGCATTCATGATCTAGATATACCCCAATCAAAATAATGTGACGCGAACACACACAATCTCGGAATAACATATAATTAGCGATCAATTAAAAAATTACTGCAAGATGCGCCAAGGTTTGTGATTTAAGAACCCATTGCCAGACCATTATGAAAAGATATTTTCATTTCTGCTTTCATGTTTGTCGAAGGGTTCTATTTACATTTTACGACCACCTTTCCATGTCATATAGGCACAGATCAGGTGTCTTCGGACGCTGGTTCTATCTTCTTGAAGTTCCGACGCATTCTTTGGGAGTTCACGCCATTATTTCGCTTGGCAAAATGCCAAATAGCTGCCAGTTCTTTAAATACCGCGGAAAATTCACAGACACGATTATCTAAAGACATCGGTTCTGTTTCTTTGATATAGAATCACTTGACACAGAATTTATCTTAGCATCACAGATAGATTTTAACCTGATCCTGTACATAGATTTCGGTATTATATCACTGTACTCAGTTTTTCACTATTTGGCAAAATATTATTGCCAGGAATTCACAATTTGGATACTCTCTCATAATTATCATTTTGTGTGCTCCTCAGCAGGTGCCATTGACCTGGCCAGAGTTGGATTAACTCAAGTCGGCCAATACTTATAAATCCAAAAATTCCACTGATGCGTTTGAAAATGAATCAATTTAAGAACTTGCCTTGCGAATATGGCTCTACAAACTGCTGATAACAGGACCTGTGAGCAAAACTGTGCAATACATGTTTATTTTTTTTCTGTGCATGTATCCCTTATAAATATGCGGCTATATAATGATAATTTCGGGGGGACTTGATAAATTTTTGAGGGTATTGAGAGGGGATCTGAAAAAAAGATTTCAATCGCGATATTCCTCCATCCCGACTCACCATTATTTGTGAACGCAGCCTGAGTGTCTACTTTTGTCCCTGGCATGGGACTGACCTTGTTTCCCGTGCCCTGTAAATGTCCTCACCACAAGAAACTATCGCGTGACGGACTCTGCTGCTTTTTCTGTGTGAACTTTGGCAATCACGCCACTGACAAGTCTCAACATCGCTTACATCAGCTCGTGACACACAGTCGTCATGATTTATGAGCAATATATCCTTACCGCGAAAAAAAAAAACTGGAACACAAAAGTTGAACAAATTTGGTTGTGGTAGACGTACAGCGGAGTACTGTAATTTGTGGTTGGGAACAGAACAAGCTATGGCTGAGTTTCTGTACAGAAAGTATATTCTAACCACGTTGGCTTTTTAGAGAAAATAAAAAGTGTGTCGCTGTCGATGTTGTGTTTGGAAATGGGAACGGATAAAAGAGTTTAAAGACCTAAGGAAGTTAACCTCATGCAGTCGTTGAAATCCAGAAAGTCAGCCAGACGTTAGTGGGTCGGAAAAAAAGCCTGTACTGTAAGAGACAGTCCTCTTAGAGAAGAGCTGCAATATGCTCTATGCTGGTCCAAGCGGATTCCATCTCCTCATCAATTTGATCTTGGCACAAAGACAGCCTATCAGAGGTTCAGGTGTAACTGGGTCGCTTTTTTATCGCGTTCTTGTAAAATATGCATTGACGACTAGGGCATGTACGATCATTGTCTCAGAAGCGATGGCCTTATTTCAGTGTATAGGCGTCACATGCCTACCTCATGGCAATCTGCTGGTGGGCACTTTTCGGCGAGAGAGCTCATCTCAGGAGGCCGCCCGACACCAAGACTGGCAAAGGACACAGTGGTGTTCCTTTCACGAACGGCAGTCAGAGTTTTGGTTCGACACACATTTACATGAAATTCAGGTTGTAAATTGCAGTCACTACTCTGTAAATGTGTCTGGCTACTGCATATTAAATACATTCATGTGAACACATTGTAAGATATCATAAATAAATCATAGTCTATTTTCAAATTGTCCTATTTTAGGTCAAATTCTCCAATTTCACTGTTTCAAACTTATTCTTGCTACCAGAATATATGCCGTCTATAATTTCGGTTGGTTTCTCAAAGTCAGTTCCCTTTAGGGTTGAAATGCCACGGTGTGTAAAAAAAGCAACTGGAAATTTCAAGAGAGCAGACATGTGAGGAAAAGTAGATTTTTGCATAGATAACTTTGACAGCAAACGAAATGTGGTCCGCCAGGTCAA
The DNA here is from genome assembly GCF_041260155.1 of Ptychodera flava. Lineage (NCBI taxonomy): Eukaryota > Metazoa > Hemichordata > Enteropneusta > Ptychoderidae > Ptychodera > Ptychodera flava. The sequence goes on along the minus strand of NC_091938.1, from coordinate 25,950,409 downwards.
GTAGTATGTCACACGCATCGACCTTATAAAGTCTGGGTCATGCTGACCCAACACTTGACACGACCACAGTCTTTCAACACAGGTGGGGCTTCGACGCGGCTACTATACTCCAAGTCATATCTTCAATCCAGACGAGAACGCCTGAGACATGACCTCAAGGAAAAAATTTAATATTTGCCATTCGGTCACCGGGCTCTTCGCGTTGAAAGGACTCCGCGTTTTCATGTGTAAACACGGACATATTCTGCCTCGTTGTAAAGTATCTTAAAAGTTTGAGCGTCATTGCAAGTCTATTGAAGATGATCGTAATTGCACTTGCCCAGAATAATTGTCTCTTTGTTTGTGTCTAGGGGAACATTGACAATATCCCTACTTGCTTCAATAATGCTGTCGGTAAGACACTCAGAGTGACATGAAGAGCGATGTATCCAAGGAGATGGGAAGTAATTGAAAAAAAGGGCCGTATTTCAAAACGGTATCGTCCTGAACGTTGCATTTTAAAAGCTTTCATAATCTTATCTATCAATTCATATTTCAGAACTGCACAGACACAAAAGTTGGACAAAGTTCTGTCAAGATAAACATAGTTATTGACCAAAATGTCTTGGTACACCAACCTTAATTACAGTTATACCAAAGCGTATAGGGACCTTGAAAACATGGTTTCATTTCAGCAATTGAAGAGAGGGCTATTTTGTTCAATACACGAACAACCAAAATTTCACAGCTTTCAAGATGTTTTCTCTCTGAAAGGCACAGTATACATATTTTCTGAGACTAAGTATTTTCATAATTTACGAGTCTATGATTTTATTTATTATTATGTTGAAATACAAAGTCTTTGTTCTGTTAAAAAAGTGGATCGTACACAATATGGAATGCCATCCATTTCGGACTGGAATTCCGATATCATATCAACAAAAGCATGCATCGATTATATAATTATACATGTGTACTACTTGAACTCTTGGCTTGATTTTGAGGAGGAGAACAAGAAATAATGTTTTGTAACCAGAACAGAGAAAATCGATCAAGAGTAACTGCTGTAGTGGTGTTCTGAGTTGACGAACCGTACATCCCTAGAGATTTGATTATGTTATCACTTCTACAAATGCACAGCCATCGTGACAAAACCGCAAATATGCACTTTGTGGTTAGAGTCACGTGCTCGGTAAAGACCACATCTATTCGTGTTCAGTCTTGTTCCACTTATAAGTGGGTGAGCATAGCTGAATAAGACCTCAGCTTTCTTCATTTGATGGAAATAAAGTTTTCTGGTGTGGTACAGAAATTTGTCTGTAAAGATGAGACAAAGTCGAACTGATCGAAAGGCAGTGAGAAAGCGTCACATCTGAAGTAAAGAGTATCACCATTGCGCATGCGCCGATATGAATGCACTGTAGGTTGTTTACATGGAAATATGAAAATATTGCCCCTGGCCTAGATACCTATGTTAGATGATGGACTGTTTAACGGTTTGTTATGTAAACAGCGTGAAGTGTTTGTACGTTTAAAAACTTACGTGATGCGTGGAGCAAGGACATCACACAGCTGCAAAGAAATCAGAATAGTGACGTAAGAGAGAGGTGTGTTGACGTTACAGAAGCTCGAGTCACAAATTGTGATTTAAAAAAATGAAGTATTGATTACAGAATCTTTCCATTTCAGAACAGTACGGAGAAACTTTACGGAACTTTATGTCTTGAAAAAGTTCAAAACTGCAACAGGTCAGAGGTCATCGTCTTTCCTTCGAGCGAGTATTTTTGGGATAAATCCCATCCTCGATGAGAAACAGTTCAAGGTTTTCCATTTCGAAGTCACGTGATCATCTGATCATGAAATTCACCAATGATGGTTCGAATTTAGATCAACTTTTTACCAATATCACTGCATTTGTTATTTAATTCGATGTCATTTTTGTCGCTCCCTGATAATTTACTTACCTGTATCCGCACATTGCACTCTTTTCACTGTCAAGTTCTCGGGGGCCAAAATTTACAGTGGTTTACTTTGAAGCATTGGCATTACGCGAAGTAGACATGTTTTCTAAATTGAGGTGTTGCCAACACTGTCATGTGTAATTATCAGCTGAGCAGTAATTCCAGTCAACCACAGAGAAATCAACTCTGCCAAAGTTGAAACATTGTCTGCAGGAGGTCAGACGTAGTCAAAACAACTACACCTGAAAGTAAGTGATAAGACAGTGCTCGGACATATGTGGTGGTGTTGTTTAGAGTACGTCTGACCGTCTGCTAGAAAATGTTTCAACTTTTGCAGATTTGATTCGTTTATGATCGACTCATGCTACCGCTAATAGCTGTTAATTGTATCTGACAGTGTTGGCAACACCTCGATTTAGACAATATGTCTAGTTCGTCTAATGCCAATGCTTCAAAGCAAACCACTATAATTTGTCACTGTTGCTATACACACTTCAAATACTAATTATAATACGAGTAATGACAATAAACTGTGAGCGATTAAACGTCCAAACAAAATAAAAATATTTCAGTGAAAATATATGGTTAGCGGTATTAGGATATCGCTGCAGACAGTTGAACATGCTTAATATTAAATAAACACGGATTAAAGTTGTGAGAAATCTCTTGTTGGCAGACAAGGCTTTATTACCATTTCTGGTTCCCAAGGACAAATAAAAAATGGTAAACAGATTATTTTGATCGGTTGTTATCATACATACAAATGTTTTTCCCCGTCCCATGACCTGGTTCCAAGGTTTTAACATAAATCGTGCGAACTCACCTCTCAATCAGGGTATAAAAGTGTCATTCAAAAATTAACCAATTCATCAACAAAAGCATATAAATCATCATTTTCATCTGCACCTCGCGTTTGTTTCGTCTTCTCCCATTTCCACTTCCCCTAATTCCGTTTCTCTCCCTCTCTTCCCCTCGCTATCTTCTGTGTCTCTCTACAGTGTCTGTCTATCTGTCTGTCCGCCTGTCTGTCTGTCTGTCTGTCTGTCTCTCTCTCTCTCTCTCTCTCTCTCTCTCTCTCTCTCTCTCTCTCTCTCTCTCTCTCTCTCTCTCTCTCTCTCTCTCTCTCTCTCTCTCTCACTGAGCATCGATAAACGGCACAAAGATGCAGGTAAAGATCAAAGTAAAACACGTTTATTTCTCTGTTGTGCCCAAATGGTTGTGAACTGAGAGACATATTTATTTGTGGTTAGCTGATGCCACAAAAAATGCGACTGTAAACAAACAGCTCGACGGTTCTCCTTTTGCGGTTACCGTCAGATAGTGGCGTGCAACCTCGACCTTAAACGCCTTTGAAAGTAATCTTAATGCCATAAAACGTCCATGTTGTGTGCTTTTTGCCCGACATTGAGTGAAGGTCAATGATCGACCCCAGTTTACCGGATAGAGGGGGCAGTTCATGCACTGGCCAAGGTTGAATGATGTTTGTACCATTGTTTCACCGGTGGAAAACAGCGATCCATGGACGATAACACCCTCCCCAAAACATCAAAACAGATCGGGAGAGGATAAAGACATTATACTGATGGCGTTGGGTACGTTTAACATATTCAAGGTACTACGCACGTTGAAACGGGAAATTTTAAACTTATCCTCAAATTTTGAACAACTATATTTTAAAAATACAAGAATCAAAATCAGGGGTCACCTTGCAAAGTTTGGTAACAGAGAAACTATTACCGGAAACTAAACGTTACTTGAAATTCAATATGGCCGCCATCCTCATACTCAACGTATGGGGAAACAAAAAACTTTAGATTTTCATAAGAAGGAGAAGGTGAAAACTTCATTGATTCCACAGGCTTCACAGTGAGTCCACAAGTCAATCATCATACTCTCCCACATTCTAGGATTGCATCTGGAGCAATCTTCGACGAAAGTCCGTTTAACACGGTAAAAAAGTGAATTGTGTTGAGATAATATCGATGCAAATGACCAAGAAATTGGACTCCGTTCTGCACGTAACTTTAAATCTGTATGAAATTTAAAGTAAAACATTTGGATAGTTCGTGCAAGGGTCAACCAGGTCAATTATAATTCTTTATTGGATACTGACCAGTCAATGCGACTGCCTGTTACTATATACTAGGCCTATATTTTTTATTCAGGCAGATCTCGTTCCCGCGCCAGAGAAGTGAATTTGTCTTGGGGGGGGGGGGGGGGGGGTTAGAGTTGGGGAGGGGGGGGGGTTACAGAGTTTAATGACATGCAGAGAACGTGTACATGAAACAGCGAACAGGCGCTCCACTATCTTAACAGGTAGGAGATTTATGATGACGAATGTGTTCGAACTCGCAACTAAACAACCGATAAAGATGATCGGTCCTTGTTTGTCTTGACTAAACGTGTCCCCATTCTAACGGTTTTTGGACTGTCAACAAGGATTTTGAAAGCACGTCTGGTACGATGCGTGTTTTTTCGGAAAGATGTGTGGTACCTTGGGAGTTTCTGGTACTGTAGTGATCATATGTGTTCCGGGCATTGTTCATATGCCCATGGTACAACGAAAAGTGTATTGCGATCAAAAGCAAATGTGGTAGTCAGTTACTTAAATGTTGAGAAAAGATACACGTCAGGCTTATCCCGGTCCATGAAGGGCGCTATTATTAATTATGCCAAGGGGTCAGAAGAACTTGAAGGGTGACCACTCAAAACATTATGACCAGAACTGGCAAACAAACAGGGAAAAGATGTCCGGCTACGGTGGTTGAGGGCGTAGTCGGTAATAGTATCCAAGACCTGCACGCACATGATTTGACGTTACAGAGGTAAAGTAAAGTAAAGTAAAGTAAGCCTTTATTGAAATCGTATCCCAGTTGGGATCTTGATCATAAAGTACAATAAAGGTTTTGCAAAAACAACAATGAAAGAGTATATATAATATATATATATAAATATAAATATCTATACATGAGGTCTGTGACTGCGATAAAAGCACTTTAGACCTTCAAGCGATTTTGTACAGTAAAAATTTTTACGCATAAATAATGTCAGCGATTGGCAAGTTTCTTAAATAGTGTTTCGGGGAAGTATTTCGACAGTGTTTCGAGTTTGACAATCGCCGACATAGGATCCCTTAAAAAAACAAAAGTATTACAAAATTTGTTAAAACCGCGGAGGGCGCACTTGATGCCCGTTTGACTGCGCATGCTCATCATCTCGTAGCAACGACAGAAACCAAAATAGAGAGAGGCACAGGCAGTAGAAGGAGGTGTCTGTTATTGTGGTCCCTCTAATACCGACTTTTGCGATAACAGCTCGTTTGCAAAGACACACAGGTAATTGTTTTAGGAACACAGCATCATATACTTTGTCGACAAATGCAGAATCTATTTCAAAGTTGGCCGACTTGAGTACTAAGTGTCGTTCTCATACAAGTAACGATGAGCCTCGCAATCCAACATGGCGTACTGCATGTGAGCGAACAGCGGAGTGACAGTCAATATTTTAAGATATGACAGAGTTTAGCGGGGATATTTTACATTGTATGTCTTAGAGATTCAACTATGATGTCTTTTTAACGTGTAAAAGACTTCAGGGACCATATTTTGCGTCAAAGCGAACATGTAAACAGATAAACAATTTGATTCGTCTCACTGTCCTTTTAATCGTTTTGGGTTAATGTCTACGAGTGGGAAACTAAATATTGTCAATGTATTATTGAATTCCACTAAACAACGAGCGATAGTTAATTCGATATGTTAGACGAATATCAGCAACGTAAATTTCATCGTATCGCTTCAGTGAAAATTATGTGTGTGTTGGTACATCCATCAGCTTTAGAATTACTTAGTGATAAAAACGATAACCAAAACAATGAACAAAATAAATCAACTCAGCGCCGTAGCCTGTCTTTTTTTCCCAAATTTGCGATAAACATAGAGATATGAAAAACAAGGAGAGTTGATTTTATTTATAGTGAACTTCAGCATCCCCAGTGGATAATTTGTAAAACACAATTTTATTTGTTTATATCATTCGTGGCATTTTATCCTTCATGGATCGTTAAATCTTTTTTCTCCTCAAATTGTTAAAGACAGATGAAATAATCTCACTGCTCTCTTCATAACTTTCTTGACAGACAACAGCTAATCATGGGTCAGACGTTGACTCGTGCAGCACAGTGGACCTCGGCCAGCGATGGCGGCGCGGGCAAACTTGAGTTCACGCCGATTAATGAGACCATACTGAACAACATCATCAAATTCGTGGAGAGTTTCCCTGGTAAGCATCCCAAAGAAGCACAGATGACCTTCAAGAAAGCACTGGAATGGCAGACAAGTCTGGAGCCATCAGCTTTCTCTGGTGGCTATGAGAACATGTAAGTTTTCATATATTTCTTCCACAAATTCAGTCGTACAGGATAGGTTTGGCAGTCTAGTCATTCTCTGTTGGTGTTTGACAAATTGCATCCCTCACCTTGTTAATTGTTTGATAATGAGTTGGAGAAAAGTTATAGAATAAATCACTGTTCATTGTTCATGGAAAAAATGTCTCAACAAGAAATACAATAATTTGACTTTATCTTTTATCATGGTTGCGTCACATACTTTGCAAAAAAGTAAATCATGACTGTGATATGAAAAACTACAGGAGTCTGGGCTCCAGTCACTTGGCTTTTCGCAGCAGAAGTTACTGGCTGGGCCAAGTGTGAGGGCCAAAGCATTCACCCATGGATCTGTGCAACAGCCTATCACTAACACTACAGTCTGCTTAAGTTTGTTTCTTCAGTTTATTCTGTTTTGATATTTATACACCCACAGACTTGGAGCAAGTCTGAGACTACAGTAGAAAGACCATAGTATGTCTTTTGCCCCAGAAAAACATTGTTGGGTATCTTGATAGTTAACATTGATATGAATTTTACACAATTTCCCTTGTCTTTGTCAATCAGGTAGATTTGTATCCTACTTTCTCATTTCCACTTTGCAGTGAGGATGGTGGTTTGAAATCTTCTGCCACGGACAAGGAAGAAACTCCACTGCTGGTTATGGAGAAGCGTGGTGAGGTCAACTACGTCCTGAAAGTTCTCTCTCTGGAGCAAGTCAGTGCTGTCTTGAAAGCTGCCGGAGATCAGAAAATCAATGAAGCCCGGTGTATCTTGGAGGGTGAGCTCAATTCACTGTTATCTGAACCATTCTGTGGTGTAATTCCTTCAAATCTGACACTGTCGTCTTTTTTCCCCACTTCTCACATTGATGTAAGTCACCATCACGACCAAATCTTTTTTCCCTATATTAATTGTGAAGTTTTGGTGCAGACCTGGCATATCTGCCTCAGTAAGTTGTCATTGGTCGATAACAGTCCAGATCATGGGTCAATAACAGTTCTTGCAGGTCAATGTAATCATGAGTTTGATAACTAAAAGACAACTACTGTAAATTATTTCAATTGCCAAAGGTAAAAATTGGTCAATAACAGTCTTCAGAGGTGTACAACCTATAGCCACGTAATCATTACCTTCTAGAAGTTAAAAGACAGCCATAGGTCGATAATGGTTTTTGTAGGGAAATAACTGACATATTGTATATCTACCATTTCTGTCTCACAGCCAACAGAGATCCACTGGTGAACATTCTTGGTGAGGGTTTTGCCAGTGTGGAGGGAGAGGACTCGGTGACAGTGCGTCTTCTTGAACAGATACAGAAGGAGGAAGGTGAAGCCAAAGAGGAGAAGGAAATGAAGTTGAAAGTGGCTCTGATTGTACAGCAGTTTGATACACAGCTGATGAGTCTTTCTATCAAGGAAATTGCAAAGTAAGTCACTGAATCTGGTATTCTGGGTGATGTGTGTGGCACTGGGAATTGTGGGTAAAGTGGCATCATGGGTAAAAAGTAGACCGGTGGATGGAAATGTTATCTTTAGTGTAATAATGTCACAGAGTAAAGAGTAATATTCTGGAAATTTTCTTGAAACAAAATGTAAAATTATTGTCGAAAGATGTGTTTATCTGAACACACAGAATACATGCCTTAGAAAATGTGTGTTGTATGTTTATGCATACATTTATGTGGCAGCATTTATTGTGCAAAAAGAATATGAGAACATATTTTTCTTTTATTTTATCATTAAAGTAATCTGTGAATACCTGCATTTTCCTTTCCTCTGAAATAAGCTGGGTTTTTTTTTCTGAACGGTTGAATCATGTGTATTAGTTTTCAAATCAGGATCAATGTGAATACCGTTACAAATACATTGTATGACACTAGAATCCTGAGACGAAAGAAGTGGAAAAAACAGATGAATTCAGATTTGGTATTTTCAGAAGAAAATAAGCACACATCACTGATGTCAATTATTTTTATATACTAATGTATTTTCACTTTCTGTTCCAACAGAGAAGTTCGTCTCAGACCCGAACAAGTGGATCGTGAAGTGCAGCTTCTTAAGTCATTCTCTGGAGAAGATGAGAACTGTGTGTTAGAGTCCATTGACTACACATCAGATTATGTCTTTTCAAACGGCTGTCGTGCCCCACCATGGAGACAAGTACATGGTGACATATGCTACCTGAAGATCAAACCAATGGATGGTGATTCTCTGTCAGTGACAGCCAGTACTGCCGGTATCTTTTTGAACAAGGTGAGAAAGAGTATTATTGAAACTCGCTTAATTTTTGTCGCCGTTACAAAATATACCCCAGTCAAATTTTTCCAGATTTTTGCCAAAATTTTGATAAAGAATGGTAGCCATTGCAGTGTGATGTCTATTTGTTGCAAAATTCGAATTCAAAACAAATACAGAAAAATGTTACACTAAAATTTTGGTGGGAATAATTACAGCATTTAAAGAGAAAAGAAAGTGGGATAAAAAAGAGTCGATGTCCTGCAAAAATACATATCCCTGTATCGTGCCCTGTCTCCATGCCTCCATTTCATCACAACTGAGATGCTGTGATTGTCAATTATTTCAAAAGTGTCGGCGCTAAAGTTTCAGACTATCAGTTTTAAGTCTGCGTATTCATATTATGCTACATTAATACCGGCGATTAGATTGCTGTTGTGTTTGTTAAATTTATTTTTCTTGTAAATTTATACAAGTTGATGTGTAAAAACTGATCCAGAGCCGCTCATGATAAAGTCTCCGGGATCCATCGAAGAATTGATTATCCTAATGTTGATCAAGTGTACAGGCGAATGCCCTCTATATTTTCAGCTAGGTAATTCCGGTGCACTTTCTACGTCATACAAAACAACAACAACCCAATCAATTTATGAAATTAACCCCTGCAAAACAAGTTAGGTTTTAATCATGTAAAATAATCCCACAGTAAAATATAAGTTATTTTTGTTCTAGTTGTATGAGCACCATACACTCTTCGCTGATTTCAAAGTTTATATCACTTGCTGATATGTCTTACGCCACAGAATCTTCATGGAGATGCTCTCAGGTAAGTTTACTTCAAAGTAAAAAAATTTCAGCTGCATTATGGTTAATTTTTTTTTCATCAAAAATCTCTCTCCCTCTCAAAAAACAACAGGGTGCTGAGAAGGATGACGGCGACATTGACTTTGAGAGGGAAGGTGACATCTACAAGGACCTCATCTGCCTCCTCAAGGAGAAGAGCCCCCACTTTGCCGACAAGATAGCCAAGAAAGACTTTTCTCTCCAAGAGGAGGATGGAGACGAGGGCAAATATGAAATCAGACACGACGATGATGGAGACTACTCTGAGAGAAAGGACCATGACAGAGGCAGAGACAAAGACGAAAAAGAGGAGAAGGTTGAGAAACAAAAGGTATGATGACTATGGCTTTGATTCATTTTGTTTACAATACAAAAAAAAGACAGCAGTGTATTTACAAATATTTTTGGACAGAGTTTGGTCTGTCTGTATTGTTCTGCAGAAGCTAAATGGGAAAATCCATCACCATAGGGCACTCAGCGCTTGATTCCAAAGAGGCAGGGTAATGCCTTGAGTGACAGATCTTTCAGGCTACACAGGGTAAACCAACCTATGTATTCAATTACACAAAAACAAATTATCAACATAGCTGCTATAAACAGTCTTGTATGTCAAAGTGTGAAAGAATCCTATGAACCATATCAACTAAGGTGACATACAAAGACACATACATTCAACGTGGTCACCCCCATTCCCTGTAAACTTGTCCACAATAACCATCAATCATAATTGATGTGAGCTAAATCATGATGATGACAGGTTGAATTCACCTCGTCTCTTTGTAAATTCTTGTATTCAGACGACCAAAAAGAGCAAGAAGAAAGCCGGACAGCAGAAACTAGAACCCTCACTGAAGTGGAGAAACCTTGGCCTGGCCCAGGAAGAAAATGAGAAGGAGGAAAAGAAAGATAAAGAAAAGAAGAAGAAAGTTGTCAAGGAGAAAAGACACTCCAGAATAAGGTCAGTTGGAAAATCTTCTTCAGCTTTAGACAATGTCCTGTAGAGTTGATTGTACAATGCATAAAGCTGTGCTTCTTTGAATGTCACATTTAATTTCTGCTGCTGTCTATATTTAAGAATAATTATATGTACTACCCTCGGCATTACTTTGTGACAGAAAAGTGGTTTAAATTCAGCATTTTGCAGCAGTTTCTGATAAAGATCTGAACTATATTTTGGAATTGTTAAATACCTTTTTGTGTCAACTCCCCCACAAAACCATCCATAATAGCCTCTGTCTGGAATAGGCATTTAGCAGATCTTGGTCAAAGTTTTTGTATGGTCAAATCAGCGTAACATTTCCCAAGCAAAATCCAGAGTGACCATAACAGTCGTGAGGACCACGCTTGGCCTGGGTCAAGTTGAAGTTCAGTAGGCCACTCTACAAAAGTTTCTCCTACAGCTAACAGGGCCAATGTCTTTGACACTTTACAGCAGCGAAGGGGGCAAGAAAGCCAAGACTCCGGCACAAGAGGAGGAGGATTTCAGCGAGAGCTCCTCTGAAAGTGAGGAGGAGGAGGAAACCCCAGACAGACGACAGGAATCCAATGCAGACCTCCCCTCAGAATACTGGCAGATTCAGAAACTGGTCAAATATCTCAAGGTTGGTGCTCAACTTCCTTTTTCTTTTTTTGAAACAATATTTTCGTTCACTTGGAATCTATAAAAAGATTCACCATTTGATCCATTGGAATATGCTTGCTAAACAATGGGATGACAAACTGGTGAGTTTTCATGTTGATCAACGTTCAGATAATCAATAAAAAAACTTCCTTTTTGATAATTTTCAAGAAATATGATAATATGAATAAAAATATGATGTTATTTACAAAATTTACTTTAACATGTACATTTATTAAATGTTCATTTATTTGTCTGTTTTTTACCCTAAATAACAAGTATGTATATATGTTTTTTTCTCTCAGGGAGGTAACCAAACAGCCACCATCATTGCTCTATGCTCAATGCGTGATTTCAACTTGGCCCAGGAGACCTGTCAGCTGGCCATTCGGGATGTTGGCGGTCTTGAAGTTCTCATCAATCTCCTGGAGACAGAGGAGATCAAGTGCAAGGTAAAAGTCGCTAGTCGTGTTGGACACCACTGTGTCATGATGTAGTACTGTGTTGTGCAGTGTCTTGCCGTGCCTTTTGCTGTGCCGTAAAGTCTAGTTTTGTGTCGTAACCGAGTTATTGCTATTGCTCACGTACACAATGCTGCACTTTCCCCCCATCATTGAAATCTGTGTTGATCTTTACATGGCAAAAAATCAGCTAACACTGGTACATACATGTGAACATACACACACAAACACAGACTCGCTTGCTGCGTACCTTCAGCTATGAATCGCCTTTCTGTAGCACTGACTAGTGAAGAAATGCTGTAATCATGACACAGAGCCATGACTAAGCATATTTCTTTCCGAAATCCTAAAACATTCCTTTTTGTGTTGTGTTGAGCAAGTACTTCATTTGTAAAAGTGTTGCAAAACAAAAAACTCCCCTGAAGAATGCTGTGAGATACAATGTAGCTTTGGTGTATAAGCAGATTTCAATTTCTTCAAAACAACCAATCATTCAAAGAATGTCTACAATAGTATTCAGTTTAATCGTTTCAGCATCTTATCTCATTTCCCACTCAGTGGGTTCCACTGAACAGAATGAAAACAATTAGCGTTGCAAATTACAGAGTTTAAGAAGTGTTGACAGCTAGATGTCATGTTCTGCCTGATCTGTCCCATTATCATTGTCATACATCATCAGTAAATTTTGACAAAAAAATTGATCTACTGCCAAAAGTGTTTTTGACAGTTTGATGCCGAAATTTTAAACATTTATTTTGATGGTGATAATTTTTGTGTGTGCATGTTTTCCCACCATTGTACCAATATCAATGAAATACATGATCACACTCATTCCTTTACCAAAATGGATTGATCTAGCTCCGTTCATTTACAATAGACAGGCTGGACTTGTATACTTTGTAAATGGGGATGACAGAGTCCGGCCCTAATTTGTTCAATCCACATCCTTGCATTTACTGTCATTGACTCATGTAAAATTATGAGTCCAGAGCTTCCACTCATTTACTGTGGTTTGATTCCAAGAGTTTCAAAAGCCAAGTGGGGTGAACAGCTCAATTTTCACTGTAGATTGTTGTCACCGATGACTCGCACATTCCTGGCTTGCTAGGATATCATAACCCATCCTCCCCCTATTCCACTGTACAATGAACTAACCCAACTGAATCACATAACACACAGTTATTCCAACAACAGTAGATATAGGTAGAATTATGCATTTTTGACTTCACATTTGGGATTTAACTAGCCAATCAAACCCTTCAGCTCAAATACCTACTTTAAATCCCAAGTTGTCAAGGCACCAACATTTTAATTTACCGTTTTGATCAGTAAAACCTGCACACTCACCTGTAGAAAAAGCATAAAAAATACTCACCCAATCTTCGTTAGTTTCTCAGCCACAAACTCTCCAACATCCACTGTTCCATGCCAAAATTCCAGACAGCAAACTGTCTTAAAACTAAAATCATCAGAACTTTGAAAAAAATCTGTACAGGGAATCAGACAGTGAGAACAAAGACAATTTGAACCCTTTAAGTCTATATTGAGTTTGAAATTTTGGTTCAGTCAGTTCGATAGAAAGACACATTTTTGACAAATGATGTGTATATCAGTATGAGTTAAGGTAATATACATTTTTCCTCAAATTTTTCTCAGGGAAACTATCATCTATCATAATTCAGAATGAAAGTTAGAGTTCAGTGTGCAAAGAGAAACAAATTACCTAAAGTGTACTGATCTTTGAAATTCAAAATGGCTGCTAAACCCTGTATGAACTCTATGGGGACAAATTAAAATAATTTCAATTTTCATAAAAATATTGTAATGAAACATTGACTTCACAGGCTTCAAAAAGAGTCCACAGAATCTGTAGACTAGAATTGGTTAGATTAGCTTGAGAAATCCATTCCCCAAGGCACGTCCAACTTTAATATTTCTAAAACCCAATGGTGTGTCCACTGAGAGTATGCAGACGAGAAACGGAGATTTTGCCTCAGTTGCATGCTGTTTCAAATTTTGGCGGGAAAATCTGATATTTTGCCGACAAGGCGAATTATTTTCCGTTTCTGCTCTTGTCATGAATTTTTTTTTTTGCACAGTAATTACACGTTGGAAGTCATCAAAAAACAAACTAATCTTAAGAATGTTAAAACCTTTTAATATATGCACACCATGAAGTGAATATGTGAAAGTTGATGTTTTAAGATGAATGTAATTTTTCTTTGTGCATATTTTATCTGATGAATGTTGGGAGTGAGAAAGATCATGTTTTCTCTTTCAGGTCATCAGAACTTTCACAAAAAATATACACATTCCTAAGCCACTGATAAAGTTTTGTAATATAAATCTATCACACTTTTTTCTCTTTTGCTAACCACTTCTAGTTTAAAATTAAACCTTCCATAAAGTTTATATTCCTAATAATAAGACACTCAGGACTGACTAAACTCTGGATCAAAATGGTGGATTAAGATTAACTTATTAATCAGCTTATAATGACAGATGTACACTTTATCTGGGAAAGCACCATTTAGCTGTAATTTTTCTTTCTTGTTTTTTCATATTTCAAGAGACAAATATTAAAAATTTTGTGGGGTGTAGCAGAATAAAAAAAAGGACTCTTGATCACGAGAAAATCAGATTGAATTTTTGAACTCAAATTACATTTTACTCAAAATGTGGCTGATTACTCATTCAATTCAAATGCAAACACTGATTGTAGATGAAAACAAATTTGTGTTTACTCCATATAATCGTCAATTAAAAACGTGAAATGCCTCCAAAGGCTTTCATTTTTGTCAGATTTAACATTTCATTCTTTAGTATCAACATTAATTTGCAGTGTATGCATATAAGTAAATTGAATTCAACTCATTACAACATGTGGGGCGTTCATATTCAAACTAAGCCCCTATAACTCACAAGTTGTCACTCTGTTTACAGTGTCACATATCACTCAAAACATTTTCAAGTTCGAGCTGAGAGTGTTTGCCATATTTTACTGATGACTCTGTCACTTCAATTGAAAAAACTGAAACTTCCAATGTGCTTTTAGCTAACAGATGTGTACATATAACTTGCTATGCCAGTATAACATTTTTAACTATAGGACACATCGCCACATGATAGTTAGAAGTACAGAATAAATATACCGCTATTTTAGCCATAATCATTTAACATACAGCTTTACTAAGGTGGAGGCTAGGCTATCAATAATGGCCGTTTATAAACTATTTTTGCTTTTAAAGTAAAACTAATTCCTAAACACCTAAACTGTAGTGGTATGAACTAGTAGTAGTAATGGAAAAAAGATTGCACCATTACATGTCAGGGGTGACAGGTCCCCTTTGAGTTGACAAGTGTGATGTTGTTTGTCATCAGAAAACAAGAATTTCAGATAAAATTCCAGTTACTGATCTTACCCCTGATGAAGAATTCCTTGTGGACCCACAAACAGAGAGACTTCAGGTATAAGGCCACACTAGATAATGTTTTTGTTTCTGGTAAAAAAACCCAAAAACAACAAAAAACACAAAAAACCAACAACAAAATTAACAGTTACATTTTAAAGACTTCATTAATTTCACACTGTATGACCAAAATGTTTTAGTTCACATTGCTTTTTTAATGACTACTCGTTTCTGCAAATGACCCATGATGAGAAACAAATATTTTATTTTCTGTGGCCTAGTGGAACGCTTTTTGGTCAGGGATACTGAAGGTTAAAATGACATTAAAAAGTTTATCACATTAACAGAATTTGCTATGTATACTTTTCCCTGACTTATTACAACATAACATCAATACACGTCGGATTTTGATAACTATACCATATCCGCCAATTATGCAGGATTTGGATATTTTTCCTGGAATTAACATCCACACTCAACAATCAGATTTTTTACCTTAAAATATTTGATAAAGAAGGGAATAACACAATCACAAGGAAAAGTTTGTTGTTTTTCCAAAAAGAGAAAAAACATGTTTCATATTTGTATCATATTTCACACACAGGACACTACAGTACTGTAAAACCCCAAACATAAATGTAGGATTGCTGGTGCATTAGATCATATCTATTCATAAGAATATTGGCCATGTGGATACCGTTCATTACTTTCTATGGTTATCAGTGGATAAGGAAATATTTCACTGTGTTGGAAACTGATTTTCAACCTCCAGGTCAAAGTGCATGATAGAGTTCAACTGTTAGCACTGGCTGATTGAATAGCTCCCTGACATGGTCTTAACAAAACAGTAGCCCGATAGGTCTACATGTGGCCAACTCCCAGAGACAAACATACACACATATCAATTCATATATACATAGACACAAAGATCTAGATAAACACACACTCATACACACACAAACATCCACATCTATATTACATACCATAAAAATCTAATCAGCCATAGGACACCATCATACAGCCATTCATCTTGAACAATAATCCATATACCATCAAGTTCAAGTTCATGTCACATGAGGCCCTCATCTCACATCCAACCCAACCCTACCCTACACATTGTCTTTATTGATGTTTCCTTATTAAAAAGTTGGATGAAATAACCGATTATATTATATTTCAATATTTTGTCTGTCTTATGTGCATGTCAGTGTTGGTGTATCATTTTGTAGTTTGTTGATGTGGATTGCATAACTAAAAACTGAGTGTATCTTAATTCTTATCATAAAAATGTGCAGTAATGCATGATGCAATGGCTGTTTATATATTCTGTGTACTTATCTTTAGTTTCTTGTAATTTTGCATGATACAAGTCTTTCAGCAGCGTTTAACAAATTACAAATTCAGATCCTTTTACTGTGCAAACTTGATTTTTATTCAAACAGCCATAATACTGTTTACTTTTTTCTAAAAAGATATATATAAAAAGATTAAAAAGATATATATAAATACCTAGTTGCAAAAATGGTTATTTGTCAATTTTGTCCTCCATTCATAGATTGGATCTTTGAAAATCCTGAAGGAAATCTCGCGCAATGTACAGATCCGCCGTGCCATCGCGGATCTTGGCGGGCTGCAGACAATGGTTGAGATCTTACAGTCTCCCAACAAAGATCTGAAGTGTCTGGCCGCCGAAACCATCGCCAATGTCGCCAAGTTCAGACGCTCCAGGAGAACTGTAAGACAACATGGTGGAATCAAGAAACTGGTGAGTCGTTTGTCCATCCCCTATTGTGCTTAACCCTTTATCACCCGTCGTTTTGCCAGAATCGATTATTTTCAATGAGAAGTTTTGAGAAAAATGGGGAGAACTGGTTAAAATAATGACTTGCCTTTATTTTGGGGGTTAGCTCCATAATAGAGGAATATAACTTTTCTGATATTTGCTCAGTGTTTGTCATTGTAGGAGTTTGCAGGAACTATCATGTTCTCCCCAATTCCCTGTGAACAGGTCCACTCTCACCATTGATAACAATAGTTTTGGGCCAAACCACTGTGGTGAAAGGGTTAACCTGATCACCCCAATGCCCTGTATATACATAGATCCAGATACATGGGTTGGTATGTACCACCATCGAACGACCTCTTTGGTGTCCTGAGTCTATAGAACACCACGTCCTTTCTATTCTGGAGTAAAACCATTGAAATCAACTCAAATGAAGTGTTATTGATAGCGCTGTTCTTACCGGCTGATTTTTTTTCCCAGGTTGGTTTGCTGGACTGTGCTCCCCAGGGATCAGAATCCGACAGCCCCGAAGTGGAGAAAGACATTGACGTGGCACGCTGCGGTGCCTTGGCCCTGTGGAGCTGCAGTAAAAGTACAAAGAACAAGCAAGCCATCCGCAAAGCGGGCGGCATTCCATTGCTAGCAAAGCTACTCAAGTCACCTCATGAAAACATGCTGATCCCCGTCGTCGGAACCCTCCAGGAATGCGCATCTGAGGTAAGGATCCCCACATCTGTGTCAAGCCATTCTACAACCTGACGTGATACAATAATAAGTTACAATAACAATCTATTCTAAAACAATAATGCACTGCGATAATAATGCTCTACGATAATAACTACGATAATATGCTCTTTGAAAGAATTATTTTTTCATGTTAACATGGTGCTCTTGATGAAGAAAATTTTATAATGATGACAAAACATTTCAAATTATTTCCATGGGTGAAAGTCATTCGAACGAAGTATTGACAATCATGTTCTTCATCGTTGAAAAGATACATGTAATGATAAGCACAGTCAGTTTAGGTCAGATTTTTCACGGTGTTTTTGATACCACATTTTATATTGTCATTTCTCCTGTTACATTTGTCACCCAGCAAAGTTACAGACTTGCCATAAGAACTGAAGGCATGATTGAAGACCTCGTGAAAAACCTCAACAGCGAAAACCCGGAACTCCAGATGCACTGCGCCAGCGCCATCTTCAAGTGCGCGGAAGAGAAAGAAACCAGAGACCTCGTCAGAGAGTATGGTGGTTTGGATCCCCTTGTCAAACTCCTCAACAATTCTGAAAACAAGGAACTGCTGGCCGCGGCAACTGGAGCGATATGGAAGTGTGCCATCAGCCCGGAAAATGTGCAACGATTCCAGGAACTCAAGGCTATTGAATTGCTGGTTGGCTTGTTAAATGAACAACCAGAGGAGGTGAGTTGAGTTTTCCTGGAGATAGAAGGTCAGAGTTTCCATGCTTCATTCTGATTGATCCAAGTTGATGTGATTGAATGCCTATTTTGCATAGAGGCTCCCTAGGTGTGTAGTAAAAGACTTATATTCTTGACGTCATGGTTGTCCCCTACTTTAAGCTTGAAGTGCTTTCACAATTAAAACCATAGTGGCTTTATACTCAAGTTTAGTTTTTTCACAAAAATCTCAGTTTTGTCCCTGCATCAAAATAAAGTGCAATCTAACCATAAATGGCTTTGAAGACCCATCCATATTAATTGAATCTTCTCACCATGCATCTCGAAATTGAAAGTAGTTTTCTGTGCTTGAACTTTACTCCGAGAAACTTTCAACCATTCTCTTTCAAAATCAAGAATAAAAATGTACAGAGTATAAAATCTACCCAAGCAGTAGACTACAAAAGTATTCTAAAAATTTGTGAATCTGAATATCTGTCCCAAATAGGCCCATTTTACCTTGACTTTCATTTTCATTTACTCTGTTGACAGGTGTTAGTCAATGTAGTGGGCGCCCTCGGTGAGTGTGCCCAAGAACCGTCCAACAGAATGTCAATACGAAAGGCTGGTGGAATTCCACCACTTGTCAACCTACTGACAGGTACCAACCAAGATCTGCTAATCAACGTCACCAAAGCCGTCGGAGCATGTGCAACAGAACCTGATAATATGACGTGAGTACTGAAATCTCAAAGTACGGCAGCCAATGGTTTCATCCGTCCTTGAATCTAGAACTAAAACAAATAATTCCAATATTCAAACATGGGGGTGTTGTTGTATCAGTGTATTTCATTTCAAGTTTATGTAAGCATAATTATAGTAAAGGGTGTCCATATCCTGAATCTCAAAGACATGGCTTATTACGACTACTTAGTATTCAAGAACTTTTTGTTTGAAATAAAAATATCTTTCCTAAAATATTTCGTGATGTTTTTTTCATCTTTGTAACATCCACTGGTTGTTTTCTATCTTGACAGTGTAATCGACAGACTAGATGGCGTGCGTTTGTTGTGGTCTTTACTCAAGAATCAGAACCCTGATGTTCAAGCCAGCGCTGCCTGGGCTATCTGTCCATGCATTGAAAATGCTAAGGTAAATATATACTGACCAGAGGCGAAAGAATTTTATAGAGTTTTTTATCATGGAATGTTCACTTTTTGGAATTAGTTGTTTTCAGTGTTCATTTGACCTTGTTTACTGATTCCTCCAACTCGATAGAAACTTCACAAGAGTAGATGGAGTTTGTTAAAGTTGACATATTTGAAGAGTTGTAAAAGAGCTTTGCTAGAGTCAGATAGCTTATGTATTCCTTTTGGCCCAGCTTCCCTGTATGTACATGCTTCCAATCCACACTTTGAAAAAAACGGGTTGTACATGTACCTAAGCTTAGAGGGTCAAAGGTGAAGAAACCCCTGCAGCAAGTCATTCAACATTGCAGCACAGTCTAGATCAGTTTTGTTTTTTTGAAGTCATGCTTTGGTGTATTCATTGGAAACTAGATCATCAAGAAGTGTTTGTGAAGCCATGCATCAGATGGTATATGTAGATGGAAGACCTATGTGTGGATGTTGCATGCATATGTTTAGCAGTTAATGTAACACATCCTAGTCCGTGTATCACAAAGCTGCATTTACTTTGCACAAGTCATTCACAACTGATACTCACTCCCCCATTTCGCCCCTCCTCCCCACACAGGATGCTGGTGAGATGGTCCGTTCATTCGTCGGTGGCCTGGAGCTGATTGTCAGTCTACTCAAGTCGGAACACATGGAGGTGCTCTCCAGCGTGTGCGCCGCCATCGCAAATATCGCCAAAGACGAAGAAAATTTAGCTGTCATCACTGACCACGGTGTCGTCCCAATGCTGGCTAAACTGACACCAATGGTAAGACTTTGGAGTTAATAGTGTTCTTTGCATATGATTTCAAACCCTTTCTACCAGGTATTTTGTACAGCACATTTTTGAGTCAAAAAGACACATCTTCTTCAACTACATCGGGAACTCTTCACTCAAATATGCATCTATAATGGTTCATATGCATAATTATTTGATCTTGCAATTATTGAATAATAAGCCAAGGCTTATGTCAATCATATTTGCACAATCCAGCTCAATGAATTTACCTAAATTAAGTTGTTGTCATTAGAGTTTTAAAACCTTCACTAGCCGCCAAACACTCTATAAAATGTTTTTGTACATTTTGCTCTTCACATGGAGAAATATATGCAATAATTGTTACCATTGTTTTAGCGATACTCATCGATACATATTACAGTCTGGGATCAATTAATAGTAGGGTGATGTTGTTCTAGGATGTAACTCTTCCACTGCTCCAATAATGTGTCAAAATTTTTATTATTTCTCTGAAAATAATGGATCCATATTTAAGGTTTCTCATCAACGTGGGGATCAGGTAACAATATCATTAAGAGGCTGTTCCCCCCCCCCCCCCACCACCTCCAATCCCCTATGGCCCACCTCCTCAATCCAAGTCCTTCCATGTCTTGAGTACTTTCCAATTTTTTCTAAAGAGTCTGAGAAAGGTTACTTCCATGTTCTGAGCCAGTGTTTCATGTCCCAGAGAACACGGCATGTTTTATTCTGGTTCCCTGTTTGCACCCAAACTATCTCACCGGGTGATTCTGCTTGTGTCTTGATTTTCATTTTTCATTCGGAAAGACATCCCTATGTGCATGGCCCACAGTTGTGTTTGCGTTGTTACACATCAATCGAAATGTACAAAGATGACACATATCCCCCAAAAAGTCTGTCAAAGCAACATCTCCCATATTTTGTTGTCTTCATAGTGGTAAGCTTCTGACAGTCAGTGGACGATGAATGTTATCGACAAAGTTTCAGACATATTGACAGATTCGAGTTCACCATCCCCCTATTTTCAAGGAGGCATAAAAACAATACGCCACGTATTTCACATTCCTTACGTCTATCCAAATTTGTGAAGGGATTTATTGAGACATTTGACCCTGCAGAAACTAATCATAATGTCATTTGATAATTGCCATGGTACTGACATTTTTTCTATCTGTGATATTCTACAGAACGATGACAAACTACGGAGACATCTGGCCGATGCCATTGCTAGATGCTGCATGTGGGGTAACAACAGAGTGGCGTTTGGAGAGCACGACGCAGTGGCACCGCTGGTCGGTTACCTGAAATCCAAGAACAAGGAGGTGCACAGAGCCACTGCTGAGGCCCTGTTCCAACTGTCCAAGGACCCTAACAACTGTATCACCATGCACGAACACAGTGTTGTCAAGGTGAGTCATTTTATGGTGCCACCAGTGTCCAATTATAACAAATCGTTTGTTTTTGAGTGTTGCCTATCCTAAAGTTTGAAAACTCTTCTTGCCTCTGCAAACAGTTGTAATTTACAACTAGAGTATTTGTTTACATTGTCCAACTCAAAAAAACCTCTGTTCCCACCTTAAAAATAAGTACTCATTCATTGGTTTGATTGAGGATGAGCACGAGCCATTGATTAAATTCAATGCAAATTAATTATTTAATTTATTCTGTTAGCCTTCTTTATCAATTAAATATTTTCTGGCTTGGATTGACAACATTTAATTGATTAACAAGATAAAAAAGAATTGGTCTCAGTCCAAATCTAGACATACCGAATGATATGTAGATAACTCTCAACAGTAACGACAAACAGCTGCAGTGTTACTGTTTGTTGACATCAATACTTACATCTTCCTTTTTCTTTGCCAACCCCATTTACAGCTGTTGATGGACATGGTCGGGTCAGAAGATGAGGGCCTGCAGGAAGCTGCAGCAGGATGCATTGGAAACATCAGGAGGCTGGCATTAGCCAATGAGAAAGCAAAATATCATTGATTTGACCAATAGGAATTCAGATAACAAATGAGAACATTCAAGACTATAACTGTCAACCAATAGGGACAGAGGTTACATTACTGACACCTTTGCCCTAACCGAAAGGAATTGCAATTTTCATGTACAGTCACACAGAAAGCATTGCATTGGACTGGTTGAAGGAGGAACACTTTTACTGTATTTTCAACAATGAGGTATTTTTTACAACAATATCGGTAAAAACAGTTATTGACCAGTGAATTATTGTATTTTGTGATAAGATGGATAAATCCAATAAAAAAACCCCTTAAAGAGTGTATAAAACATCATTTTCAATCGTTATTAATATAATTTCTTGTTTCTTTCCTGGTACATTTGTGGTAAATTCCCCCCTATTCCACAAAAAATTGTCCGTTGTAGTGTAAATAACCAATGCCAAATCCACCACTATTTACTTGTCTTTGGAATAGACCACACCTGGAAAATCAGTAGGGCTATACCATTATTTCAATGGAATTGGGGGAGAGAATTTACATTTCAACCAAGCGGTCGTGTCTTTTTTTCCTTCCAAAGTCAGCTTTGACTTTTGTACCATGCCTTTGTAAGATATTCAACCTATACTTAATGTATAATAAAGTGTTTCGAGTTTTTTTATTGAATATTTCATTGTTGTTGTCAGTATTTTTCCCAATTTTGTGATATGTATGCATAGAATGATAGAATCTGATCGACCTGTAAGTGAAAAGAAAACTATGACATTTGGTCGGAATTTTGCAAGTATTTCAAAAGTGAAAAAGGTAAACAATATAAATACAAAGTGCTGAGACATTTAAAAGTATATGACGACACTTTACACCTGACATATTGATGTGGGATAGGTCGTTCACTTTCCACAGCGGTAAATTGCAGTCCTCCCTGCGAGACCGCCCTCTAGCGGTAAACTCTTTGGTCGATGATTTGAAATCACTATTTTAACTGCTATCGTATTTTAGCCGTTTCTTTTGCAATTTCTGTTACATACTGTCAAATATTTGTTTGGAGTGAAGTCAGTGCAAAGATAGAAATCATTTTTTAAGTCGATTGTCAACTTCCGAATCGAAAAAAAATCGAACGCATCGTCCCTGTTGCACGTGCCGCGCAGTAAGCTTAGGGACCGAGCACAATTAACGGCAGGGGGGGGCCGGAAGAGAAAATGGGGGGGGGGCCCACGAAAAAAATGAGTGTTCTTGGGGTGGGCCATGAAAATTTCAGGGAAAGTAAGGGTGGGCCACCAAAATTTTTTACACCATGACAGACAGAGAATATTTTTCAGCATTTTTTTCCTTGTTGAAGCTGAGTTCCTTGTTAAACTTCTTGTAGCATGATGAAATACCAAGTCTTAAACCTCACAATGCAGTTTGTTATGTGTAAAATGAGCAATATTATTATTGAAAATTGACTTAATTTGTCAACAGTAATAATGGTTGGTAACGATACAGAGGCTCGGTTGAAACTGGTTATTTCATCATGCTATAGGAATCCCTTATAGAACAGGAATGCCTGTCAGTACCATGTGAAATTAGCATTCACATGGCTAGTTGGCATGGCTTAATGCATGTGCATAGGGAATAGGCAGTCAGGCAGTCCACATTCATTTCAGAAGCACGTAGGTAACATGTGTATAGGCCGAAATATTTAAATGAGCTAGCCATTCACATACATGTGAACGAATGGTTATTCTGAATCCACTCACACGAATGGTTATTTTGAATGCACATATGAATGACAGGGTCATCCTGGCAGAAAAAGAGCACCATGAAAAGTACTGATTTGACACCCGATTTTACTTATTTTGATGTTGCCGTTATGAATTTGGTAAACATTGTTACATTTGCATGTTTGCAAGGTGTAAGCAAACATCAAATAAGTGAAATCAAATTCCAGTAAAATCAAGTACTTTTTAACACAGCCTCTTTCGGTGAATTATATGATACAATGGTTGGAGATGTAATTTAACCATATTTGGCCTAAAACTAAGACAGGCCAAACAGAGTTAAAAGCAACTCTGACTCACCTGAACACAGCAAACACAAGCAGACTCACCTTTCCAAACGTTCAAAATAAAAAGCACAAAACATATCTGTAAGTCTGATGACCAATTTAATAAATTTTTGGCTTCAACAAATTTCATAGACACAGTGAAAAGTGATTTAGTCAAAGATTAGTTTTTAAAAGAGTTCATTTAACTCTGGCCAAGTCTTGTCTTTCATGTCCTATTTTGTTTTGAAATTTGACATTGAAGACTTCTTTATGTAAGTCATGATTATTCTTGCCAAATTTCTCTTGGGCCTTGGCTGACATGCACACTGAAATGAAACAGAAAGACGAGAATGAACTTAGCAACATTTATTAAGACAACAACTTTACAATAAAGTTTCAGAACATGTGTGTGATTTGTTACATACACATAGAGGAATTTTTTACATACATCTTTGCGAGTGCAAAATTAATACATTGAAAGTGTAACATATATGTCTAGAAATGTATTGGGTTTGTGTATGTTGTATTGACTTGACTAGTTGCCACAGCCACTATACCGATTAATTTATGTACATCTTTACAAAGTGAGGGCATCACAATTCATAATTTGAATCAATACAAGAATGTTTATACATGAGGCAAACAAATTATTGAACTCATTAAAATTACAGCTGCTGTCCCTTGAAAATTAAGACGTTTCACATTTCTAAATATTTTTTCTGTCTTTCAATACAAGGCTTCTTACCTGGCAATATCATATTAACATGGATTTTAAAACTAACCATGTATAAAAGAAGTAAAAAATGCAAGTAAGACCGGGTGGTACAAACAATCATAAGTTTTCATAGCCATGTTCATCCTACGATCTCCAGTAGTTTTGTTTTTTTTTAAATATTTTCATTTCGCCTATTTTTTTTATAGCAGTGTTTTTGCACTGAGTGATCATGGACGCAAACTAAGCTTAGGGATGGACCATTAGACCTTGGGAGGGGGGGGTGGTCACAATGAAATTGTGAAAATTTTTTTTTTACTATTGTAAATTTCTGAATTTTTTTTTTCCAATTGAGATTAGCTGTGCAAATTTTTTTTTTCAGAGTAAATTTTCAGATTTATAATTTTTTTTTAGTTCGTCGCTGTCTGAAGATATAGAGGGCAAAGATGTGGTGCCAAGCACCACAAGCGGCCACGCAAGCGGTCACCGGGGGGGGGGGGGGGAGAGGTCAGGAGAGGTTCCCCCTGCTGCTGTTGGAGCTTTTGAAAATAGGTGTTATTTGGTGGCACTTGGGGAGTATTTTTGCGGGGGGAGGTCAGGAGGGGTGTCCCCCTCCTGCCGTTGGAGCTTTTGAAAAATAGAGATTAAAATGGTGTTATTTGGTGGCACTTGGGGAGGATTTTTGCGGGGGGTGGTCAGGAGGGGAGTCCCCCTCCTGCCGTTGGAGCTTGTGAAAAATAGAGATAAAAATGGTGTTAAAAAATAGAAGATAAAAATGGTGTTCTATTGGTAGGCACTTTGGGAGCATTTTTTTCGGATTACACATCCTCCTCTGAAACATGGTCTTCTTGCTCCTCAGTAGCTTCCTATGGTTTTGAAAATTGACTATTTTGGTTTCCTGGCTTCCCTTTCTACTGCGTGGTGAAATGCCTACATTCACCCCACCAAACATCATGCATCTCATGATTTACAATTGATTTTGACAAGCTGAGAAGCTAAAATAAGCTAAATAATATAGTTAAATTTGCATATTTGGGTTTTTAGAGCAATTGTTGCCCTTTTTTTATCAAAACATCTATTTCTCTGTAGCAGCATGTCCAAATTGATTGGATATGTATAGATGTGTTGAAATTCAATATTTGTCTTTTTAGGGCAATTTATGCCATTCATGGTCAAAAAATCTGTATTCTCTGAAAGGGCTTGTCCAATTTCTTTGAAATTTGCTACACAAAAACGATTATTCATGCAGATTTATTCAGTATTTGCTATCGAGAAACTTTCAAATTCAACCCTTTTGTGTGTTTTTGTGTTGGGATTTGTTGGATAGATGGCATTCTACGTAGTGTATTGTTGAATGTTAAAACATGTGTAGCTGTTGTTTTTTGAGGCTGTTTTTGAGAAAAAAGAATTGAAAATGCCTTTTTAAAAGCAAAATAATACATAATGACTTAAATGTTCTTTTATCATTATTGACGTGTTTCTACTTGTTCACCCATTCTTGCATTCATCATTGCAATAAAATGCTGTGAAAAAAATGAAACTGATGTGGCCTGCATCTGTTTACCTTGATCTTAAAAGGCAAATACAACTTTCTGTCTTGACAACCATACCATAGTTTCAATGTTTTACCTAGTGTACCTGCTTGGTTTGTACGCAAGAAACAAGTAGAAAACAGGCTCTATAATTTCATAATTTTCAAGTGATCAGAATACAAAAGTCCTGAAAAGATAAGATAATCACAACTTCCAGTATAAGTGATACAGTCACTCTAAATGTATAAATTAAAATTAAAATGTGCCGGGAGGATATACTAAAAATACAGAAAGTTGCTTTCTGTCGGTAAAATCTAAAAAAAATTCAAAATTTTAAAGAATTTTGCAGATTTTTTTTTTACACCTTTGTCTTCTTATTTATTTTTTTTTATTTTGCAAACTAGTTTGAAATTTTTTTTTTTCCTAACTTTCTGCTCTGAAATTTTTTTTTTTTCTGTTTTTGACCACCCCCCTCCCAAGATCTAATGGTCCATCCCTTAGGCGTTGTTCAAGCCCAGGTTTGTTTTGCGTTAATGGCCACACTGTACACCTCCCTCCGCCCTGTCCAGGTATACAGATACGTACTTTCTTTTCACCCCTAAAGTTCAGGTTAAAAATGTCGGGCCAGATACAAAACCAAGCTTCCCAGGAAAACATCAGTGTGCAGAGAAAAGCCTCTCTATAGGGCATACTAATTTCGTAATTGTCCTTTATAAATATGCATTTCAACTTACCGGATGAATGGAAAATTATCGTCCACGACGACTTGCTATCTCGGTCACTGCATCCAACACTGTCGCGGGGAAATACACTTTACCTTCATGCCAACTGAAACATTACCACTTAGACCTAAGTCACTTGCTGTTTTGACTGAAAATGTGTCGTCACTGGGGGAAGAAATGACCGAGAAATCAGCCATAATTCGTAGGTTTCAGCTGGTTCATTACTTCAAAAAAAATCTGCGCAATCTCATTTGAGAGATGCAATGTGATATCCGATAACGATCGTGTGGGAACACAAAGCATTGGTCAAATTCGAAAGGTCAAGGGTCGTGATCGTCGCTAAATTTTGACATGTCAAGTACGCGTAAACTGTTCTTTTAGATTTTTCTAATAAGCAAAAATTGACTTTATATGAAGAGATCAGTTAAAATACGGACGTCCAACACACTAAGTGAACCCTGTTGCAATTCTGATCAGCCTCGTTAAATCCCTGCGTACTCATTTACGGGACCCTTACGTTCATACCCTGTTGCGTCCCGTCCACTCTTCCAACACAACTCTTTCCAAAGTCACGACATCATACATCGTCAGAACCGTTAGTCCATCCGGCTCGACTTTTGAACGGTTTGGGGATGAACAGTACCTGTACTGCGTTTCCATTAAGTTTTATGTAAGTTGTAATCGCGAAAGTTTTACAATGGCAGATGCAGAACCGTCGCAAGTGTGTTCGTCGTTGTGTGATGATCTGACGTACATGTACATGACTGCATAGCCAGTTGCTGACGGACGTACGCGAAAACGTGGACCGTATGAGAAAAATAAATGACAGATCCAACCATATTACGTCTGGAAATGTGAGTACCTTTCAATAGAATGTAGGTTCCGATCATATGGAATATTTAGCGGTGAACATGTGTTTATTATTGCACATTTTGAAAATAAAATAAACGATGTTTAAAATTTGATCTGTGCTGATTTAATTTAGAGGCTGCTCACAGACGTTTGCAGCCATCTGCATGACTTCCCCCCGGGGGGGTCACTTCCATTACTTGCCTATATGTATACTGCCGCCCAATGGGGTGGGTATTTCAGCAACTTGGTCTAAAATGGGGGTATCAATTCCACTGCAAACCAAGGTCTAAAATGGGGTTGATTTTTGAGTGCCACACAAGACAAATTTCAACCGTCTGTTCCCGTCTCGCTCGCAGGGCTCTGAGCTGCACTTTATAAGCATCGATATCTTTTTCTGTGGCAGGGGAACCATTAAAGAGACCCCCTGGCTTACGCCAAAGTAAATATCGACTTGGTTGTCAAACACTGTCACTGATTGGTAAGAACTCCATATATTGAAGATTTTTGCCCAATAGAAAATACCCAAACAAAGTGGTTCCTAGTATTGATCATGACAGACAGGTCAACCATGGCCACATGAAGTAGTGTTGCTTTACAGATGAACAGCGAGGTTTGTTGTGAATTGCAATTTCAAAAAAACCCACTAGTCAGACTGTAACTGCAGATAATTGATAATTTGTAGAAGCTTGACCAAAATTCGGTGAGGGTGAAAGACAAAATTTTCTTTCATCAAATTTTTTTGGTATTTCCTTTGGAAATCATGGTTTGGCCAGCAACAACATAGTCCTAAACGCGGTACAGTGGTAGGCTTTGCCGGGGCAAATACTTGCTTTTTCCGTTTTAAAAAATTTTGACGCTTTGACTTTTGACCTGGGTCAAAGGTCATAAAGGTCTAAAAGGGGGTCCTAAAATAACGGGATTTTAGGTCTAAAATGGGCCCTGGGTTTTATACCTGCGGCCGCACACCCCTACCACTTCTCTGAACAGGTACCCCCCCCCCCCCCCGGGACTTCCCTCTTGTCATATTCATTGGTTTATACTGAAAATCCCTGGTCTCGTTTTTTTGAATGGAAATGAATGAAACCAATGCTAATTATATTTAAGGGATAGGTTGTAACTTCATAATTTTGGCAGAAATTGTGTTCTTCGTACATCAACTACAGTTTTTCTCTCTTTTCAAAATCATGTTAGCCAGTATTGCTAATGTTATTTTATTTTCTAAAACACGTTCAAATATCCAGTCTTCACGACCTGTATTATGTACAGTCAGCATTGTTATTGTTGGTAAACACATTTTGGTCTGGACTAAACTTCAATTGAACACAATAACAGTGAACTTTTATAATATACATGCACACAAAGTGTATGTTGGTTGTATTGATAATATCAACGAGCTAATTCAACTTAAATTTGTGAACCAATGAAGTAAGTGCAGTTGATACATAACAAAAATATTAACAAAATCAAAAACTTACAGCTTTATACTGTCACTTTAAAATGGCAAACCGTTGCTTCTGTAGCCACTAAATATTTAAGTCTGAGAACAATTTAACTGGTAAATGTGACCCATGTGCCATTTCTATAGTGCAAACATGAGTAATTTCACCTGAAAAACTTAACCCAAGTAAAATCAACTATACACATGAGTGCCGCCTAATTTATTTAAATTAAATAGACAATAGGGATGTGAAAACATGAGAATTGACAACAAGTCAGTCCTTGGAGTTTATTAATGCATGTCTAAATTTTTACTGCCACATGTGTAAGCTACCATTCAATCCATTGACAATCTTCCCTTCTATCATGAATTCAATAGGACTGCTAATGAATGGTTACTTCACATGGCTGAGTCTGATTTCACATGCATAGCTAGTGATGAATGTTCAAATTTTAACATGTCATATTTCCAATACTGGCATGTGGCAGGTTGGACTGCTATGGACTGCCTATTTTTCCTCAAATAACCATTCAACCTGTTCCACACAGGAATGTGGACTGGCTAATAGGCAGTTCAGAACTAGAATACGTAGTGGACACACAGGAAAAAAATACTGAAAAAAAGGAGGAAAAAATGGCATTAATGGGTCTTTTATAGTTAGCCCATGAAGGACTATTCCAATGGCAGACTGTCATTACAGTGGAGTAGCATTGAATATCTTGGGTAGTCATAGAAAGGCAGACACTGGGTTGTGGAAAGTGCATTGAAATCACAATGGTCATGTTATACATTTTTCCCCAACATCTGAAAACATCATACAGATACTCAGTTGAAGTAAAGTTATTTTATTTGTTTATTATTTATATATTTATTTGTTTATTATTTATTTCAAGAATGCAAGAATGTTGTTTTCACTAAAGCATATATTAAAAGTTATAAGGATTATATATGTGTACAACTTTGTACCTATGTAATCTTTCTTTTTTGGGGAGGGGGGGGCCACAAAAATTTTGTCGCCGGTGATGGGGGGGCCACTAAAATTTTTGCTGGTGTTAGGGGGGGGGGCTGTAAAAAATATACGCACCACATATTTCTCTTCCGTCCCCCCCCCCTGCCGTTAATTGTGCTCGTTCCCTTACGCAAGGCATCAAGCAAGATTATTTGGTCGGATTCTGTCTGCTGTACATAGCCGTACTCGAGCGAAGGTGCCGTTTTTAAATTGAATTCTAGGTGTCTAGAGCATGTTTACGACTCAAGGCTGTTTAGCGATTTATTCGGGAGGGAAATTGGTTCGTCAGCTTTATCAATAACATCGTATAGAAGTGCTGTTCATTTGTATTCATGGCACAACACACCGCATGAACCCTCTCGACAGGTAGCTAGCTCGATCCGTTTGATGGCAAATGCAACAGTCACAGATCCAGCTATAGGTATGATCGAAAAGCGATTATTTTGCATTTATTTCCATGTCACTGGAACCGCCGTCCGTTTTGTGAATTTTCCTGTTTGACGTAGTCTTGCTCGCCAGCCTGAGACCGAGTCGTCGATAATAGCAGAGAATCTATATCTCATTTCCTTTTCCGTTTGGCTATATTAGTCCATGCAAAGGTCACTTTTGGACCCGAATCCGCACAAACAAAGACAAGTCTTGCATTCAGCGCCCACGTAAACGTCTTAGAGAGAGGAGTGATCCCAAGGCAACTACGTTGCGACGACAGCTTTGTATCGATATCTGCTGTACAGTCTCATCGCATAAAACCAGCGATCATTCCTGTGCAATAGGTAAGCTGACTTAATTCTCATTTCTCGTCGAGTATTCTTAGGCCTAAATCTGTCATTTTTGGTCGACGCGAATTATCATCCACACGTTTCATTTGCTTTTTTGTAATCTTGAACTGGCGAAATCGCTGATTTTCTGCTCTGCCTCCAGTGTTGACGGACAGCACGCTTGGCAATCAGTTTCAAAATGGTCATCAATAATCGGTAACTAGGCAAAATAGACAAAAACAAAAAACAGAAGCAAATTCAATAGGTTTGCTAGTTTGTTCTTGTCCTCCGTCTCTTACACAGAACAATTCAATGATGCGGTGTTTTACGTTATATTAGGATTTTTTTGGTTTGATTTTCGGGTTTCAGCTCACAAGATCCTAGAACCGATATGTTATGAAATAAACAAAACCAGGAGTGTCTTCACGTGTATCGGTAATTCGGACACACAGCAAGATGAGGACGATAGGCTCATGATTAAGAAATGTACACTTACAGTGCGTTAATGAAATCAAATAATTTTCTGACTTGCTCAGCAATTTAATTAATTTATATATTCACTCAAGAAAAGAACGTAAAAAATGCTGACACGGCAAGTCTTGCCGGGCTGAAGGATTAGAAACAAATCTGATCTGTCCTGTTTGGTTTTTGGGGACAGTACCCGCTACCTTTGGGTCACATGTGCTTTGTATTTCGTCCATCAACAGCCAAACGTTTTGTATGTGCTGTTTCCACTAAAAGTCACATTGTTCAGTTTGTCAACACTGGTGTAAATCGATATCTGATGACATTGTGAATTTCGACGAGTTTAAAATGTCATTGTTCCGGTTGCTGTTCATGCCCAAATTGTATCTGTGTGAAAAGACCGAGTTATGCGTTGTTAGAGGGCGTCCTTTCCTCCCTCTCCTTGACACGCTACCGAGAAAACGAAATTGTAGTCGCCATGCAGACGGAAAATATCCCTCCCCCCATGAAACATTCCGCTGGCACGGTGTTCAAATTTAACGTTGCATGTATAAGATAGAATCAATGAAACCCAGACAGTGAGAGAGAGAGAGAGAGAAATTCAAAATGTTCGATTATATAACGATTTCCATTTTGCAAAATGCCTCGCACCGAGGTCAGCCAAGAACACCGCATGCATCGCTGATATCAATATTTGAAGCAATACCCATGTTATCTTGACGAGGGCAGTATCGAATCGAAGTCGCTCCCGGCGTTGCATTTTTGTCTTTGATAATTCTTTCTCCCGATCGATCGAGGAAGCCGTGCTGCGAAGAACATATGTTCAATTCCCAGATAAGCCTAGACAGTTATAGATTATTGCAATTCTATTTAGAACAAGGGAATAAATTTCTAATACGGTGCATGAATCTGTTTTTGAAAGTATATCAGCACAATTTAAAAATTCAGATGGTAGAAATGAAGAATTAAAAAAAAATCGACCTTGCGTCATTCATGAGTACACGAGTACGACCTTCATACTCCCTTTCTGGCGTGTTTTTTCGTAAAGAGAAGGGAAACGTAAGTTCACGAGAAAAAGAAAACCATCAAATAAAAATATCTTGCACTAGAAATTTGCGGAGACTTTAAAGTGTTTTGAAAATTACGTAAATTTATGATCAATGCAATGAGAGCGTACTGTAATCGACGCATCGATGGTATGAGACCAACTGATAGGCAGATAAATGGGGGAAATTGATGCAATTCAGAGCCGCACACAGAAATCAGACAAGTGAGAAGTGTTGACCCCCTCTTCACGAGAGCGTAAATTATCAAAGATGCATATAATGTGCCTGGTTCTCGAGTTCTATCGTAGGTCAGTACGGAATTTCTCAGGGTCGAATCTGATGTATTGCGTCGTTTTTTATTTTGCATTCTAATAAATTTGAAGTTAATATTTCACGACAAAACACTAGCTTTACTTGAATGTAAAGGATGACTGCTGATATGTTGGAGGCTTGCACTGCAACTCATAAGTGAAAATGTCTATTACTCTGACCCTGGTCCTCGATTCTTCAAGCTAGCGTCTCTGAGACCATTGTCTGCATGAAAAACACGGCGTGATTAAAATAAGATGTAAAGACGGTGACATTTCAACTCTTGCTTGTTATCTGCTGTTCTCGTTAGTTGTTTGTCGCGTGTGCCACCTTGCTCTCTCTACATGTAATGTTTAATCGAATTGCATGAGTACGCCGCTTGATACCGCCAAGGACTGATGTCGGTTTATTCCAAGGCAACGTGCCAATCCAGGACCGTAGTGAAAGGAAACGATGCCCTGGAGAAGAGTGGGTCTTCCTGGATTCCGACCGCACGCAGCGAGAGCAATGTAGATTCTGTCATTTGCACTGTACAACAGACTTTTTGTCATTAATTACAGTGCTGACGGCCATGCTCAATCCATAAATTTCCGTCCTCATATTGTCCGAACGTCGCGGATAGCGGCGTCTTGGATGACAAACATCGCACTTCCTTCAAGCGGTTGTCTATTTTGCTGACACTTCAAGGCCGTAGCCTGTCCTGGATTTCCTGCGATTAATCTGAACGCGACACTGTCTCAATATTTTTTAAGTTCTGCAAAACCCCTCGCATTGTGGGTCTTATTACTTAAACTTACGTACGTCCCTGTATACTCTTTAAGGAAATACGCTCCCTCAAAGGGAAGGTTTTAAATTTTTGCTCAAATTTTCCTTACGGAAATTGTAAACGGTTACCATTCTCTTTCATAATCAAAGGACAAAGTCAGGAATCAGCCTGCAAAGGTCAGGATCAGAGAAGCAAATTTTCCTTAAGATTTACATATCTTTGAAATTCAAAATAAAGGTCGCTATACGATGGATTACCTCAAGGGGGTTAATTTTCACATACAAAACCATGGAAACTTCATTCACTCCACATTCTTCAAAATGAGTCCCCCATAAGTAGCACACAAAGAAAAGCACCGTGAAAATAGGATGGGTGTCCAGAAACACTGTCTCTGGGGCGCATTCCCCCCTAAAGATGAAACGGTAATACTATAAGACGCGCTCTGCAAGAAAAGTATGGTTCACTAATAATTATAAGTGAGCGTTGTTATTGACTTCCTCCACCCCTGCGACCCATGATAAACGTTTTGATTTACTGACTCAACGGAGTGATGTAACTTCTTCCCATTGCAATCATAATGTATTATTTGTCATCCTGCTAGGGTCCTGAACGGAGAAGTATCATATAAATATTGAAAATAACTGTCGGCCATGGAGAGGTTATTTTGATGGAAATATATGAGGCGGCTTTTCTTATTAAAAAAACAAGTTTGAAGCTTGAAGACCCGCTGCCTTCTTGGATTGATTCTTCAACTGTTGACGGACACGACAGCGTCGTGTTTGGAGGTTTTATATTTAGAATGTTTTGAATGTACATATGTGCTAATGTCAATAATTGCGCCATCAGTATATATATTCATAGATTACGTCTGGAACTTGTCTTACATCAACTGAGTGAGCATAGACAGAGATCACGGCCGGTAGGCTTGTGACCTTGTTCACAGCGCCTGGGTCGTCACTTCAACATTGCGAGATCATGATCCGAGTCCGGTGCGATCGTTTACGTATATAAACAGTGTCTGATTGCGGCGTTTCCTTTCATCAGAGAAGTTTGCACTAGGTAAAACGCATTCAAAGGGACTTTCTTACATATTTAATACAAATACTAGACTACAAAGAAGCTCATTCACTGTTTGATCGTGCCAACTTGAACTACCGCAAAGAATTTTACTTTTAATAGGTTGCATGTTCATCGCAAGTACAGTGAAAGCAGAGAAACTTCGATTTCTCAAAGGTCAAAACTTATCTTCAGTTCAAACTGACCCAGTATAGGGCACTGCTAATGTACTGTGCGTAAGATAATACGGAACATGCGCACATTGACGACCCGTGTCATTTTATACATAGGAACTGTATACGAAGTCATTCGTGCAAGGAACTAGAATTCTTGACGTGCATCGAGACACTTCAATGCGAGAAAAGGAGAGGAATGGTGTCAGTGGCATGCATCGATGATCTTCGCTGCTTGTCCGCATCGATGCGAGGAGTGAACACATCACCTTTTGCGCGTTTGAGGTACACTTACTGAGACAAAAAACTACACACTGGAGATAATGAGGCGAGGGCCAATAATTAATATGAAAGGAGAGACTATTTCGAGAGGAACTACTTCGTGAAACAGAAATCTGCGAAGCATTTCATGGCAAATACTGATCCTTTGCGAGAACTCTGTCGTAGAATTTCGATAGTCCTATGCTATTTCGATGATTCAATCCTCTGTCCGGGTCCTCAACGCTGGTTGAAAGTCGGTTTGTTTTACATGTATGTATGTTTTAAAATTGGTCCATATGACGAGCTCCAGATCTTCCACTTGGCAAATGTTCACTATCGGGCAATTGTCTACGATCAATCCTGCAAAAAATCGTATGCAAAAGTAACTGGTTACTTGTGATCTCTAACGCATTATATCAGGTGTGTTGGGACTTAAGGTGAAACGAAAAAGTAACATTTCTAGGAATACTGACGGTGCAATCTGTTCAAATCATACAACGTATTTCTAGAGGCACCTGGTAAATTCTGACGCATGCGTGTTTGTATTTGAAGCAATTTCAGTACCCTGGAGTGGTTTCAATTGCTATCTATATGTCAGGGAGATTGGACCATAAAACATAATCTTGGCAGCCTTTTGATATGCGGAATGTGTAGTTGTCAGAAATAGCGAGGAAGTAGCATTCCCGAAGTCAAAAGTGCGCGTGTATTCAACAAGACACAGAGAAGGCACAAGTGATTGTCACTGTCACTTGAAACAAAATGTCAGAACTACGAAAATTAAAACAAAAATAGGACTAAACTCAAACAATTAAAATGTGAATAAAATGATATTATCAAAAGCTCAAGAAGTAAAACAAGGTTTATTCATGCCAAAACTTATTCCCGTTTATACGGAAACTCAGCGAGATCGGAATTGCAAGAATGTCCTTTTTACGTAATTATCAAGTATTTTCGACTCGTACTTTAGCCTAGGTCTTGTCTACAGAATGGCTGTTTTCGTGTTGACTGAGACTGTTTGCTTCTTTAACAGTGCAGACTGAGTACGAGATTCGACGGCGAATTGAAAGCATTAAAGATGGAGATTAAAAAATCCACTTAAACAGAATAGGTATTGGGGAGATAATTTTCCAAGTTGAAATACCGTATGAGCTAAAGACGGATATTGCGGGTTATTAGTAATCTGGAAACGACCACAATCTCTACCTGGAAGGGCATGAGTGGACAATTCTACATTTCCAATCGTATAAAAGAGATACGCAGTACAGTTCTTCAGCCGCGACGACCTTATGTTAGCTATGTGTTATATGTCAAGTAAAGGCGTTGAGTCGACCATCAAGTCAGGTCTTTGGTTTTTAGATGCATGTGTTGTCGCCCTTGAGAGTAAAACCGTAGTCACACTGGTGACACAGAAATACGACGCACTGAAACACAGTAAGGTGTACCGTGCCTGTTTACAAACACACGGCCCCTAACCAGCACACGCGCCCTATCGCACCACATCCCCCTGGGGGTCGCGGAAGAGTACTCCTAATATTTTCTTGGGTGTGGCGCCCGAAGTGAAAACATCAACGCGTGTAGATTGCAAAAATTGATCCATTATTATGGTTTTCTTGACAAAATTGGGAAATATTTACCGCTATCA
Source organism: Ptychodera flava (assembly GCF_041260155.1). NCBI lineage: Eukaryota > Metazoa > Hemichordata > Enteropneusta > Ptychoderidae > Ptychodera > Ptychodera flava. Next base: position 25,913,669 of record NC_091938.1, on the reverse strand, counting down.
AATGGCATATAGATTTCCTTCTAAAGCACGGGACGTTCCTTACGTTATATTGGCCCATGTTAAAGGTTTTTACGGATGAAAAGTCGACCCATGTTTAAAGATTTTTACTCGTTCGAGCGACACGTATTTTGTACTACTTCCCAAAAGGAGTACCCCCGGGCGTATAATGCCTGGAAAGCAGGTAACATAACACATCAATACACACAAAAGAATAAATGTAACCACTGACACTCACACACAGACAGAAGCTTGTACATGTACAAATAAAGTGGGGCCAAAAAGTTGTTTGAATAGTTAATGGTAACATACATACATGTGGTTTAGATTCACTCAAGACTTATAGGATTAAGGTAGAATGCTACCCGGGGATAGATATCTGAACTCTCAATTTCTTATAATTTTTACAGTGTACTGCTGTTGCCTAACACCTGTTTGGGCTCACTTCAAAGCTCCTGGAATGAATAAAGTTTTTACTGGCTCATATTTTGTGAAAATTTATACAAAACTAATTTTATTTCCCCTCATAGAGTTAACACAGGATTGGCGGCCATTTTGAATTTCAAAAGTCGGGATATTGGGTACATGTCCAGTGCCGAATTTTGCTTGTACGAGAGATAGTTGTCCGTCTGGCTGCAAAGATATAGATTTAAAACGTTCTTATTTTAAAGGATAGTTTTGTTGGTTGCCCCTAGAACCGATTCCAAATGACCTACAAAACACGCAACACGGTTAAACCAAAAGCATTACGAGCCATGTACGTCGTCAAAGGGATCTACTTTGCCGTGACGGACTAACATCGACGCTTGAAATGTGATAAATAGGATGTAAACAGCAAATGCACTGACCCAGCGCTGTCACCTGGATCTCATACCGGACGAAAACAGGAAAGCGGGAAAGATCTGTTACATTTTGGTGTTTACACTTTCATGAAACCCTACCGTAGGTCAAGCAACACAGCCAGCTACATTGTATGAGTGATGTATAGTCTAGAACACAGGCGCTTGGAGTGTTCCGTGTACAATGACGTAACGTTTTTGATAAAAAATTTTGCTTGTATTACATTGAACACCCCAAGCGCCTGTGGGCGAGATCATCTCTGTGATCAGGTATACTGTACCCCAAAGCTTACCGGGTACCTGAAACCACAGAGAACTCTAGCTTTACTGATGCACTAGACAGTCGCTCATACATGGTATGCGCCGGTTTTTGTCTTCATGAAAGAGAAAAAAGAGGAAAAAATCAGTCTTTTTCTGTACAATGAAGAGGAGTTATCGAATCAGGAATTAGACATAAGTAACCGTACTGGAAAACTTACAACTTGAGGGAAATACATAAAATTGACAAAAAAAGTTGTTCCCAGAGATACAAAATCATATCATTTATTGTGTAATACGAATACTGTACAGTATATCATTTGACTCGGTTAATAATCAAAATGAAGTTGTAAGTAGCGCTCTGTCATCTGATATTTGGACTTTTTTTTCTGAACAGAACATTTTACAGCAATTGCTTCTTTTGTCACACAGGAATAGATCAAATGATTTCATATAGAATGGCGCATTTGATCCTTAAGTTTGCGTTGCGCGCTCACAAACTTACAATAAATGACTGTAGTGTTGTAATTGAAGAAAGGTATGCTCAGTAACATGATGATGATGATGATGATGATGATGATGATGATGATGATGATGACGACGACGATGACGACGACGACGACGATGATGATGATGATGATGATGATGATGATGATGATGATGATAATGACGATGACGACGATGACGATGATGATGATGATGATGATGATGATGATGATGATAATGACGACGACGACGACGACGACGATGATGATGATGATGATGATGATGATGATGATGATGATGATGACGACGACGATGATAACGATTATGAGATAACATTCTGGACTTGTTTTTTTTAGTTGTTATTGGCATTTCTCACCAGACTCCGTAGTGTGAGTTCATCAAAGGGCATGCACACGGTATGTCGATTCTAAGGTGATGATGATATATTTCGCACTATTGTTTATACGTTTCTATGGGTGTTGACAGTTACAGCTACACGAGCCTCAGTTCTCTAGCGTTACTGTTTACACATCGTAAGTTCTTCCACAACATAGCTGAACCATGACATTTCATCTGAAAGCTAAAGTTACTGAAATCGACCTACTTTTGGACAAAATAAGTCGTTTTGTCATACTTAACTAAGAGAAAGTATACTTGAATTCTGTACGATCAGTGTGCAATCCATTTAATAAACACCTATTAGTATTACATGGTCATGAGGGCTATAACGCCCGTTTATTACCCCGAGGGGCAGTGCGTTCCCAGAAACACATCGGCCGGAGGCCGTAGACCAAGGTATAGCGATGTGTTTCTGGTAACACACGGCCGCGAGGGGTAATAAATGAGCGCTATAGCTAGAATAAAGACTAGGTTATATGTGTTTTATAACAAGCCACATATTCATGTTGTATTATGTTGGGGGGTTTGGTGATTGTGTTTTGATATTATGCACCGCAACATTAATCCATTGTGACAAGTTTACTCGGCGGTTTCTTCACAGCGGTAACAGTAGTACCACTTCCTTCCAAAAATATTCTGAGCATACCTATTCTGAGCAACATCCTTTGTTGCACTTGAATCTTTTTCATCGTTGAGCTGTTCAAGTTCCTACGCTGTTGGAATTGAAAATCTGTCTGTGAAAAGTTTTCTTACACCAAGAGCTTTAAAATGAACCACCACAAGTGGTAGATCAGAAAAGAATCTACCTTAAAGGTGACAGCAGCAGATTAACAGAATACCAATGAACTTCAAGGTACAAGACGGAACCAATCTCTTAATATTGTGTAAATCAGATTAGACTGAGCTGCAACTTTCTCATTTTGTCCACTGCAGAGTAAACACCCAAGTCTGTAGAAAACAGGCAGCACAGTTCATGGCCTGCGTATTCTCCTTGTCCGAACCTCTTGAAGTCAGAATGTGAAATCTTCACTGGCGGGAAATAACGATTAATAATCAAACAAAAAAAAAAACAAGTCCGACATGGGACACACGCTTTAATTTGTTATCTCACTGAGGTAACCCAAGAGTCGACCTTTCCAGAACCGGTCATTTAGAGCTGATGAATTGGGCCTTCGGGTCAAACCACACACCGTGAGTTCCCCCCGGAGGATCACATTCTTTTGCAGTTAAGTACGTCGTTCGCGCCTAGAAATTGAAAGAATTACGCTTTTGTTCAAACTTTCTTCAAAGAAAACTTTAAACTATTCGCTTTCGAAATCAAGAATAAAAATCAGGGGTCAATTCATAAAGTTTGGTGTCAGAGAAACAAATTACCCATCATTCACTGATGATTGAAATTCAAAATGGCCGCATTTCCTGAGTTAACTCTATTTTAAAAAATAAAATTTTCAAACAAACAATCCTGTTAAAACTTTATTTACTCAATGCGCTTCAAAATGAGCCAAAAATGTATTGTAAAAGTTTGAGGGTCCGAGTATCTGTACCCAATGCGCACTCCGATCAGCTATAGATCAGTATAGGAGTCAGAAATGTCCCTGGACCGCAATATTACCAAACACCTAACGGTACAAGGACTTGAATCAGATTTGAGTCAGGCACAAGTACTGAAGTAGGTCTTAAGGTAGAATGCGCCTCGGGGACAGACATTCAGTCTCTAAATTTTTACAATTATTTTCTGATCTACCACTGGATGGAGCTTATTTTAAAGCTAAGAAAAATTGTCACATCCTTAGTTTTTCGAAAACAAAATATACCCTTTTTCTCCATAGAGACAACACAAGGATGGCGATCATTTTAGAATTAGGTAAATATTAGGTAATTTGTTTCTCTAGTAACAAACTTTGCACGATGACCCCTAATTTTTATTTACGATTCGGTAAGAGCATGGTTGAATGTTTAATCGAGGAAAATTGAACAAAAATCTAAGAATTTCACTCTCAAAGTGCACACTACCTTAAGTAGGATACTTGTCGAAATCAAGTGGATCATGAATTATTAGTAAAGGTATAATAATGATTGAAATAATTGTTTTTCTGTCATTTGTGTCTGAGCCTTAGCAAGTATATGTCTCGTTAATTACTCGAAAAAAATAAAGTTATCACCATCAGTCTGACATATTTAAGAAGACTTTGGACAGCTAGTATAGCATGACAAATAAAATCCGCCAAAAGGATAAACCTGTGACCAAATTTGATTTTAAAACCGATGTATTTGAAATAAAACATCACGTAATGTGACTACCGGAGTAAATACAGTGCACAAGTGTTTCTACGAAGTCTGGTAGACTGCAAAATATTTACTTTTCCTTTTATGCGAACTATGATTGAACTTATCCAGAACTACTGTCTCATCGCAGTAAAAACAAATAGAACGTTTAGGGGAATTACAACGAGCGTTAAAAGGGACATGTAAGGGGCAACCAACACAGTTGTTCGTGCAAGATTTCTTTACTCAATTACTGGTGGGCGGACAATGTTTTTTTCCGTATCAGCGAGCGGTAATGGGCGGCTTTGCCTCATTGGCAGACGGGTCAGGGCAGTTTCATTCTACTGCTCAGAGGGCACTTGCGATTTGCAAGAGAAAAGTATTTACATTGGCAAGGTCAAGGAGATGGTACTGCGAACATTATGGGAGAAGCCATTAAGGAGTTTTATGGGGTATGGGGAAGCGGGGAGATTTTCTAGCGGCGACTAGGGATAACGGAAAATTTATCGGCGGGAGGAGAATTAAGTTAGAAATAGTAATTAATTACCCACCTCCCCCCCCCCCCCCAATTTAAATTTTTATACGAGTACGTTGGAATGGGTTACTTATATGTAAAACACCAAGGGTTACAATTTCTGAAAATTGCCTCGTTTACTGCCCCTGACATATCTCACTTTTTTGAAGGTCACTTCAGTGCAGCGATTGAACGCACTTTGTCATCGACCTATATATGACTCGCTGTGGGCCCACCTTCTGTGAACCATAGGCACATCGGCGCAGAGCTATTCATAAACTTGCGCAGACTAACACTGCGTGACCGAAAATTGACGAGCGTTACTTGTCTGGGTTTTTTTCCTATATAGATATGTAAGGCTTGTTAATGTACTTGAATGAGAAGGAAATGCCTTGTTTTCTGATGCTACAAATTGAAGCTTAGCTCCCACCGTCTCAAGGCGTCATAGTCGAGAAGGTTATGAGAAGGCAATTGTTATGATATCAGTAATATCACTGAACATGTTTATCCGAGGAGAGAAATGCGAGTGTGGACGGAGGCCGAAAATAAGTACAGGGTCTAAGCTACAATAACAGTTGCATTAAACTCCCGTATTTTCTACACGTCACCAAGCCAACCAAGATTGCGTTCCATTCGCGTACTGCTATTCAATTTAAGTGGTTGACGAATTGGTGTACTCGTCAATGATGTCAGAAATGTAAACGAGCGACAAGAGTTTGCGCGCCAAATGATGTTTTAAGCAAACAAGTTGAACGGAACGACGACAACTGAGGTCTATCTGATCTTGTTGTGAAGTTCATCCGTCGATCAACTGGCCAAAAGAGCGTTTGAGTAAACACAAAGGAAGGCGATTATGAAATATGAAAATAAATCTACGTTCGCCAGGTCCCCCTAAAAGCTTTCATGCCAGGGTCTGGCCTTGCAATTTATATTTATAGTGGCATAGAAGCGACATGGTTCGGAACAAAGATGAAATATGCATGGCTTCTGAACTGACCGTGCTGACGAGATTAACATCAACATAGTGCTTCTCAGCAGTTCGTGAACCGCATTACCGAAGCTCTCATGTTGGAGAGAAAGAGCTACTGTCACCTGTTCCAATTTTGCCGGGGTTACCATGGAAAGAGAAAATCTAACCAATCACAATTTTAAGCGGGTGGCCGCTTTTTAAAAACAGCACCCTCGCATGGGCATTTTTAATACCAAGTAACGCCCCATTGACCATATATGGGTATATTTAAATTACTGGTGACTGTATACCTTTAATGCAGCAAGATTTCTATATACTCTCATTTCACTCACGACATCAAACACACATTCATTTCGCATTCGTTCAGCCGAAAACCATTCAGGTTTTCTCTCAGTGCCTCTAAACGATATCTTTTTAGCTTTATAAACCGTGTCGCTGATGATATGTTTACCAAGTATTGACCTATTGACGTTAAAAGCAACATGAAATTCAAATTCAAAGTTCAAATTGAACAGCGCCCTCACGACTATACACACGAGAACTATCACGCTCAACACGCCTCGGGGACAGATAGTTGGCCTCTCAAATTTCTTCAATTTTTTCTGATCTACCACTTATAGGGCTCATTTTAAAGCTCTGGGAGAAAGAAAAACTTTCACCGTCTTAGTTTTTCGAAAACCCGAAATTTTATTTTCCCCATAGAGTTAACACAGGAATGACGACCATTTCGAATTTCAAATATCGCAAAACGTTGGGTAATTTGTTTCGCTAGTTCGAACCGTGCACGGTGAACCCCGATTTTGATTGTTGATTTGGTAAGAGAATGGTTGAAAATTTCGTCAAGGAAAGTTTGAGCAAAAGTTTAAATCTTTCACTTTCGAGGCGTATACTACCTTAAAACAATAAATTGCGGAACTGTTTTAGTGAATGAATACCAAAAAGGCAGTTTATCATACAAAGTTTTTACTATTTTCACAAGGCGTGAATATAATTTTCAATTCTCTATGTGAAACTTTACATATTTTCGGGTGCATCCCAAAATACTATTTCTTTATTCAAATTTACTCACACATTTCCTGTACACGTGAGGAAACATGCAGCCACACAACGGTCGGTGAAAATAGCGACATGACAAATTCAATTTTAAAACTAACATCATGAAAATAATGGCCACCGAGGTTTCAATCAATGGTGTTATTCAGAATTAACAAGGATATGATTATAATGGATGCGTCCATTTGCACGATTCAACGAGAAAGTGTTTTTCGTGATTGTTTCGAGGGAGCGTGCACCTCGCCCAAAATTAAATCGAGACAAATTTTACAAAAAATGTATTCATTCATTAAACCAACAGACTTGGGGAAAGTCTAGATCTAGTCCCGGGTTTATTTAACCCGCTTTTGTGCAATTTAGATTATCTTGGAAATACCCACTCTTACCAAAACTGCTTTTGTCCTGAGGCTAATGAAATTAACTGCCAGAAAATTCAATTTTAAAACTGATGAAACTAAGGACACTAGCAGGATTAAACGATATGAATAACTATTTTGCTAACAGCAGGCATTTAAGTCTGTGCAGTGTGCCAACTTTAAAACAGCTGAAATACTTTTTTTCAGATATTAGACTGTGGATAATTCTACTTGAAGATGCAATGAAACATGGAAGTCGAAAAGAAATGAGTTCCGTTTCCCTAAAAGCTGAAACATGCTTACCCACACTTTGGTGACGTAAAGTGGCTGGTGATCGAATGCGATGAATCACGCTGAGCGAACAAGAAACATGTAAATTACACTGAAAGTGTATATCGAGGTGCGGAACAAGGCTGCCGATTTATCGGCTGGAATTTGTTCCTGATACTATTTTCAGGCATATCGTAAACTTGTTAGGAAAGACTGGGCACAGTTGCTTCCACTGTTAAGTCTAAAAGACACCGTTACGTAAAAATCGTCTCATACATAGCCGTAGTTGACGTAAAGAGATCAACAATCTAGGATGATTGGTGTGCCACGAAAGAGGAAAAAAACATTTAAATCATGCCGAACTGTGCATCAAGGTGGCCGAACAAGGCTGTACACTTATGGTTAGAACGCTTTTCTGGTACTGTTTTTACGTTTGTCGTAAACTTTTACGCAAGACGCAGGACTGTTACATCCACTGATAAGTCCGTCAGAAACTGTAAATCGTGCATAAATACGATGGGACAGATATCAGGGTGGAATGCTCTTACGATAGCGACTATGTACTATGAGTACATAAACCCTTTGAGTGCTTTAATTTTTCCCACCAAAATTTTAGTGCAACATGCCACCAATTTTTATGAATCCTTCTGTAATTTTTTTGATAATTTTGAGCCAAATGGACATGACATTTCATTGGCTGCAGTTTTTTATCAAAATTTTGGCAAAAATCTGAAAACAATTTGACTTAGGTATTTTTTTAAAGATGACAAAAATTGACTTTGGCGCTCAAACGGTTAATCCTATACCTTATTTGGGGTATTTCTTTTAGCCTCTGAATGATCTAAAACTGGCTACGCAAGGAGTCAGTGTCACTGATAGTTGTGACGCTTTAAATTTAATGTCACTTGTTTACTGGGTTTACTATCACGAGCAGTTATCACAATTTCTGTAAATGTTTAGCCACCATTTTACATCACCGATGAAATATTTTAGAAGCGTTATCTCCGAGGGACGATTTTTCTCTCCACTCCGCTTCCCCTTTTTACAACCCCTCCCTCTCCCCACTACTTCTCCTCCCTCCTTCCCCTCTGTCTGTACAACAATAGTATCGTTAAACGAAATGTTTAAAATGAACCTCAACTGTGTTATTTTATGGTATTATTTGTGACCATTTCCTCTTTAAAATTTGACGTGAGATTTTTTAAGTGGCCGCAGCACCAACCTGGGCGGGAGCAGTCTGCGCAGACAGTCAGTAAAATCGCCATTTGGCTTTTAAGGTAGAAAGCATCTCGGAACAGATATTCAGACTCTCAATTTTGTTTTACATTAATTGTGTTTTCCGCTTGTAGAGGCTCATTTTAAAGCTCGTGAAGTAAATTAAGTTTAATCGTTTTTTAAATCGAAAAGTTATTTGCTCTCCGTGGCATTAACACAGGGATGGCGACCATTTTGAATTTCAAATGTCGGTAAATATCATGTAGTTCTTTTTTCTGGAATCAAATTTTGCACGGTGACACCGAATTTTTCTCTTGATTTCGACGGGGAATGGTTTGAAGTTTCCTTCACAAAAGTTTGAGCAAAAGTTTTAGTTTAGAGAAAATCTAACCAATCACAGATTTTAAGCGGGTGGCCGCTTTTTAAAAACAGCGCCCTCACATGTGCATTTTGAATACTAAGGAACGCCCCTTTGACCATATATGGGCATATTTAGATTACAGGTGACTGTATACCTTTAACAAACTAGCGACGTATAGGCTTCAAATTAGCTTTATATGCCGTAGTTTGTTTTTGTTTGATTCAATGACAGCGGTTGTTTTGATGTGTATTTTGTGGAATGTAAATATCCAATAAAGGTTGCGAACGATGTTATTGTATTTGTCACGGTTGTGGAGGGACCGTGTTTTTGTATAAATATAGAAATAACGGGCGACGCGCTGACCATCAACGTTATGGGCAAGGCCGAGCGGAAAACCAAAATCGAATTTGTTCAGAGTTTTCTGGTCAAGCGCGTGTAAGCTCGAGGCTCATTTTTAAGCCTTTGTGCAGAGTAACAATTTCCAAAATCTTAGTTTTGTGAAAATCGAAAAATTAATTTCCCCATAGAGTTAACACAGGGATGGCGGCCATTTTGAATTTCAAATATCGGTAAAGGATAGTAAATATTTTCTCTTATGCTAAACTTTGCACGACAACCCCTGATGTTTATTCTTGATTTGGTAATAGAATGATTGAAATTTTCATTGAAGCATGTTTGAGCAAAACATTTAAGTATTTCAGCTTCGAGGCCCTGAAGGTAAAAAAGATAAGGCGAACAGCGATTAATACACAGCTACATTCAAACATTAGAACATAAGCTTTTATGTGATGATCATTGACACAGGATCATAGGGATAATATTTTCAAAGTTAACATTTCTATGCAGAATGTCCCGTTAAATCTATAAAGAGAAAATAATACACGAACAAACTGGATAACAGCAAATGGTTTGCAGCCAACATCAAATCTAATTCTCAGTCGAAAGAATTTATTTCTGTGGGAATAATTGGTCGTTGAACTGCTTCACAACCTTGCCGACATTTGTACATACAAATGAAAGTCTCTGATCATTTAAGCATCCAGTCGGCCTCTCTCGATTCTCAATATTTTCTTCGACGTTGTCTCCAGGGTTAAGGAAATCAATTTGTCCTGCTAAGTGGCTGACCTTTGTGCCCTAGGGTCGTCTGGGCCAGCAATGCTAATCCTGAGAATGGCTTGTTAAATGCAGCGCATATGCAACAGTGCAGCAAAGTACCTCGTAGTCCGATTGTGACCTGTGAGCGCCTCACAAACTGCGCAGATAAATGTCAGGACTTTTTTGTTCGAATGTTTTTTTTTGAATTTTTATGTCTGGCAGTGATAAATTTAATTGTCTTTTCTCGCTTGACAGGTTGACCATTCTTGAATATGTTGAAGGAGCAGGCTAACTATTGATGACAGCGCTCGACTGTCGGGAGCATTAACATGACTGAACTATCATCTGTAAAATGCAATAAATTATTCAGTCCATGGCTTTTTGTATATTTGTAGAGAAAAATCAACAGAGGGGAAAATCGCTCAGGAACTTTCAAAATACTGAGATGCGAGGCCATACTTGGCACGTTCAATATCTGTCTCTGTTCGTCGGTTTATTTTTGTACGAACCTCTTAGCCTTGCGCTGGACGTGTCATTCGGTGTTTCTCACGGCTACTCTTTCGAATACGAGCGGCTTCAACGACCTCCCACAAATCTTTGCCACTATCTTGTTTGAGAAAAACATTTTCTTTCGTATGGGGTATTTTTGTCTTAAATAAGTGTTACTGGGCCATAAAACCTGCACGACCTAATTCCTCCTGACCCCCTGATGTTTACGAACTTCATTTACGCGGGGGGGGGGGGGGGGGGGGGAGTTATTCCAGTACGCACTGAAGGTCAGCAGTTTCTAAAAGAACTACATTAAACGTATACTGTCACCTGTTCCAATTTTGCCACAGTTACCATGGAAAAAGAAAATCTGACCAATCACAGATTTTAAGCGGGTGGCCGCTTTTTAAAAACAGCGCCCTCACATTGGCATTTTGAATACCAAGGAACGCCCCTTTGACCATATATGGGCATATTTAGATTACAGGTGACTGTATACCTTTAAGGTAGAATGCGCCTACGGGACCGATATGACTTTTCAAATTTTTACAGTACTTTTCTGATCTACCAAACTACCACTCTTCATTTTGAAACACTTAGAATAAAATAAAGTTTTCACACTCTTATCTTTGCGAAAATCGAATCAAACATTTATTTTTCCCCTTGAGCTACTACAGGGATGGCGGCCATTTTGAATATTTTGATTCTCTGCTGCCAAATTTTGCACGTTGACCCCTTTCCTTAAGGTAGTATACACCTCGAAAGTGAAAGACTTAAACTTTTGCTCAAACTTTCCATAAGGAATCTTTTAGCCATTCTCTTTCAAAATCAACAATAAAAATCGGGGGTCACCATGCAAATTTGGGAACTAGAGAACCAAATAACCCAAGTTTTACCGATAATTAAAATTCAAAGTGGCCGCCATCCCCGTGTTAACTCTATGGAGAAAAAATTCGAAAATCTAAGTCGGTGAAAAGTTTTCTTACACCAAGAGCTTTAAAAATGAACCCCCACAAGTGGTAGATTAGAAAAGAATTGTAAAAGTTTGAGAGTCCGAATATCTGTCACCGAGGCGCGTCCTACCTTAAGGAAAGTTACACATTCAAGGCCTATTCTACTACCTTAAGTTAGCACGAATAAATCAACTATTTCTCCACTACCTACCTGACAATCATGGCGGCGATTTTTCCTACGAAAGTGAAAAAATCCTGCGAACATTGTTAGCGTTTTCTAAAATATCCTGATTAAGTTGGAATTATCAAACAGAAAGAATAAATATCATCATACAGCGCCGTGTCACTTTCAACTGTGAATTAGGGCCACCTGGCTCGATATGGGACGTTTTCAAGCCCGTGACCGAATACGATAACAAAATGGATATTCACGTATACTTGCAAAATATGACCCATAGTATAAAATTATATTCATTTAATCTTGTAAACTGAATTAATTTCGGATACTTTATCGTGTTTTTAGAGGTACTGGATTTTTCATTTCACCATAGCAACAATGTAGCAGACGACGCACGGTTACTGTAAAGAGAGTAGTTCACCATCGTACGTGCTACAGCATATCTTGACCATGGAGCCAATGCTAAATTTTATCAACTTTGTGAGGAATGGTCGACCTGACAATTTATAGGTGTACTTTCAATGGCTATCCACTTGTACAAATGAACGGACAACCCAAGAGAATGGATGTACACACTGTACGTGATTATTCTATGTGTTTGCGTGTGCTTGTCCAAGCCGGTCCCTCTAACACACATACTTTCGGGGGAAATTGTGATTTTTCTTTGATTTGTCGGTATTTTAACGGCAATAAAGGAATCCGGCGTTGACTATTGACGTTATTAATGAGTTCGGACAAATGAAAGCCAAATGAACGTACCTGGTTCTCTATTTTTTTCTCTCACCTTTGTCCGTAACAAATGTTAATGGTCAGCGTGTAGCCTTTAATTCATTCAGTCGATGTTGCAGTAATGAACTGCCTAGGAATAGATCTGAGTCTAATAACACGCATATAGCCAATTTGTTGCCTTTATATAAGGACCTGGACCCATGCCAGACTGTTAGCCGGATTACAAAATAAACGTTGGCTACAGACCAAAACGTTTACGATGACAAATCATTTAGCGATAAATAAAGTTCATTTTCACAGTATCTTTCATCATATGATAGGGATTGACTTAGCCCCGCTGTCTGTTTCGGCAGAGTCTTTAGAACCTAATAACAAATACTGGCAATATGAGAGAGAGAGAGAGAGAGAGAGAGAGAGAGAGAGAGAGAGAGAGAGAGAGAGAGAGAGAGAGAGAGAGAGAGAGAGGGAAAGAAAGATAGAGACAGAGATAGAGAGACAGATAGCGAGGCGGAATGACGATAAGTCATGTGAGATAATGATGATGACGACTTCAGAGAGTTAAAAGTTTGAATTGAAAGCGGCGCAAGGGATAGTGCAATTTTGAAAAGTAGGCGCCGAAAAAGTTCCCTCCCTTGAATAAAGTATACAGCTCTCGTTGGCTATTCCAGTGTTCTTTCTTTCAGGTCTCTTTAATGAACGTAGACATTCAATGCTCCATTTCCTGAATAAATATTCATTTATGCAAAACACATCAAGGGTTATTGTAGGTGTAAAAAAAAATGCTAATTAACACTATCAGAAGTCCTTTGGGATAATTGGATGAGGTAAAAAGTGTTTTATTAGTTTGTTTACATTTTTTATGGCACAGCTAAAATTGTAATCACCATTTTCGCCGAAATATACTGTACACTGATAAAAACACGAAAGGAAAATAAATTTGTAGATTTGTTTTCACCTTTCATTGCCATGCAATTATCCTAAAGTAGTGCCAATCGTTTTAATCACTCATTGTCAATGAAGAATATTCATGAGCCTGAACTTGCGCACTTCACAAGAGTGAGACGTTGTATTAGCTCAGTTATATCGAACCGATTTGGCAGCAGTTGTATAGTCATTAAGTTTAACCGTACTTTGGCCGCGTTCACAGAAGGACTGTGACGTAAGTAGAGCGACACAGCGTGTCAATTACCTGCAACAAAAACACGCAAACGATATTGTTGCTGATCTAACAACAATGCAAAGAGATGGAAGGGGTCGTAATTAACATTCTCTTATCAAACGTTGACATCACTTGAATCGTAAAAGGTCAAGTTTTTCAATTTCCTCGCCATAAGAGTCACTATTTTAGCCTTTTAGGTGAAAGTCACAACCCACTTCTTTTGGCAGCGAGAGTTGAAAATTACTGGAGAATCATTCTGAATTGTCGAGATTTTAAAGAAGCGGTAGGTAACTCTGTGATCAGGGACGTTGCGCAAATTTAATTTTTCATTTTCTCCGGATTTTATATAACTGACAGATTTAAAAAGCAATTGCCGAAAATTTGGCATTAATTTCGATTTTGTGCATTTTAACAAGAATCTATGTTTATTCTCTGTGTAGAATTAAGTAGAATGCCGATGCGATATGCATATTTACGTTAACCTATGGGGATTCCGTACTTTAACGTTTTACAATGAAGGCAGATGCACTTTAATGCAGCGTCTCGGCCTTACACTTCGTGTAATTCTGACTTTCTTACTCAGAACACCCGCTCATTTATTTTGGGTTTCGCTCATTTAGTTTTTGCTGAGTCATCACAATCAAAATCGATTATTAGAGGAAAAGAATAATTTCAGCGCGGGTATACCTACCAAGAACATATACCGTTAAAACGTTATTTTACACTAAATCAAACTTAAATTTAAATGACTCAGCGAAAACTAAATGAGCGGAATCCAAAATGCATGAGAGGGTGTTCTGGAATTCCATGATAATGCCAACTGCCAGGGATGACTGTGATCCACCCCTCTTGACTAGTGGTTTGATCCAGAAGCCCGATCTCGCTCTGCATGTCTGCTATATAATACCGCAATACACCTCGCAAAAGATCAAACTTGTCTTTTCTCGGTTGGCCACGACTCGGCAGAATCGGTTTGACCAACGTCGCTGGTTATTTTTTGGCTGACAATTTCTTTCATCCGTGCAAGAGCTGGGACCTAGGCAATCAACACGGACCAAAGCCACATCGTGACGTCATCGCCGATCTCAAAATAGCTCTGCGATTTTCGGCGCTGAAAGGAAAATCGAAGTACTTAAGGTTGACGACAACGTTACAATACCAGGCTAGGAAAGGCTGCACATTCAACTAGCAATCTCACAGCGGTGTTCGAAGGTATCGGGGTCCACTGACATTCACTGACTTGCAGACGTTCACGGCAAGACGACACAAGACAAGAAGCTTTGCTGATTTCTTGTCGAAACTGACCGGCTAAGGTAGAAATTGCATTCTTTTTTCTTCAATCTTTTTTCATTTCAAAATGCTAACGAATGTCCCGGCCCGATTCTCAGAATATTACGACAGCGCGACTTTGAACACTCAGCAGAGCTTGTAACCGTATGTGGGTATATGCGCTGGTGTTAAACGTCTGTCAAACAAAGTACATGTGTTTTATTAACGTTCTTTAATTAGCCAAACTGCGACCTGTGAAAGTGAATCGGAGGCCAAAACCAATGCTATATGGCATGTACGCAGCGTGCACATGGAGCGCGGTTCGTGTTCTTCGCTCGAAAACCGCAAATTGTCCGTATCGCTTGCACTTGAAACTGACACTCTCTCCCATTTTAAAAGAATGGATGTGAATGCAGCACTCTTCGCGCATCCTTCTAATGGGCCTTTAACAACTACTGGGCCTTTAAATTACATTTTTTTTAAATCTTAGGACACTTTAATGTTTGATTACCTTTTCCGAACCTCGTATTGTTCCGCGCGATTTGAACAGGGTCGGGTCACGATCTGCTCGAGTGCTCCTCTACGCACCTAGGATAGAGCTGGACCGCATGTACCATATTGTTCAATGAGATTGGAGGGTGTGCAAACTCCAAATTTTCTGATTCTGTGCCTCTGACAGAAGGCGGAGACAGGATCACATCGGTACCATGAGCAATATATATATATATATATATATATATATATATATATATATATATATATATATATATATATATATATATATATATATATATATATATATACACACATACATACATACATACATACATACATACATACATACATACATACATACATACATACATACATACATACATACACACGCGCGCGCGCAACACATGGCATGCCCCTGACATCTTATCGCCTTCGCTCGGCTTCCAAACCACTCCATTTGAACACTCGCTCATGTACTATTTTGAGTTTTGCTCATTTAGTTTTTGCTGAGTCATTTCACGTTAAAGTTTGATTAAAAAAGAAAAAGAATTTAAAATAACGTTTAAACGGTATATTTGCTTTGTTGCTTATTGGTAGGTATACCTGTGTTGCAATATATTTTTATTCTTTCCTCTAATAATCGAATTTTGACTGTGATGACTCGGCAAAATTAAATGAACGGGGGTTGGTGATACCTATTTTTCTCTCCGCCTTGTCACTTTTGATTTTGAATTTGGAGGAAAAATAAATCCATAATTCAATAATGTGACAGCAATTCATATTTTTCATCAGTCTTTAAATATAACTGAAAACGTGATGACGTTTGTACTTTCAGGTATCTCACTTTATGTGCGAATCTCTAAATTCCGTATTCGAATTTATTTATCACAAACAAAGCCCATCGTAATATATCCATAGTATATTTCGCTTACAATCACAATCATGATTAACACACAAGATTAGAAAATGTGACGTCATCGCCGGGCTATATTAGGTCCCTCACAGTCGGCTGTTATAAATAACCCTACAAACACTGGTATGTAGTAAGTAAAATGTCTTCTTAGTAATTAAAAGAATGGTCACTGTGCGTTGTCCTCACGCGCTGATCACTTCGATTCGCCTACTTTAGATGACACACAGCTCTTGATGTGGTACTTTTAGTCACGGCCTTATCCACAGTCCCTCACCGCAATATTAACAGGTTGACCCCTCTGACCACACAAGGTGTCACCCGTGTTGTAAATAGTTAAACACTTTCTTTATTTCTTGCTCTAATCGATCGAGGTCTATCTTTGGCTTTATCATCTGAAATTGTGGCCATCTTCCAAAGTCATAAATGCTGTACAAAGTCATGACACTCTTGTCAAATATCCAGTGAAGCTGATACTGAGTGATTTAATGTGCGTACACATGAATCGCTCGGTACCGGATTGACCTTGACTGCACTTTGTGCCTCGCATTGTCCGGGTTACCGTGTTTGTTTTTGTTTGTTTTTGCGACATGGAGGTGTTGAACTTGGTACAAAGGAAGAGAACCGTACCTAAGGTTTAAAGAATGCTTTTAACAAGATTACATTGATTGTGAAGAAATCAATAGAGATTTGTACCGAGTGCGTCAGAGCACATAGACATCTCCCCCTACTGTCTATGGTCGGAGCGGACTTCACTCGAGCTCTCCATTGTAGTGGAGATTAGAGAGCTGTCAATACCCGAAGAGCGAGGACGGGAAACAGTCCTTCCAGACTTGCAGAGCCCCTCAACATTTTCCTCAGCGAAGAGTCGCTACTAACCGATAGGAATCGGAAAGATCGACATGCCTGATACACTTTGCAGAAGCAGCGTATTTTGATCGCCTCTTCTTTGATCAGCTAAAGTAACATGCACTACCACGCTGACATTCTTTCGACCGGGGCCCAGGACGCCCGCCCAGGCTTGCCAAGGAACATCTCTTAAAAGAGTGACACTTGCGCTTATCCGCTTATCTTATTACTTTAAATAGAAGTACATCAAGATATATCGATTTTTGCAGTCCTCGACTGAGTAACGGTCGAACCCCCCCCCCTGCCTCCCCGGCGACGAAACACCCAAATCCCTCTGTTGCGACACAGACAGTAAATATTCCCCTCTACTGTCTATTATTGCGAGAAATCAGCGTGTGTTGGCCTAAGGGAAATAATGACATGGTCCGACGACCATTCCGTTTGCCCGTCACATTAATGGGTTTCTAGTTGCACGATCGAAGTCACTCTACTTATTGTAAGCCACTTCAAATTACGCATACACGCAGAGTTTTCGTTTTGCTCAATAACAGACCATTCTTTTGTGACTGTCTTAGTTTTACGTTGGTCGAAAGATTATTTAGTGAATATTTTCAAATTTCCACCGGTGGCAAAATATTAACTTTGTGAACTTTAATCGCATCGAATTCTTTCGGTTTTTTATTTGTTTTTTGTTTGTTTTGGTTTTCTTTGCTGGATATGCTGAGGTCCACAGTCCTGAGTTGCAAACCTTGGTGATGACATCAACTTTGGTGGCGCTATAACCGTTCTGCCGAAAGTCATTTACCGTGGTAGTATCAGAGTATTGTCTGGTGTATTTTCTTGGTAGAGAACTGAGGTATCTAAACCAAAACGGTGCACATGCAGGCCAACCTTTCTATTTTAAAATTTGCTTTGGTTAATGAGACGCAAAATTGCGTTCGGAATAAAACTGTCCTTCAGCGTGTATACGCCTTCCGTTTGGTTCTTTCTTATTTAGAGAACGGCGCCACACACGGTCATGCGTTGGGACAGAGCGCTACAGAAGTGATACGTTTCAGAACCGTTTGCCTCGATTTATTTTTCAGGGGGGGGGGGGAGACGAGCGACCATCAACCTCTGTGCTGTTAATTACAAATTACTTCTAGTTTACCTTAGAATTGAAATTATTTGTCACGAAAAGTTAAATAATTTACAGGTAACATTTTCACAAGTTTCAATATTTAACAGTGGCGTGCTTGCACATCGTGGTCCTATTTGCAGAAACCAAACTCAATCGCTCAATGTTGCAGTTTTTAATAAACACACGGTGTGCTTCTGATATTCGATACAGCTACTTTTACGTCCATCATGGACCCTGGAGATCCAGGGGCCGTGCTTCCGTGCAGTTTTTATCAATACTGACCCTGCGGCTGAACGCAGTCACAAGAAAAACCTTTCACAGCCAACATTGAGAAATACCGACGTCCAACACATGTCAGGTGCTCTCAGAAGATGAGACTTATGGACGAATAATTACAGCAGTGATCATTTACAACAATGTTAACATCTTGCTTCGTAATACAAATGCTCCAAATTCTGCAAAATAACGAAAAAGTTCCACGAAGCAGCTGAAATGCCATTCGTCTTTATGGATGAATACGATGTATTTTATTAATGAGATGACGAATATAGTTAATTTTGTCGGTCAAGTTTCAAGTCTGGTAAAGGAAGCGCCTTGGACTCATTCTTACAGTCGAATTGCATTAGTGGCATTATATTTTGTCTTCTTTCTCACCGTCTGTTTTTCAGACTATTACTTTGTAAAGTTGTTCGTGCTTTTTACAAGTACATGCGATTTGCTTCTCGAGGCTGTCATCATGCTGTCTTCTAGACATTTTGTTTTTTTCGCCGATATGGTTGTTGTTGTTAACGAGTTATGGACACATTTCAAGCCTTCAAGCCTTGCTTACTTTGAAAAATAGCGAAAGTGGCTTTCAAACGACATAGTTTACTCTGAAATGTTCTGTATTTATCTTCTTTTTTTCAGATATTTGACAAATGATGAAGGTTGAAGTAGCCCTGATAGTGGTTCTTGCTTTGTTGACCGAGTTGGAGGCGAAGGATGCGAAGTATGTGATACCGTGTGACTATGGCTGCCATTGTGTGGATAATTTCTGGATCCCGGACGAGGATGAAGAGAGCTCCGAGTCGTCGCCTTTCATCTTCAACGCGTCTCTACCCTACGAGCATTTGATCCAGTTCGGTCGGTACCACATGCTGGAGATCGACTGCAGAAGCCGCAGACTTGAGAACCGCATTCCAGCGCTAATGACCAACGCCACCCGTCTCCTTCTTGCCCACAACCACTTCGAGTCTATCCCCGCAGGAGCGTTTCGAGAGTACACGGAGGTAGCCGAGCTTGATCTAACCTACAACGGCATTAAAGAAATCCATGAAACCGCGTTCCGCGGTATGAAGAGTCTAACCATTCTCTCCCTTACTGGCAATGAACTTGTCTCGCTACCCGATGGGATCTTTAATGGTTTGCACAACCTTTTTGCTCTATATTTGGACTACAACGAGTTCAAAGAATTCCCACATTTCAAACCCCTGGAAAACCTGTCAACGCTGTATATGAACTACAACAAACTCGAAAAAATCACCGCTGACGTGTTTGCAGATACTGTGTGGATACATCGAATAGGGCTTTATGGCAATAAGTTGACCACGTTCCCTGCTTCGTTCGCGCGCTTTCTGAATAACTACCCGTCATCCCTTGTCACCATAGGCGGCAACCCCTGGAGGTGTGACTGTCACATGCTGGCTATCAAGGAGATCTGGCCTGCGCATCCAAGACTGCTCTTCGATACGTTCTACTGCGGCACTCCATCTCGCTTGAGAGGTCAAAACATCTGGCATATAGAATCATCTGAACTTCTTTGCGGTGTGGCGGACGACTACGAGGCACCCACGCAGGAGCGGCCAGCGCCGAAATACACCTTACCTAATATGATGGGCGCAGCTATTGGGGGCGCGCTACTCGCTACTGTGTTAACATGTGTTGTGTGGGCAGTTCTGTGGAGGAAGGGACGGTGTCGGGGCAGAGCAGGCGACACAACTTCGTTTGTACCAATGGAAAATAAAAATTTCAAATTCTAAAGGAGAGTTCATGTTATGTCACCTTAAACCTCAACTTTGTATCACTTTTCAATATATAAAGTACCGATTTATCAATCACTAATATATATGACAAAAGTGAAATCAGCAACTTGCAAGGAAATGCGTTTGTTTTCAGAGAAGGAAATCGTATGATGTCGTCTATTTTGTAAAATCAGTTGGGTATAATGATTTCGATGTAAAAAGTTAAAGAAGCCATGATTATTCAAATTTACAACACAATCATTGTAAATTAAAATATTCAAATCCTGAATGCAAATATACAGAGTATCGGAATCTAAATTTGTATAATTTTTACCAGTAATATAATTGGTCGTCAGGTATAGTTTAACGTGAGGCAAAAAGAAAAAAAAAAGAAAAAAAGAAAAGGCTTATCTCTCATCCTCGAACGTGTCGATCTAGACTAGATGCTTCGGCGGTTTTTTCCCTTCACGTTTCCTCGAAAAAAAATATCAAAAATGATTGTGCAAAATTAAATATAAACATGCCTATGCTACGAACGCCAGAAAAAGTTGGTGTTTGTTAGATCACATGCATGCACTGTATAAGTTTACAGCGCTGAAGAAGATATGCTTATCTTGCTCCGTATCTGAGAATGACCGTTGCATGTAAAGTTCCCTTGTATGTCATTTTATGTCGGTGGAAGAATTTTGTCAGCTAAAAAAAATAGGGCCGCATTTTTGAAGCAAAATACCTTGGACGAGGGACAAATCTATTTGTATTGTTTTGTTTGTCTCAGTCTAGTAAACAACATTTTAACATGTGTCACAAGGTTTGAGTAAACTTCATTGGGAGTGTATTTTAATAAGATAACCCTAACTGGTTCGAAAGCTGTAAATAAATTTATTTTTCATGCCAATAAATGTATAATTATATGTTTTTGTCGGTATACATTCATTTTACTGCACAATCTATTACCTTGGAATTTATTAACTACTTAGTCTGCGGAATAAATTTTTCTAACGTTTCCTTTTTTGTCAGAGATTAAACGCCTGTGTTGGAAGCAGATTGTCGCATCCGTCAGAAAATTTACCTTTTAGATTACAATTTCAATGGAAAACAAAAGGCTATCGCATCTCCATAATCCTTTTCCAGACTAGAACAAAGGCGATCCCAGGGATCGCCAACAGGGCCTTTAATTCTCTTTTCCAATAGCGTTCATATGACGTTATAATCAAAACCAGAGTTATTTTGAGGTTTACATCTATATATTTGCTGTATTTAAATATTGTTTGTATGTATAGTACTGTATTCTCATTGACTTTCGTGTGTCGTGTTCGAGCAGTTGATTAAATGCAAGACGAATCCAAAGCTGGTGTTGGCATTTCGCATCTACCACGTGAGCAACGGATCTCTATTGTGGTGAAAGTACTTTTCAGTATGTCTTAATTATAGTCATTACAGAAGCTATTTTTGAAACCTCTTGCCACAATTATGCCACTTTTGTATGGAACATTACACCAATACGGATTGTTCGTTTACAATGCCGGAGTCATGCCACAAAGCTACTTTTACACCAACACCAATGTATGTGGGAATATAATAATTGCTCACTGTATTCGCTGTACGTTTTGATAGATGATTTAAATAAAAAGAGCGACATTGACAGTGTCGCCATGTTTGTGCTGTTTCATTTGGTATATTTCCTTTCGTTGCGTGATGTGCAGTCTATGTGTGGAATGATAGCATTTGACTCTGCAGCATGGATCGGTACCTGCCACGTGGGTACCTTTCACAACTAGGGATATAATTCATTTGTCAACAATAACATTGCATATTGTATTGGCACTGCTAATGTTTTGTGTTTCAACATACTTTAGAGAGAAGGAGAATTTTCTCTTCAAGAAAATGATGAAAATGTCATCAACATTCGCATTTGTATAACTTCACATTTGTTTGATATTTTACTTTTCACCCGTCCTTCTTTCATATTCTGGCGTTAGTTCTGATTTATATTTAAATTGTCCCTTGCACTGACCTAGTCGCGTACGTTTTGCTTCCTTTGGCATTATGCCAACGCATGCGCACTCATCTTCGCGTCAACGCAAGGAAAAGTATAATATTACACGAATGCCAAGTTGGCTCTGCAAGGGTGTCTTTTCGAGCAGAGACCCCCCCCAACAGAAACATTGGTTAGGGAGACTGTGCATGCGCACTGGATTGTTTATGAATGCTAATTCGCTGTGAAGTATTGGCTAAGGACATACTGAGGTGCCCGTTCTGTTCTCGTCAGTTGAATTTTCATAAGGCGTCTCGGTGGTGTGTCTGTTCGTCGTCTTAACAACTGTGCAGCTTCAAGAAACACACCTAACTTACAGAATCACTCTAGCATGAACGCTAACAGGTTACGAATTAAAGGTAAGTGAATATCATCGTCGCCTTCACCTCTATATATAAGCGTGTCCTTCATAGATTGTGTTGATCAAAGACGCGAGTTTAAAGTCAAGCGTTCCATACTCTATCCACAGGCGCCCTTGTTTAGATATACCTTGGGCAGCTCCAGTGACACAGTGTCGCGCCGTATATCTAATCACAAGTTACTTTGGCCCAATCACCCGACGACAATACCAAGGGCCCAATCAGCGTCATATAGGAAAAGCGAGATACTTGTAGTTGGAGGCGTTCAACTCCGCCATCATGCCAGCAGATCGTGGCTGGTCAATATAACCATGTACGGGTGTAGCCTAAGCTTACATGGTGGACACACCTTTTTTGTGATCGGTTGACCTATCTTTGTTCGGATGAGGAACCTTATTCATAGAAATAAAAATAGAACGTTGTTTACGCAATTTTGCATCCACCGTTCTCTTTCAAATACAGTCGTCGGAACTGCGCTCAAAGGTCGTATGGGACCCATACGACCAATGCAAACACTGTATCCAAGGTACGATGGTGATTTATGAAAGTTAAAACGGGTCTGTCATAATCTAAATTGTATAATTTAAATGTTGTAGCTATGATGGTGAGGTGCATCAAGATATCGTGCACGAATTACATTGTATGTAAACAAGAAACTCGCACAGGCGTGGTTCCGACGACGGTTTCCCTTTAAGGGAGGGCACGACAGGGTAACTTAAAGTCTGGTCATGGCGTCGGCAGCTTTTAACAACATTACACGACAAGCGTGATTTTATAAATTGCAGCGTCGACATTTTTTCAGGCATGACGTTTTCGAAGGAAATAAACGTCATTTGTAGAACAGAAACAAATACATTCGACTTTTCATGACATTTTAAGGTAGAACGCGCCTCGGGGACAGATATTCGGGCTCTCAAACTTTTGCAATTCTTTTCTGATATACCACTTGTGAGGTTTATTTTAAAGCTCTTGGTGTGAGAAACCTTTTCACCGGCTTAGTTTTTCGACTTTCGGAATTTTTTTCCATTAACACAGGGATGGCGGCCATTTTGAATTTCAAATATCAGTTAACCTTGGGTTATTTGTTTCTCTAGTACCAAAATTTGCACAGTGACCCCCAATTTTTATTATTCATTTAGAAAGAGAATGGTTGTATTGTTCCTCGAGGAAAGTTTGAGCAAAAGTTTAAGTCTTTCACTTTCGAGGCGCATACAACAGTAAGGTTCCAAGGACAAGAAATTGACCTTTTTAAGCTAAAAATTCTCTAGTGAATAAAAGCTCAAAACCCCCGTAAATTATATATTTTCGGAAAGCCTAGATATAGGGGAACATTTTGGTTACCGTAGTGTCACCATTGTTTGCATAACTATCACGTGACAGGTAATTTGCATAACCTTTCAAAAATCGGCTTTCCCTATCTTTTGTTTCAATGCTTTGAAATATAACTCAGAAATGTTTGTGAGTGCAAGCTGTCATAGCGATCTTCCAAAACGTGTCTCAGAATTTTTTTAAACCTCCTAAAACAATTTTTATGCCAGAAAAACTTCCAGAGCGGTTCATTTAATGCCAGTCGATTTCTTTAAATTGTGCTCCAAAATAACCAAGCAAGATATAAAAAATCTGAGACACACTTTGAAAGAGCGTTGTGACGGCTTGCATTCCAGGAAGTTTGAGTCAGATATTTGGAAGAATTGAGACAAAAACATGGGGAAAACAGATTTTTTGAAAGGTTATGCAAATTACCTGTCACGTGATAGTTATGTAAACAATGGTGACACTGTTGTTACCAAAATGTTCCCCTATATCTAGGCTTTCAGAAAATATATAATTTACGGGGGTTCTGAGCTTCTTAACCACTAGAGAATTGTTAGATTAAAAAGGTCGATTTCTTGTCTGGAACCTTAATCTAGATTCCAACTATTTAGGGAGATGTCATCACCTACGGCCCGTGGGTAGGTAGTCGGAGAAATGGTAAAGGCTGTTGAACAAAAGGGGTTACTCAAATCATAGTAAACAAGCAGGGATCACACAGACCTTTCATATGTAATAAGTGTTCTAAGTATCGCCAAACGGGTTATTTTAATGTCAATTTTTCACAAGTGCCCGCATCTGGAGCGGAGGTCCCCTCCTGGCCTCCCCCACCGGTGCACCCACGTATTCACCTCTCTACTAAGGCTGGCTAGTCATCAACCAGAGATATTCAACACTGCAGTGACAACTAAAAACACCGCACCTTAAACTTGTACCAATATGCTTGCCTTTGTTGCATCTCACTGCTGGAGGATATACTGGATGAGTTTCGATTGCATAGATTCCGTGTCTATAAACACGGAAATTTTAAATGTATGTAATGATGTTTGAATGCACAGCTTTAATGTATTGGCTCGGTATCTTATCCTGTATATGAGTTTCTCGCCGTCGGATGGTGGTATAAAAAAGGTCAAGTGTGATTTAGTGTTCTAATTATCACCAAATGACACTGTTTCAATATTACACTCTCATAACATTCAGCTTTGAAGCCACTTGCTTATCAAACAAGCGTCAGACACTTTCATGTTTATAAACATAGAAACATAGAAAATATGAGATATATATGGCAGTTTTTTATAATGTTATTTTGGAATAATATAACAGAAATCAACCGTAAATGTACACAGCAAAAATTGGTCTCTGTGGCAGGCCCTATGCAGGCTCTGATACACGTTGTATGGCGCGTAATGCATGCCAAAATTAACATCCGTTTTCTTACACCACTGACCGAATTTTTCCACTAGTCATCCACATTCGGCTTGCCGATTTCTGAACCCACTCACTGAATTATTCAAGTGGTTAGCGATTTCTGAACCCACTTACTGCATCCTTCACGTGGTCAGCGATTTCTGAACCCACTCACTTACATTCAAGTGGTTAGCGATTTCTGAACCCACTCGCTGAATTCTTCATGTGGTCAGCGATTTCTGAACCCACTCACTGAATTCTTCATGTGGTCAGCGTTTTCTGAACCCACTCGCTGAATTCTTCATGTGGTCAGCGATTTCTGAACCCACTCACTGAATTCTTCATGTGGTCAGCGTTTTCTGAACCCACTCACTTACATTCAAGTGGTTAGCGATTTCTGAACCCACTCGCTGAATTCTTCATGTGGTCAGCGATTTCTGAACCCACTCACTGAATTCTTCATGTGGTCAGCGTTTTCTGAACCCACTCACTGAATTCTTCATGTGGTCAGCGTTTCTGAACCCACTGACTGAATCCTTCAACTGGTTAGCGATTTCTGAACCAAGTCACTGAATTCTTCAAGTACTGAACTCCCTAAGCTCAACTTCATTAGTTTCTACTTATGACACGAAACAAGACCCCTACGTCACACAGCGTCATGCCTACGTCAAATGTCGTCACAAAAATTGTGGTGTCAATTTTTATTAGAATGCTAAGGGGTCGAAATTTACTTTGACCTCTGAGTTTTACGTCGACAACAAGTGCGTTTACGTCAACTAACACACTCTGTCAGTGGATTATTTTTATTTTATTTTTTCTTCCAGGCCTTAAAGCCCCATTATTTTTAACTTTTAACCTTTTTTGTTCGAATTACATGTTATTCCCTTTCATCCATCTTGAAATGTTGTTCAGTGAAGAAATAAGCCAAATTTGTGCTTCTGTATATAGTGACATACAAACGCTAAATACTGCCCGATCGAGTTAGATTGCCGCGCGGGTTTGTTGACAACGCACATGTATACGTCTTGCAGCATGCCTTGCACGAGTGATCGCTCGCATGGAAGTACAGCTCTCGTCATCGTACGGTTTCAGAAAAACGACAATATGGTAATTGAATATCGTAATTTAACTGCCTGTAGCTAGATTTAACTTTACCAAAGGCGATTGAAACCTCTACATTCAGTGTTGATAACTGACTTTGAAATCTTAAATTTCAGCTTCGAATGATCGTGATGACAATAACCTTAACACAGAAGTGATATTTGCAATCAATAGCGTTATTTCACGGTGACCTGTAATTGATTTTGAGACGTACAGTCGTGCAAAATTAATTCAGTCCGGTGATTCTTTTAAAGTGTCTTTACTCTGTACTTGATGGTGAAATAAATTTCTTCTGGTATAATGTCTCGCATTTGTTTTTTTTAACTCGTCGCCACGTGACTTTCTTTTGTTGAAAAAGTGTCCATTTCACAAGTTCTTTTGTTTAAAAGTGTCCGATTTACTAGTAAACCGGACAGTTTTTAACAAAAGAACTGTCCGATTTACTAGTAAATCGGACACTTTAAAACAAAAGAACTTGTAAATCGGACACTTTTTAAACAAAAGAAAGCCAGGTGGTATACAGTAAAATATTCGGTTATGGAAATAAGAGAGCATGGTTAGAACAATGGGCACGAGGCGGAGAGTGGTATAACTAAGTTAAAACAAGGAACATTCCTAGGAAACGATAAAAGGAAATGTTCTTAACGTATTTTAAGATCTTAGAATAGTTAAGTGTCGTATAATAAGAGGCTCTCATCAGCCAACAGTCCCAAAAAATTCCTGGGGCCATGCCGCGCCCTGCCCGGGCAAATGTCCACGGTCGCTGGCTGAATGACCTGCGAATGATTTTATTTTGTTCTCCTCTGTTTAAAAACGTACTGTTACTGTGTTTCAGAGGATACAGAACTTTGGGCAAGTAAATTTACTTTAATGTGTATCCGCGCACTTGTCTTCCTTATAGCTAAAGGCATGATACTTTGTAAATTTAAAGTTCTGAATCTCCATCAAAGATCAGCGGACATTGTCAATATGCAATGATTGTAACGAGAAAAGAGAACAAATCGGAAAAAAGAGGGTGAGAGAAGAGAAAAATTACAAAATAACGGAAAGAATGAAAGAGAAAAAAGAAAAAAATTGTTCATCCTGAGTGGGATTCGAACACACTTGCTGGGGGGGGGGGGGGAAGCATTAATCCACACACCTCATGTTGTTGTATGTTTGAAGCTGCAATTTTGTTTGTATATGTTCTCGAATTCATTTTAGGGGGGCAGTTTGAGTCTCGAAAACGTGAAAATTGAGATCGCCAACACGATTTTATCGGTTGTTTATTATGAAACAGCGATAGGATTTTAGCAAGCGATGTCAGCAATTCAATTGTCAATTGAACACGTGGGTCTAAGGCTAATTATTGAGAACATACTTTTTGTCACACGAGGAAACTCTTTCAACACGAAAGCATACATTTGAGACCATCTGATACAGCAAAATGGTGACATAAGTGTACAATTTGCATTTAATGGCAAGTTATCATGATTGTGTCGATAAGGTGCTTTTTCTTGCTTACCAACACGATCATCGTGTCGATAGCCAGAACGTTATTTGGGGCCTGCCTTACGCATGGACCGAATATTAGGCTACGTCCATGCTTAGCGGTACGCCATAGCTCACTCCGAACGTCTCTAGACTACAGCCTAAGCAAATTGTGCAGATATATGTGTCATGAATTCTTTAAAAAATAAGTAAACAACAGAATCAAACCAAGAGGTTAGTTTGCTGTTGGGCCGGGTGTGCACGGGGACGACTTTGCAGTGAGGCCGGCCGGGATCTCTCTTGTGTTCGAACTTCTAACATGCCTGGGGCGCCATTAATGTTGTGCTCGCATCTAGCCGGTTATTGTACTACGGTAGTCCTTATGAGGATTAGATACCCGTTACGTTTGATATTATTTGGAAATACTTTTAAATTTACTAAGTAAGACTTTTATACTGTATTCAAGATATAATTTGTTCCTTTCTATGCATTTTCAATTACGGCAACGATATGCGAAGTTGATGGGCTGTACATGTATTGCCTATCCTGTACATACAGCGTAGCCCGCCGGCCGTACACCAAACTTCGTTTGAGTAGACAGAGCAGAAGCAGTCCCGTCATTTATTTTCAACGACATTTTCATAATACTGCATAATGGAAGAAACGACTAGTTCAATGATTACGATGGTGAAATATTGAATTTTTATTTATATATGTTTTTCTCTCTCAATTCATTCAGCAAACTTGATCTCCGTACCGTCGGTCACAACGTGCAATGCCTTGCATGAAGCTTACAATCGACTGCCTCCATCCATCGTTACTTTAGCTGTTCAAGACGTTTGTTTGCACGGCTCATTATAGTCGGAAAATCTGTAAACACCTACATATTTATATCTTTCCAGTATTTCGCCGAACTTTTGCGCGTCTTTGGCTGAGTCTCCAGTTTCGATTGACCAGACCTTTTCGAAGAGCATAGGTTTCTATGGACGCCACAGTAAAACAAAACTTGCGTCACAGTCCCTCTATCTATAGAGGGACTGTGCTTGGGTAGATTGACGGTGGTGTCATTACGTTTCGTCTTGTGTGTCAAGAAAGCCTGACTTCTGGTCCGGACAAGAAGTCATTTTTCACTCCTTTTACTGTTCATTGTACACGTTTTGTGAGGCGAACTGGGCATGCGAACCATGCGATTCAGTATCTATTAGATTCATTTTCGGGTCACATCTTACAAGCTTTGATAAAGACCCCCTAGCGTAATGGTCAGCCACCTTAAGAATCCGTGAGTGAATTTGACGGGTCTCTTTTTGAGTGACCGGATTATGATAGAAAAAAATATCAAGTCTGCTGAGGTGCCTAGCGGAATGTAGGCAAGTAGTCAAAGGATTCGGTGAGTTGGTTCAGCAATCGCTGACCACTTGAAGGATTCGGTCAGTGGGTTCAGAAATCGCTAACTTGTTAAAGGATTCAGCGAGTGGGTTCAGAAATCGCTAACCACTTGAATGTCAGTGAGTGGGTTCAGAAATCGCTAACCAGTTGAAGGATTCAGTGAGTGGGTTCAGAAAACGCTGACCACATGAAGAATTCAGTGAGTGGGTTCAGAAAACGCTGACCACATGAAGAATTCAGTGAGTGGGTTCAGAAATCGCTGACCACATGAAGAATTCAGCGAGTGGGTTCAGAAATCGCTAACCACTTGAATGTAAGTGAGTGGGTTCAGAAAACGCTGACCACATGAAGAATTCAGTGAGTGGGTTCAGAAATCGCTGACCACATGAAGAATTCAGTGAGTGGGTTCAGAAATCGCTAACCACTTGAATGTAAGTGAGTGGGTTCAGAAATCGCTGACCACGTGAAGGATGCAGTAAGTGGGTTCAGAAATCGCTAACCACTTGAATAATTCAGTGAGTGGGTTCAGAAATCGGCAAGCCGAATGTGGATGACTAGTGGAAAAATTCGGTCAGTGGTGTAAGAAAACGGATGTTAATTTTGGCATGCATTACGCTCATACACGTTGCTCTGACAGGGGCTGGCACACAGATCTGCGTGATGTCGTCCTGAGCACAAAGTGACGTTGTTCACTTCTGTCTTTCTAGATCTGATTTCCTCAACGTTGTAGAATTCCATGATCCTCGTACAGAATGGCAAATCTAGCCGAAGAGCTGAAGGGATATCACTGCCATTTTACTTGGGCTCTAGAAGACAAGTGCTACAGAACGATCCAGGTACGCTTTTAAGGACATGTTCTTTTCGATCCCAGGATCCTAAGGGACCGTTCAGCTTTTACGGCCGGGGGGGGCCCGGCAAAATCCGGGGGGGGGGGTCATCCTAATATTGGAATCCGCGAAGGGGGGGGGTCATCACTTTTTCACTGGTAGGAAAGGGGGGTCACCACATTTTCAAAAACATAATACCTACAATAATGTTCACTTTATGCCATGGCCATGATCGACCCTCTTTACCGGCGGGCCGCCTTCAGCGGCCCAAGACAATAAATTGACTTTCTGTATTATCCATGACCCTCTTAACGGGCAGACGCCTTTGGCAGCCCCTAGGTTTACTTCGTGCAACGGCCATGATCGACCCTCTTTACCGGCGGGCCACCTTCGGCGGCCCATAACAATAAATTGACTTTATGTAATAGCCCATGACCATCTTAACGGCCGGACGCCTTCAGCGGCCCTGTCCAGTACAGTTTACTTTATACAATGGCCATGATCGACACTCTTTACCGGCGGGCCA
This sequence comes from Ptychodera flava, assembly GCF_041260155.1. Classification (NCBI taxonomy): domain Eukaryota; kingdom Metazoa; phylum Hemichordata; class Enteropneusta; family Ptychoderidae; genus Ptychodera; species Ptychodera flava. The sequence continues at coordinate 25,883,018 of NC_091938.1, read as the reverse complement.
CCTTTGATAGCCCACTAGAATAAAGTTGACTTTACGTAATGGCCCATGACCTTCTTAACCGGAGGGCTGCCTATGGCGAACCACTCCAATAAAGTTTACTTTATACAATGTCCATGGACATAAGTTGTCTATGGAAATGAAGTTAAAATTGCCTTACAGTCGTCCTAAGTAACAGACGTTTGCATGGATGTGGCTGAGAAGTTTGTGCACTGGCATCTCTGCTACACGAATAAAGTGCGCCGTGTACCGGAGTTCAAATCCAAACCGTGTGGGTAAATTTGACATATGGGTTTTTGTTATTTTTCGGGGGGGGGGGGCATCAAATTTTTTCTTCTGACAAAGGGGGTCATCTTTTTTCACGAAAAATGCAGGGGGGTCTATATTTTTTTGAACACCGGCGACAAGATTTTGCCGCCCCTTCCCCCAGGCCGTAAAAACTGAACGGTCCCTAATATATACCACCTTCTACTTTGTCGAATTCCCTTGGCATTGTCAAAAAACATGAGACATACATCTTCGAGATTTAGGTAGTGTTACGCGCCTCGAAGGGAAAGTGAAAGACTTAAAGTTCTGCCGAAACGTTCCGTGAGGTAACTCTGAACTATTCCCTTTCGAAATCAAGAATACAAACCATTAGTCACCGTGCAAAGTTTAATACTAGAGAAACAAATTATCCAATATTTACAGAAACCTGCAACTGGCCGCCATCCCTGTGTTAACTCTATGGGGGAAAAGCCAATGAAAACGTCAATATCTGTACTCCATGAACTTTAAAATGAGCCCTCACAAGTTGTAGACCAAAAATTTATTGTAACAGAAAAAGAAAAAGTTTTTGAATCAGAAGTTGGCGCGTTATACCTCAAGAGTCTTCGTTTGCCGTCAATTTACAGAGTATAATTTGCATGCATAAACAGTCAAGAGAACCAAATCTTTCTCTGGAATTGCAAAAACATTTTTGCCCTTTTGTCAGTGACGATTAGTTTTTAAAATGAGAGATTGTCTGTCATGCTCCGTCGTCGCCTGTCAACTTCTTTGATATCTTGAAAACCTGTAAGCAACCTGTCCGATCGCTCGATGCGCTTATTCAACAGGATACCCTAGTTTAGAATCATTCACATTATTGTTTAACTTGCATATTCGTATTTTTGGATGATTTTCGTGGAGTGCAATTTATGGAAACAAGTTCTCTGAGACTTTCAAGTCATGCTTTTCAGATTCCCGAGGATAAGCACAATCGGATTTGTTCAAATCACGGCCAAATTTGCATATTGTGTTTTTTTTTCTGTCTTTAATGAAACAAGCTCTGAGAACATGTGCTAAATAGGCGTAACATTTGTTTTGTAGGCTCCCAGTAATTTCGTTCTTATACGTACATAATCATCTTCGCGGAATTTGCTACATGTTTTTGAAGAGTTCACTCCTTTGCAATTTTGCTGAAAAAAACTATTCCCACAAACGACTTGTCCAGCAGCTTCCAACAAAGACATGGGAGCGAGACTTCTGTTGTCCATGGTTCTAGTTTGTCTGGAATGCTTAGTACGCTGATTGTTTCAACTAAAATGTTACATATTATTTTCTCTCTTATACAGAAATTAATGCTGTACATCGACACACATCTACACGATTACCCTGATGAGACACCTGTGCCGGCAAAGGCCTTGAAGGCGTATCTGTTCGTATCAAACGTCAAAGGGAACACCAAACGCCCGACTGACGCCCTAGAATGGCTTGAGAGAGCCCTGCATGATAATAAGCAAGAGCTGGACGCAAATCCTGAAGACGATGGACCTCGAGGGGACGAGGTGGTGCTGCTTGCCGATAAAGCCTGGGTTTTGTTTCAGCATGGCCAGGCGTCAGATGCTAAAGAAATCCTGAGAACTTTGGAGAGTTTTGGCAATCTGTCAGATAAAGCAGAGGCCTACCTGAGTGCCCATCAGGCATTTGCTTTGCAGTGGTTCGGCCCTACAAAATTTGAAAACGCCATTGCATGTTACAAAAAGCATTTAACATTTATCCGGAGAAAGTCTCCTGGATGTTCGCAGATATTCGGCTGCAGTCGAAGAAGGACGATCGTGAACATGACAGCGGCGGACTTTCCCCAGCTGTTAAAAAAGAAGAAAAATCGCTACGAAAACTTCTGCGTCTTCGACCAAACCATGCTCTAGCAAGGGTATTTTTAGGAAGATGTCTGCTCAAGAAAGGGTCCAACGTTGAAGCCACTCACCACTTCGAATTAGCCTTCGAACAGGCGGGTGAAAACACTACCGTGCTGCAGCGTATAGGGGAAGCGCTTGTTAGGAATGGGTATCTGCAGCAAGCGGTTGGCATTCTAGAGAGGGTGTTGTCCATCAACCCTAATTCGTCCTTTGCTCTAGAGCAGCTTGGGATTGTGTACAGGAAGATGTACTTTGAAGATAAAACAAATAACGAACCATTAAACAAAGCCTTGAGTTACTTTAAAAAGGCCGTTGAAAACGATGAAAGCAACTTTGCGGCAAAATGTGATATAGCTTTCATATATTCATTGCTCAAGAAGCTCGAAGAGGCTCGAATAATGTATTACGACCTCACGCAAACTGAAGACTTGCGCGATAAAGCATGCGCACACTTCAATTTTGGAAAATTTCTCGAGATCAATGGCGAGTCTCATGGAGATACCATGGAACAATATAGACAGGCCATGCAAGCTGACAGAGAATCGTTATTTGCTGCTGATGCTGGGAAACGATTGCTCAATCTGTTGAAGAAAAGATTGGATCAAGATAGAAATGATGTAGATGCCCTAGAGTTCATGGGGTGGTTGTATGAGACAACCAACCACACGGAAAGTGCATGCTTCTATTATGAGAAGGCGTATAACCTGAAAGATTCCGAATCATCGCTTCAAGATTTGGTAACGAAGTTGGCTCATTTGTTCCTGCAATCCGAAAATGTCGAAAAGGCAGAAGAATTTGTCAATAAGATACGGAAATACGACCAGCAGGCACATTTAGATATGAAAGGGCGACTTCATTGCTTAAAAGGATCGATTCACAAAATTGGTCAGGATATGAAACAAGCGAGGAAAGAGTTTTCACGAGCAGTTGGCCTTGGTAGTTTTGAGGGATTAAAGAACCTTCTTGAAATATTGACGTCTTGTGCCGAGGAAGAAATATTCGAACGAGTTTGGTTCGAGGACTGTGCAAAAGTCATGCGACTTCTGAGGTTGAAATTTGCAGAGTGTGATCGCGGCTCGGAAAACGAGGAAGGTCGACAACATCAGGCTCTGCAGGATGAGTTTACTCGCATTCTATCTCGGCACGAAAAGCGTCTACACGATCTGTGCGGCAGGTTCATTGAAATGCTCAGCTATGATGTGGACGACATTGCTAAAAGTAAAGTGGTCGATGTGGTACTGGAAGCGAGGAATTCCCTTGATAGGGTAATGGTGGACTTCCAAAGTCATCATTATCCATCACTAAACCCGAAGAAACATCGCTGTACCTTTTTTTACCTGCAAAAAGACGAAGACATCGAAATCCGCTTACATCGTAAGCTAGAGAGTCACCAACCTGAAGGGTATCAATGGGTTCGCTTCCGAGGTAAATTCCCGGAACTATTCGATTTCTTAGTCTCCCTGCAGCCATGCAAAAACACAGATAATGAAAGGTTAGTGTTTCTATTTGAGATTACCAACCAGCATAAGCACAGAAAGGAACTAAGTCTACAAGAAGAGATTACTATAGGACGTCACAAGCATCAGGTGAATTTGATAGATCTGGCGAAGTGGTCTGCTATCACCGCTGTTAACACAGTCAGGCAGTTCACGAAATATATGTCGTAAGACCCCTTAAATTGTCCCCTTGACCGCTTCACCACCGAGGAGTGGCCCAAACCTATCGCTGTCGATGTTATTTATGAACCTGGTCAAGGGGAATTGACGGTGACCAGGTAACAATAACAAGGCAAACGCTCAAGGAAATCACCTACAAAACAAATGAACAAGCTGACAAGACCTTATACCTGCCTGTTTCATACGATATTTAACACAACCAAGTTGTTGTATTTTAAAGTGGGCAGTCTTCATTGATACCAAACTACTAGTAGTATTTTCAGATAGCTGACAATGTTGACAAGCTAAACTATAGGTGTTTCATCATGCTATGAGGAGAAGAAGAACTCGCAATTGACATACAAAACTAAAGAGTTGAAAAAATTCATCAAAAGACTCAGCTACTCACCCTTCAAGTACGTCACTGTTCACTGTCAGTCACGTCATCACTTCATCAGGTCTACCATTTGCCATCATCGTTCAATATTTAAAAACGTCATCACTTGGACACGACGTCATCAATTCTGGTGTTCCATTCTTTACTGTCATCCTTTCGCATGACGTCATCACTTTGGGTGGTTCCTTGTTCACTGATACCCTTTCATCATGACTTCGGATGGCGATCCACTGTTTCGCTGCCGTCATTCATGAAGTAGTTCGCCATCAGAAGTCGCAGCCGTGAAATAGATATTATTCATTGCATGTGTCGATAAGAAGCACATTATCTCCATGGCAACATGATAAAAAACCGGACAGTCGATACACACAGTGTGTTGTGTGATGAGAAATAACAATGTCAAGTGTTTAAACATAACGTGAAGATTTTACAAGTTTTGGGTGTTAAAAAGTGCTGTAAAACGATATATAGTTCTGTTGACTTAGTATTTAAAGTTAAAATTTGTGTGTTTGAATGAACTTCAGATTGATTCTATTATCATACTCAATTTGATAATACGATCCTTGACATGCAAAACACGTCACCGATGAAATGTTCGAAAAACTCTTACCTTAGATGATTCGAGCTGTAATATGTTATCCAGGAGTGGGTATATGTTGCGTAAAGCCGTCACCTCGACAGTGAACCACTTTCAATTTCTGTGGGTTTCTACCTTTTATAGATCCCAAGACAACTACAGATCTTGCCGAGTCTAATTTTTTCCTAATCACTGTATATTGATATATCGATGGTATTGAAGTTTGTGATATGTCAATTTAATTAGAAGAAGGAATGGTTTGGATTTGGCCCATGGCACGAGATTAGCTTTGATGCACCCCTCGGTTTTTTTTCAAAAATTGTAAATTCCATTTAGAATAATATAGCCATATGTACACTTTGTAATAGTAATGTAACGTTTATTCATATACATATCTTTTCAGCTTGTACGGTGCAATTCAGATCAGTACCACAACTCAGTGTGTGAAACACACGTCGTTTGTACAATAGTTATTAATGGCTGGGGTATCACAGCAATATCTTAGAGTCCAACCAATTCATTAATTGCACTAAACCAGAATGTGGTACCAATCTGAAATGCAGTGTATAATAGATATGAAGGTTTATTTATAGCACTAAGTGAAATATTGTGTGATGTTAACAGTCACGAGTTTTATCAGAGTTTGTTAAGAATACTTTGGTAGCTGACTGATAAAAGCGTAGACAAGTACTTACTGTCTTACTAATACACAAGACTTCCGTTGTTAAAATAAGAGAAACGGATAAAAATGAAACATGAAGATAACGGTCACCGTTTATCAAAACACAATAATCCGATAACAGCTCAAATCGTGGTTGACACCTGCTTAATATTTATGACACTGATTATTCGTGTCGTTTGGTCATGGATCTATAAAGCTGTTCATAGTGTCTGGCAATTGATGTAGAACATCTCTTTTGAAATGTCGAGCGTTCCTTCGCATCTTCCCATGAAATTTAGTATTACTGTGCCTTCTTGGAAAACCAGCATGTCTTCTGATTGTTGCCTGCTCAGTAATAGTTTGAGAGCAAATGACACATTTTACACAAAGCAATATTTGCACTGCTAGCCCTCATCTGAGTGCAACAAATGACCTCAAATGTTGAGTTTGTCCTTGATATGATGTGTCCCTGAAAGAAGTTTCTGTAATCGGAATATGAATGTTTTGATTAACCGAGATTAAGCAAAACATTAATTAACGTAGACTACACGTCAGGGACAGATATTCAGACCCTAAAACGTTTCCAATTCTTTTCTGGTCTACCGCTTGTAGGGGCTTTTTAAGGTCCTAGGAGCAAGTACATTTTTCACGTTATTGAATAAAAAATTCTCCATAGAGTTAGAACACGGATAGCGGCCATGTTGAATTTAAAATATGGTTAAATATTAGGTTATTTGTTTCTCTAGTACCGGAATTTGCACAGTGACCCCTGATTTTGGGATCTGGCCGAGCGGTTTTGACTGATTCGCTAGGTGACCGGATGCGTACGTTGTGAATTAGAATTCAATCGAAAATTTACCGAATTGATTTGTCAAGGGAATGGTTGAAGGTATCGCTAAGGAATATTTGAGCAAACGTTTGTCGAGGCGTGCACTGAATGGTGTCAGTTAATGGCTTAATGGTTTAGTCCAATTTATCGAATATACTTGAAATTAATAAAATGTTTGCACTCAATTTAATTAGGTGTCTTGGCAGCTTTTGATTGTATTTTTTACGTTTTTGGTTTGTCTGTGGCCGAAAATTATACTGTCGGTTTATTCATCAATTTTATGGTAAATATACAAGCTAGTGTATTTGCATGCATAACAGACGATTGGTAACAATGTTACGTCTGAATTCACAGTTATTTTTGAATTGTAGATATGACGAAGAGATTTGTACAAATATTACTCGCCACAGTCACTCTCATATTAATAGGATCAAATGGCGATGCAACAGTTATTATATGGCACAGTGACTGGGCTGCTGGGCCCACTGTCAGAGGATAGTACGCTGGTCTGGAGACCTTTGAATCGTGCAGAGGAGCAGACAACAGCACGCCCCTGTGTTTGTCTCTTGCTGAGAAGCAGTGAGTACCTCATCCTGTAGGCTTGTTGAACGATGAGTGAAAATACAAGAAAAGAGGATGTTATCATCAACAGATGGTGATTACTTCTTTGCATTATGTTAAAACCTTCATTTAAGCAATAATGTAACCCCCCTCCCGGCCAATAATAAACGAAAGCAAACTTTACACGCCATGTACGAGACGAGGCTGAGTACATTATGGAGTTCAGAGTTTGCGTTATAGTTTATAGTTTTGACGATGCCGGTGAATTTGTAGACGTAGAAAACATCTTGGGCCATAAATGCTGGTTAATATGGATACATGATCAGTAACAATCTGAGCGATGACATCACAAAATTCACTATGTTGACAATAGTCCTACAAAGCTATAGTATAATACAGAGAAATGATTGTTTTCCATCCTAAAAGGACGTGTAGGCTTGACATTGTATTGCATGTCTGAATTTATGTTGATATGCATCAGTCACACATATTTTACAACTTAGAATAATAATACATATGGTTTTCAGTCATTATCTATCAGAGAATACAAATATTGTATTTGATATTGAGTAAGTTGTATTTAGCACGAGACGAGATTTAGCACTCTATTAAGCTTAATTTGAGAACTAAACGTAGCAAAATAAAAGCATTTACGAATGTTTAAATATCGGCACACATGTACATTTTATATACCGATAGACGTATGTATGTATGTATGTATGTATGTATGTATGTATGTATGTATGTATGTATGTATGTATGACTATCTATCTGTTTGTTGCTTGTTGTGCACTTATTTGTACGCATATTGATGGATGGATGCATAGGCGTGTGTGTGATGTTTGCATTCGAAAGTACGTATAAGTCATGAGCTGAAACTGCGATATCCACAGATTTATATCTTAGTTTAATTATTACTAACATTAGAACAATTGGATGAAATTAAAATATTATAGCATTTTTATTGAATTGCCCATCAAACCTTGAATTGATAAAACAAGGGAACCAAAAATATTTTCAAGGGTCTCCCATAGGCACAGCAAAACATTCAAGTCCCCTCTACTGCACCAAAATGTTTGAACCACCCTGAAATTCTCCAGCCCCTCATTTTTTCTTTAAACGCAGCCTTATTGGCAAAATGAAAACATCTTATGTATTACCCATTATCAGGCTAATCGTTTTGTCATAGTTGTTGGTCACTTGGCCGGTACATGTCTAAAAGTTCACCCAAAATGGGACAAAATGACACCATTTCAACAACTAAATTTTCAAAAGTTTGTTCAACAGGAGGGGGACAACCCCTTTTGACGTCCGTACCCCACACATGACCACTGCACAGTTGCTTTGCATGCCACATTTTGTCACAAATATGTTGCGCACATGAGAGAAAATGCCGAGAGAGTTTGACGGTTGACCTCGCTGCTGTTAATTTTATGCAGGAAATTACAATAACAATGCTTGGTCGAATGACGCAGTGCCTTGAGGGTGGGATCACCAGTGGTATATGGGGAGGAGTACCTTCCCGATGGTGATAAGTGGTGCAGATTACCGTCGCCTAGGTGACTGGCGTATACGCGTGCCAAAAGACACCTATGGTTGATTTCCTGTTGACCAGTCGGATGGCAGAGTTGCAAATACCTGGACTGAACCATTTGTTTTTTTGTGGGTGTCGGTGGTACTTTGACAATATAAGTAAAAATGCACATATATTGAGTTTATTGTCTTGTTTATGAGCGGCCAGTATTTCCAACAGCATAAATTATGTGCATTTGCCCTTGAAGGAATAAATAATTTTCGAATAAAACATCGCGAATGTAACTACATTCCTTAAGCTCGACGTACACTTAAGTGCCCCAAAGAACCATGAAATCGCCCGACTTTCGATTGAAGAGATGAGTTTTGCCAAACCGCGTATACAGAAAAGTGGCAGATGACTTTATTTTTAGAATCATAGACAGTATAGCGAGATGTAAAAAATGTGAAACAGGCTCCCCACCTAACTATCCTAAATGTTTTTTTGTGTCGAGTTTGTGTTTGATTCGTTTCGAAAATGTGTTCCTACATTCTTATCCGATTGTTTGTGTTAATGAAATGTTTGTTTCGCTTTGGATATTTGTAGAGAAGTTTGGATTAGTGTGTACGGTAATGTTTTGTTTGTGTGGGGAAAGCTTATGGCGAGACGCAGCCGGACCTATGTTGTTACAAAAGTTGATAGAGTCGCCCTTTGACGCTTGCGTTTCGAAACCCGAGTGTGGTTTCTCATCAGTCGCAGTGTAGATTCTTTCCTTAGTTTGTGTTTGTGAAAATTTATTTTAATGCATTTTAGTGGTCTTGCTTTCCGATTAGCGAGGCAAGTATATTAATTTTGGTCACGTTGTGAGTCCGTTTGGTGGTTTGGTTTGTTTGTTCTATATTTCTTTACTTCGGTAAATTTGTTTTGACTGGTGTGTCTTTTAGATTTTTGCGGAGGTTTGTGAATTTTTAGGCAATAAGTACCACTGCGGGGTACGGATTTTATGTTTATTGGATCAAGATACTTACAAGTATCCTGGTTGATGTGCTTGTGTCCGTACATTTTAATTAATATTACTGTTTGTTCTGGCTTGTTGTGTATAATACTGAGTGTTACGTAATTGCCTTTCGCATTCGAGTACGTAATCGTTTGTGTTGACAATAACGAACCAGATATGAACTGAAAATGCTCACGTGTTTTACAACAGGTTCATTAATAGTAGTACGCTTCACAGAACAATAAGATATATGTTATCACTATATGTAGCTGGTTTTTTTTAAACTTCTCACAGTACTCTAAGAGTTTAATCACTAATTACAAAACTTTATTTAATATGCGAATGAGCTGTCAATTAACTTGAAACTGCTCAATGCTTTATGGGACAATTAGATATCCATCAGATCAACATTTGTAGCAAGTTTTATTTAATTTAATGCTGTAATTTTAGAGTAATGTCACTTTTTACAAAGTTCATTAAATATGCAAATAAACCCTACATTAACTTGACACTGTTCAATGATTCATAGCACAATTAAATATTTATCAAGTCAATATCTGTAGCACGTTTCACCAAACTTTAGTACCGAAATTTCAGAGTTATATACCTAATTACAAAGTTTATTAGATATGCAAATGAACCCTTAATTAACTTTATACTACTAAATGCTTTACAACACAGTTAGATATCTGTCGTATCAGTTTGTGCAGCAGTGTTCATCACATTTGATGCAGTTATTTCGGCGTTATATGACTAATTATACGACTTCATGGAATATGCAAATGAGCTAATTATTAACTTGACACTGCTCAATGCTTCTCAGTACAATTGGATATTTATCAGATCAACATCTGTAGCAAGTTTCATCAAATTTAATGCTTTAATTTTGGAGTAAAATTACTAATTACAAAGTTCATTAAATATGCAATTGAACCTTTAATTAATTTCACACAACTAAACGCTCCACACCACAATTAGATATCTGTCGGATCAGTATCTGCAGCAGATTTCAGCGCATTTGGTGCAGTTATTTTGGAGTTATATCACTAATTACTAAACTTCATAAAATATGCAAATGACCTATTTGTTAACTTGACACTGCCAAATGCTTCTCAGTACAATTAGATATTTACCAAAACAATATCTGTACCCAATTTCACTGACTTGGGTGCTGTAATTTCAGAGTTATATACCTAATTACAAAGTTCATTAAATATGCAAATGAACCCTTAATTAATTTCACACTACTAAATGCTTTACACTACAGTTAGATATCAGTCGGATCAGTATCTGCAGCAGATTTCATCACATTTGGTGAAGTTATATCAGAGTTATATGACTAATTACAAACCTTCATAAAATATGCAAATGAGCTATTTATTAACTTGACACTGCCTAATGCTTCTAAGTATAATTAGATATATATTAGATCAATATTTGTTGCAAGTATCATCAAGTTTGGTGCAGGAATTTCAGAGTTATCTCACTAATAACAAAAGTTCATTTAATATGCAAATGAGAAGATAATTGACATGACACTCACAGTTTCATCATAATGTTCTTAGATTGTCATCTGTGAAAAGTTTCATGAAATTTTGTGCAGTATTTCTTGATATATGCCTACACTGTCATTACCGTCTCCATAGGGAAACCATTGTATGGAAAAAAACGATATTGCATAACTTCATTAATATGCAAGCCACACTGACCAAAATCTAATCAGTTATTGCAAGTAGCACATGGTACCTGTGTACCAAATCTGACTTGAATCCGTTCAGGCGTTTTTGAGTTATCGTGTAAACAGACAGACAGACACACACACACACACACACACACTAACACACACACACACACACACGGACAGACAGACAGACATCGCTATGACAATAGCCCACGTGTTTACACACGTGAGCTAAAAACCGACCCTTGTCGAAGGGTTATTTTCCCAAAATTTGTCCAATGTTTGCAAGCTGGTTTATCGCGATTCTTTTGGCACGCGACATGTTTTGTTTCCTTGTTTGAAAGGGTATCTCTAGAAGTGCGAGTTTAGAAGCTTCAGATAGCTTTCAAGTTTTTGTTTTTTTGTTGTTCGTGGAGTCCAATTTGACTTTTCTTTGAATTGGTGTTGTTGCGATTGTTTGTGTCTCACGATGTAGCGTAGTCACATTATACGACTTTATTTGTTGAAATCCTGAGGTGGTTTTATTCTGTTTGGTTTTGTTGGTGTCCGAATGAATTTTAAGGCTTTTGCCTATACTATTTTTCGGAGTTTCATAGTTTGAGCGATGATAGGTTGTTGTTGAATTTCATGTTGTTGTCGGCTTTTCTTTGGAAATAGCTGATTTATTTCCACGGCCATGTTTTCTGTTACGTTACTGTGATTGTTTATTTTGTATTTAATGTTGTGTTTCAGTTGTTTGTTATGTGTACGATTTTTGTTATTTCTTTTAAGTGTTTGTGTGTTCTATGTCATCTTATCGTATTTTTTGGTAGTTCCCTTTTTGGAGTATTTGGTGGCCCTGAAAAGGGCCGCTTGGTATGGGTTTTTGTTAGCGCTTGGCGCGTTTGTTTCGGCGATAAGCCTAGCTTTTTATGCTTCTTTTCGCCGATTCGATGTGCTTGGTGAGTAGGTGTTGCCGCCTTCTTGTCACTGTGTGTGTTTACATGGACTGTCTGCATAGCCCTTGAATGTGGTCTCGATTTTGATCAAACTTACAATTTAGGAGTATATATCAAAACTGATAAATGATTTATGTGATTACTGTAGCTTTTTCTACATTCAGGACGGGCAGCGACGGGCAGTAATTAGTAGGCAAAACAGGTGGTTTTCACCGTGGGCAGAACTCGGTGCAATGATACTGAACATTAATAGTAAGCCTGTCACCTTGAAGGTAATGCTGTAGGTGAAACAAGACACACGATGGTACAAACAACACCACAAGTGAAACGTACACACAGAAATACACGCGTTCCTACGTTGTGCCCACCCGGGCCACGCGATTAAAATATGACTGATTCTGCTGGATAGTGTTAATTGGGTCGGTAAACAGTCAATTAATAGTTTAATTGACAACCTGGGTGATTGGCAGGTCGTGTCCAACGACGCATATGCAAAGCAGGCCAAAAGACAAAAGCCCCCAAAGTTATTGACAGCTGGCCAGGGGTCACCATGAATACGTAATGAAGCTTCACTACGCAGAAACTGCTTAGTCAAGCCCTTCTTAACCGGTCAAACTCTCTCGGCATTTTCCGGCATGCTCATAATCATGGCCAGCAAGTCTCAAAATTCACCCAAAATGTCACCACAGAATTCATTTGAATAGCCAAATTTTCCAAACTTCCTACATTAGGATGTGGTGTCCCACTCCAGACCCCCCTAACATGAACACTGCATAGTTGCATTGCACCACTTCGTGCCACGAGCATTACTGTTTTTCTGTGTTTTGGAAAAGTTGATTTTGTAATTTGATATTCTGGTTTCAGCTTATTGCTGTTTCACAGTACTGTATCATTTTAGATTTTAAGTAAAAATAGTTAATTGTTAATGTTAGACCGTAATAATTATCACTTTTATATTTGTATTGGTACGGCGCGCCAAATGTTTCAAAAATATTTATCGTCATAGAGTAAAATAAACTGTCAAATTTTCTTTCTAAAAATTTAAGTCTTAAACGTGTATGAATAATAAAGAAAAAAGTTCTTTCGTCCATATCATTGCATTTTATTAATGTACCTTTTCATAAAAAGAGCATTCATTTGAAAATACGTGTCATTAAATATTGAATGTGCCTGTACAGATAAAGATGACGTGCAACCGTCCTTCTTGATTGAAATAAAAATTCGATGGAATTACGGAAGAAAATAAACGAGAAAAGTATTATTGCAAAAAAGGGCAGAATGTTATGTAATGCTTAATTGTAAAATATTCTTTAAACCGTAATGAGAAGATAAACTTTTCAAAAATTTGGAAATACCACACTCCCATACTTATTGATATAAAGGTGCAATGAATGCTGATTATAAGGGAAAAAAGAAACAAAATCAAGCACACACACAAAAAATATTGAAATGATCAAAAACAAAACCACAAATAGTACTTGCACTACTACCAAAAAATAAAATGAATCACCATCAGGTCTGACTAAAAAAGAAAGAGAATCACAATTGAAAAGTCGACCGAGATCGCGCCGGCGTTGAGGCTGTAAAGAAACCAAAACGAGGTCAGCTTGGGAAAAAAACCAAAGCGAGGTTACAAAAAAAAAGAGGTTACCAAAAAAAAAAAAAAAAAAAAAAAAAAACCTCAGTAGAAAAAAAAGAGGCCCGTTCGAGAAAAGAAAACAGAGTGGGACACCCCGCAGAAAAAGCCCAGCATGAAAATTGAATAATTGGCAGATCGTCCATGTAGCCGACACGAACACGAAGTGTCTGTTACCGGCTACCAAAAAGTATGAAAATAGTAAAGAGCGAGCTACAAAATGACTATCAGTTTTAAGTTGAAGGTAGAATAAGTCTGTGCCTTTGTATAAAATACTATAAAAATAGTAGAAAGTGAGCAACCAGCTGAAAGTTAGTCGAGAAGACCTTTACCGCATATCATTTGCATCTCATTGTCGGCTACATGGACTGTGTGCCGAATAATTGTCAACGTCATGATTGTTACAGTTTAATGCCAGAGGGTTTTGGATCATCACACTCGGATGTTGGACATGATATTTGGGGTATTTCTGCGGTAACTCTCAGCTTCTAGTCTTCAATATCATCTCATGGACGTCCAAGTTATCGACACGTCCCATTCTACTCGTGGTGGTTCGTCGGCTGCCAGCGGTCCCCTCGCTCCAATGTACACTCGAGGTGGTAAGCCAGCGACCGGCGGTCCCGTCGCTAGTACAGTAGGCCTACACGCCGGCAACCAGCGATCCCCTCGCTGTAAAGTGCAGGGCCGCCTCTCCCAAATCATAGACAGTCTGTGCCCAAACCCAAACAAAACGATGGCTTGCCGCAAGCCCACGGTTACGTGTGGTTCGATACACAGCGGCCGCTGTGTGGGTATGCATAGTAAAATTGCATACCACGCAGCACTCTGCGGCCTATAGTTCTGCATGGCAGGGCTGTGTGTTACTGGCGTGACACGGCCTCCCGTATAACGCCGGTAACACGTACACAGCCCTGCCATGCAAAGCCAGCAGCGGCCGCTATGTATCGAGCCACACACGTATCCCGTGGGTTTAGCCTCTAAACGGAGTGTGGCAAAGGCAAAAATACTCGGGCTGAAACACTCCGTTTAAATTCGAGGCAACGTTTTCACTAGTAGTAGTAGTACCTGTAGAACGCGAACGCGCCCGACTTGACAAACACTGATCAAGCAGCCGCTATTTCTCTGTACACTGTAGCTCAACATTAACACAACCAGCAAAGGGAGTGGTAGGGCTACGGATCCGCAGCAAGGCCGGGCTGTGAGTTACCGGATACGGCCAGGCCATATAACACCGGCGTTATACGGCCAGGACGTATAACGCCGGTAACTCACAGCCCTGCCTAGCTGTGGGTCCATAGCTGTGGTGTTTTCAGACGGGATTCCTGCCTTTTACGGGCTGGTTTTGACTTTTACGATTTTAACCCTGGTGGCGGGGTTAAAATCATAAAAAGTCAAAACCAGCCCGTAAAAGGCAGGAATCCCGTCCGAAAACACCACAGCTATGGACCCACAGCTAAGCCCTGCCCTGCCGCCCAGAGCTATGCATAGGCTACTGCACAAATATCGTAGCTCCATATATTGGACTGTGTGGATATAAAGATTTCTGCAATGGGGATCGACATGTCGTGTATGTGCCGGTCTAGCCCTGCGAGTATAGTGAGAGTGTCTGGCGTTGCGAAGGCCGGTCACTCTCGCCATACTCGTAGTCGTAAGGCGTGTACAGTTGCGTCGCTCGTCTTGTCGAACACGGAAAACGATGGACGTTCTCTCAACATGCGGCAGATTTCTTCAAAACTATTCATTTATCATGATTTGGGTGATCTTTGAGGATAGACGAGGAATTAGCAAACAACGAGGTGGTTTATTATCATGGTATTTGAACCCGATGTATCGAACCATACTTATAAAACTGCGTAGAAATCATGTAGGCCAAACGGCGATGACAGTGCGGCTCGGTGGAAGGCCTGCAGTGTGCTCCCTGCCATACCGCGCCTAAGGCATCGATTTGTTCGCAGTGTTGCTATGAAGGGTCATGGGTTGTACGTCTCGCTCGTGATCTGACCTGTGGACTGCCTGAAATTGGCTCAGTTAACTTGACTCTCTGGAACTATTCACTGTTAACTTGACGTTCTTTAGGTGATATTGCCCATTTCATTCCATCAAGTATGGTTTCAAGTAGAGCAGGGCCCAGACAAACAGAGCTAGGTTTCAAGATGTCACGTTATCACTGAAATGCTCAATTAATATTTCGTCAAACATTGGAGTATGTGGTGATCGGATTCCCCGCTGTTGGGGATTCATCGATCGAAGGAAACGTGAACCATGAGTTTTTGAATAAAATGATTGTAATTTCGGGCTTGTTTTTTTTTTTCTGTGGCGAGTGCTCGTTTTTTTCTTCTTTTTTTTCCTTTTTTTTGCTGTGGCGAGTCCTCATTTATTTTTTCTTTCCACAGGCCCACGCGTTTTTTTTGTATCTCTGTTCATGGCATTTTTTATTTTTTTCGTTTTTATTTTATTTTATTTTATCTTTTTGTAGATGAGATCCACTTTTGTCTAGAGCCATCACTGCCGAATTTTTTCACCGATTTTCTCTCTTTACTGTCAAAGCGGCTGGTGATTCATATTATATTTTTGATTATCTATAATACGTTTATTATGAGACGTAGTGCTTTTTAATTTTCTTAAGTACATAAATAATTTTATGTATGCATGGCTTTTTTGTCTGATTCTTTTACAATTATTTTCTGTATGTGGTTCACGTTTTTATTTTTTGTACTATTTTTTCCGAGTGGTAGTAGTGATTTTTAGTGATTTTCTTGTGAA
This sequence comes from Ptychodera flava, assembly GCF_041260155.1. NCBI lineage: Eukaryota > Metazoa > Hemichordata > Enteropneusta > Ptychoderidae > Ptychodera > Ptychodera flava. The sequence continues at coordinate 25,866,654 of NC_091938.1, read as the reverse complement.
TTTTGTGGACGTATCACTGTATAACATATTTTTCTTTTTTCTTTTTGTAAAATCAGCACTCATTGCACCTTTTTCGCGAACTATTATAAGTGTATGTATTTCGATAAGTATGGATGTATGACTTTTCCAAATCGTTGAAAATTGTTTATCCCTAATTACGCTTAAAAGATTTTTTCTCAAGTTAAAATGAAGTATTAAATGACATTTCTGTCTTTTGTTTTTTAATTATACTTTTCTTACTTTTTCCTTCCAATGAGACCGAATTTTTATTTCAATTGAGAAAGACAGTTTATTTTTGCACTGAATCGATAAATATTTGTGTAACATTTGGCGCGCCGTATAGTATGTACTGGCATTAAAATGGAGACGGGGAGGGCGATGATTTTTCGTGCATTAATTTAGGGTGAAGGTCACCATTTCTTATACAAAAGTTGTGCCCTGTCACTGTTATTTCTGTCCAGGCCCTAAAAGCGGAGACTCGCTCAATACAGGGAAAGTGGTCATGCGTATTGTGGACTACTTACATATTCAGAGTATAGGTGAGTCATACGGGAATCCCCTTCGAATAAATTTTCTTGCTGCACAACAAAAGCCAGGCAACTACAGTGGTTGTGTTTACGGTAACTACGTCGAAACGACTGCTGTAAGAAAGGCGACCCAGACGAAGTCAAGGTATGTAAGCCATGAGCCAAACGTTAACATGCGAAGTTAACTAGCCATTATTCATCAAGGAAAAAGGGTATAGCTAGCATGCACATCATTGAACCTGTAATTTAGCAAATACCTCCAGGGAGATACTAAAACCACATATATGGACAGCTCAAGCGACTGCCATTTTGAAAATACATTTTTGTTATTTCGGCAAGGTCGCGTCATAGCATCTGGAGTTACATGGGCCGAGACAACTACACAAATGCAAGTTTAATTAATTTGGGTCAGTTGTGTTGCCTTGCAATGACTACGTTGTCAGCCGTTGCAGAGCGACGACTACAGTTCTTAGAAACCTTCTGGCCTTCTTTCGCGGAAAGATCTGCACAAAATGTCCGCCATCTTGTGAAAGGAGAAATTCTATTATTAACCAGCCGAAAGCTCCTCGAAACGGTCCTGCGCTCAAGGCAGACTGCCTAGCGTCCGAGAAAATGCCGAGAACTTGTCGGCGGGTATTTATCAAATTTAGCGGATTGTAGGGTCAATACTTATGCCATAGCCTAAATGTCAACTTTTCAGTGGAATTCATTGTCTTGAACCTCTCAGTAGTTTTGCTGTACTAGCAGCCCATAAACGGTAGAACACACAGTATTGCTGTTCCATACCCCACGACTACCATTCGCAAGACAGTGACAAGTCAGGCCAATCATATGAAAATTCAGAACTTGCTTAACAGCATTTTTAGATCGTTTATTTGTGTCTCGGAAATGTAGCTCGATTTTTGCGGTCGAGGGAACGCCGGACATCAGACGTCGTCGGGGCCGGGGTTCATTGCAATCAGAGGGCGATCGGAACGCTTAGCAGACCCGGATACCGTCAATATAAGGTAAGTTGGTTAGGCACAGCGTTGTTTAGACTGAAAGACAGATCCGTCGCGCGAGGACGCTCTTTACGCCCGCCATGGGAGGGGAGCGTAGAAAGCGTCCTCGAGCGAGTCTAACCGTTGTGGTGTTCAGCATTCTTGGCGTATTCACCCTGGCTCTGTCACCTATCTCTGGCAGTGCGATAGAGGGGTGACCCGAATTTCGAGGTCACCGTCAAGTCCTAGAGGTATACTTTTCCCATGCGTGAAATTGAAGCTTCGATATCATTTGTGAACAGCTCATGTTTAAATCTTAAACAAGAATACAGTTCATTTTCTTTATTTGCCGCGATACCTCAACACCAAATGAGACATTTCCATGCAGGGCATTACAAAATACACTGGAAAAGCTCCTTAGCATCAAATGCAATTGTTCTTTAACGAGTCCCTTTTGAGTGTCTGTTAAAGATCCATTAGCTGTAAGTTTGGTCATTTTTTATTTTGTTTGTTCTGTGTATCATTTAGTTTGAATCCCTGAACCATGGAGAAATTCCTAATATTTAGCTCATAAATATACCCTATATGAATATATTCTGCATTGATATTGTTTAAAGTTTGTATTCAGGTCCGGACTAGAATACATTTATCAACAATAACAATGGTCATTTCACATATACAGGCTGTGTTGGCAAGCCAGACACCGGGCATTGGTCATGATGATCGGATTATAGTAAAATTCTGTAAATGATACATTGAAACAGAGTAGTGAAAAATTAGTTAAAAGTTACAGCTAATGTCCCTTTAACAGAGACTCAAGCTGTTAAATCTGTGCAAAGTCTGAACATGGGCAAAATATAAAATTAGATATTTATTCGAAGGGGATGCCTGGTATGACTCACTGATGCTCTGAATATGTAAGTAGTCCACAATACGCATGACCACTTTTTCTGTATTGAGCGAGTCTTTAGCTTTTAGGGCGTGGACAGAATTAATAGGGGCAGGGCCAACTTTTGTATGAGAAATGGTGGCCGTCCCTCTAAATTCATGCACGAAAACTCATGACACTACGTCTCCGTTTTACAGGGATAAAGTCGGCCATTTTTCATGAATTTTGTTTGATACAAGATACTAAAAATGTAAATGATGATACAATGACAACAGTCAAAGAAATTTAGTATTTTCATTTCATTTGATCATATATTTGTATACTTATGAATTTTGGAATTAATCTATGGTGAATATTTTTTGTGATGTCGATCATAACGATTTAACCACAGTTGCAAACTTGTTGCAATAGTGTCGGAGAAAAGTTTCGATTTACAGACAACTGCACTATATACTGAAACACAGGAGCATTTTCAGTTCATATCTGCTTAATTTCTTTTAAATCATGTACACAAAATCAATAACTTGCATGTTTTAAGAGGCTGTAGTGAAAGAGCTCAAGTATCCTAATTAGTCTTGAATAATAGCATTAATCAATGTTGTATTTTGCCAGCTAAAATGACAACAAACTATTCAAAATGGTATGCTTGTCTGTAGCGTGCAGTAATGAATACCTCAGATCCCTGGCCTTCTCGTGGATTTTTATTTGTTGTATTATTACATGTGTTTTTTTTTTCACTTTCGCGTTTATGCAAGGCTTTAAAAATTTTAGGGACAGCGCGGTGCAATTAGAGTAGTGTGAGTAACCAGAACAACACGATTTTTCCCCTCAGCTTGTTCAAAAAAGGCGAGTAGTATAGCCGATGAGCGTGCCAGATACTGCACGCTAAAATAATCTCCATCTTGCTTCCTGTATGCACTCTAATAACTTTGTGAGCTATATTTTCTAAAGTTGGAGTGGACATGACTACGGAAGAAATTACAGAACCCTCATGTGAACAGTTCTGAAAAGCCCATTCACATATTATCATTTTAGATTTTTCACTTTTTTGTTTCTTAGACAATGGCCTCTTCGATATCTACGGACAGCACTATTTTTGAAGACAATTTACAACAGTATCCATGTCATTTTGTATGGAAACTAGAAGACAAGTGCGGTCGACACTTCAAGGTATTACATAGATAGATAGATAGATAGATAGATAGATAGATAGATAGATAGATAGATAGATAGATAGATAGATAGATAGATAGATAGATAGATACATACATACATACATACATACATACATACATACATACATACATACATACATACATACATACATACATATATACTGTTATGTAGGTCATTTACCCCACACTCATCATGACCTGAGTTCAATTAGTCTAGAACATTCTCAAGGTCACTGCCCTTAATGACCTCACAACCTTGAATTCAATTAGTCATGTTTGGAATGTTCTGGAAAGTTGATTAGTTGTGTAAGGGAGATAATTTTAGAACAGTAATTAGCATGTCAATAAAAGTTCTAGATTGTTCTTACATGCCTTTATAAAAGGGACGTGCACAGCTTCCAGTCAGACTTTGGGATCGTGTCTCTTGTGTGTTACTAAACTCCAGCAGTAGTCATTCTCAAGACTTTTCAAGACCTTCACTGTCAACGCTGGATTTATACTGTGGACTTTGTGCAGTTTCAAGCCTGCAAGCCAAAGGACTGTTCATTCATCCAACTGACTGTTACAACTCTGAGACTGGAGCTTTGCCGTCCCAGCTGAGATAAGTAGTCTGTACACTTTTAAAGCTTGTACTCTACCCCTGACTTAGCAATCAGTTTTATTTTCGTAATAAATTTTGTTTAAACGTAAACTGCTGAGTTCACCCTTTTTGTTCGTATCCTCTGCACGTAACAAAATTGGGGGCTCGTCCGGGAGACGAATATTTTGAGCCGTTTGACAACATTTTGCCAGCCTTTTTAAAACTACTGTATACTGTGAAAACTCAGCGAAATTTAATCATGGCGGAATTTAAACCAGAGGAAATGGATGACCTTGATCAGGACACATTTGATTCCCTCAGAAAAGACGACCTCATAACACTGGCCAATTTCCTTAAAGTAGAAGTCAAAAGATCTATGCGCAAGAGGGAAATACAGTACCGTATTGCCAAACATCTAGTTGATTTAGGCCAATTTGAGGAATCCACATTGAAAGATTATGAGCCCGAGTCTACCTTTGAACTAAGAAAATTAGAATTAGAAATGCAGACAAATTTGGAGATCAAGAAACTAGAATTACAAATAGAAAAAGAAAAAATACAAATGCAGTTAGAAATGAAAGAAAGACAGAGAGAGAAAGATAGGCAGGAAAGATTAGAAATGAAACGTTTAGAGCTTGGACAGTCAGGAAAATCCTTCCCTTCACACGGTTTTGACATCACTAAGCATTTCAGGTTAGTCCCCCCTTTCCAAGAAAAGGATGTTGATAAATATTTCCTTCATTTTGAGAAAATTGCTCAGAGTCTGAATTGGCCTAAGGAGTCCTGGTCTATGCTTTTGCAGAGTGCTTTGGTGGGTAAAGCCAGAGAAATTTACATTCAGTTGTCAGTAGAGCAGGCTTCAGATTATGATTCTGTGAAGGAATTAATTCTCAAGGGTTATGAGTTGGTGCCTGAAGCTTACCGTCAGAAATTTAGGGATTGTGAGAAGGTGAAGGATCAAACTTATGTTGAATTTGCTCGAACAAAAGAACAACTGTTTGACCGTTGGTGCTCTTCTGAAAAGGTCAGTCAGAATTATGACAAATTACGACAGCTTGTTTTGATTGAGGAATTTAAAAGGTGCATCCGGAGTGACATCAAAACATTTATCAATGAACAAAAGGCAGATACATTGGAGGTTGCTGCACGTTTGGCCGATGATTATTCATTGACCCACAAATCTTCATTTCTCAGCAAACCATCCCAGTCCTTTTCATACAGAAACAATGCAGGTAAATTTAACTCCTCCTTTTCATCCAAGAATTTTTCAAAGGAGAGTAGAAAATCAAATGACAACAGTTCACAGAATTCAAGTAACACTCCCACATCATCAGATCCCAAGTCTCAATCTCCTTCTGGCAAACAGTTTGGTACACTTTCTTGTAATTATTGTAAGAAAGACGGCCATTTAATGTCAGATTGTTTCAAATTGAAAAGAAAACGTGAAGGTCAAAGTGGTCAAAGTGGATCTAAGCCCACCGGCTTTATTTCTTCATCAACTCAATTAGAGTCTAATAATGTGTGCAACACATTTTCTGAGGTTAAACCCCTCTTATCCCCAATTAATGAGGTCAAGGTCAATTCTTCTCAAGATAGCATTATGGGTATTTTCGAACCATTTATTCATGATGGTTTTATATCACTTTCTAGTGATTTCTCTTCCGCTACCCCTGTCAAAATTTAAGAGATACCGGGGCTTCCCAGTCTCTTTTGTTGGCAGATACCCTGCCGTTTTCTGAAAAGTCATTTTCAGGTTCTAAAGTTCTTATTAAGGGGGTAGATTGTAATGACTACATTCCTGTTCCTCTCCATAATGTCTATTTGTCTTCGGACTTTGTTTCTGGACCTGTGGCTTTAGGTATTAGGCCTTTTTTGCCTTTTGAAGGGATTCACCTTCTTCTTGGAAACGACCTTGCTGGGACAAGGTCATTACTAATCCACTTGTGACTGATAATCCTAGTTTAGATCAGGATCCAGAGCCAATTGAACAAGAGATACCCGATTTATTTCCTTCATGTGCCATTACTCGAGCCATGTCAAAGAAAACTTCCGAGAATCAAAATACTCTCAAAAATAATGTCACAGATGTTGACTTAAATGACACCTTCTCAGTCAGGTGTTTGACACGGATCATTCCGTTATCCCTCGTGGATTTGAAACTTCCAGTAAAACTTCTGCTGACCAAAGTCAGACATTTTCTAGATCAAATCTCATTGCAGAACAACACAAAGACCCAGATATTTTGTCTTTGTTTGACAGGGTAGAGGATGAAGGTAAACTTCAGATAGCTCTGTTCCTATTATACAAAGTCTGGTATTCTCATGCGTAAATGGAGACCTCCAGATGTTTTGGTTGATGACGATTGGGCTATAAAACATCAAATTGTGGTTCCAAAGTCTTATCGTACTTCAATATTACGCCTGGCCATGAAACGCCCTGGGTTGGTCATTTAGGAGTTAGAATTCTCAGTTATTTGCACTGGCCTAATCTCAGGCAGGATGTAGAACATTTCTCTAAAACTTCTCACACATGTCAAATGGTAGTAAAACCAAATCAGACCATTCCAAAGACCCCTTTACAGCCAATTCCTGCATTTCAAGAACAATTTAGTAGGATACTAATAGACTGTTTTGGGCCCCTACCAAAAACAAGATCAGGAGATGAGTATATGTTGACAATAATGTGTACATCAACTCGGTTCCCCGAAGCCATACCACTGAGAAATATAAAGACAAAGACTATAGTGAGAGCTTTAGTCAAATTTTTCACTTTATTTGGCCTCCCTAAATGTGTCCAGTCCGATCAAGGCTCCAACTTTATGTCTGGTATTTTTCAACAAGTAATGGATCAGCTAGGCATTAAACAGTATAGGTCCTCCGCCTATCATCCAGAAAGTCAGGGTGCTCTTGAGCGATTTCATCAAACTTTGAAAAACATGATTAGGACCTACTGTTTTGACACTGAGAAGCAGTGGGATGAAGGAATTCATTTTCTGCTCTTGCTGTTAGAGAGTCAATTCAGGAGTCTCTTGGTTTTAGCCCATTTGAGCTTGTATTTGGACATACAGTCCGTGGCCCACTTAAGCTCGTTAAAGAGAAATTCCTATCAGACGATGATGATTGTCTGAATATTTTGCAATATGTGTCAGATTTTCGTACGAAACTCTCTAAAGCATGTGAATTAGCCAGAGAAAATCTTGAGTCATCTCAGCAGTCAATGAAAATCAAATATGATAAAAGCACCTCAAAACGGAAGTTTGAACCAGGTCAAAAAGTTCTTGTTCTACTTCCGATTCCTGGCAAACCACTCCATGCTCGCTACTTTGGGCCATATCTAATCGATAAGAAATTAAGTGATTTAAATTACATCATAATAACACCTGACAGGCGAAAACAAAAACAGCTATGTCACATAAATATGCTTAAGCCATATTTGGATAGGGATATCCTACTAAAACAAAGCCTGTCAGTACAGTCAGTTCTGGCCATTATGAAGATAGTGATACTGAAACTGACTTGAGTGAAAATACTCTAAACTCAAAGCTGGGCTCGGTCAAGCTTCAGAACTCAGAAATCCTGGAGAAGCTGGAGTCTACAAAGTTGGCACACCTCCAGCCAGAACAACAACAACAGGTGAAAGAACTGCTCCATGAATATAAACACCTGTTTCAAGATGTTCCAACGAGGACAAACGTCATCTATCACGACGTTGATGTTGGGGACAGTAAGCCTGTAAAACAACATCCATACAGACTGAATCCAACAAAAGCGAAATATCTCCAGGAAGAAGTCAAATACCTGCTGGACAATGACTTTATTGAACCCAGTAAAAGTAACTGGAGTTCGCCGTGCATACTTGTACCCAAATCAGACCACAGTTATCGTATGTGCACGGACTTTAGGAAGGTCAACACTTTAACAAAGACAGACACTTTCCCAATCCCGAGGATTGATGACTGCATCAACCGAGTGGGAAAAGCTAAGTACGTGACGAAATTTGACCTACTGAAGGGATTTTGGCAAGTCCCTCTGACGGATCGTGCTCGTGAAATATCCGCCTTTGTTACACCAGACGGATTGTTCCAGTACAAGGTGATGCCATTCGGAATGAAGAACTCTCCGGCAACGTTCCAACGGATGATCAACGACGTCATATCCGGGCTAGACGGATGTGCAGCTTACGTTGACGACGTCGTCCTGTATAGTGACACCTGGGAGGAACACATCAAGCTCATGCGGAAGTTCTTTGAGAGACTGAGTAAAGCAATGTTGACTGTCAACCTTGCCAAATCTGAGTTTGGTTGGGCGAGGGTGACTTACCTCGGACATACTGTAGGACAGGGTGAGGTAAAACCTGTTGATGCCAAAATCAGTGCCATTTCAAGTTTTCCCATACCAAACTGCAAACGACAACTGATGCGCTTTCTCGGTATGGCTGGTTTACTACAGAAAATTCTGTCCAAATTTCTCCACAATTACTGAGCCTTTGACTAACTTACTTAAAAAGAAAGTAAAGTTTGTTTGGTCAGAGCAATGCCAACAGGCATTTGATACACTTAAAGCCATACTGCTAAGTGCTCCAGTGTTGTCTGCACCAGATTTCACTTTGCCATTCAAATTAGCTGTGGATGCTAGTGATACGGCTGCTGGTGCTGTTTTATTGCAAGAGGATAGTCATGGTATAGATCATCCTGTTTGCTATTTTTCACGCAAATTTAACAAATCCCAGAGAAACTACTCTACAATTGAAAAAGAGTTTTTATCTTTGATATTAGCTTTACAGCATTTTGAAGTTTATGTTACTTCTTCAAATCAGCCAATAGTGGTTTATATTGATCACAACCCTCTTGTATTTCTGCAGAAATTAAATTGCATAAATCATAGATTGTTAAGATTGAGTTAAATGTTACAGGAGTTTAATCTTGATATTAGACATATCAAAGGCAGAGACAATTTAATTGCAGACTGTCTCTCTCGTATTTAGAGTTTATTGTTATTTCACTTTCAAGAAATTTTACTTTAGAGTAAAAAAAAAAAAAAAAAAAAAAAAAAAAAAAAAAAAAAAAAAAAAATTTGAGTACTTAAATCCTTTTCAAGATTACATTTGTAAAAGAAAGATTTTTCTTTGAAAAATTTTCTTTTTTTGAAGAGGGGGTGTGTTATGTAGGTCATTTACCCCACACTCATCATGACCTGAGTTCAATTAGTCTAGAACATTCTCAAGGTCACTGCCCTTAATGACCTCACAACCTTGAATTCAATTAGTCATGTTTGGAATGTTCTGGAAAGTTGATTAGTTGTGTAAGGGAGATAATTTTAGAACAGTAATTAGCATGTCAATAAAAGTTCTAGATTGTTCTTACATGCCTTTATAAAAGGGACGTGCACAGCTTCCAGTCAGACTTTTGGGATCGTGTCTCTTGTGTGTTACTAAACTCCAGCAGTAGTCATTCTCAAGACTTTTCAAGACCTTCACTGTCAACGCTGGATTTATACTGTGGACTTTGTGCAGTTTCAAGCCTGCAAGCCAAAGGACTGTTCATTCATCCAACTGACTGTTACAACTCTGAGACTGGAGCTTTGCCGTCCCAGCTGAGATAAGTAGTCTGTACACTTTTAAAGCTTGTACTCTACCCCTGACTTAGCAATCAGTTTTATTTTCGTAATAAATTTTGTTTAAACGTAAACTGCTGAGTTCACCCTTTTTGTTCGTATCCTCTGCACGTAACAATACACATATAATATATATATATTTCATTTACAAAGCTCTGCTTTATAAAGTATATATACGTACATGTATGTATATATATATATATATATATATATATATATATATATATATATATATATCTTGTTCATTTATATATATGTGTGTGTGTATGTGTGTAAAACGACTAGATTTTCATCGCCCTTACTATAATATTTATATACGTATACCATACCAGTTCTAGCCTTGTCTAATACAAAGGTATCGCCTAATCACTGATGTATTTGGCAAATTCGCAGACAGCCATGGACTACATAGATCACCATATTCGCTGCAGTCCGAAGGAAATGCAAGTGCCGGCAATAGCCCTCAAGGCGTATCTCTACATGTCAACTTTGAAAGGAAACGAGAAGCACAATCCAGAGGAAGCTCTGGAATTACTGAAGGAAGCTTTGGAAATCAATGACGCAGAATCTAGTCTTCATCACGATCATAAAGGGCCAATGGGTGACAGGGTCGTACTTCTAGCAAACAAGGCTTGGGTGTATTCAAAGTATGGGTATATAGACAAGGCTGAGAGTTCGAAAGTCGAATTAGAAGAAATATATCAGTTACTGTCGAGGGAGGCATGGGCTTACGTTGACGCACACAAAGCCTTTGCGTTTCAATGGTTTAGTCGTTCAAAATTCGGCGAAGCCATCGCGTCCTACAAAAATGCACTCGCAGTTTTTCCCTCCAACTTCGACTGGCTATTCGGATATACGCGTTTTCTCGAAAAAACAGAAGTTCTCTCTCAAACCCCCAACGAGGGAGTTTCACTTGTTACCGAGATCGAAAGGAACCTTCGGAAAATTTTGGAGTGTAATCCAGGGCACGGTCTTGCCCGAGTCTTTCTCGCTAGACGACTCGCAGATAAAGGATCGACGATGGAGGCGGAGCATCAGGTAGAAGAGGCGCTGAATATTGACCGCAGTAACTTAGTTGTCGTCCAAAGGGCTGGAGAAGTTTATCGTAAAATGTCAAAATTCAGAAACGCTTTACAATTCCTAAATAGGCCTATAGCTACATGTTCAGAGTCCGATTCTAGTTTCGCCTTCCGTCAGATCGGCTGTGTCTACAAAGATAAGTATATGCATTACAAAAGAAAGGGGACGGAGGAAAGAATGAACCTCTTCCAGGCTTTAGACTATTTCGAGAAAGCCACTAAGGCAGACAGCAGTAATTTTCTGGCAAAATGTGATGTGGCATACGCGCACTCTTTATTAGGAGACATCAAAACAGCACGTACTTGGTATTCTCAACTTGTCCAGACACCTGACGCAGACGATCGAGCCAGAGCCTGTTTCTACTTCGGTGAATTCTTGCACATGCAACGCGATAACGAGGTGAACGTCATAGAACAGTACAAAAATGCTATCAGAGCAGATCCCGATGGCTACGGCGGAAAGAAAGCTGTCAAAAACCTGAGAGGAATAATAAAGAATCGATTGGCGGCCGATGAAAATGATTTCGAGGCATTAGAAATGCTAGCTTGGGTTCACAAGAAGACCGGTTTTATCGATAGTGCGTGCTTCTTCTACGAGAAAGCTTACAGGTTACACAAAACAGAAAAACTAGCGCTCACACTGGCAAAACTATATATCAAAGCTGTTGATAATGAAAATGCAAAGAAATATATTGACATGATATACCGGAGCAAGCCTGAGTACTATACCAAATTAATGGGTCAACTTTATGTAGTTCAGGGAAAAGAATTTGAGCAAGACGGGGACTGTGAAAAGGCTCGCCTACATTACTCCCTCGCGGCCGACTTCGACAGTTTGGAGGGGGCCGAGAATTTGGTGAGACTTTTGAAAACATGCAGTGACGATGAAAAAATTGAAAGCATGAATTGGTTTAAAGATTGTGCACGAATCAAGGCCCTGGGAAGGAAAGAAGCTAAAATATTAGCAGACAACAAAAGAGAGATAAAAGCAGACACAGTCAAACGATTAGAAAAACTCCAAAGTTATTTGCAACAGGTTTTGGTGCCAAACACGCATGTTCGATACTTGTCAGGGTTGTACGACAAATACGTCCGGTTTTTGAGCCTCACTGAAGTTGATACCGCCCGAATTCGAAATGTTGCTGATGTTTTGTTGGAAGCTAGAAACGTGCTCGACCGTCTCATGTCAGACTTTAAAATGAAAGAGTACAAACCAACAGATCACCGACACCACTGTTCATTCTTCTATATCAACGACAGCTCGCCTTCAGTCGAATATACCTGCATAAAAAAATCGAGGGTTCACATGGATATTTTTGGAAAGGTTTTAGACAAAAATTTCCCAATTTATTTAAACACCTGGTTAAAATTCAACCAGCCTATGACTTCGACAAGAATAAATACTTGATATTCTTGTTCGACATCGTCAATAAGCATAAACACAACACGCATTTGTATCGCGATGAAGAAGAGGTTGAAATAGATAGGGTTTCTCACACGGTTAAGTTAACAGATCTCGCAGAGTGGTCTGTCCTAAATGTTGCTCGGACGGTCAGAGAATTCAACAAATACTTGAAACTACAATCCATATAGCCAAGGTTACTTAGAAATACGGTCACAATTGGCATGTGATTAATCCCGAAGACTACTAAATCGTAAAAAAGAAACCAATATTTAAACTTTAATCCCTTGAAAATATTTCTTGAGATTTTTAGGGGTCCAGGCCAACCGAGCTTTGGTCCCTATTGTTTGTATAAGATTTCCGTATTCTTCTCCTTCCTCCTCTACTTCTTCCGTAACTTTTCGTAACTTTTTTACCGATCTAGAGCTCAAAAACCGATCACCGTAAACTTCTCAAACTTGTAGGGTTTCTACGGTCTACTCGTGCACCTGACCCTACAAATTCCAATTAGTCAAGTGACATTGCGAACATATTGGCTTTTTCAGAAACCTTAAAATGGCTTCTGTTTAGGACCTAGGGGTCTGGTCGATTTGAAATTTAGTGAAAAGCAACCATGCCCTCTGTTCTTTGATTGCTAATAAAAGCGGGAGAGGTCACAGACCTTGGCCGCCATATTGGATTTTCCTTAACATCAAATTAAGTTTACAAAAATCTTCTTCTCAAGAACAAATGGACCATTTGAACTGAAATTTCACTCATGTCACCATTGGTGTGAGTACTTTCAAGTTTAAGAAAGGCATTTTGATCGGTCACGTAGTTAGGCGGCCATATTGCCATTTACAAAAAACCTATGATAACCATGGAATAAAATCCAAAAATTGTCTTCTCCAGACCCAACATATCTTTTGAGCTAAAATCTTACTTATATCATCATTGGTATGTGTTCTTTCAAGTTGCGAACGACGTGTGGACTGGTGGTCACTTGGTTTAGAGATGATATTACCTTTTGCAGAAAACCTACAATAGCCATGAAAAAAAATCAAAAAATTTCTTCTCCAAAAGCAATGCACCATTTGAGCTTAATTTTTTCCGTTTCATCATTGGTATAAGTACTTCTTAGTATAAGTACTTAGTAAAAGGCATTCGGATCGGTCACGTGGTTTGGCGGCCATATTGTTTTTTTTTGCGAAAAGTTCAATTTAATCTTTAAAAATCTTCTCCAACAAACCATTTGAACTGAAATTTTACTCGTATCATCCTAAGTGTGAATACTTTCAAGTTTGCGAAAGACATTTTGATCGGCCAGTAGGTACATCCTCGAGATATCAATGAAATATTTGTTCGGGTCGATGACGTAATTTTTGAATCCATGACAAAAGAAAACAGAAAGAAACTTTTAATTGAAGATTGTACTCCTAGAATTGAATCAACGCTATACTAGAGAATATATTAATTATTCGTATTTCAAAATAGAAGAAATTTTATGAACTCTCTTATAAGCTGAACATGGACACTACAGTCAAGAGCCTTCAATTGAAAATTCGTCATAAAATTCTTTACACAAACAAATAACTCAACAAATTTTAATTAATCTACAGAAATATAAAGCAGCAATGTAAATTATTAACTACTGACATTGAATTTTTATATTGTTTTATTATTTTGTAAATGTAAATTTTACGATTTCACTTTGGAGAGAGTTACTTTTTATTTTTGGGAGATCACAAAATCTAAAGGGCGCCACCACCTTCGATGTTTGTATGGTATTTGAAGATACACAGTTGAAATTAGTTGTTAACTTTGTAATACTACGAGTAGATATAATTACGGGGATACATTTATCATTGTAAATTGAATAGCCAAATTCCAAACATATGTCATTTTACTATCCTTTAGAAAAAAACCATGAAATTGCATTTTCAATAGCAACAAATGACACAATATGTCCATGATTTAATAAAATAGCCATCACTTTTACCATAATTGCTTAAAAAACTGTACCACAATATTCCAGTGATTGTATTTTTTGTCTGTGAATCATTCAATGAAAATGACTTGTCAAAAAATCGTGATATTCTTGTTCATAATCGTCAATATGCATAAACAAAACGCGCATTTATCCTAAAGGTTTCCCCGACGGTAAGAGAATTCAACAAATTCTTGAAACTAAAATCCATATAGCGTAGGTTACCGAGTAATGTAATCACAGTTGCCAGGTGATTCCCCTCGCCGTTTTATCTCTCATAAAACATTTTACTCTGACTGGCGTGAGTTCTCGTCCAATTAGTATTGGCGCGACAGATGCGCTGATATAATATAATTTCATTCATACACATGCACTCCATACCCTGCACTTAATTTTTCATTCCTTCCATTGCATTTTTAACATGCAAACATTTCGAAATTAGTCTAACCGATATTTCTGTACATTTTCTACGATTTGTTACAACTTTACAAAATGTGTAAATATTCGAATGTAAAGCAGTATACTTCATCGAGTATTAAGTAGCGAATGATTGTAAATTGACAATTGAATCATGTGTATCACATTTAAGCGGCTGTGTTTCGCCAATCGACGTCCGGGTCCTTGCAGATTCAACATTCAGAAACGGGAGTTCATTTGCATGGAGACTAAGCTTAGCTCATTAAAGGTATACTGTCTCCTGTTCCAATTTTGCCACAGTTACCATGGAAAGAGAAAATCTAACCAATCACAGATTTTAAGCGGGTGGCCGTTTTATAAAAACAGCGCTCTCACATGGGCGTTTTGAATACCAAGGAACGCCCCTTGACCATATATGGGCATATTTAGATTATAGGTGACTGTATACCTTTAAATAATTGTAGTCTCAGCTATCAGAATTGTAGTGAAGTTTGGCTGTGACCTCATTGAGTTTACGTCGGGATTTGTCATCTGATCCGGTAACAACACATAGTAAGCTGAGATAGCAGATGGCAATCTTAAGGTTGCTACGTGCAAAGACTGTACAAATGGGAAAGCTCCTTAAATATGCTGAAACCAATAAGCTGACGTAAAAGGCAAAATGTCTTTTACTACTACTATACCATCATATCATATCATATCATCTCTCTCTCTCTCTCTCTCTCTCTCTCTCTCTCTCTCTCTCTCTCTGTATGTATGTATGTATGTATGTATGTATGTATGTATGTATGTATGTATGTATGTATGTATGTATGTATGTTTGTTTGTTTATTTGTTTGTAATGTGCCGAATTATGAAAGTTCATCAAATATGCTGACACCAATGCAAAAAGCCAAGTGTCTTTCACTACTATATAATCGTATCATCAATATACTAGTAAATATCATCAGATTTGATCGATTCCAGTCAAGCGTGCCTAATTTGGAAAGGTTGTAAAAAAGGAAAAAGGGAAGAAAGTTCATTAAATATGCAAATGAGCATTATCATGGGCTTAAAACTATTACATGACCGTGAAATCTGCAATGTCGTTCCTAGCAAGCAAAACCTACCAAAAACTGATCAGTTCTTACCATTCCCACACAAAAGTTATTCACTATAATAAAATAATTGACAACCGTAGAACCTTCTTCCTATCACATCTTCAGCATTATCCGAACAAAGTGTCTGATGGCTCCCACTCAGTGATTTGTTTTAAAGAAGTGCACTGACCCAGAGAATGATGTAAGTCACGCTCAATGTAACTCCTGTTTTCCAAAAGTTCACGTCCCTTGCCCCCAAACCCCTTCGACATGTACGGAGATACAGGAACTGGTCCAGTCGATGAATGACAAATGTCTTTCCGTACTTTTTGGCCATGTTTTAGGGACAAAGATGGCGCAGTGTGCGGACTCCCTCGAAGAAACGATTGAGAGCTTTCCGTGTCACTTCAACTGGCGTCTTGAAGAAAACTGTGACAGGCACATACAGGTATAAAGACATCTCAAATGTCATATCTCGTTGGTATCATTACTAAATAGCATGTAACGAATTAAATCGAGAACCATATGTCATAAACAGAGAGTTGATTACTTTTGTGATGATTTTTTTTAAATTATTTCAGCTCATAATACACCATTTGGAAAACCATTTGAAGGATCATCCAGGCAGATTACCAGGCCCTGCCAAAACCTTCAGAGGTTATCTTTGCCTATCATCTCTGAATCAACAGGGCGAGAAAGACCCACAAGAGGCGCTGAAATGGTTCAACGACGCTCTCGAGGACATTTCACTGGATGTGGAGGGGGCAGTAGGTGACTGGATAGTGACAATGGCAAATAAAGCCAGAACCCTTCTACTATTGGGCGACATTGCAGGAGCAGAGCAGGTTGCAAAAGAGCTGCAACAATGCCGTGGGTCTTTAAAATGTGAAAAGGTTATGGCGCATGTTTACGTCAACGAAGCTTTTGCTTTGAGTTGGTTAGGCCCGAACAAATCTGATCGCGGGGTAAGGTGCTATGAAAATGCTCTAAAAGTCTCTCCGAGGAAGAAAGAGTGGCTATTCGGATATGCTTTGTTTTTTAGCAAATTCAATGCAAAATTTCTATCCCTAGACCAGGAACAGGCAGTCAACAAACAGGAAAAGCTGTATCGTAAGATTCTTCGGGAAAATTCCGCGGACGCGTTTACGCGAGTCCTTTTGGCCAGTAATCTAGCCCATAGGGACTCGGATTTAGAAGCACTGTTTCATTACGAGAAAGCTCTCGAAGATGGCGGCGGCGATGTAACCGTAGTCCAACGTGTCGCTGAGCATTACCACTGGAAGGGTAAGTTTGATGAAGCTGTCGATACATTTAGTAAAGCACTTGATCTCGATAGCCGTTCTCCTTTTATCAATCACCAACTTGGAAACATTTACAAGAAAATTGCTAAAAGTAAAGGAGCGAATGAAAAGGAGGAATATGAAAAGGAGGAATATCTACGTCTAGCAATTAGACATTTCGACAAAGCATTAGAGTTAGACGAAAGTCGTTACACAGCGTTCCGTGATAAAGTTCATGCCCTCCCTGGTCTGTGCGGTAATGACGAAATGAGGGAATGGTTTGATAAGTTACTATGTCGTCCGCGTGAAAATGAGCGCGGCTGCCATGTCTCCGATGCCCACCTAAATTATGCCCGATATTTAGAGAGGCTGAATAAAAGATCTGAAAACTTGAAAGCTATGGAACACTACAAGAAGTCCCTCGCAGCAGATCCAAAATGCATAAGCGGTCAGGATGCAGCTAAAATATTGTCAAAGAAACAGATGAAAGTGTTATCGGAGAATCCGCAAGATGTAGAGGCTCTGAAAATGGTCGGTTGGGTTTACACAAAAATAGGTCACTTAGACAGCGCGTGCTTTTATTACGAAAAAGCCTACGAGATCGAGAAAACAGATTTCATTGCGTTTCGACTCGCAGATTTGTTCGCCCTGGCCAATAATCCATTGGGACAACAGAAATATTTAAATTTAGTTCAGTATTCCGATGAAGAAGAGAGCGAGTTACTCAAAATCGCGACGTACCATAAACAAAATGGCGAACAGTATGAAGCAATGCTCGAAACAGACAGTGCGCGAAAACAATATGCAATGGCTGCCTATTACAGGTCGGTGCAGGGTTGTGAGAAGTTACTGGAAATTCTCAAAAAATGCAAAGACGATGATAAGTTTGAACAGCAGTGGTTCGACGATTGTGTCCTAATTTCCCACAATATCGAAAACAAAGAGAAAATAATAGAAAGAAAAGGGAAAAGAAAGAATAGCAGGATAAAAGCGAAAGTTGAAAGACTGAAGACAGACCTGGAACAGATAGCAGCTCCTAGCTTAGCGCCTGTGAAAGATTTGTATTGGGATTACATAAGTTTGCTCAGTAAAGAGCCGATTGCCGACACAATGGAAACACCGTGGGTTGACTCTAATGTCATTTGTGAAGCCAAACGTTTGCTTCAAGGTGCCTGCAAACTTCTTCACAGGTGTGTGGCCGACTTTGAGAAATTTAATTACGGGATTCACTCGAAGCACGAGTTTTTCCGCGTGTCAGAGGGTAACGTGGCAGCCGAAGTCCGGAAAATCACCCGTGACTACGGCTGGGAGAATTTCGCAGAAAATTTCGGAAAGCTCTTCCTGTTCCTGGTCGAAGTCCAGCACACGAATACATGGCTGGATGAATTGCTCTCCAAATATGATAATGATGATTATCAGGGGTTACCGTTAGGATTTATGAACCTAGGGATTTCTGAGGCGGATGGCAGTGTTTTGCAACTTGTGAAGAAAACGGTCTTGGGGACTGTCAAAATCGCTAGAGAATTTTACAAATACATCGGTGACATAGGTGATGATGATGACATGGAAGGGGCAGCCTCACAGTTTTTCTGAGGACATCTCAAGTCTTGGTACTCGTGATGTGTATGTGTCTAGATACTCAAATACTTATGTAGTGTATGTATTGTATAACCTTTGAATTCATGAATCAGAATATGTACATCAAATATCAATATCCATAGTAACATTTCCAGAAAACGTCATATAGTCAGTGTACTAAGGTCCACCGACGACAGTAATCAGTCCAATCGTTTACATATGACACCAAGGATGGGCCTGTGCATAAAACAATGATTGAACCACGGTCCTTCTTAGGGACCGTGATTGAACTTACAACTGAAACGATTTACATTTCGAATTTTATACTGGTGACATTGCAGAAATATTCAGTCTAAATTTTAATGTTATAATACTGATAACAATGTCATGCTTGTTCTTAGAATTTTTATAAGTTTTGTGAGTTGGGAGGTGCGCGTCCATGGTAAGGTACCATGACGCGTTAAATATATATCAAAGCCTTAATTTTACAGGTTTCAATGCCAATGTGATAACTACTGACGACCATAGCTTACTTATAACATGTGTGGATTTTATGCACTCAAATTTACATTAGCTTATTCAGAGATCAGTGACCGTGAATTTGGATATTTCTGAGTGCTTGTCGATATTTTCTTAATGCTAGTCAAGCTGTGTGATTTTCTCACTATTCAAAGGTCATTCATTTTACAGCTTGCGTAAATATCTCGGTAAATCAGATATAAATAATAATAATGTTTATTTGTTCTCAAAAAGCAAGGGCCACCGCCCATCTTTTCCATAAACTTACAAAATCAAAGGAAATATACACGGACACGTGATAAAGAAAATAACATTACTTCAAATCTAATTTACAGGTCAGGAACAGCTATTGCTCAGCTTTTAGGGCTTCATTTCTTCTCAACATTGCTTTATGGATGTACACAGCTAATTTGAATAAAATAACAGAGTTCTTTGATGAAAATAGAGAGATGAGTTTTTCAATAGTCGGATTGACATTTACATAGGCAGGCAGAAACTTTTCTCGAAGTTCACTATACATTGGACAAAACAATAAGAAATGAATTTCATTCTCCTGTACTGTAACATTTCGTTTTTCACAAAAATAACAATTTCTAAGTCTTTGATCAGTGTGTGCATGTCTTCCTGTTTCAATCGCAAGGCAATGGTTTGAACAGCGGAATTTTGACAGAGAAAATTTAAAATTCAGTACTTGGACATGCTGTAGGTAACACTCTGGTTCAAGTTGCGACTTGAACAAAGAATAAAATCTAAGACGCGGAGATTCACTAACTACAGCATACCACTCTTGCCTATAACAATCTTTTAGTCTTTGAGAAAAGACAGATAAAAACAAACTGGGATTACCCACTTGCTGTTCGAGCCATTCCTCACCAAAACCATATCTCATGAGTAGACCTTTTATTTTTGTAACCCAATTAACTTTACCTGCTTCATCTAAGTTTTTCAACATTTTGTAACAGGATTTCGGATAACGAGAATCGCTCATTTCTATAAGTTTAAGCCAGTAAGCTATGCATTTTTTCACGTATATACAACTTAATGGGAATCTCCCACATTCACCCAAAGTGGCTTCATTATTCACACCACTCCCAAGACCAAGTAAAAATCTACAGAACTTAAAATGTAAAATGTAAATCAGATATTACTCACTATGTATGGCTATATGTAAACGTGTACTTCGATTGTGTTATTTTGAATTCTGTATCGCATTTCCTTGAGGTACGTATTTTTTCTTATTTTCTAGATTTTATCAGTTGTTGTATGCTTATGATATTTACGGTTTTTTTCGAAATGAATTTTATGCGGCACTCATTCATGAAGAAGAGGAGAATGCTATAGAGGTCATTCACTTTGACATCATCTTTGTTATTATTACGTAACACATACACTTGCTACCCTTCGCCTGGTGACCAAAAGTCAAGAACTCACAAACAAGGCCATAAATGGTAATGGTATTGGCGTAGTAGTGTGAGAGGGTTTTGATCATGCATGGTATTCATATGTACAGTGGATGATATGACGTGACGTGATCTAAATAGATATAGGCCTTCGTCACATTTACCGAGTGACTAATGTTGTGTCCTATATACGTGAACATACGTAAACATACTGAATGTATCATGAAACCTTTTGCCTAGCGGATATTTTCTAACTGTGTGTTGACTTGTCCCCATTTTAAGAGTTAAAGTCGTAATTCTTGGTGTTTCAGCGTTTCTTGATATACCACCTTATAATCTACCATCATTGATTTAAAATATTGGCAATGCATGGCACGGATGTAACAGCAAATTTAAAAGGGTATCTGATCATAGCCGTAGGCTTAACAACATATATTCTTAAGACCCTCCGGACATGGAGTGACGACATGTCTATAACCACTCTTTCAAGGCTCTGATCTGTGTAAGTGACATCCGCAAAACGATAAAAAATGACAAAACATTTATTCCCAAAGACACCTTGACTTTGTAATGCCATGTTCATCTTCGCTGGTAAAAATATCTTCTCTTGTATATTGTACAAAATCTTGAGCTAAAAAATAAAAAGGAAAAAACGAAACAAACATGTTTTTGTATTTTACTGTGTGTCTTGACAACATTCTACTGAGTATACTTTGTGAACCTAAAGAATGCTAATTCAGCTATTCCTCGTGGAGGTAATAGCTTTTTAGATCCAGACTTGATACAAAACTGTGAATATTTTATTGAATGCGATCAAATAAGTTATCGTTATGTAGTTGAGTTATCGCGAGATGTAGCTAAATCTTATCTGTTGTGTTCACCCACACAAGTGCAAATACTACGCTTTCACAAAACTCTCTGGGGACAGCATACGATCGTATTGCGGTCATCCAGGTGTTGTGTGTACTAACTTGTTGAAAGGACTATATTTTACGAAACTGACTTGAACCAAGTGTAACAGCATTCCATAATAAGTGAATAGGAAAAAACACCTCAGGGCCTGACCTGGTGTGACCCACTACCTTCTGTATATTGCCATTAGCTGAAATGAAAAACTGTAAAAATTATAGCATATTGTTTCTCCAAGTTCACACAGCTTAGTTTCTATAACAAACAAACGCATACCCAAAATCAGACATAATTGATATGACTACAATCATACCAAAGATTTAATAAATATGTCCCCCTCAATTCTGTGAAATCAGACAAATAAAAGTGATATGACATGCAGATTTACAGATTGAAGTACAGCATTGGATGATCTGAAATAGCTAAATGTGATATCAAAATGATTTTTACAAGACCACGATGCAGATAAAAGTGACGTCATACTTGCAAGGAAAACTGCCATTCGTTCTTATTTCAAATTGCATTTCCTATATTTCTGCCTCAGACGAGCAGACGGATAGGGAAAAATCAATACAATCAATTCGCCGAAGTGAAGTACAATTCAGATGTTAGTCACTCACAAAAGTGCCTGGAATGCAATTCCCTTACCTGTAAATTTATTTTGTTTACGTCTGCGGAAGTCCGACTGTCGGTGGAAGAATAATAATAAGGCTACCTAAGCGATTGTTGTAACTTGCTGGCTGTTGTGCTGTAACTTCCAAGAAAGGGTCAAGAGTTACACTGTTCAAACAGTTCCATGCCTCTTCTAGCATTGGCTCGGCGACATTGAAGGTAATTTCACCGACAACTCACATTTACAAATGACGGCGGCTTGATATGGATTGGTATCCAAATTTGTCGCCTATTTCTGTCGACATTGAGAAGGGAATAAAATCTGGATAAATTTGTGATTCACAGTTTCATAAAGGTGATAATGAATACTTTGATGTTCTGAGTCAAAAAATATCACCTATAAAATGGAGAAACCTTTGAACACCCTTAATTCCCGTCTGATTTAAAATCATTTGCTGGGTGATTGCAATGCAGCAAGTTTCGTGACCCCTTATTCTCGTTATACATGTTGAAGTCGAAGTAGAAAAAAGCCTGCAGTTTTGCGATATTTTACACCAACTGCAGGGAAAACGTAAAAATGTTGCAATTGAACTGGTAAATTACATGGAAACGACATGCAAAACTTCAACTTAGGTGTTAATTGTTATTTATCGATATCAAAGTATTTTGTGTCCCTAAAGGCTGGCACATCTGTTCTACAAAATAAAATCTACGAAACAAAGCAAATGTATAAAAAATGAGCTTGAATTGAAAAGCCCAAAAAACTATGAAAGAGCTGTTATAACTGTCCCTCTGCCATTCTGCAAAATCAGAGAAGTGATGGTAACAAGACGAGCACATGTGCGGATTGAAATCGAATACTTGATGCAGGTGTTCACAAAGGACTGAACGCCGTTTATTCTCATGTTATGTTATGTTATGTTATGTTATGTTATGTTATGTTATGTTATGCTATGTTATGTTATGTTATGTTTAATGTTTTGCTATGTCATGTCACCTGACGTTTCGTCATGTAATGTCATGTAATGCTATGTTATACATTACGTTGTTATATCGTGTTATTTTATTTGTCGTTTTCATATGTTTGTTGTGTTTTATGTTACTTTTCATGACAACTTTTCCCCACACAGACTTAGACGGGGTGGCTGCGACCAATCGTGATTGAAATTGGTCTCAGCCACCCCGTCTATTAAAATTCATGAGTTTACTTTTCTTGTGTACGTACATACTTATATCAGATGGAAATCTGAGGATTTGCGATTACATCAGGTTGACAACCCCCCACACTAGAGCAATGAATGTAAAAAGTGTGCAAGAGGCTCCCACCTAACTATCAAAAATGTTTTTGTGTCGAGTTTGTGTTTGATGCGTTTCAAAAATGTGTTCCTACATTCTTATCCGATTGTTTGTGTTAACAAAAATGTTTGTTTCGCCTCGGATATTTGTAGGGAAGTTTGGATCAGTGTGTACGGTAATGTTTTGTTTGTGTGGGGAAAGCTTATGGCGAGACGCAGCCGGACCTATTGTGTTACAGAGTTGATAGAGTGGCCCTTTGACGCTTGCGTTTCGAAACCCGAGTGTGGTTTCTCATCAGTCGCCGTGTAGATTCTTTCCTTAGTTTGTGTTTGTGAAAAATTATTTTCATGCATTTTAGTGGTCTCGCTCTTCGAGTTGCGAGGCAAGTATATTAATGTTTGGGTCTCGTTGTGAGTCCGTTTGGTGGTTCAGTTTGTTTGTTCTATGTTTCTTTACTTCAGTAAATTTTGTTTTGAATAGTGTGTCTTTTAGAATTTTGCCGAGGTTTGTGTATTTTTAGGCAATAAGTACCACTGCGGGGTACGGATTTTATGTTTTCTTGATCAAGATACTTACAAGTATCATGATCGATGTGTTTGTTCTCGTACATTTTGTTTAATAGTTCGTGTACTTTGTTTACTGTTTGTTCTGTGTCGTCACTGGCTAGTTGTGTATAATACTTAGTGTTGCATAATTGCCTTGCGCATTCGTGTACGTAATCTTTTGTGTTGACAAAGACAAAACCCGACCCTTGTCGAAGGGTTTTTATGGTAATTGGTCTACTGTTTGCAAGCTGGTTTATCGCGATTCTTTGGGCACGCGACATGTTTTGTTTCCTTGTTTGAAAGGGTATCTATAGAAGTGCGAGTTTAGCAGCTTCAGATAGCTTTCAGGTTTTTGTATTTTGCTATTCGTGGAGTCAAATTTGACTTTTCTTTGAATTGGTGTTGTTGCGATTGTTCGTGTCTCATGATGTCTCCGGTGTTAGGCTTAAGGTTCCAAGACAAGAAATTTGACCTTTTTAATCTAACAATTCTCTAACAGTTAATAAGCTCAAAACCCCCATAAAGTATACATTTTCTGAAAGTCTAGATATACAGGAACATTTTGATAACCACAGTGTCACCATTGTTTACATAACTATCACGTGACAAGGTAATTTGCATAACCTTTCAAAAATCGGTTTTCCCTATGTTTTGTCTCAATACCTCAAAATATCTTACTCAAACTTGCTGGAATGCAAGCTGTCACAATGTTCTTCCAAACTGTGTCTCAGATTTTTTATATCTTGCTTAGTTTTTTTGGAGCACAATTTTTGAGAAATCAACTATGGTAAAATTCCACTGCCCTGGAAGTTTTTCCGGCATAAAAACTGTTTAAGAAGGTTTAAAAAATTCTGAGACACACTTTTGAAGACTCATAGGACAGCTTGCACTCACATAAATTTCAGCCGCATATCTTAAAGCATTGAAACAAAACATAGGGAAAACCGATTTTTGAAAGGTTATGCAAATTACCTGTCACGTGATAGTTATGTAAACAGTGGTGACACTATGGTAACCAAAATGTTTCCCTATATCTAAGCTTTCCGAAAATATACAATTTACAGGGGTTCTGAGCTTATTAAACACTACAGAATTGTTAGTTTAAAATGGTCAATTTCTTGTCTTGGAACCTTAATTGCAAATGAAACTTTTAATGTTAATTGTTTTCCAAGTCAACTATCCAAGCATTTTAAGAGGGGTGATCAAAAGGGCCAGAACAGCCAATTTTGACCAACCGGGTTGAAGAACCCGGGAAAGGTGTTTAAAGTGTGCGATAGATGTGTTTACGACATAAACATTACGAACAGTAGGATTAAGATAGGTATGAATAATCCAAACTGCCCAGTTTCTGTGTGGGGAAAAGTTGGAATGTCACATGTATAACCATAAAATAAAAGAGGCATGACATAGTTGACAAATATACAGAAAAAATATCAGTTTACGCGTCAGAAGTACCGGAGATATTAAATTGTTGTGATTCCTTTTTTGATCAGAAGAGTTGCAGCATGTATCGTTTACCAATATTTGAGGAACATTCCTTGTAAAAGACTATTGCCATGATGATCGTCTCATTTCGATGTAAAAAGGTGTTATGTACGGACCTTGATTTGAACTGTGAGGTCTGAAAGATAAAAAAACAGTCGAAGTTGCAATTTACGTCGTTGTCATCAATTACAAAAAGACTGGGAACACGTATCCTTAGCATAGGCGTTCAAAGCATTGCTGGGCTAAAGCGGTAGGGGCAAAAGGCGGATAGTCGAGGCCGGGGGCCAAGCCTTCACCAACGCTCGACCTTCTGTCTTGCCTATCTGTCTTCTGCCCAGTAACCTGTACCAGTGGTCTTACGAGCGCCTATGCTCCTTACCTGGAGGTTTCTTTCGTTTACACATAGACTCTCGAGAAAAACGTTTTTCTCGAGAGTCTATGGTTTACACTTCCACTCACTGAACTCTGCCTGTCAAAGCCTGGTGATAATAAAGGACTCCCTAGGCAAGTAGGTTCATTTGTCATTGTGTCATTCTCTAGAAGTGACACCACTGACCCCCCTCCCTTCCAAGTACTAGTGATATCAACTCCGTGACATTTAAGGTAATTTTGAGACAGACACTATACCTACAAACATGACTGCAGCTGAAAGGCAATGTAAGGTAATTTCTGAAAAACTGTCCTGTACTAATCTGCATAAAGAATTGAAGAATGTCATCCCTGCCAAGCCATCTCCTATACCATAGTGAAACAAAAATATCTATATAATTTCAGTCGTCCAATAGTTTGCAAGATATACAAGTAAAACGTACACGTAAGATACACGCGGACATCGTAAACTAAATCCGCCATGTGACATAACATTTTGATCTGCGGAGGTCATTTGGGCTATTTCCATTTTGAGAAAACTCCCGTGATCAGAATATGAATGCTATGATCAACCGAGACCAGGTAGAATGCACGTGACCTTGGGGAAAGATATTAAGACCCTAAATGTTTACAATTCTTTACTGGTCTACCACTTGTACACTTGAAAGCTCAATGAGTAAGCTTTTCAGAGATCAAAAATTGATTTTTTCCCTGTAGAGTTAAAACAGGAATAGCGACCATTTTGAAATAAAACATCGGTAAACATAAGCTATTTGTTTCTCAAGTGCCACAATTTGCATAGCGACCCCTGATGTTTATTTTCGATTTGTCAAGGGAATGGTCGACAGTTTTTCCATTTCGAGTCTCGCACTACCCTGGTAGTGAAAATATTGTTTTGTTAACGGCTTAATGGTGTAGTCCAATTTATCAAACACATTTGAAATTTACAAATACTTGCACTCTGGTTTTGATTGTTTTTACACGTGTTTGGTTTGTCTACGGCAACAAAGTGTATTGTTGGCTTATTTGTCTTTATTTTGTAAATACAGCCAGTGTACTTTCATGCACAATATACTATTGGTAACAACGTTACCTCTGAATTGTATTTCATCTGTCCCCATTCATGTTTATGCATTAGTCACAGCAACGTTTTACAACTTAAAATGCTATCATGTATGTTTCGTTTTTTTAGTCATTTTCCATCATAGAACACAACTTGTATTTAATAGAAATACATTTTATTTCGCACAAGACGATATTTAGCACTCTATTAAGCTAAATTTTAGAACTGAATATAGCAAAATAAAAGTATTGACAACTC
Source organism: Ptychodera flava (assembly GCF_041260155.1). Taxonomy (NCBI): domain Eukaryota; kingdom Metazoa; phylum Hemichordata; class Enteropneusta; family Ptychoderidae; genus Ptychodera; species Ptychodera flava. The sequence continues at coordinate 25,839,634 of NC_091938.1, read as the reverse complement.
TTGAAATATTGGCACACATGTATATCTTTCCTATCTACATACTTGCATATGCACGTATGTATGTATGTATGTATGTATGTATGTATGTATGTATGTATGTATGTATGTATGTATGTATGTATGTATGTATGTATGTATGTATGTATGTGTGTGTGTGTGTGTGTGTGTGTGTGTGTATGTATGTATGTATGTATGTATGTATGTATGTATGTATGTATGTATGTATGTATGTATGTATGTATGTTTGTGTGTATGTGTGTGTGTGTGTGTGTGTGTATGTATGTGTGTATGTATGTATGTATGTATGTATGTATGTATGTATGTATGTATGTATGTATGTATGCATGCATGCATGCATGCATGTATGTATGTATGTATGCATGCATGTATCTGTTTGCTGTTTGTGACACATATGTGTACAGATAGATTGACGCATGCATTGGCGTGTGCATGACATGTTCACGCTCATATTTACGGAAGTAATGAGTAGACAGCGCTTGTGCTGTATGTGCGATATCCATGCACCGGTTAACTGAGTTATATCCGTATACCTGACAATCTATGCGACAGTAAATATACTTTCAGTTCGCTTTCACAACAGGCTTTCGTTTGTCTACAATCCCATCTATAAATAACATAATTGCATGTAAAGCTAGGAACAAGTTGTGCAAAAGTAAATGTTAACTGAAATCGTTTACCGTAAATTATTTGGTTAGATATGTTTATATTATAGGGAAATTACGACAACATGAAGGCCACGAGATTAGATTATTGTCTAGGGTTGTGGCCGTATATTTTGTGCATCATTTGATTCGGGGTAGTTCATTATATTTAGAGTTCCTAGAACGTAAAATCAATTATTCTATCGCTCAGATTGGGGTGCTTATTGTTCTACGAATTAAAAATGAAAGACTCGCTCATTACGGAGAATGCGGACATGCGTACTGTGGATCATTTGCAAATTCCAAGTATCGATGTGTCATACCTTGAATACCCTACGAATATAAATACCTGTTGCGCACAACGAAAAACCAGGTAACTACAGAGTTCGTTGTGACGGTAGCTACTGCGCGACTGTCAAAGCCTTCAGCTAGTTGTACTGTCGGAAAGGCAACTTTCGTCTCGACAAAATAAAAGGTAAGCCATCAGCCAAAAGTTGACACTGCGACGTTAATTAGCTATATTGATCAAAGCTCCTATACTGATTACTGAGCATAGTATATTTGCGTACCATGAACCCGTATATTAGCCAATGACTCCATGGAGATACTAAAAACTGTATAAACAGCTAGAAACAACTGTCAAAATACATTGTTATATCAGCTAGATTACACGGGTGGAACAAATTTTACGCAATTGTGTCGTGGCTTTGGTTTCAGTTGTGTTGCCTTGCCGCAGCTATGTTGACGACCACTGCGGCACAACGACTATAGGTAGCAACCTTTGGACCTATTCTCTCGGACAGATCTACACAAAATGTCAGCCATCTTTAATATTGCGTTATTTAAAGGTCCTGCGCGCGATGCAGACGACATAGCGTCCGAGAAAATTCCGAAAATTTGTTGGCGGCCATATATCCGGTTTAGCGAACTGCTGGGTCAATACTAGTCAATGGGCCAAAAATGTCTGCGTTCCAGGAGAACACACATTATTCCTGGTGCCACACCCCATTCTGAAAATATTTCAATGTAAGAGAGCGTTAGTATCACTATACCAGTCGCTAAAAGTGACATGATAAGAATATTGTTGCATAATAGAATTTTTAGACAATTTATCTCTGTATCTCGGAAATATAGCTCGATTTTTGTGGTCGAGAGATCGTCGGACGTCGCAAGGGGTCTGTGCAATCAATAGAGGATCGGAACGCTTTACAGATCCGGATACGGTTAAAACGAAGGTAAGATAGCCAGGCACATTCACGTAGTGTTTTGCAGGGTGATAGATTGTTTGAGTGGAATATGTCAGAGGGATACGTGCTGAACAGTTTTAAAGCCGATGTCAAGTTTTAGGGCTAACTACACTGCTATTCTTCACGTTTGAAATGGAATTCACAAAGATTATTTGTGAAAAGGGACTTAAACATTAAGATTATTCTGGCTGTCTATTCGCCATGCCAATTACCTTTAGTTAAAGCGCAAGACGAAATAATGAAGTTTAATATAAATACCTTGGATAAGCAGAAAAGCAGAAATGCAACGTTAATATTGCAATTTTTGTTATATTTGAGTGACCTTCTCATAGTCTATTAACGACGGACTTTAATTCTCGATGCAATTTCTGTACGTGATATAAAAAAGGAAGTAGCGTCGCTCATTAAGATACCTGTCAGCAACCGCTAAAATCATTCCTTCCCATAACCATATTGCACTCTCATAACCTTCTGAACAATAGTTTCTTTAAAGTCAAAGAGGATGAAAACATGTAATAAGTCTTCGAACCTTTGTGAAAAACACAGAAACCCTGAGTTGAGATCTTTCACCACCGTTTATATTTCCTACTGCTAGATATGGCGTCCTCGACAACTACGGACAGCAGTGCCTTTGAAGAAAGTTTACATGAGTATCAATGTCACTTTACGTGGAATCTAGAAGACAAGTGTGATAGAGATTTCAAGGTATTACATTAAAGATAAACCTACCTACCTACCTACCTATCTACCTACTTACCTACCTAAAAGACCCACCTACCTACCTACCTTCGGCTCGAAGTTGTACGGCTCCGCGAAAAACACTCGCATACGATGACGTCAAACAGAGAAAAATACCATGGGATTATATATTTATCACATGAACAGTCTTCTTATTTTCCTTTTGACGTAGATGGATCAAAATTATCGTAACAAATTGCATGAATTTCGTCGCGATTTGTGTTTTACTTACGCAGATTACTTTCATTTAAAGAGTAAAGCGGCCCGTCACCCAGGAGATACTTTCATTCATAAATCCCATCAAGCTGAAATTTGCTACATCAAATGGTATCGCCACCAACCAGACATACGGATTCGGTCACGTGAACGTGTCAATCATTGTCTCGCGCTGTACCGATGCCAAGGCAAGTTGGCCATCGGCGGACATAGCTTTCACCGTGCTAGCGACGGATAGCCATAGTATTCAGAGTTACTTAGAATATTTACAAATAGATTTATGAAGTAAATGCAATGACACGATCGAAACAGTAATTCTCATTTTCAGAGATGCCATGGCTTTCAAAATATCACACAAGTTTACGACCTTTGCGAGCGCGAAAGATTCCGTTCGATGACACAGCATTGAGTTTAGCCTCATTGCATGTTATGTTTGTGCCCACAACGTGGCCGTCACCGGTCTCTGCCGGTGTCAACTCGTCAATCCCGATCTCGGTCCTCAATGTTTTCGTCTTACGGACTTTGATGTTTGCAGTGACACATATCTCGCCCGTGGATACATCATAATTTTGTTACTTGACGGAAATTCTGTTTTGAGTGTTGTCTGGGTCAACTTTCGAAGTACATGGGATTCCACAGCGCTGCATGCACACAGCTCGACACCTTATGTCTTCGCTACAGCCTTATGCCGCCCTGCAAGTTTGATTCCGAGCGAGAATTTACGGAGTTTTTGTGCGATTAAGGAAATTGATCGTTGTTAGTCGAATGACTTTATGCTTGTGCATCCTCTGTCGCTTTCTCGAAGATTATACTGTACTCATTTATTCAGTTTAACTTGCGTTGAGGTGTAGGTTTCGGTTTTATCGCCAACCGGGATCGCCAGGTACGACGTCCACATTGAGCCTAGTGGAGTCGACTGGAGCCGCGACGTTAATGAGCCATTAAAATAAAACGATCGTCGGTATCTCCATTCGATTCTCGGGAAAAGCTATAGTTTTAGCGACTTGAAATTTCGTTGGACAAATATGCCTTCTATGTTTCCATGTCTGGATTTATCGGGTCACCTTTTTGTAAAAATAACGTGCGAGCTAGCGCGGCATCGCGATCACAACAAATCTGTTTGTGTCGCGACGCCTGCATGTATGAACGGTACTATGCACGAAAAAAGTTCCGGTTGATGACGTACAACAGGGGTAATTCGGATTTCTTATCCGTCCTGTTCTACGTCACACAGGTGGAGATTCGGGCCAGTTCATGTGATATATATATATATATATATATATATATATATATATATATATATATATATATATATATATATATATATATATATATATATATATATGAAAATGGTTTGCTTGTCAATGCAGGCAAAGTATAGTGCTCAATGCATTTCTGCAGGGCGGTAATACTGAGAATCTAGGAACTTGTAGTTGTCACTCTACAGGCTGTTTCATGCGCTAAGCAATCACCGGGACTCCTGATGATATATATATATGCTGCATGTCTAGTCTTGTTTTCTCAAATACAATAATCACCTAATTAGTAATGTTTTTAAATTCGCAGACGATCATGGAATATATAGATCACCATATTCGCTACAATCCAGAGCAAATGCCAGTACCGGCAACAGCCCTCAAGGCGTATCTCTACGTGTCAACTTTGAAAGGAAACGACAATACCAGACCAATCGAAGCCCTAGAATTGCTAGATCGAGCTTTAGAAATCAATGGTGCAGAATCCAGTCGTCACAAACACGATGGGGCACAGGGTGACAGGGTCGTACTTCTTGCAAACAAAGCTTGTGTTTATTTAAATCTTGGTAAAAGAGACGAAGCTGAGAGGCTAAAAGACGAATTAGAACAAATGAATGCGAATTCGGAGAAGGCATGCGCCTACGTTGACGCCCATAAAGCCTTTGCTTGTCAATGGTTTAGTCGTTCAAAGTTCGGCGAAGCTATCGAGTGCTACAAAAAGGCCCTTGCCGTTTTTCCCTTCAATGTCGACTGGCTATTCGGATATACACGTTTTCTCGAAAAAACGGACGTTCGCTCCCAAAGCTCAAACGACGGAGTTTCACCCGTCACTGAAATTGAACTGAACCTTCGGAAAATTTTGGAGTGTAATCCAGGCACGGTCTTGCCCGAGTCTTTCTCGCTAGACGACTCGTAGATAAAGGTTCGACTATGGAGGCGGAACATCAGGTAGAAGAGGCGTTGAAAATTGACGGCAATAACTTTGTTGTTGTCCAAAGGGCTGGAGAAGTTTATCGGAAAATGTCAAAGCTTGATATCGCTTTAGAACTCCTAGAAGAAGCTAAAGACTCGGAGTCCGATTCCGGTTTCACCTTTCGTCAGATCGGCTGTGTCTACAAAGACAAGTATTACAAAAGTAAGGGAAAGAAAGATAAAACAAACCTCTCCATTGCTCTAAGGTATTTAGAAAAAGCCGTTGAAGTCGACAGCAGCAATTTTCTGGCAAAATGTGATGTAGCGTACGTACACTCTTCTTTGGGCCATACCGAGGAGGCTCGCACCATGTATTCCCAACTTGTTCAAACTCCAAATGCTGACGATAGAGCCCTGGCCTGTTTCTACTTCGGTGAATTCTTGAACAGGCAACGCGATAACGAGATGAACGTCATACAACAGTACAAAAATGCTATTAAAGCAGATCCCGATAGCTACGGCGGACAGAAAGCTGTCCAAAAACTGAGAGAGAAAACACAGAAACGGCTGGCGACCAATGAAAATGATTTCGAGGCATTAAAAATGCTAGCATGGGTTCACAAGAAGACCGGTTTTATCGATAGTGCGTGCTTCTTCTACGAGAAAGCTTACATGTTACATGCAACAGAAGAACTATCGCTCACATTGGCAAAACTATATATCAAAGCTGTTGATCATGAAAATGCAAGGACATATATTGACATGATATACCGGACCAAGCCTGAGTACTATACCAAATTAATGGGTCAACTTGATGTAGTTCAGGGAAAAGAATTCGAGCAAGATGGGGACTCTAAAGAGGCTCGCCGACGATATTCCTCCGCGGCCAACTTCGATAGTTTAGAGGGGGCTGAGAATTTGATCAGGCTTTTGAAGACATGCACTGACGATGAAAAAATTGAAAGCATCAATTGGTTTAAAGATTGTGCACGAATCAAGGCCCTGGGAAGGAAAGAAGCTAAATTAATAGCACAAAACAAAAGAGAGATAAAAGCAGACATAGCCAAACGATCAGAAAAGCTCCAAAATGATCTGCAGCAGGTTTTGGTGCCAAATGCGCAGGTTCGATACTTGACGGGGCTGTATGACAAATACGTCCTGTTTTTAAGCCTTGATGATCCCACCCGCATTCAAAATTGCGCCGATGTTTTGTTGGAAGCTAGAAGTTTGCTCGACCGTCTCATGTCAGAATTCCAAATCAAAGAGTACAAAATTAACCCATCAGATCCTGGACATAATTGTCTGTTTATTAAAATCAACAAGAGCTCGACTTCAGTTGAAAAAAATCTTCAAAACAGGCTAGAGAATCCGAGAAATTTAAAAGGATATTCTTGGACAAATTTCAGACAAAGATTTCCTGACTTGTTTCAGCACCTGGTTGAAATTCAACCAGCCTATGACTTCAACAAGAACATATTCTTGATCTTCTTGTTTAAAATCGTCAATAAGCATAAACACAAGACGCATTTGTATCGCGATGAAGAAGAGGTTGACATCAACGGTATTTTGTACAGGGTGAAATTAACAGATCTCGCCGAGTGGTCTGTCCTAAATGTTGCACGGACGGTCAGAGAATTCAATAAATACCTGTGACATTAATCCATATAAATTCGATTATCTTGAAATGCCGTCACCCCCGTAATCCCTTGACACACTTTTCCTGTGAAATGGCTCGGCATTCTCCTGTGATTCACTTCGAGGGCTGCCACATTGTAAATTCAAGAAAAAAAACTTTAACCCAGAGAACTTGTTTTGGGATATTTTTAAATGTGGATTTTACAGTCCACATTAATGCATAGACTTATTGATCGCAAAAATAACAAATTCTGAAGGATAACATTCTTCGAATTCAAATATCATGGCAATATGGGCGACAAAGTAGGGTGTGCTGTACAATTTAAAATACAAATATATTCGAATCTTTATTCTTATATACGAAATGAATTGTACAATGATAACATCAATCCGGTGAAGAACTTACCAAGGTGATTTACCTGGTCCTAGATCCTGGAGATTGATATACTTTGTTCATATCAGATCAATTCTAAGCTATATACTGGTTTCATTTCCGGGAATGATATATCACAGTCCATTAGTTTAAACCGTTGATATACTTTTCACAAAATATACATTGACTCGGCGTCTGAATTCCATTTTGTTACATGCACTCAATGCTTTACAACTTTGTCGATTAGTACGTAGATAGATTACTTTTTCCTGCAAGCAAAATCACAATGTAAATTAAACAGATTCAGGAGTCAGTCAAAATTATGCTTGTGTACATTCCAGTAATCACGTTACCTATGCTATGCATTTTTGAAATCGTCGATTTGCTAAACCTTTGCTAAATATTATTGATGATGTATATTTTGGAAGCAACTAAATATTAATCATATTATACCAGTCTGTTCAGGAAAAATAAAGCACTAATTGTCGCTGAATATTGTATAGTCTTTATTGTAGTCTTGTGTTGAACCAGGGAGGTACGAGAAACTCGCTTGTACCTCCATGATCACAGTACTAGTCGACACAGAAGCCATATTTCGTCAGTGTTCATTCGGAATCTGTATTATGAGGCTGGTGTTGATCAAATGAAATACAAAACAAGAAATCACTCGGTGTAAAAGAGGTGTGATAGGTATGACAAACTTTACTTTTTCTTTAGTGTGTGTGATATGCTAGTGAAATTAGAATCTAAAACGACGCTGTGCTTCGTTCGATGATGATGCTCTTCTCGATGCTTTGTTCCCGCATTGGTCAATGTGTGATCTTGTTAGATAAATCTGATAACATACTTATAATCTTATAAAGTTTATAAAGTTTATAAAAAAATAAATAAATTGATAATTAAAAATCATAGACACTCTACTCTCAATGGTAAAATATCAAAACCTATCGTTTTAGCCGTCTATAAGAAATTCAATGGCACTGAAGAATGACGACATACCTGCAGTTCAGTATCTTTGCAACTTTTGTGCGTTTGCCTGCACGCTTGAGGCATCCACAAAAGTATAAGGTCTTATAACATAGGTAAAGTGCTCACTGCTAGCGTCGTCGCCAAACCCATTACGTGTTGTTTGGGGAAAAAGCAGCTGAAGTGTTTGGATACACTGAATTGCAACGCACGAACTTTGAACTAGAGGTAATCTAATTCTGTCCGACCTAAAGTCCCTCGACTGCGAACAATTTTTTCCACTACCCAGCACGAATTCACAAGTTGGGGTCTGCCTTAAAATTCTTGCAGAGTGACGCTTGAAATGTGGCCCCTTCTTATGCTCAAGCAGAAAAGAAAAATGGCTTTATTTTCAAGGAGAAGAAATGCCCCGAGATTGGGATAATTGATAAAGGCTATCGATCGCCCCACAGCCAACATTTAAGGATCGCAATCTCCAGTTTGATTTGATTTGTCAATGAGTTTTTGAATCTGATAGCTTCGGATTCCAACTCTTACTTATCAGGTATTAAATTAACTCTCTTCCCCGTTCCCTCCCTTGTTGAACATTTCATTATGATATTTTAGCTTTTCATCACAGTCAGTGAGTCAACTGGTAAATATAGAATTCGTGTTAACCTATTGACCCCATGATCCTACTGATGATAACAGCAAGTTCTAACATGTTCTGGCAGCACAGTCTTTTGGCCAACTGCATTCCTTTCTTCGTGATTTATAGAGATTAATTTGATAAATATCCAAAAATTGGCAATCAAAGCGTCACATGACGTTCCCTGCGAGTGCAACGGCTATAAAGTGTCGCCCCTCCCTCGATATGTACAACCTTTACGTTGACTTTTCTGGCTGCTGAATGACAAATTTGTTTCTGTACTTTTTTGTACGGTACCCAGTTTGAGGGTCAGAGATGGCACAATACGCTAACTCCCTCGAAGACACGATTGAGAGGTTTCCGTGCCACTTCAACTGGCGTCTTGAAGAAGACTGCGACAGGGACATTAAGGTATGAAGGCAAATAAACTTTTGCTCAGAAGTATTGTATTGTATAAAAAGGAAATGACATGCATTTAATTCGACAGAGATGGAGAGTGAAATATATTGACGACCGATATTCTTTTAAATTTCAGACTGTAACACATCACTTGGGGAACCATTTGAAGGACCATCCAGACAGATTACCAGTCCCTGCCAAAACCTTCAGAGGTTATCTTTGCCTATCATCTCTGAATCAACAGGGCGAGAAAGACCCACAAGAGGCGCTGAAATGGTTCAACGATGCTCTCGAGGACATTTCACTGGATTTGGAGGGGGCAGTAGGCGACTGGATAGTGACTATGGCAAATAAAGCCAGAACCCTTTTGCTATTGGGCGACATGGCAGAAGCACAGTGCGTCACAACAGAACTGCAAAAATTTCACGGCTCTTTAGAATGTGAAAAGGTTATGGCCCATGTGTATGCCCACGAAGCGTTTGCTTTGAGTTGGTTGAGCCCAAATAAATCTGATCGTGGGGTACAGTGCTATGAAAACGCTTTAAAAGTCTTCCCGAAGAAGAATGAGTGGCTGTTTGGCTATGCTTTGTTTTTTAACAAATTCAATGCAAAATTTCTATCCCTCGACCAGGAACAGGCAGTAGGGAAACAGGAAAAGCTGTATCGTAAGATTCTCCGCTCAAACCCCGCAGATGCGTTTACGCGAATCCAGTTGGCCAGTAATCTCGCCAGTAGGGACTCGGATTTAGAAGCACTGTTTCATTATGAGAAAGCTCTCGAATATGGCGGCGGCGATGTAACCGTAGTCCAACGTGTCGCTGAGCATTACCACTGGAAAGGCAAGTTTGATAAAGCTGTCGATACATTCAGAAAAGCACTTGATCTCGATAGCCGTTCTTCTTTCATCAATCACCAACTTGGAAACATTTACAAGAAGATTGCCAAGAGTAAAAAAGGGAATGAAAAGGAGGAATATCTACGTCTAGCCATTAGATATTTCGACAAAGCATTAGAGTTAGACGAAAGTCTTTACTCGGCGTTCCGTGACAAAGTACATGCCCACGCTACTTTGGTAGGTTATGTCGAAGCGAGGGAACTGTTCGATGAGTTACTCAGTCGTACGCGTGACAGTGAACGCAGCTTCGACGCATCCGATGCCCATCTGAATTATGCCAGATATTTAGAAAGGCTGAATAAAAAAGCTGAAAAGTTGAAAGCAATAGAACATTACAAAAAGTCACTGGCAGCAAATCCAGAATGTCCGAGCGCCCAGGATGCGGCTAAAATATTGTTAGAGAGACAGTTGAAAAGATTATCGGAGCACCCGCAAGATGTACAGGCTCTGAAAATGGTCGGTTGGGTTTACACCAAAATAGGTCACTTACATAGCGCGTGCTTTTATTACGAAAAAGCCTACGATATCGAGAAATCAGATTTCATTGCGTTTCGACTCGCAGATTTGTTCGCCCTGGCCAATAATCCATTGGGACAACAGAAATATTTAAATTTAGTTCAGTACTCCGATGAAGAAGAGAGCGAGTCACTCAAAACCGCGACGTACCATAAACAAAATGGCGAACAGTATGAAGCAATGCTCGAAACGGACAGTGCACGAAAACAATATGCAATGGCTGCCCATTATAGGTCGGTGCAGGGTTGTGAGAAGTTACTGGAACTTCTCAAAAAATGCAAGGACGATGATAAGTTTGAACAGCAGTGGTTTGACGACTGTATCATAATTGCTCACAATATCGAAAATAAAGAGAAAATAATAGAAAGAAAAGGCAAAAAAAAGAATAGCAAAATAAACGCCAAAGTTGAACGATTGCAGACAGATCTCCGACAGATTGCAGCTCCGAGCTTAGCGGTTGTCAAAGATTTGTGTTGGGATTACATAAGTTTGCTCAGTAAAGAGCCGATTGCCGACATAGTGGAAATACCTTGGGTAGGCTCTAATGTCATTTATGAAGCCAAACGTTTGCTTTGCAGTGCCTGCAAACTTCTCCACAGGTGTGTGGCCGACTTTGAGAAATTTAATTACGGGATTCACTCGCAGCACAAGTTTTTCTTCGTGACAAAGGGTAACGTGGCAGCCGAAGTCCGGAAAATCACCCGTGACTACGGCTGGGAGAATTTCGCAGAAGATTTCGGAAAGCTCTTCCTGTTCCTGGTCGAAATCCAGCATGGAAATACATGGCTGGATGAATTGCTCTCCAAATATGATGATGATGATTATCAGGGGTTACCGTTAGGATTTATGAACCTAGGGATTTCTGAGGCGGATGGCAGTGTTTTGCAACTTGTAAAGGAAACGGTCTTGGAGACTGTGAAAATCGCTAGACAATTTTACAAATACATTGGTGACATAGATGATGATGATGACATGGAAGGGGCAGCCGCACAGTTTTTCTGAGGACTTTTCGAGTCCTGGTACTAGTGATGTGTACGTGTCTAGATACTCAAATACTTATGTAGTGTATGTATTGTATAACCTTTGAATTCATGAATCAGAATATGTACATCAAATATCAATATCCATAGTAACATTTCCAGAAAACGTCATATAGTCAGTGTACTAAGGTCCACGACAGTAATCAGTTGAATCGTTTAACCACAATATAAATACGACATTAAGATGGGTCCGTGCATAAAACATTGATTGAACCACGGTCCTTCTTAGGGACTGATATTGAACTTGCAACTGAAATAATTACATTTCGAATTTCATACTAATGACATTAAAGAAATATTTTTCAGTCTAACTTTTAATGTAATCATACTAATAACAATGTCATGCTTGTCCTTATACTTTTTAGAAGTTTTGTGAGTGGGGAGGCGCGTCCATGGTAGGGGACCATGGCGCGTTAAATATATATCAAAGCCTGAATTTTACTTAGTTTCAGTGCCAATGTGGTATCTACTGACGAACTTGGCTTATACTATGTGTAGATTTTACCCACTCAGATTGACAATAGATATACATAAGCTCATTCAGAGATCAGTGACCTGATATTTTTGAATGTGTTCGATAATTTCTTAATGCTAGTCAAGTTTTGTTGAACTTCCCATCGTTCAATTGTCATTATGTTTACAACTCGCGTAAATATCTCGATTAATCAAATATCACTCACTATGTATGGCTATATGTAAACGCGTACTTCAATTATGTTATGTACAACTGTATATCGCATTTCCTTGAGTCATGTAATTTTTAAAAATTTTTTGATTTTATTATTTATTCAAGTTTCTTTTCGAAATGAGTTTTTTATGCAGGACTCATTCATAGAGAAGAGGAGAATGTTAGTTACTGAGGCCATTCACTTTGACGTCAAGTTTGATATTATTACGTAATACCTACAATTGTTACCTTTCGCCTCGTGACCAAAAGTCAAGAACTCGTAAACAAGCCCATAAATGGTAATATTGGCGTAGCAGTGTGAGAAGGTTTTGATCATCTATGATATCCAACATGTACAGTGGATGATGTGATGAGTTTGCATTATATAGGAGTGTGTAAAATACACATGTCGATGAGGCGCGTAGACACATTGAGGAGTTGGAACGAACTAGCAAATGTGCTCTTAACGAAGACGAGCAGGGAAGTAACAACGCCTGGCAGTATGCAACCTCCCTGTTTAAGAAATAAACGGCGTTATCTTTGAAGACTTTGAGCCACTACTTTGTTTCTGTACCCCAACGCATTCTCGCTAGCTATTCCCTAAAAGGGAGACGGTGTGCAGTGATTCAAATGAAAATGCAGAACTTCTTGTAGTCAGTTGAATTATCACAAAAACTTCCGCATATAACGAAACGGTTTTTGAAAAACCTAGTGCCAAAGTGACCCTTATATATGCTCACGATTACTGTTTATTTATGGGCGCAACGTTACTTCTATCCGGACTTTTCGGACCGATAAATTCCTGTTATTCTCTCTAGGCAAAATATTTGATTCTATATACTTGACATATACGTTAAGTGTACACATATGTATACAAATAAAATGCACAAGTAAGATCTGCGATACATATAGTCTTGTTCTGCATAGATAGGCCTATGTCGCATGTACCACTCAGTTGTGTTCCATATACGTTCACATAGTGATTATACTGAATGTATCAAACCTTTTGCCAAAGGGACATTTTCTAACTATGTGTTGAATTTTCGCCATTTTAAGAGATAAAGTCGCTATTTTTGGTGTTTTCTGCGTTTCTTGATACCGCCCTAACATCCACCATGGATTCAAAATATTGGCAATGCATGGTACGGATGTAACGGCAAATTTAAAAGGCTGTCTGATCATAGCCGTAGGCTTAACAGCCTACATTTCTCAGACCCACATGACATGGAGTTGACGACATGTCTGTAACCACTCTTCCAAGGCTATCATCGGTGTAAGTGACATCCACAAAACGATAAAAAAACGACAAAAATTGTATCACCTTGACCATCTTTTCTGGTAAAATATCTTCTGTTACATGTTGTACAATCTTGAACTAATAAATAAAAAGAAAAAATGCATGCAACAAACATTTTTACGGTGTGTCCTGACAATATTCTACTGAGTATACTTTGTGGACCTTGAGATGGTAATTCGACTATTCTCGTAGAAGTGATCGCTTTATATTAGGGAGCATTTTAGATCGAGACTTGATACAAGTCTGTGAATATATTTTAAATGTGATCAAGAGGAGTTATCGTGATGAAGTGGAGTTATCGCGAGATTCCAGCTGAAACCTACCTATCGCGTTCACCCTACACAATGAAAATACCACGCTTTCATACAACTCTGTGGACACAGCATACGACCGTATTGGAATCATCCAGGTCAAACCCCTTCACAGAAAAAGAAAAACTATGTACTAACTTGCTAAAGGACTGTGTTTTACAAAATCGCCGACTTGAACTAAATGTAAGAATATTCCATAATAAGTCAATAGAAAAAGAAACAACACCTCAGGACTTGACCTGGTGTGACCCACTTCGTCCATGGTTTCTCTACATGGTGTGACCCACTTCATTCATGGTTTTCTCTGATGCCTTTAGCTGAAATGAAAAGCTACAAAACTTATAGCGCATTGTACAGCTTAGTTTCTATAACAAACGCGTACCCCAAATCAGTTAAGAATTGGTATGACTACAATCATACCAAAGATTTAACAAATACGTCCCCCTCGATTTTGTGAAATCAGAGAAACAAAAATGACATGACCTACAGATTTACAGATTGAAGTACAACATTGGTTATCTGAAAAAACTGAACGTCATATCAAAGTAATTCAGATAAAAGTAACGTCTGCATACTTGCGTGGTAAAACTGTACCATTCGTTCTAATTTCAAATTGTGTTTCTTATATTTCTGCCTCAGACGAGCAGACACAAATTAAGGGGGAAAAAAAACTAAAATTCGCCTGAGAAGTGGAGGGATTATATCCCTCGAGGTTGGCACATCTCTTCTACAAAATAAAATCTACGAAACAAAGAAAGTGTATGAAAATGAGCTTGAGTTGAAATGTCTTCAAAACTATGAAAGATATGTTATAACTGTCCCTCTGCCATCTGCAAAACCAGAGAAGTGATGGAAAAAAGAAGAGCACATTTGCGGATTGAAATCGAGTAGTGGGTGCAGGTGTTCACAAAGGGCAGAAAGCAGTTTGTTATCATGTCATGTTATGTTATGTTATGTTATGTTATGGTTTATGTTATGTTATGTTTAATGTAATGCTATGTTATGTTATCTCATTTGTCGTTATTTTATGTTTCTTGTGTTTTTATTTTACTTTTTACATAACCATAAAATAAGTCAACAAAGATAGAGAAAATATCAGTTTACGCGTCAGGAATACTAGAGAGATGAAATTGTTGCGATTCACTTTTTTTCGTTCTTGAAATAAGGAGAGATGCTGTATTCTGCACACACTTTAGTTTCCATTTGTGATAGAGATTCCCTGTAAAAGACTATCACCATGATGATGGTCTCGTCTTGATGTAAAAATTTGTTATTTATGGACCTGGATCATCATGGTGATAGTCTTTTACACGGAATCTCCGTCACAAATGGAAACTATAGCGCCTATACTCCTTACCTGGAAGTTCTTTCGTTTACACTTCCGCTCACTGAAGTTTGCTTGTCCAGGCCTGGAGATAATGAAGGACTCCCTAGGCAAATAGTTTATTTGCCATTACACTGTCTCTTCAAAGGAAAATCTAAAAGTGACACCACTGACACCCCCCTCCCCAATTAGTACTAGTGATATCAACTCCGTGACATTGAAGGTAATTTTGAGACATACACTATACCTATACAAACACGACTGCAGCTGAAAGGTAATGTACGGTAATTTCTGAACAACTGTCCTGTACTAATCTGCATAAATAATTGAAGAATGCAAGTGCGGCGTCACCCCTGCTTATGCTTTTGTTGACCATTCTCAAGCCATCTCCTATACCATAGTGAAACGAAATTATCTATATAATTTCAGTCGTCCGATAGTCTGCAAGATATGCAAGTAAAACGTTACATGTAAGATACGCGCGGACATAGTTAAACTAAATCCGCCATGCGACCCCGCATGCGACCTATCATTTTGATCTGGAGAGGTCATTTGGGTGATTTCGATTTTGAGAAAACTCCCGTGATCAGAATGTGAATGCTTTGATTAACCGAGACCAGGTTAAACATTAATTAATGTACAATGCACGTGACCTAGAGGAAAGATATTCAGACCCCAAAGTTTTTACGATTCTTTACTGGTCTACCACTTGTTCACTTGAAAGCTCATGGAGTAAGTACGTTTTTCGCCGTCTCAGTTTTTGTAAAATTAAAAATTTTGAAAATCAAAATTTTCCCCTGTTAAACAGGGAAAGCAGCCATTTTGAAATCAAATATCGGTAAACATTCGATAATTTGTTTCTCTAGTGCCACAATTTGCATAGCGACCCCTGATTTTTATTTTCTATTTGTCAAGGGATTTGTCTACAGTTTTTTCATTTCGAAGCGCGTACTACCTTGGTACTGAAAATATTGTTTTGTTAACTGCATAATGATGTATGATCACTACTTTATTGATTTCTGTAATGTCTTTTTTTCTCAGATTTAATGAGACATGTATTTGAAAATTTTTGATAACTCCAATAAAAAACGTTAAAAAAAAACAAAAAAGAACTGCTTAATGGTTATAGTCCAATTCGTCAAACACATTTGAAATCCATAGATACACGTATTCAGCTTTTGATTGTTTTTCCATGTGTTTGGTTTGCCTATCATGGCAACAATTTTTTCTATTGGCTTCTTTGTCAGTTACTTTGTAAATACAGCCAGGATACTTTCGTGCACAATATACTATTGGTAATAAAGTTAAATCTAAATTAACAGTTTTTTTCTGAAGTATAGATATGACAAAGAGATTTCTACAAACATATATTCTACAATCATTCTTATATTAATAAGATAGATTCATGAAGCAATATAATAAATCTTATTGCGCAGTGGCTGGGGTGCTGGGCCTATTGTCAGAGGATACTGCGTTGGTCCGCAGAACAGAGCGCTTCATGCTTTTCCTTGCCCAGAAGCAGTGCTATCTCATCCTTCAGGTTTCTGCTTGTTGAACGATGGGTAAAAAGAAAAGGAAAAAGGATGGTAGCATCAAACAGGACGAACGTAATTGTTTCAAGTCCTGAAAGGATGTGTAGGCTTGACATTGCATTTCATCTGTCCCAGTTAATGTGTATGCATTAGTCACAGATAGCAACATTTTGCAACTTCATCATCTGTGTTTAGTTTTTCAGTAATTTTCCATCAGAGAACGTTATTTGTATTTGATATAAATAAATTGTATTTAAACAAGACAAGATACTTAGCACTCTATTAAGCTTAATTTTAGAACTACATGTAGCAAACCAAAAGAAATGCCTAATCTTGAAATATTGGCACACAGGTACATCTTATCTATCTACATACGTACATGCGCATGCATGCATGTACGTATGCGTGCATGCATGCATGCATGCACGCATGCACGCATGTATGTATGTATGTATGTATGTATGTATGTATGTATGTATGTTATGTATGTATGTATGTATGTATGTATGTCTCTATGTATATCTCTTAGATCTATCTATCTATCTATCTATCTATCTATCTATCTTTCTATCTATCTATCTATCTATCTATGTAGGGCCTATGTATGTATTCGTTTGTTGTTTGTGTACTTATATATATGTGTGTAAATAGATTGGTGCATGCATAGGCGTGTATTACATGTTCACGTTCACATGTACAAAGTAATGAGTAGACAGTGCTTGTGCTGTATGTGTGACATTCATGCACCTGTTATCTGGGTTAATATCCGTATACCTGACTATCTATGCGACAGTACATATAACTTTCAGTTCGCTTTCACATCAGGCTTTCGCTTGTCTTCCAATCCCCATCTATGTAAATGTCATAATTGCATGTAAAGCTGGGAACAAGTGGCGCAAAAGTAAGATATATTTATATTATAGATATGGGAAATTACGACAACATGAAGGTCATGAGATTAAATAATTGTCTAGGGTTGTCGCCATATATTTTGTGCATTCGGGGTAGTTAATTATATTTAGGGTTCGTAGAACGTAAAATGAATTATTCTATCGCTCAGATTAAGATACTTATTGTTCTACGAATTAAAACTGAAAGACTCGCTCATTACGGAGACTGTGGGCATGCGTATTGCGGACCATTTGCAAATTACAAGTATCGATGTGTCACACCGCACCCCGGGAATCCGCTTCGAATGTAAATACCTGTTGCGCAAAACGAAAAACCAGGTAACTGCAGTGTTTGTGTTTACAGTAACTACTGTGTCGAAGTGACTGTCCAAGCCTTTGGCAAGTTGAAAGGCAACTTTCGTCTCGACAAAGTATAGGTAAGCCATGAGGAATGTTGACAAAGCGTCGTTAACTAGCTATATTGATCAAAGTTCCAATACGGATTACTAAGCATAGTATATTTGCGTACCATGAACTGGTGTATTAGCTAATTCCTCACATGGAGATACTAAAAATCGCATAAACAGCTCAAACGACAGTCAAAATACATTGTTACATCAGCTAGATCGCATCAAAGCGCCTGAATTACATGGACCGAGAAAATTATACGCAAATACAAGTGTTATGGCTTAGGTCAGTTGTGTTGCTTTGCCATAGATTGGTGGTCGACCACTGCGGCACAACGACAACAGGTAGAAACCTTTGGGCCCATTCTCTCGGACAGATCTGCATACAATGTCAACCATCTTATCATCAAAGATTATTGTATTGTTTACAGTTACAGTCTGCAACCAGCGCAGGCTGCAAAGCGTCCGAGAAAATTCCGAAAATTGTTGGCGGCTATTTATCCAGTTCATCTAATTGTTGGGTCAATACTTATGCCAGAAATAACGACGTTTCAGTAAACTCACTGTGCTCCGGGTACCACACCCCATTCTGAAAACATTTCAGTGTGCGGGAGCCTCAGTAATCACTACCAGTCGGCAAAAATTGACTAATGACGCAAACATATTTTTGTATAGCATTATTTTTTAGACCATTTATTTCATGTATCTCGGAAATATAGCTCGATTTTTGCAATCGAAAGCACGTCGGACGTCGCCAAGGATTTTGTGCAATATATAAAGGATAGGAACGCTTGACCGCTCCGCATACCATCAAACTAAGGTAAGTTAATTGCCAGGCCCATCGTTATGGTGTTCAACGGTGTGATAGATCGCTTGACTCGAATGTCGGAAGGAATACCTGATGAAGAATTTGATACATTAACAACCCAGGAATCGCTAGATACATTGACATTCCTCATGCAGGAAATAGAAGCAAAACTAATTTGTGAACTGCGACTTTATTTTCTTAAGCAGAACGATCGAGCCTCGGGGACAGATTCGGACTTTTAAATTTTAGCATTTCTATTCTGATCTACCACTTGTGGGCGTTAAGTTTCAAGCTCTAAGTGTGAGAAAAGTTTTTACCGTCTTACTTTTTCGAAAATAGAAAATTTTACGTTTCCCCATTGAGTTAACATAGGGATGGTGGCCATTTTGAATTTCAAATATCGGGAAATCTTATGTAAAATAATCTAATTTGTCTCTCTAGTACCAAATTTTGCACGGTGAGCCCTGAATTTTAGTCCCCACGGACACCGTCCGGAGGGACTTATAGGTTTGGTCATGTCCGTGCGTCTGTCCGTGCGTGCGTCCGTGCGTCCGTCCGTCCGTTCACGCAGATATCTCAGAGATGCCTGGAGCGATTTCATTCAAACTTGGTACAAGGATTACTCCTTATGTCATACATATGCACGTCAATTTGTTTTGTGATACGATCCAATATGGCCGCCAGGCGGCCATTTTGTTACGATTTTTTTCATGTACGGAGCCATAACTCAGGCACATCTCAACCGATTTTATTCTAAGTTGGTACAAGGACATCAACCTTTGTCATACATATGCACGTCAATTTGTTTCACGATATGATTCAATATGGCCGCGTGGCGGCCATTTTGTTATGTTTTTTCATGTCCCATTTTTCATGAATCATAACTCAGACACGTATCAACTGATTTTATTCAAAGTTGGTACAAGGACATTGACTTATGTCATACATATGTATGTCAATTTGTTTCATGATATGATCCAATATGGCCGCATGGCGGCCATTTTGTTACAATTTTTTCATGTCCAGAGCCATAACTCAGGCACGTCTCAACTGATTTTATTCAAAGTTGGTACAAGGACATTGACCTATGTCATACATATGCACGTGATTTTGTTTCACGATACGATTCAATATGGCCTCGTGGCGGCCATTTTGTTTCGTTTTTTTTCATGTCCAGAGCCATAACTCAGGCACATCTCAACCGATTTTATCCAAAATGGTACAAGGACATTGACTTATGTCATACATATGCACTTCGATTTTTTTTACGGTGAGATCAAATACAATGGCTGCGTAGCGGCCATTATGTTACGAGTTTTTCATGTCTGCAGCCATAATCAGCATGTTTCAACCGATTTTATTCAAAGTTGGTACAAGGACATTGACAATGTCATAGATATGCACGTCAATTTGTTTTGTGATACGATCCAATATGGCTGCCTAGTGGCCATTTAGTTATTTTTTTTCATGTACAGAGCCATAATTCAGACAAGTATCAACTGATTTTATTCAAAGTTGGTACAAGGATATTGACTTATGTCATGTATATGTATGATAATTTGTTTGAAGATATGATCCAAAATGGTCGCATGGCGGCCATTTTGTTACAATTTTTTCATGTCAAGAGTAACTTAGGCACGTATCAACTGATTTTATTCAAAGTTGGTACAAGGATATTGACCTATGTCATACATATGCACGTGACTTTGTTTAACGATACAATTCAATATGGCCACGTGGCGGCCATTTTGTTTCGGTTTTTTATGTCCAGGGCCATACTCTGGCAAATGTCAACCGATTTTATCCAAATGGTACAAGGACATTGACTTATGTCATACATATGCACTTTGATTTTTTTACGGTGAGATCAAATACAATGGCTGCATGGCGGCCATTATGTCATGAGTTTTTCATGTCTGCAGTCATAATGCAGATATGTATCAACCGATTTTATTCAAAGTTGATTTGATGTATTGTCATGCATTTCAATTGGTTTCACAATCCGATGCAATATGGCTGCCTGGTGGCCTTTTAGTTATGTTTTTTTCATGTACAGAGCCATAACTCAGACATATTTCCACTAATATCATTCAGGACATTGACCCACGTCATACATATGCACATCAATTTGTTTCACGCCATGTAGCAGTACCATGTCAATTATTGAATTTTCGTAATTACGCTGACATGTCAAGAAATACTGCATCAAGTTTGACAGATGTTGATCTCATAGTGTTGTAAATACAATTCAATGACACTTAGCAGTATCCTTTAAATTAATTGCTAATTTGCATTTGCATAAAGAATTTTTGTTTTTAGGTGAATGTCCAGAAGCACTGCATCAAACTTTATGAAACACGGTACCGGTAATAATCTGTCAGTGTTAGGATAGGATGCAAAAATGTTAGGCAGCATCTGTCAATTAATTACTAATTGACTCATTTACTGACCTTTTGTAATTAGGATGGCGGGCTACATTGGTTGTATGTTTTCACTACCATGGAACCCATTCTCAGCCATTAAGCCCAATCTGTATCATAGTATTTTTAATTTAAGACCAATTAATGACGAGGACTCTATCCTCTTCGAGGACTTGTAATTAAAGTACCCATTAAGAAGTGGGGACTGTGTCATCAACGATGACTTTGTTATTATTGATTTTGGTAAGGGAATGGCCGAAAGCTTGCTAGAGGTCTTTCACTTTCGAGGCGCATACTACCTTAACAAGATTAACACGATTGAAACTAATTTGGGATAATTGGATGGTAAAGTAATGTCGATTCAGGCTGCAAATGTAACCTCATCTGCTTGTTTTTCAAGTTACACACTTGTTTTTATGAGTTATTTGTAATACCGCAACATTTAGCTATATGGCACCTAAAATGTTTGAGAAATTGAAAAATATAAAGATCCAATTATCACAAATTAGTTCCAATCGTGTTTATTATAGTTCTCATTATCTATTCATCATGTTACATGTAATCGCCTATACCTAACCACAAAACGACAGAACAAGTTGAACTTACTTAAGTTCCCAGTCAGTTGAGACCTTTCACCACTTGTTTGTTTCCTATATGTAGATATGGCGTCCTCGATATCTACGGACAGCAGTGCCTTCGAAGAAAGTTTACATGAATATCCATGTCACTTCACGTGGAATCTAGAAGACAAGTGTGATCGAGATTTCAAGGTATTTCATTCAAGATATACCTTTCTACCTACCTACCTACCTACCTAGTAGACCCACACGACTACCTACAACATACATACATACATTTAAGATTACATACATACATACATACATACATACATACATACATACATACATACATACATACATACATACATACATACATACATACATACATACATACATACATACATACATACACACACACACACACACACACACACACGTACGTACGTACGTACGTACGTACGTACGTACGTACATACATACATACATACATACATACATACATACATACATACATACATACATACATACATACATACATAACTCAAATTCCATTGCTTTTTGTGTGACATTTTCAGAGTACAAAAAACTTATTACATGTATGCTTGCTCATTCCAATAGTAATTATACGATATCATGTCTTAATGAACGATGTATTTTGCAAATTCACAGACGGTCGTGGAGTATATAGATCACCATATTCGTTACAATCCAGAGCAAATGCCAGTGCCGGCAATAGCCCTCAAGGCGTATCTCTACATGTCATCTTTGAAAGGAAATGACAAGCCAAGACCTACCAAAGCCCTAAAATTGCTGGATCGAGCTTTGAAAACCAATGGTGCAAAATCTAGTCGTCAGAATGGGCAAAACGGTGAAAGGGTCGTTCTTCTTGCAAACAAAGCTTGGGTTCATTTAAAGCTGGGTGAAAGAGATAAAGTTGAGAGTTTAATAGACGAATTAGACCAAATGTATCCACTTTTATCGAATTTGAAAGAGGCACGCGCCTACGTTGACGCCCATAAAGCCTTTGCATGTCAATGGTTCAGTCGTTCAAAGTACGGTGAAGCTATCGAGTGCTACAAAAAGGCCCTTGCCGTTTTCCCCTCCAATGTCGACTGGCTATTCGGATACACGCGTTTTCTCGAAAAAACGGAAGCTCGCTCTCAGAGCTCCAACGACGGAGTTTCACCTGTCACTGAGATTGAACTGAGCCTTCGGAAAATTTTGGAGTGTAATCCAGGGCACGGTCTTGCCCGAGTCTTTCTCGCTAGACGACTCGCAGATAAAGGATCGACGATGGAGGCGGAGCATCAGGTAGAAGAGGCGCTGAAAATTGACGGCAATAACTTTGTTGTGGTCCAAAGGGCTGGAGAAGTTTATCGGAAAATGTCAAAGCTTGATATCGCTTTAGAACTCCTAGAAGAAGCTAAAGACTCGGAGTCCGATTCCAGTTTCACCTTTCGTCAGATCGGCTGTGTATACAAAGACAAATATTACAAAAGTAAGGGCAAGAAAGATAAAACAAACCTCTCCACTGCTCTACAGTATTTAGAAAAAGCCGTTGAAGTCGACAGCAGTAATTTTCTGGCAAAATGTGATGTAGCATCCGTGCGCTCTAGTTTAGGCCATACAGGGGAGGCTCGCACCATGTATTCTCAACTTGTTCAAACTTCAAATGCTGATGATAGAGCCCTTGCCTGCTTCTACTTCGGTGAATTCTTGCACAGGCAACGCGAAAACGAAGTGAACGTCATAGAACAGTACAAAAATGCTATCAGAGCAGATCCCGATGGCTACGGCGGACAGAAAGCTGTAAAAAAACTTAGAGAGAAAATACAGAAACGGCTTGCAACCGACGAAAATGATTTCGATGCATTAAAATTGCTAGCTTGGATTCACAAGAAGACCGGTTTTATCGATAGTGCGTGCTTCTTCTATGAGAAAGCTTACAGATTACACGAAACAGAAGAACTATCGCTCACACTGGCAAAACTATACATCAAAGCTGTTGATCATGAAAATGCAAGGACATATATTGACATCATATACCGGAGCAAGCCTGAGCACTATACCAAATTAATGGGTCAGCTTGATGTAGTTCAGAAAAAGAATTTGAACGAGATGGGGACTCTAAAGAGGCTCGCCGACGATATTCCTCCGCTGCCAGCTTATTAAATTTAGAAGGAGCCGAAAATTTTCTCGAAATTTTGAAAACATGTGACGAGAATGAAAAAATTGAAAGCATCACTTGGTTTAAAGACTGCGCACGAATCAAGGCCCTGGGAAGGAAAGAAAAGATCTTAATCACACAGGACAAAAGGAAGATAAATCAATCAGAAATTGTCAGACGACTAGGAAAACTCCAGAATGATCTACAACAAGTTTTGGTGCCACGCACGCACACACAATACTTGACAGGGATGTACGACAAATACGTCCGGTTTTTGAGCCTCACTGAAGTTGATACCGCCCGAATTCGAAATGTTGCTGATGTTTTGTTGGAAGCTAGAAACGTGCTCGACCGTCTCATGTCAGACTTTAAAATGAAAGAGTACAAACCAACAGATCACCGACACCACTGTTCATTCTTCTATATCAAAGACGGGTCACCTTCAGTCGACTATAACCTGCATAAAAAAATCGAGGATTCGAGAAAATCTGGTGGATATTCTTGGATAGGTTTCAGAGGAAAGTTTCCCGATTTATTCAAGTATCTGGTTGAAATTCAACCAGCCTATGACTTCAAAAAGAACAAATACTTGATATTCTTGTTCAATATCGTCAATAAACATAAACACGAGACGCATTTGTATCGCCATGAAGAAGAGGTGGAAATCGATGGTTTTTTCACATGGTGAAATTAACAGATCTCGCAGAGTGGTCTGTCCTAAATGTTGCAAGGACAGTCAGGGAATTTAATAAGTACTTGTGACAATAATCCGCGTAACTTCGGTCATCCGACCTCCAATTCGAAGGCTGCCGTATTGGTAATAGGTGAAAAAATACGAACTTGTTGATCGACATTGTCCTTTGGAAATTTTGAACGTTCACATTTATATGCAACATGTGTGTGTGGACTTTATCAACCATAAATATTACAAATTTTTGAGGACAATTCGTCGAATGCAAACGTTATGGCTTTTTGGGCGACAAAGTAAGATGTGTCTCCTAATTTAAGATAAACGATATATTCGAGTCTATTTTCGGAAACGTGTTTTATAATTATGAAACCATTGAGATATGCTTTTTATAATGGAATAAACCCAGTGAACAACTTACCTTGTTGATTTCTATACATTTAGGTTTATTAACAAATTGATGTACAGTTATATCAATGTCAGCAGTTGGTAAACTGTGTACCAGATATTGCGCTTTACCATGTATCGATTAGCGTATGTACAACATTGTTTTCGATAAGACGCAGACGAACTACTTTACCTGTTTAACATCACACCGGATTCAAGAGTCAGTCAAAATTATGCTTCTGTACATCGATGATAACCTATGCTCATGCGCATGCATTTTGAAATTGTCGATTTGGTAAGCCTTTACTAAATGTTATTGATAATGTATATTCTGTCTGTAACTTTATATTAAGTATATTATACCCGCCTGTTTAGGGAAATAAAGTAGTAAATTGTCGCTGAATAATATTTGGTGTCTTGATTGTAGTCTTGTGTTGAATCAGGGCGATACGATAGACTCGCTTGCAGTACGGCGACCCAAGAACGCCATATTTCTTCAAGCAGTGCCTTAATTCATCAGAATCGGTGTTATGAGGCTGGTGTTGATCAAATACCATAAATCACCGGTGATTAGAGGTGTGATAGGTATGACAAACTTTGCTTTTTGTTTAGTGTGTGTGATATAGAAGTGAAATTAGAATCTAACACTACTACTATGCTTCGTTCTACGGTGACGTCCTTATCGATGCTTGTTCTCGCATTAGCGGATGTCTGATCCAGTTAGATAAATCTGATAATATACTTATGAGTTTATAAAGTTTATAAATTAATGAACATTTAATTATTTAATTAATTAATTATCGTGCCCATGGATTCTTCTTCGAAAAATAATTGACAGTGTACTGTCTATTGAAAAATAGCAAAACCTATCGTTTTCACCATTTTGTAATTAGGGAGCGTTAAATTATTATGGCGGGGGTTGGGCCGGCAAATTCTTTCTGTGCATTAGTCAAAATAAGTGAATCCCCGACCCATTTTACCAAAAATTGATGAACCCCCCTTTTAAGATGACAAAAATTTCATGACCCCCACCCCCAAAAGAAAATTGCTTGAGTAGTGGCACACACAAATACCTCAGGAGGTGGTGTGATAGAATCCAAAAAAGATTCTACGACTATTTCAAATTACCCTACTAACAAACTCATAATGTGTTAACATTCAAATTTCCCCTTCTTACTTGCTATAATTTTAAAATCCCCCTCAAAGGGATTGGACAGAAATTACGGGTGGTTCTCAAAATTTTGTTGCACAAACATTTTTGAAAAGTCATGAAATTTCGTGCATACCCCTTGGGGAGGGCCACCATTTTTGCGCAACTATTAGAGGCAAAATGTGGCTGATGTGCTTCGTCCTAAACTGTCAAATCACAATACATTTGAGTGTATTGGGCAAACTATTATATTAAGATTTTCCCATGAAAAACAATCTGTATCTGTACACTCACACATGCGTGATGATTCATGTAAATTCACTGTGCTTGCAGTGGCAGGTAAAAAGTGCATGTGCGTACAAAAACATTATATTTTGATTTAATTGATAAATGTTGATTCACTATCATGGTAGCCTATGAGAAAAATATATAATACTTTTAAAAACAAACCTAGCAATATATATATGCATTTATAGATGTTTGATAATTGACATAAATGCATTTGATTTGGATAAGATGGTTACAACTCGTATTTGAATAAAAAAATTGATTTTGGAATATCACCAAAAATATACATCCACTATACATGGGAGTCTATGATAAAACTGTGAAGTTTTTTTCCAATGAAAAACTTGCTATACTTGCGCATATATAGACATTTGATAATTAACATAATTGTACTTAATTAGAATATGATGGTTACAAGTGCATATTATGTGTACAAGAAATTTGATTTTGGAATTTCACAAAAATTGTAAATCCACTAAACATGAAATTCTATGAGAAAACAATGAATAATTTTTTTCCAATATAAAACTTGCTAAATCTGTGAATGTATAGACGTTCGATAATTCATTTTATTGTATTTGATTTTGTAATTTCATGAAATGTCGATTCACTATACATGGTAGTCTATGAGGAAACTATGAATAATTTTTTCAATAAAAACTAGCTAAATCTGTGTATTTATAGACATTTGATAATTCACTTTAAAGTACTCGACTAGACCAGGGTGGTTACAAGTTTATGAGTGCAAGAACTTGATTTTGGAATTTCACCAAAACATGTTGATTCACTATACATTGGATTCTTTGAACACCATTGGAACTAATTTGGGATAATTGGATATTCATATTTTTCAAATTTCTTAAAGTGTTAGGTGCCGTATAGCTGAATGTTGCAATATTGCAAATAACTCATAAAAACGAGTGTGTAATATAAAAAGAAAAGCAGATGAGATAACATTTGTACATTAAATCGACATTATTCCACCATCCAATTATTCCAAATTAGTTCCAATCGTGTTTTTTGAGAAACTATAAACAGTTTTTACAATACTAGACTAACTAAATCTGTGCTTTTATTGGTGTTTGACAATTGATACAACTGTACTCGTTTCAAATATGATGTTGAAAGTTCAGACGTGGACTACAACTATGATATTGGAATTTCACCTAAAAGTATTATTACACATTTCGTGGCAGTCTTCAGGTAACTGTTAAATATTTTCCCTGACAAAACTTGCTATACCCCTAATATGTAAGTAATAGTAAGTTCATTGCCCTCAGTGAGCTTTATTTACAATGAGACAAGCCTTGGAGTTGCCAAGGCAAGATGTTCATGTAACAGATAATTATAATTTTATCCAGATTTACAGTTAAATGACTTCAGGGAATGGAATCATGCAGCGAATCATTTTTATTTCCCAGAATATTTTTGAATACGGAAACTGCTTTTGACATAATGTAAACTTATGAAAATTAAGTGACCCCCTCTGTGCTGTTTGAAAAATACACGACCTCCCTTGCAGTTTTCCAGTTTAAGGTGACACCCCCGCCCTGGATTTTGCCGGACCCACCCCGGCCATAATAACTGAACGCTCCCATTGCATTATCAAAAATTCAATGGTAGCGAGGAATGACGGAATACCTGCAGTTCGGTATCTTTGCAACTTTTATTTGTTCGCCTGCACACTTGAAGTGTGCACAAAAGTAAGGTCTTATAACATTAGAACATTGCTCACTGCCAGCGTCGTCGCTAAACCCATAACGTGTTGTTTTGAATACAGCTCAAGTGTTTGGATGAACTGAAATACAACACAGGGACTTTGAACTTTGGGTAATCATTTACCAGCCCAAAGTCCCTCTACTGCATGCAGTTTCTTCCACTACTCAGCACGAATTTACAAGTTGGGGTCTGCCTCTGGCGTCATTCTGCTTGCAGAATCACTCTGCTTGCAGAATGACGACAGAATTTTGGCCTCTCCCGATGCCCTAAGACAAAAGAAAATGCATCACAGTGTGTTAATACTTTATTTTCACAGCCAAGAATCCCTTGAGACTGAGATAGTTGTCAAAAGCTATCGATCGGCTTACAGCCAACATTGAAGGTTCCAATGTCCATTTTGAACTGATTTGGGTTTTTGAATTCGAGGCTTCGGATTCCAACTTTTCTTATCACAAATTAAATCTACTGTCTTCCCCGTTCCCTCCCTTGTTGAATACTCCATTATTGTTCAGTCTTTCATCACAGTCAGTGAGTCACCTGGTAAATGTAGGATTTGTGTTAACCTATTGATCCTATGATCATACTGATGATAACAGCAAGTTCCAACATGTTCTAGCAGCACATTCCTTTGGCCAACTGTATTCTTTTCTTTCGGTTTCACAGAATTTGATGAATATAAAAAACCGGGCAACCAAAGAGGGGGCCTGATTTACCCCCGCGAGTGGGGCCCATGTGCAGAGACCTAAACAATGACGCATTTCAAGCTGAATGATATAATATTTACAATCACGTGACGTTCCCTACGAGTGTAACTTTCCTGTTCCTAAAGTGTACGCCCCTCCCTCGATATGTGCAACCATACGTTGACATTTTCGACTGCCGAATGACAAATTTGTTTCTGTACTTTTTTTGTATATCCTGTTTGAGGTACAGAGATGGCGCAATACACTAAATCCCTCGAAGACACGATTGAGAGTTTTCCGTGCCACTTCAACTGGCGTCTTGAAGAAGACTGCGATAGGGACATTAAGGTATGAAGGCAGATAAACTTTCACTCAGAAGTATTGTATTTCATAATAAGGAAATGACGTGCATCTAATTCGACAGAGATTAAAGAGAAATATATCGATGACGGTGTTTGTTTTATAATTTCAGACTGTAATGCATCGCTTGGGGAACCATTTGAAGGACCATCCAGACAGATTACCAGTCCCTGCCAAAACCTTCAGAGGTTATCTTTGCCTATCATCTCTGAATCAACAGGGCGAGAAAGACCCACAAGAGGCGCTGAAATGGTTCAACAATGCTCTCGAGGACATTTCACTGGATTTGGAGGGGGCAGTAGGTGACTGGATAGTGACTATGGCAAATAAAGCCAGAACCCTTTTGCTATTGGGCGACATTGCAGAAGCAGAGCAGGTTGCAAAAGAACTGCAAGAATGCCGTGGGTCTTTAAAATGTGAAAAGGTTATGGCGCATGTTTACGTCAACGAAGCGTTTGCTTTGAGTTGGTTAGGCCCGAACAAATCTGATCGTGGGTAAGATGCTATGAAAATGCTCTAAATGTCTTCCCGAAGAAGAAAGAGTGGTTATTCGGGTATGCCCTTTTTTTAGTAAATATAATGCAAAATTTCTATCCCTCGACCAGGAACAGGCAGTAGAGAAACAGGAAAAACTGTATCGTAAGATTCTTCGCTCAAATCCCGCGGATGCGTTTACGCGAATACAGTTGGCCATTAATCTAGCCAGTAGGGACACGGATTTAGAAGCACTGTTTCATTACGAGAAAGCCCTCGAAGATGGTGGGGACGATGTAACCGTAGTCCAACGTGTCGCCCAGTATTACCACCGGAAAGGCAAGTTTGACAAAGCTGTCGAAACGTTCAAAAAAGCACGTGATCTCGATAGCCATTCTTCTTTTATCAATCACCAACTTGGAACCATTTACGTGAAAATTGCTAACAGTAAAAAAAAAGGTGAAAAGGAGGAATACCTACGTTTAGCCAAAAGACATTTCGACAAAGCATTAGAGTTAGACGAAAGTCTTCACTCGGCGTTCCGTGACAAAGTACATGTCCACGCTACTTTGGTTGGTAATGTCGAAGCGAGGGAATTGTTCGATGAGTTACTCAGTCGTACGCGTGACAGTGAACGCAGCTTCGACGCCTCCGATGCCCATCTGAATTATGCCAGATATTTAGAAAGGCTGAATAAAAAAGCTGAAAAATTGAAAGCAATAGAACATTACAAGAAATCTCTGGCAGCACACCCAGAATGTCGGAGCGCCCAGGATGCGGCTAATATATTGTTAGAGAGACAGTTGAAAAGGTTATCAGAGAATCCGAAAGATGTACAGGCTCTGAAAATGGTTGGTTGGGTTTACACAAAAACAGGTCACTTAGATAGCGCGTGCTTTTATTACGAAAAAGCCTACGATATCGAGAAATCAGATTTCATTGCATTCCAACTGGCAGATTTGTTTGCTTTGACCAAAAATCCATTGGGACGACAAAAATATTGAAATTTAGTTCAGTACTCCGATGAAGAAGAGAGCGCGTCACTCAAAACAGCGACGTACCATAAACAAAATGGCGAACAGTATGAAGCAATGCTCGAAACAGACAGTGCACGAAAACAATATGCAATGGCTGCCTATTACAGGTCGGTGCAGGGTTGTGAAAAGTTACTGGAAATTCTCAAAAAATGCAAAGACGATGATAAGTTTGAACAGCAGTGGTTCGACGATTGTATCATAATTGCTCACAATATCGAAAACAAAGAGAAATTAATAGAAAGAAAAGGCAAAAAAAAGAACAGCAAGATAAACGCCAAAGTTGAACGACTGAAGACAGACCTGCGACAGATAGCAGCTCCTAGCTTAGCGCCTGTGAAAGATTTGTATTGGGATTACATAAGTTTGCTCAGTAAAGTGCCAATTGTCGACACAATGGAAACACCGAGGGTAGGCTCTAATGTCATTTATGAAGCCAAATGTTTGCTTCGCAGTGCCTGCAAACTTCTTCACAGGTGTGTGGCCGACTTTGAGAAATTTAATTACGGGATTCACTCGCAGCACAAGTTTTTCCGCGTGACAAAGGGTAACGTGGCAGCCAAAGTTCGGAAAATCACCCGTGACTATGGCTGGGAGAATTTCGCAGAAGATTTCGGAAAGCTCTTCCTGTTCCTGGTCGAAATCCAGCATGGGAATACATGGCTGGATGAATTGCTCTCCAAATATGAACTTTATGATGATGATTATCAGGGATTACAGTTTGAATTTATGAGTCTAGGGATTTCTGACACGGATGGCAGTGTTTTGCAACTTGTAAAGGAAACGGTCTTGGAGACTGTTAAAATCGCTAGACAATTTTACAAGTACATTGGTGACATAGATGATGATAACACGTACGGGGCAACCGCACAATTTTTCTGAAGGTTTTTCGAGCCCGGATGTTCTTGATGTATACATGTCCAGATACTCAAATACTTATGTAGTGTGTATATTGTGTAACCTTTGAATTCATGCATTCGAATATGGACACAAGATAACAAATTCATTCTTAATTTGTAACTTAATCAGAAAACGTCATGTCGTCGATGTTCTAAGGTCCACGACAGTATTCAGTTTAATCGTTTACATATTAATTAGAGATATACCACATTTATACGTCGCCCAGGACGGGCACGCGCATAAAATAATGATTGAACTTACAAATCTTACAACTGAAACTATGTCGAATTTTATGCTGGTGACGTTACAGAAACAACTGTAGTCTACACTATAATTTTGTAATACTGATAAAAATTTCAAGTCTGTGCTTACACATTTTTTTATATCTGTGAGTTTGGAGACACGTCCATGGTAGGGGACCATGACGCGTTAAATATATATCGAAGCCTGAATTTTATAAGTTTCAGTGCAAATGGGATAACTATCGGCGAACATGGCTTACTTTTACTAAGTTCAGATTTTACTCACTCAGATTGACATTAGATATACATAAGCACATTTTTAGGCTAGTGACAGCGAATTTTTATATTTCTTAGTGTATGTCGATAATTTCCTAATGCTGGTCAAGTTGTGACCAATTTCTCAACGTTAAATGGTCATTCATTTTTCAACTTGCGTTATTATCTCGACAAATTAAATTAAAATTCGGAGATTTATTGTAGTCAGTTCAATTATCAAAGATTTTCCGCATGCTATGAAACATTTTTGGAAAAACAACGAGTACCAAAGTGACAGTTATAGTTTTAGTTTTCCTACATATAATATACTCATGATGTTTTTTATTGGTGCAATTTACTTCAATCTGGATTTTTCGGACGGATAACTTCCTGGTATATTCTCTCTTGTCATTTGTTAACTTTGTGTGTTTACTTTTTATCTTTTTAAGAGATAAAGTCGCTATTTTTTGGTGTTTTCTGCGGTTTTTGACGAACCTCCTTATGATCTACCATTGATTCAAAATATTGGAAATGTATGGTACTGGCGTAACAGCAAATTTAAAAGTCTGCCTGCATAATCGTTGGCTGAATAGCCTATGTTCCTCAAAGCCTTCGGACATTCAGTTGACAACATGTCTGTACCCATTCTCTCAAGGCTATTATCAGTGTTTAATAAGTGACATCCGAAAAACGAATAAAAGTTGACAACAAATTTTATTCCCAGAGACACCCTTGAATTTCTCATGTTATGTACTCTTTTCAAGTAGAATACCTTCTGTTATATTTTGTACCATCTGGAACTGATAAATACAAGAAAAAAAGAAAAAAAGAACCAATAATTTGTTTTGTATTTACGGCGTGTCTTGATACCAATCTACTGAGTTTGCTTTGTGAACCTAAAGAATGATATTGCAAAAATTCCTATACACAAAAGACACCCTTGACTTTTGACATGCCATGTTCATCTTTTCTGGTAAAATATTTTCTGTTATCTTTATATAATCTTGGATGAGTAAAAAACAAAAATACAACAAACTGTGTTTTTGTATAAACAACAATGGTACAACTCTTTCTCGTGGAAGACTGGGTATAAGTGATACTCAATCGCTGTGATAAATATTGAGACCAGCTATCATCGCAAATATGAACGGAACGTTCCATTTCATTTGAGGTATACACGGTGAACTAAGTCGACAGGTGTCCAACCAACAAAAGCTCATCTACTGAATGGATGATCAGGGAGTGGACGTTTTAGAGTCGGCAAGAAATGCTTTCTTTTCCCTTGGTATACCTACACAGTGTCCCATTGATAAATCACAAGTTAATGGTGAATGGAGTGATGAGCATACCTATATAGCTAGGGCAGGGTGGGGAAAGGGTTATCCGACCGTAGTAAGTGCAGACTACCGGTCTAGAAAACAATAAAACGAGGAGTTTCAACAATCCCCTCACTAAATATGGGACTGTAGATATGGCCAAATGTTATACATAATAATGTAATTCACTGTAATTGCTGTGCAACATTCTAGAAAAAGAAGAGAAATTGCCAATCTAAACTCAAATGGCCTTTTATTTTGGATCATGAATGTTTCGCCGTAGAACATAAGCAGTTCAAAGACATTAAGTAAGAGACAAAACCAAAATACTAATAGTTCTCACAGCTCCCCATGCAGTAACCATCAAAGTAAACCTTACATTTCAGATCTATAGTGTTAAATTAATATTGCTCTTAGTCGTCGATCAGCTGTCATGCAATAAAGTTTGAAGAAACCTGTGCTTTTACCAGCGCTATATGTGTGCCTAATTAGCACTGATGAGAACTTTGCTACCGGCCGATTCCACATAATGACCATGAAGTTTCAATAGTTCACTCTCACTTTCAATTACACACTTCGCCTCAAAGCTCACGCCCAGCTCATTTCAGGGTATACCAAAATATAATTTTATTATAACACGCCGCATGCTCATTCCGTGTCGCGATTCGCCAGAATACGTCACGTGACGAGAAAATAGATACGTCTAGTCCCCACCGGATCGACAAAAGTGACGTCAGAGGGCATTTTTGAAAAGCTATTTCCCTAGGGAAATAGTTCTGACCAAATTTGGAAAAGTGCCCGTCACGTGACCGTAGTGTCGTCTGCAGCTTTTCAACAATGGCGGGTGACTAGAACGTGATGTGCGTCCGGGATAGGTGACGACACATTCTCTAAAACAGATTTTCCAACATTTTACAACATTCCAACAGCGTAGGAACTTGAACAGCTCATCGACGGAAAAGATTAAAGTGCAACTGAGGATGTCGCTAGGTATGCTTAGAATATTTTTTGAAAGAAAGTGGTACCACGTACAACTGAAACCGCTGTGGAAACATCGCCCAGTAGGCCTAAACTTGTCACAATGGATTGTTGCAGTGCAAAATATCAAAACACATTAAAAACTATATAACAATACAACATGAGCATGTGGTGTGTTATAAAACACCTATAGCCTGGTCTTTATTCGGGCTATAGCGCTCGTCTATTACCCCTCGTGGCCGTGTGTTACCAGAAACTGCCTCGGGGAATAGCGATGTGTTTCTGGTAACACACGGCCCCTCGGGGTAATAGACGGGCGCTATAGCCCTCATGACCAGGCAATAGGTGTTTACTATAACCCAAACGGATTCGAACCCCCACACATTCACGGCAACATCGCCTAGCTGCTAGGCCTCACACAAAACCAGTCAGCTACCGTTTCCAACCCAAAAGAGTTGTATTGGTCACAGCAACCGACTTAGATGTTACAATCCTGTGCGCGACCGAGCAACACAGTGTGTACCAACCTCACTCCAAGGACAATTGACTTCACCAACAACAATGGAAAATACGATCCCCTGCTCGAAGAATACAGAAAGAAAAGGCGTAGAGAATCAGAAAACTAAATGCAAATATACTGTTTTTCGGAACGTGGATTAGAACCATGGCGAAAACAACTTTGTCAATGTTGTGAGAGGCAATGATTGCAAGAGATCAGAAGATTGAATGTTGGATTCCATTGTCAGTTCGATTAACTTATAAGACGAATCCGATAAAACTTTGGCGAGGCAATCCTTTTTTCTATCCCACAAAAGATTAAAAACAACACAGCATGGAATTCATGTTGGTTGCTGGTCAATATACATTGTCGTAACTGAGAGCGCGGGATTCTTCATTTTCATTTTGGTCGAGCTAGGAGCTTTCATAGTCTGTCTTCTTTTACGTCCTGGGTTTATTATGTTTTAAGTCGACTAAAACTCGCCAACGGCTACGCGTTGGATATCATTGACTTGTCACGAAAGTCGGACATCAAGGCATCATACCATTTCGACAATAGTACGAGAATTAAAGGAATATTGAATTTTTCTCTCTATGGAGTTCACTTCGTCTCGTTTTACGCGGCAGATATTTCACGGTCCCATCGCTTGACAACACGAATTCGGAAGTCGCCACGTGTTAAATTGCATGTGTTCCCTCACAGACAATCTTGATACAGGAAAGACTGTTTCTTACATCGTAATTTCAACTATAGGGGGCGTAAGGGAAATGAGCAAAATTCAAAATTACTACATTGTTCAGGAAGAGGTAGAAACAGGGAAATAATAATGGTAATGACAATAACTATGTATCCGACTCTTGTAAACAAGATAACTTTTAAATCTTTGTCCATTTACAGTGACTGGACAAACGCATCTCTAGGAAATATACAAAACGAACGTTTTGTTTTGTTTTTGTTTTTGTTTTAATTTCATGAATTACCTTTTAGACACAAACCATAAACTCTAAAGTACGGTCGTTGATAGTGTACAAGTGTGAAATAAAATCTTTGCTGTACTGCACGATTAGGTTTACAGGTTGTTCAATCTATAATTGGCTCATTAGCATGTCTGGCTTGTAGATACCAGGAATGACGTCATTATCTTATTTATGGCTCATTTGCTTTTAAGTTGGGTTAAATGTCATCTCTACCTTAATGGGTAGAGATGTTAAGTGGGGTAGAAGATGCTGTAATATCCTGATCAACATAAGCGACAAAACGATGGTTTGCAAAACGGCGACTTTGTCGTTTTAAGTGTCGTTATTGGGGGTTTTTTTACGAAACTTTTTAGATATGCTTCACACGGTCACAAAGTTGTAAAAAGGCGGAAAGGTGAATATGCAATTACTGTGACAGTATTTATGTATGAATAATTTGAAAGGAGAAGGATTTAAAGAATAACTAGTAAATCTTTCCTTTGAAGTTCCTCTTTTGTCTTCAGGTGGTCTTCATAATAAGTAAATATGTCCTAGGATATTGTTGCATTGTAGATTTGCTAGCCATGACCCACCAATCTTCTATCTCACAGCAAGTCGAATAGCATTCATACCTGAAATTAAAAAAAACAATTACCAAAGCAGTAGCAAAGGATGCTAAACATTTGTTCTACGAATGAAATCCACGAAACAAAGTATGTGCACGAAAAATTAGGTTGAATTGAAATAACTACAAAGCTATGAAAGAGTTATTTATATCCTTCTAGAATCTGTAAAATTAGAGAAGTGAAGGTAACCAGAAGAGTAAATTTGCAGATTGACGTCGAGTAGTGGGTACAGGTGTTCAAACAGGCTGAACGCCGTTGATTCCCGTGTAATGTAATGTAATGTAATGTAATGTAATGTAATGTAATGTAATGTAATGTAATGTTATGGGATGGTATGCTATGCAATGTTATGCTGTGCTATGATATGCTATGCAAAAGTATGTTATGTTATATTATGTTGTGTTGTGTTGTGTTATGTTATGTTATGTTATGTTATGTTTATGTTATGTTATTTATGTTATGTTATTATGTTATGTTATGTTATGTTGTGTTGTGTTGTGTTGTGTCGTGTGTTATGTTTATGTTATGTTATGTTTATGTTATGTTATGTTATGTTATGTTATGTTGTGTTGTGTTGTGTTGTGTTGTGTTGTGTTGTGTTGTGTTGTGTTTGGTGTGTTATGTTATGTTATGTTATGTTATGTTATGTTATGTTATGTTATGTTATGTTATGTTATGTTATGTTATGTTATGGTATGTTATGGTATGGTATGGTATGGTATGGTATGGTATGGTATGGTATGGTATGGTATGGTATGGTGTGGTATTTCATGTTGTGTTATGTTATGATATACTTTGATATGATATGATATGATATGATATGATATGATATATGATATGATATGATATGATATGATATGATATATGATGTGATGTTGTTATGTTATGTCGTGTTATGTTGTTTTACGCTGTGTTACGTTGTGTTATCTTATCTTATTTGTCGGTTTTGTAAGCGTTATTTTACTTTTCACAGGTACAATCATACACTTAAAAGATGTGACACAATTGACAGATATACAGATAAAAATATCAGTGTACGCGTCATGAATATTAGAAATCGTTAAGATTTACGATTTTGACCTTGAAATAAGCGGAGCAACTTGCTGTATTCTGCACTCAGTCTTGTTTACCAATATTTATGATGAATACTCCGTTTAAAAGACTATCAACATGGTCTCGCCGCTATGCGAAAAGGTGTATGGACCGTGATTTAAAATGCATGGTCTTAAAAATAATGTCGCGTTTCAATAACGGTCACAAAAAGTCGAAGTTGTATGTGTGTTGTTGTCACCAATTACAAGTGCCAGTACAACAAGCGCTCGTTGCATTATGGGATACGTGGTCGGGGCTGGGACTGGGGCAGAAAGCCGATGAGCGAGGCTCGAGGCCGGGTATTCACTATGCTCGCCCGTCAGTGTTCTGCCCATACCGTTTATGCATGAAATGCTAAAGCGCCTACGCCCTTTACCTGGAAATTTCTTTCGTTTTAACTTTCACTGAAATCTGCTCGTCTAGGGCGTGTATCAATAAAGGACTCCCCAGGCAATTCAAGTTGGTCTATTCACCAGCCGTTGGGTTGTATCTTCAATGGAAAGTCAAGCCTATATGAGCGACACTGCCGACCTCGCAATTACTTACTTGGTGACGTTGATTCTGTGACATTGAAGGTAATTTTGAGACTATTTACCTGTAGATATGACTGCTGCTAAAACGCTATGCACAACATTTTTTAAAGGATTAGGCTAGTGCGCTTCTGTATAATCGCATTTCAGAAATGCAAATGTAAATGAATACAAGAGCGGCGTCATCCTTTCGTACGATGTTTTCCAAGCTATCGCTTATACCATAATGAAACGCAAAATGTCCTTGCCTGTTCAATCGTTCAATAATTTTACAAACATGCGAATGATTGGTAAATGTATAGTACAGGGACATTGTACTAAATAATTCCGCCATACAATCTGTTACTGTGACCTGCAGAGGTCATTTGGAGTATATTCCATTGTTCAACGCAGCCTATTTCGGAATTTCTCATTGAATGAACCGCGAGAAGAAAATTTCGTCGAATGCAAAAGTTTTAATTTCGCTCGTTCCTGTTATACCTAGAGAAAATATACTGCATTTCAAATGGAAACGGGAATGCCAGAGGACGATGTGCTACGATCAATAATACAGGGTTTTCCCCTTCTATTTATAGACACTCTACTCATTGTACAAAACTGCAACGAATCCTTGCCCGATTGGATAATCTTTGTACTATTTAAGGTCATCTCATCTCACCTTGATGCTTCGATTGTTATTCAAAGCGAAAACAGTTGAACGTACTGAATGGAAGTCATGACACTTGGTCAACTATTTCCTTGACAGTAAAGAATAAAGATAGCAAATCTTTGAATGAAATAAAAATAGATTCTTGAATTTATCAAGCTTTGGTTTTCAAACTATATGCAATTCCACGAGAAATGATTATTTTTCGACTTCAAAATAACAAGGCTATAAAACCATAATTTGCTTCGTGTTTCAAACTGAGTGCGCATAATAATAGAGAGGCCAGGACAGCAAACACGAGAAAAACCCACATAAAAAGTAAATATTGAGCACATGTCTAATATCTGATGTAATTCATAATGCTATTACAAGTTGACAATTACAATGTGCAATCTTTAAAGCTCGAGTAGATGTGACATTTTTGACATTTTTTCGTATTGCTGTTCCGTGTAAAGATTTGTTTCTGGTGATCTCGCTGTAGTATGTTGGAATATTGCTATACATTGTCGACATTGCATATTTACGTGAGGTGCATCGTTATTGATGACTGTGTCATTCAAATTAGGACAGAAGTTCATTTATTGTCAACAACAGTGTACTTACCGACACCAAGGGCTGTGTTGATGTGCCCAATATGTTTTACTATATAAAAGACCCTGGAAATCGTTAAGGAAAATTGCTAAGAGTCATACAATAATAGTGAGGCTTTAAAATCTGACTGCTCAGCTACCGACTGGAAAAGTTGTTTCCAAATCGTTGGTGCTTGTAAGACCCAGTAGCATCAATTTATCATTTCCTATACAAAGTTACAAACTGCAAAGAAAAGAAAACAGGGGAAGGCTTCACAATAGAGTACAAAATCATTTGCGATTTCTCTTGTATCAACAAAGGGTGTGAACTTGACTGCTGAGACAAGAATGGCTGCCAGAGACTACAGGAAAGAACTGGAGAGATTCCCATCTCAGTTTATCTGGAAATTAGAAGATGGAACCGAAAGGAGCTTTGAGGTAATGGCTGTTTGACATTTAACAAGATTAATTTTCCAAATGTTCACTATGTTCTGTTGAAACTGTTCGAGTTCACAGAGAAGAATGCAGAATTTTTAATCAAGCTCAAGTCTGGGAGAAGTGTGTTCGTTAATAAAGCAAAGGCCAAAAGACTTTCTGTGTCTGATATTGGCAAGAAGAAAGGCCTACTCCATAATAAACTAGAGGAAGTCACAATCTCGTGCTTTCTTATAGGCTTTAAAATGCTTTTCTGTACTTTCTTCGTGACCCACAAACTTCTGCTACAGACCAAAGATGTTACTTTATGTTCCAGTGACAACGTTTCAACACGTCCCTAAAATTCAAATGTTCATCCTCTATGATTAACCATGATGGATTGATGTACAAAAATCTTAACACATATTAAACTGTCATTGCTAGTCTTTTTTTGATTTAAAAAACAAATACTGAAATTTTGATTCCACAGCAACGATTATCGAAGATTGAGAGACACTTGCGAGAGACTCCGAACATACTC
Organism: Ptychodera flava; assembly: GCF_041260155.1. Lineage (NCBI taxonomy): Eukaryota > Metazoa > Hemichordata > Enteropneusta > Ptychoderidae > Ptychodera > Ptychodera flava. The sequence goes on along the minus strand of NC_091938.1, from coordinate 25,799,421 downwards.
CCTGTGCCGTTCAAAACTCTGCTAGGATATATGCATGTGTCGAAAATTGCTCCAAGGGGGTCTGTGGACCACATGTTCGCCCTTAAATGCTTTGACGAAGCGCTGAAAGACAACGAAACAGAGGTAACAAAATCTGGAGATCATGACGGACCATTGGGGGACAAAGTGATATTACTCGCCAACAAAGCTTGGGTTTTTCTACAGACCGGAAACATGGAGGAGGTGGAAAAGCTTCTGGGCCACTTGAATGATATTTGCCGAGATGGGCTAACAAGGAAGCAAACAGCCTATGTTGAAGCTCACCGGGCGGTATCGCTCATACGCTTTGGTCCAATTAAATACCCCGAGAGTGTGGCTTGCTACGAGCGATCATTGAAAGAATACCCTGAAAATGTTGATTGGTTGTTTGGACTAGCTCTTGTTATTGGCAGAAAGGATCGACATGATTCCTTCGATCACAAAAAACCTAGGTCAGGAACAGTTAGTGAGGAAGAGGCTTGTTTGCGCGAGGTAATTCGTGTGGATCCAAACTATAGTTTGGCACGTGTTTTTCTCGCAGAAAAGATAGTGAATAACAACAAAGGAGAGGCACAACACCATATTGAAGAGGCTTTGCGCAAAGCATCAAACACCACTGTCATCTTACAGAGGTCTGGAGACTTTTTCAGAAAACTGAAACACCTAGACAGGGCGCTAAGATTATTTGAACGAGCGTTGGAGCTGGAGCCGAAATCAAGCTTTATTCATCATCAAATAGGTTTGGTTTACCGAGATAAGTTCTTTCAAGCACCAAACACTGCGGCTGGTAATGCACGCAAGTTCTCGCAAGCGAACAGAACCGGTCGTCGCCGGCATGAGTATCAAAGACATGAATCCAAATATTTATCTAAGGCAATTGCATTTTATGACAAAGCAATACAACTTGCTGGAGGCTATCAGTTTCACGCTCAAATTGATAAAGCGTCTGCCCATATATTGCTTGGAGACATGCAAACAGCAGAACATGTTTACTCGTGTCTGACTGATATCGCCACAGCTGGTGACAAGACGAAGGCTTTTTACAATTTTGCTAAATTCCATGACACGCAGAAGAAAAATACCCAAGAAGCGCTAAAATGGTACAAGAAAGCAATCGAAATGAGGGACAATCAGCAATTTGTTGCTGAAGCAGCAAGTGTAATCATTAATCACATGACAGACAAACTCAGGAGAGATGAGAATGACGTTGACGCTTTGAAGGAGCTGGGATGGGTGTACTTTAAAATAGAGAAATTCAGCAAAGCTTGCCAATACTACGAAGAGGCCTTCGAAACTTCAAACGATAACTCTCTTGCACAAATTCTCGTCGAAATTTCTCTGAAGTTGAGAAACATTGAGAAAGCTGGTAGATATCTCGAAATAGTTCGCGAATTCGACGAAGATTCATTCAACATCTTGAAGCCTTCTTTGTCAGTTATGATGGGTGAGGAGTATTTGCGAAGGTCAGAACTGACGGAAGCTAAGAATGCCTTTGCCGAAGCAGTTAACTATGGTAGTCTCATAGGATGTCAAAAGCTCTTAGATGTCCTTAAATGTGTCTCTTACGAAGAAAAATGTGAGGAGGCATGGCTCCAACAGTGTGTCGACTTATTCGCAGTATTGGATGGTCCACAATACAAGATTTTGCAGCCAGATGAAGTTGCAGCATCAGAAGTTGACGTTCCAAGCATAGCCGGACTTCGATCAGTTTTAGAAGAAATACTGCCTCCATATGATATCTTAAGAGACTTGTATCTGAAGTATGTAACTTCACTGGCACACAAAGAAACGGGTGATACCCTTTTGTCAACGTCGGCAGAAATCCTTTCCATCGTTAGAAATGTTCTGGATGGCGTCATGTCAGAATTTCAATCACAGCACTATGATCTCGACTCTGATGAGTTGAAGTGCAAGTTCTTTTATGTGGAAGATAAGCAGGGCGTTTCTGAAAGAGTAAAGGAAAAACTTGAACAAGAGTACCAATGGAATGAATTCAGTTCAAGATTTCCCTCCCTCTTTGCTTTTCTCGTAGATATCCAGCCAGGTCATCATGTGAGCAATCAATGGATTGTCCACTTGTTTGAGGTATCTGATCAATTCGAGAAAATGGCTTTCCCTGAAAGGGTTGTTGTTATTAGTAATGGTGGTGCAGTGGATATCATTGACTTGTCAAGGGACTCTGTTATCAAGGCAGCCAAAATAGTACAAGAGTTCAAGAAATATTGAAATTTTGTGTCTCTCATCACTTAACCTTCTCTCTTACAGGCGATAAATGGTTCTAGGTATAGTCAGCTGAAAATAGCAAATATGGAAGTCGTTATGTTATGAAATTGATTCACCATTCAAAGTGGAAATGAGATCGTTCTTGAATAGCAAGAATAGTGACTGAAGGACAGAGCACGAATTCATGAAAACTCTGCAAACATAATCACGATGTATTACATTTCTGTATTCAGTTTCGTACTATTACACCTAATATATACATAAGGTGTACAAAATAATAGGAAGAAATGTTGCAGTATGAAACTTGACAGAGCAGAGATACCGTATTGTCGGTTCGCTGTATTGTAATTTCTTAAATTGCTGTCAAAAATGTGCAGTGGATCACATATAAATAGTTGCAAGCAAACAGGGCAAATATCTTCATGGCGAAGCACCAAGTTGTATTCTGAGAATGATCCACTACCATAATAAACAGTGCTTTTCCTAAACCAGGCTTAGTGTCACTTAGTTTCTTTACAACTAATATTTGTCACTTGCCATCTGTATTGCTTTCATTGGTCTTGGCGATTGATAATTGATATTTTTTATTGTAATTTCCTCTCACCGTATCTTCTTTTACAGTTGCTAATTTACATAGAGACATATTTTGTATCTCGTCTGAATCTGTGTAGGGTAGTTGCGCAATCTACAACACGGAAGGAAATATAGGAATGTGTCGAATGAAAGTTATTAGTGAAGGCGCTCATGCGACACACTCAGTTACGCGTTTGGTTAGTGAATCGGCTTAGATATTTCTACGTGCCTTGCTCTTAACCCTCACTGGAGCGAAGAGACTAATGTGACACTGCGATCCTTTGACGCTACTTTTCGAAAACAGAGTTTTCTTAATCCGTCGCTCAAAATTCATTTTTGATTGGCCAAACGTGCTGAATGATTGATTGATTGTATGTGTAAATATGTTGTCCCACTGAAGTTTACTGTTCAAGTAGGGAAGCTAGAATGTCAACGGTTCGGTCTTGCTGTTTTTTGTGAATGCTCATGTGATAGTCGGAGTTCGAGCTGTTATAGTTTATAGGTATGTCTCGCCATGGCTAATTAACATTTTAAACAGCCAAACATGATATACACTTACAATATACACAATGTCATTCACAAAACGCAAACAACTCAGGTATGAACGATGTGTGGGTTTGTTTAGCCTTTATTACATACAAGCAGAAAGAAATTTTTAACAGTGGGACGAAATTTGAAACAGTACGGAGAATTGTCTCCTAGTAAGCAGAGAAATTGTAAACAGTGCGGAGAATTATCATTTTCGTCCACGGTAAAAAGAAAGGTCATTAGTACATCGCGAGATGTTGACTGACTGTTGATGCCCTGATAAGGTCAACACATTAAGTCCTTAGGTGGTTTTTATGGACAATAAGCAGTGAGGTCAAGTAATCACGGGTTGCGATTGAAGTGTCCAGTAAAAGGACGGGAGACGGTTTATAGAAAGTACATAATATATCACAGATATCATTAAAAGGCCCGACACCTGAACTCCCTATATTACCATGTGCAAATGCTGGGCCTTAGTTTCCCCTATCAGTCTTCTGCCCCGATAGCCCATACCAGCAACCTTACCAGCGCCGATGACCCGTACTAGGAAGTTTCTTTCGTTCTCATTTCCACTGAAGTCTGCTTGTCAAACCCTGGCAACAACAAAGGACCCCCTAGGTTGGCTTATTTGCGAGACACAGTGCTGTCTCTTCGACGGAGAATCTAGAAGTTGGTGACATCACTGACCTGCCAACCCTGTACTGACATTGGCTTGATGACATTGAAGGTATGTTTGAGACTATTTACTGACAACCATGACTGCATTTGAAAGGCAATGCAGAGTAATTTCTGCACAATTTGATCTGAAGTAATCTGCATAATCGCACTGAAGAATATATGTACTAATGTTTTTGTTGACCACTCTATAAAAGACATGTCATCCACGATGGTGAATCAAAACAATCATATATATGTCTCTTTAGCCATCCCATGGTTTTCAAGATGTGCCAGTACAGCTTACACGCATGATATGCACGGACATACTAGCGAAATAACTCCGCCATACGACCTGTCATTTTGACCTGCAGAGGCCACTTGGGTGTACAACGCAGCTTCGTGCGCGCGTTGAATGAAAACGAAAGTTAAACGGATGTACGTCCGTTAACGCAGAATGCTTTATTCCTGTCGAAAATAGAGAAAACTTATTACAGTTTATATAGTTATTGACCGGAAAAATAATGCTAATGTCGATGCATTATATAATGGAACATTATCGTTTTCTAAAACAGTTCAAAAATACTTGGTTTTCCCCTTCTATTTATAGAGACATTACTCATAAGTACTGCTACTGCTTCGAAATGTTACACTGATTGTCTACCAAAGTTGTTTGAGGTCATCTCATTTTGACAATGTCGATGTTGACAAAAGTAACTCTGAAGACAGTTGACATGAAATACAAACCTTCAAAATGAAAGGGTTATATCTTTGTTTTCATTTGTCTCGATGAAAATCAAAACTGTTCTCACTCACATAATAACACTGGAGCGAGATGCGAAAGTTGGAATCAGAGAAGTAGAGAACCTAGTTAATATTAGAAATTAGGACAGAACTTCATTTAGATAAGCCAAAATACTTATTTTTTTCACTATATTCGAGTATGAAAGATATTGATATTTGGAAGAAAATTGACGAGAGTATCGTTTTAAAACTACTGGGGTTCTAAATCTGACTACACAGCTGCCTTACGGAAAAAGTCATTCAAAATCGTCTGCGAATAAGACTTTTAAAAGCCACCATATCTTGTTTCTACACAACAGTGCTACTGGTGGCACAGTGACAAAATCAGAGGAAGGGTTTGCAACAGAACTCAGAAATAGTCTTCTGTATCAACGAAACGAGTGAATTAGACAGTCCAGACTAGAATGGCCGCCAGAGTCTACACCGAAGAGTTAGGGAGATTCCCGTCTCAGTTCATCTGGAATTTAGAAGACGGAACAGAGAGGAACTTTGAGGTAATTGTTGTTTCAAAATTAATTAAAGAAAGATGAATTATCCGACCCTCATTATGATTCCTTGAAACTGTTTGAGTTCACGAAGAAAGAGGGGTGTTTCATTAAGCCAAAGGCTGAGAGTATGTTGTTTGTTAAGAAAGCAAAGATCAAAGGTCTTTCCGTCTCTGATATTGGCAAGCGAAGAGCAAAGGCCAACACCATCATAACGTAGAGGAAGAAACCATCTCGCACTTTTTATCAGTTTTAAAACGGTAGTCGGTATTTTCTATTAACCCACAGACTTCTCTTACAGACAGTAGTAGATTTCACTTGAAATTCAGTAGCAACGCTTCAGCTTGTCCCTAAAACTGAAATGTTCACCCTTTATGATTAACTATGATTGATGTACGCAAGAAATCTAGAACGTACTGATCAGTCATTAGCTTGTCTTTGTTACAATTATATCATATCAGTATATTGATGGCGCGAATACAACGATCTGATTGGTCGAAACATGACAATAAGTGTGCTATATTAGAGATATAGCATGGTTGGAACACGGGCAAGCTTTCACCAGGAGAAAAATGCATTGTTGACGGTTCACGTCAACGTTTAAATACACTATTATGATAAAACAACAATAATCCACCTCAGCAACGGGTATAGAACTCAGTTTTCGCCAGTTCACTCCATATTTGCATTCGCTCAAGCATGTATGTCGCGAACTAGTCAGAATGCCGAATTATACCTGTAGCTGGGGTGGTTTATTTCTGAATTATGTACAATTTTTCTACTACAGCAACGATTATCGAAGATTGAGAGACACTTGCGAGAGACTCCGAACATACGTCCTATACCATTCAAAACCCTGAGAGGATACTTGCATGTGTCGAAAATTGCTCCAAGGGGATCTGTGGATCACATGTGCGCCCTTAAATGGTTTGACGAAGCGCTGAAAGACAACGAAACAGAGGTAACAAAATCTGGAGATCGTGACGGACCATTGGGGGAGAAAGTGATAATACTCGCCAACAAAGCTTGGGTTTATCTGCAGATTGGCAACACAGATGAGGTTGACAAGCTTCTGAAAAAGTTGAATGATATTTGCAGAGATTGGTTGACAAGCAAGCAGATTGCCTATGTTGAAGCTCATCGAGCGGTTTCTCTCGTGTGCTTCGGTCCAGCAAAATTCTCCGAGAGCGTGGCTTGCTATGAGCGTTCGTTGAAAGAATACCCTGAAAATGTTGACTGGCTGTTTGGACTTGCCCTTGTCACTGGTAGAAAGGATCGTTATGATTTTTCCGTTTCCAAGAAAAATAGGTCTGCAAGTTTGGATCGGGAAGAAGTTTGTTTACGAAAGGTAATTCAACTTGATCCAAACTACAGTCTCGCACGAGTTTTTCTCGCGGAAAAGATAGTAAATAATCAGATTGGTGAGGCACAACACCATATTGAAGAGGCCCTGCGCAGAGCACCAAATACTACTGTCGTTTTACAGAGGTCTGGTCAGTTCTTCAGAAAACTCAAACACCTGGACAGGGCGCTTGGGTTATTTGAACGGGCGTTGGAGCTGGAGCCGACATCAAGCTTTATCCATCATCAAATAGGTTTGGTTTACCGAGATAAGTTCTTTCAAGCAAAACACACTGGTCATAGACAAAAGTTCTTTCACCAAAAACAGCCCGGTCATCGTCGACAGGAGTATTCGAGAGATGAATCGCAAGGTTTACGTACTGCTATTGGCTTTTATGACAAAGCAATACAACTTGCTGGAGGCTATCATTTCGGAGCTCAAAATGATAAGGCCTACGCTCACACATTGCTGGGAGACACCCAGACAGCAGAAAAAATATACTCTCACCTGGCCGATAGCACCATAGCTGGCGACAAAACGAAGGCATTTTACAACTTCGCGGAATTTCAAAGGAAGAATAACAATGTCGGAGAAGCACTAAAACTGTACAAGAAAACAGTCGAATCCAAGGGTAATCAGGGACTTGTTGACAAGGCAGCAAATGCAATCATTGATCACATCAGAGGTAGACTTCGGCGAGATGACAATGACGTTGACGCTTTGAAGGAGCTTGGATGGGTGTACTTTAAAACAGAAAGGTTCAGCGAAGCTTGTCAATACTACGAAGAGGTCTTTGAAACCTCAAACGATAACTCGCTTGCACAAATTCTCGTTGAAATTTCTCTGAAGTTGAGAGACACTCATAAAGCTGGTAGATATCTCGAAATACTTCGCGAATTTGACGAGGATTCATACAACATCTTCCAGCCTTCTTTCTCAGTCATGAAAGGTGAGGAGTATTTGAAAGCGTCAAAACTGGCCGACGCTAAAAATGCCTTCGCCGAAGCAATCAGGTATGGTAGTCTCGTAGGATGTCAAAAACTGTTGGATATAATGAAATCTGCGTCTGACGATGAAAAATATACAATGGAATGGCTTAAACAGTGTGCTGATATAGTATCTGTATTAGATGGTCCTGAATCCAAGATTTTACAGCCAGATGAATTTACAATCTCAGAAGATGACAGACCAAGCATAGATGGTCTTCGATCAGTACTGGAGGATGTCATTTCTCCATTTGATATCTTAAGAGATTTGTACCTGAAGTATGTACGGTCACTGGCACACGAAGAATCGGGTGATCAACTGCTGTTCACGTCGGCAGAAGTTATTTCCATCATTAGAAATGTTCTGGATGACGTCATGTCAGAGTTTCAAGCACAACACTATGATCTCGACCCCGAGAAGTTCAAGCGCAAGTTCTTTTATGTAGAGGATGAAGAGGGCGTTTCTGAAAGAGTAAAGGCAAAGTTTGAAGAAGAGTACCAATGGAGTGAATTCAGTTCAAGATTTCCCTCCCTCTTTGGCTTCATGGTAGACAGCCAGCCAGGCCGTCACGTGCACAATCGATGGATTGTCCACCTGTTTGAGGTATCTGATCAACTCGAGAAAATGGCTTTCCCTGAAAGGGTTGTTGTTATTAGTAATGGTGATGCAGTGGATATCATTGACTTCTCAAGGGACTCTGTTGTCAAGGCAGCCAAAATAATACGAGAATTAAAGAAGCATTGAAATTTTCTGTCTATCACCACTTGACCTCCTCTTGTTGTGGGCGATAAACAGTTCAAGATATCATCACCTAACGATAAGTAATGTTGAGAGCGCTATCTTTTAAATTTGATTCCTCACCTACACGCATTAATTATCGCCAGATTCAATAATGCACTCCATCTGAATGATAGTTTCGTTAATTGAAAGTGAAGATATCAACGAAATTATTGATATTCTCGAACAGAAAAGAATAATGATTGGAATGACGTGAATTGAGATACACATATTTTGCCAAAGTTTTGCATTAAAATGTTATACCTTTCTATTGATTCAATTGTGTTCTTTTACACAGAAAATACACATGTAATGTACCCTTGTCGGAAATAATAAGACCAATAGTCGCATTATGAAGTATGATAGAGCAGACAAATTATGATAACAGTTCATCGTTATGCAATTTCCTTTTCACAGCAATGAAAACGTGAAAGAGATCATATCACAATAAGAGCAATGATGGCAAATATCTAATTTTTCTGATTAAGTGGGAAAACAGAGTTGTAATTGTATATACCTGACACATATAATATTACTTGTATGAACCACTACCGTGATTGTTGTTTTCCTAAACAATGCGCACTATCACTTTGTATCTTTGCTGTCAATTTAGATCACGTTCCATTGATAACACTGTCATTGATTTTGGTTAAAACAGTTACCATAAATTAGTGAATGTTCGCTTACGGCATTTATATTATCCTCCCTAATTTGCATTAGAACTTTCGTTCTATCTTGCAGTTTAGGGTGTTTGCATAACCCATACCGTGGAAACACATTACACGACTGTATCGCAATTTTTTCACTTTAAATTTTCAAAGCTAGAATATGTTTAATAAAGTTTCTTACAATGAAAAATGCCTGAAGTATGAGACTTACTTGCGAAAGCGTATATACCATACATTTCAATTTTGAAATGTGCATGGCTGAAATTGCTCAGACATATCATGTGCAGTGTGGTAAAAAGATATTGCTGAGTTTTATTTCTACTTTTAGAACGTGCAATATTTTATTGTATGGAATTGAAAGAAATATTCTTAAATGCAATGAATATCATGTAACCTTCTCCAAAATATGTCAAGCAAATCGCAAATCCAAAGCTGGAAACACTTTGAAATTTCTCTTTCACTTTAAATTCCCCTTAAGTTCGACAAAAGATATAACATGTTATCTTATTCAGTATTGTTTGCAACCCTTGACTTCTACACCGTAGGTCAAGAGAGCAACACCACATTGGCATTACAGTGACTGTTGGTGTGTAGTGCTGGTACTGTGTACGAAGTCTGTGACTCATTCCGCCCCACGACATCAATCCACGGAAGTTTTGGTGATTCATCCTATTCATATATTCAAACATATTTGTCGCATAAGAAAATCATTGCTGTGTTTTGTCCTCTCTTTCTGATCTAATATATTACTAGTGAATAATAAAAAACATCTTTGAAAAAATACATCATGGACTTTATTAAATGTGGGACCTTCTTAAAACAACTGCTAACCTCCACGGCGTATCAAATAGAGTTCTCCTACTTCTAAGCTGATAAAATTAATGTGATGTAGGTTTGTTCATAAATAAGCTTACTGTGTGGCAAGTTAAGAATTCCTTTTGACATATATAAAATACTTCAAGTAGCTATAGTAAAATTCTCGGTATTCGCACATAGACAGAGCTAGACAAACGTCATGTAAATATGAGTTTATTCTTTGATTATATGCATTTGGACAGATGACAAGATAACGTCCACTTTTTTCCTTGTACCTGTTTCAGTATTTAAATATATGCAACGACGTCCAGAACAGAAGAATTATTAGGTGCGTCGAATGTTACTGAATGTAAATGGCTTTCTGAACAACATGTTTATAAATGTTTTCCTGATAGATAAAATCTTGCATGAAAACTTCACTTTCGCTTTAAATTTCACCGAAGTACGATTTCAGATATCAAGACCACTTAGGTCAGTGTCCAAAGGTTATTCGTGATCAGTAGCCTCTGCACTTTATGCTGAGCAAGCGGAACAATACTACAAATCCTGTGAATATTGGCACAGATTTGGAGATATTTAAGGTAATTGAGGGACTATAAACATCTTGAACATGAAACGTAAAGACTATCAATGCCGAATAATCATTCCAAATATGGTGATTAGTAATGTTTTCCAACATGTTTACCACTTTCATACAATATCGCACGTACGTGTTTTTGCCAGAATGAAAACGCTTCGGTAATTTCCCTGTATTTTCGAAAACATGCTAGAGTTCACACAGTCACTCGTAGCGGGACTTAGTGAACCGGTTGTGAAGTCTTGACCTGTCTAGCAACTTCTGTTACAATGTGAATATGAAATTGTTTTGAAAATACTGAAAAAGTACTCTCGCAAAAACAAAATGAACATTTTATTTCGGGCGTGAACCTTGCAATTTGAGGGACTGCGATTTCAATGAAAAGTGCATAATTGGCAGATGTATCAACATACAAATCTTGAGTGTTATGTATACTTTGGGCTGAATCTTTCGATAACAAGATACAGGTAGCCGGTATTTACACTGATTTTTCGCATGGCATCTGACTCAGTCAACCACAGACTGCTTGTTTGCAAGCTCAAGAGTCATGGTTTCTCTGATCAAGTTCTCAGACACAATCCCTCTGATGCAGAGACTATGGCTTAAGTTAGTGAAAGCCTACCACAGGCGAACTGGACATTAATAGTCTAAAAATATAATATCATTTTCGTAATTATTAAAAAATAATAAATTATAATTATGATACATTAATATCACTAAAACCGAATTGCGATTTCATCTGGGTTCAGCTTCCTTTCTGCAGAGCAGCACTGGATACAAATATTGCATGTGTATAAGTTGTGTGTATGACATAGGCGGACGGCCGGCCGGTGAGGCCGTCCAATATACAAGAGTGTCTAACCCTTTATGGAATCTCTTCATCATTGAACGGTCATTGAGTCTATATATCGCCAAAGTCGCTGCATATGGGATCAAACGCCATTGCGAAAACGGCCATTAAGGCGTATCTCTACATGTCAACTTTAAAAGAAAGCGACAACCACAGACCAATTCGTACCCGAGTATTGCTGGATCAAGCTTTTGGAATGAGCGATACAAAATCTAGTAATCGTCATCACCATCGTATTGAGACAATTGGTTTTACAGAGCTGTGCTTCATACGAACAAAACTAGGGTGTACCACTACCCGGTAAAAGGTCGTTTCAATGCAAATGCGCAGGTCTTGATGTCCTTTATTATACAATGTCACACCCAGCAGAATACTTTTAAGGCGTTTTTCATTCGTTTGAAATCCTAGGAGTGGACTGTCTGGACGACATTTTAAAATGAATACAAGACACTACAGACAGCAACTGGAGAAATTTCCATCTCAGTTCATCTGGGAATTAGAAGACGGAACAGAAACGGACTTCGAGGTTAGGATTTCATTTGTCGCTCAAAATGTGTTTTTAAAATTCACATGACATCAATTATCTTCTGATCATCTAGGTGACTTTATTACTTTATCTCTCAGTGTCGCTTTGCTTAAATCTACTGGTCACTATACTACTCTGTTCGTCAATGGAGTCCATTGGTGTTATTTTCATGAGCAAATAGGAATCTTGTTTCTCGTATACAGTACGCTCGTTCTCACATATAGCGATGGTATGTTCCATGTTTATGGAAATATTGAAAAACTACCGACAGTATGCATATCCTATACAAGTGTTATACAAAAGATAATTTCAACATTATGCACAGGAGAGGTTGACGAAGATCAAGAGACACCTTGACGAGACTCCAACCATACTTCCTGTCCCCTTCAAAACCCTGAGAGGATATATGCATGTGTCAAAAATCGTTCCCAGGGGATCTAAGGACCATGAGTGCGCCCTCAAATGGTTCGACGAAGCCCTGAAAGACCACAAAGAAGAAGTTGCAAAATCTGGAGATAGGGATGGGCCATTGGGAGACAAAGTGATAATACTCGCCAACAAAGCGTGGGTTTTTTCTCGAGTTGGGCAATACGGAGGAAGTGGACAGGCTTTTGAAAGACTTGCGTGACATTTGTGGAGATGGACTTACAAGAAACAAACCGCCTACATTGAGGCTCACAGGGCAGCGTCCCTGATGCGCTTCGGTCCGGTCAAATATGGTGCCAGCGTGGCCTGCTACAAGCAGTCGTTGGAAGAATACCCTGAGCATGTTGACTGGTTGTTTGGACTCGTTCTTGTTACTGGTAGAAAGAATCGGTTTGATTCCATCGATCCCCGAAACACTAGGGCTACATCTGTGAGTTGTTTGCGCAAGGTAATTCATCTGGATCCACACTACAGTCTAGCCCGCGTTTTTCTTGCAGAAATGATAGTGAATGATCAAAGACAAGAGGCACAAAACCAAATTGAAGAGGCCCTGCGCAGATCACCAAATACCACAGTCGTTTTACAAAGATCCGGTCAGTTCTTCAGAAAACTGAAATCTTAGATCGGGCACTACAGTTATTTGAACAAGCGTTGAAGTTTGAGCCAAAGTCAAGCTTTATTCATCATCAAATAGGTTTGGTTTACCGAGAAAAGTACTTTCAAGCAAAACGTGCTGAAAGACGAGATCATCGTCGACACTGCTATCAGAGAGGTGGGCCTCGGCATTTTATGGACACAGCTTTTGAGTTTTATGACAAAGCAATAGAGCTTTCCGGGGGCTATCACTTCGCCGCTCAAAATGATAAAGCTACGCTTACATATTGTCGGGAGAGATCGATGCAGCAGAAGGTATCTATTCCAAACTGACCGACACCGCCATTGGCAGTGACAAGGCGAAGGCCTTTTACAACTTAGCTAATTTTCATCATAAGACAAAGAAAAATGTTCAAGAAGCACTAAAATTTTACAAGAAAACAGTCGACTCCAGGGCCAATCAGCATTTTGTTGAAAAGGCTGCACATGAAATCATTGATTACATGAGAGCTAGGCTTCGGCAAGATGAGAATGACATTGATGCTGTGAAGGAGCTAGGGTGGGTGTACTTTAAAACAGAAAGGTTCAGCGAAGCTTGTCAATACTACGAAGAGGCCTTTGAAATCTCAAACGATAACTCTCTTGCACAAATTCTCGTTGAAATTTCTCTGAAGTTGAGAAGCACTCATAAAGCAGGTAGATATCTCGAAATACTTCGTGAATTCGACGAGGATTCCTACAACATCTTCCAGCCTTCTTTCTCAGTTATGAAAGGTGAAGAGTATACGAAAGCGTCAAAACTGACCGACGCTAAAAATGCCTTCGCCGAAGCAATCAGGTATGGTAGTCTCGTAGGATGTCAAAAACTGTTGGATATAATGAAATCTGCGTCTGACGATGAAAAATGTACAGTTGAATGGTTTAAACAGTGTGCCGCTATAGTCTCAGTATTAGACGGTCCTGAATCGAAGATTTTACAGCCAGATGAATTTGCAGTCTCAGAAGATGACAGACCCAGCATAGGTGGGCTTCGATCAGTGCTGGATTATGTCATTTCTCCATTTGATATCTTAAGAAATTTGTACCTGAAGTATGTACGGTCACTGGCACACAAAGAATCGGGTGATCAACTATTGTTCACGTCGGCAGAAATTATTTCCATCATTAGAAATGTTCTTGATGACGTCATGTCAGAGTTTCAAGCACAGAACTTTGACCTCGACCCTGAGGAGCTCAAATGCAAGTTCTTTTATGTAGAGGATGAAGAGGGCGTTTCTGAAAGAGTAAAGGCAAAGTTTGAAGAAGAGTACCAATGGAGTGAATTCAGTTCAAGATTTCCCTCCCTCTTTGGCTTCATGGTAGACAGCCAGCCAGGCCGTCACGTGCACAATCGATGGATTGTCCACTTGTTTGAGGTATCTGATCAACTCGAGAAAATGGCTTTCCCTGAAAGGGTTGTTGTTATTAGTGATGGTGATGCAGTGGATATCATTGACTTGTCAAGGGACTCTGTTGTCAAGGCAGCCAAAATAGTACGAGAATTCAAGAAGCATTGAAATTTTCTGTCTATCACCACTTGACCTCCTCTTGTTGTGGGCGATAAACAGTTCAAGGTATCATCACCTAACGATAAGAAATGTTGAAGTCGCTATCTTTTAAATTTGATTCCTCACCTACACGCATTAATTATCGCCAGATTTAATAATGCACTCAATCTGAATGATACTTTCACTCATTGAAAGTGAAGATATAACGGGAATTATCGATATTCTCGAACAGAAAAGACTGATAATTGGAATAACTGTGAATGAGATGCACTTATTTACCATAGTTTTGCGTTAAAATGTTTTACCTTTCTATTGATTCAATTGGGTACCTTTACGCCGAATATACACATATACTGTACATTTGTCGGAAATAATAAGACCAGTAGTTGCATTATGAAGTATGATAGAGCAGACAAATTATGATAACAGTTCATCGTTATGCAATTTCCTTTTCACAGCAATGAAAACGTGAAAGAGATCATATCACAATAAGAGCAATGATGGCAAATATCTAATTTTTCTGATTAAGTGGGAAAACAGAGTTGTAATTGTATATACCTGACACATATAATATTACTTGTATGAACCACTACCATGATTGTTGTTTTCCTAACAAGGCGCACTATCACTTTGTATCTTTGCTGTCAATTTAGATCACGTTCCATTGATAACACTGTCATTGATTTTGGTTAAAACAGTTACCATAAATTAGTGAATGTTCGCTCACGGCATTTATATTATCCGCCGTAATTTGCATTAGAACTTTCGTTCTATCTTGCGGTTTAGGGTGTTTGCATAACCCATACCGTGGAAACACATTACACGACTGTATCGCAATTTTTTCATGTTAAATTTTCAAAGCTAGAATATGTTTAATAAAGTTTCTTATTATGAAAAATGCCTGAAGTATGAGACTTACTAGCGAAAGCGTATATACCATACATTTCAATTTTGAAATATGCATGGCTGAAATTGCTGAGACATATCATGTGCAGTGTGGTAAAAAGATATTGCTGAGTTTTATTTCTACTTTTAGAACGTGCAATATTGTATTGTATAGAATTGAAAAGAAATATGCTTAAATGCAATGAATATCATGTAACCTTCTCCAAAATATGTAAGCAAATCGCAAATTCAAAGCTGGAAACACTACTTGGAAATTTCTCTTTCACTTTAAATTCCCTGTGAGTTCGACAAGATATATAACATGTTATCTTATCCAGTATTGTTTGCAACCCTTGACCTCTACACCGTAGGTCAAGAGAGCAACACCACATTGGCATTACAGTGACTGTCGGTATGTAGTGCTGGTACTGTTTACGAAGTCTGTGACTCAATCCGCCCTACGACATCAATCCACAGAAGTTTTGGAGATTCATCCTATTCATATATTCAAACATATTTATCGCATAGGATAATCATTGCTGTGCTTCGTACCCTTTTCCTGATCCAATATATTACTAATGAACAGTAAAAACATTTTTTAAAAAAATACATCATAGACTTTATTAAATATGGGCCCTACGTAAAACAGCTTCTGCTTTAACCTTCGTGACGTAGCAAATAGAGTTCTCCTAATTATAAGCTAAGACAGAGCTAGACAGACGTCGTGTCAAAATGAGTTTATTCTTTGATTATATGCATTTGGACACATGACGTGATAACGTCCACTTTGTCCTTGGAAACGTTTCAGTTTTTAAAAATGTGAATATATCCGGATCAGAAGAATTATTAGGTGCATCGAATGTTAATGAGTGGACATAGCTTTCTTCACAACATGTTTATAAATGTTTTCCTGATAGATAAAATCTTGCATGAAAACTTCACTTTCGCTTTAAATTTCACCAAAGACCGATTTCAGATATCAAAGACCACTTAGGTCAGTGTCCAAAGATTATTCGTGATCTTTAGCCTCTGTTCTTTATGCTGAGCGACAGGCACAACACCACACATTCTTTGAATGCTGGCACTGATTTGGAGACATTTAAGGTAATTGAGGGGCTATAAACATCTTGAACATGAAACATAAAGACTATCAATGTCGAATAAACATTCCAAATATGTGATTTTAAAAGGAAACGACAACCACAGACTAATTAGTACCCGGAGAACTGCTGGATCGAGCTTTTGAAATGAACAATATAAAATCTAGTAATCTTCTGTATCATCATAAACATATAAAGCCAATTGGTTTACAGGGTTGTGTATCTTGCGAAGAAACCTAGGATGCACAACTACCCAGTAAAAGACAAGTCGTTTCAGATGTGCTGTAATAAACTTTTTTCATTCCTTTCAACTCTAGGAGTGGACTGTCTTGACGACATTGTAAAATGAACACAAGCGACTACAGACAGCAACTGGAGAAATTCCCATCTCAATTTATCTGGGAATTAGAAGATGAAACAGAAAGGAACTTTGAGGTTAGATTGTCATTTACCGCTGAAAATTCGTTATTAATATTAACATTACATCAATTATCTTCTGATCATTTGGTAATTTACTTTGTCTCTCTGTGTTGTCTTCTTTTAATTTACTGACCGCAATATTCATTTTGTTCATGAAGCCCAATATCGTGTTATTTTCATGAGCAAATCGGAAATCATGATTGACGTATACGCTTTTTCAGATAGCGATATTGTGTTCCATGTTCCATGTTTATGAAATATTCAAAGACTTCATAGCATTAATAGGGCCTACCGAAGTATGCATATTCAGAGGTCCCATGTCTAAACTAGTTATTGAGTTACACAACTGATAATTTCAACATTAATTCACAGGAGCAGTTGATGAAGATCAAGAGACACCTTGACGAGACTCCAAACATACTTCCCGTACCCTTCAAAACCCTGAGAGGATACATGCATGTGTCAAAAATTGTTCCCAGGGGATCTAAGGACCACGAGTGCGCCCTCAAATGGTTTGATGAAGCCCTCAAAGACCACAAAGAAGAAGTTGCAAAATCTGGAGATAGGGATGGGCCATTGGGAGACAAAGTGATAATACTCGCCAACAAAGCGTGGGTTTTTCTCGAGTTGGGCAACACTGAGGAAGTGGAAAGGCTTCTAAAAAACTTGCGTGACATTTGTGGAGATGGACTCACCAAGAAACAAACCGCCTACAAAGAGGCTCACAAGGCGGTGTCTCTGATGCGTTTCGGTCCGGTTAACTACGGGGACAGCGTGGCTTGCTACGAGAACTCGTTGAAAGAATACCCTGAAAATGTTAACTGGTTGTTTGGACTTGTTCTTGTTACTGGTAGAAAGAATCGTTTTGATTCCATCGACCAACGAAACACGAGGGCTACATCTGTGAGTTGTTTGTACAAGGTAATTCATCTGGATCCAAACTACAGTCTAGCCCGCGTTTTTCTTGCAGAAATGATAGTGAATGATCAGAGAGAAGAGGCACAAAACCAAATTGAAGAGGCCCTGCGAAGATCACCAAATACCACAGTCGTTTTACAGAGATCCGGTCAGTTCTTCAGAAAACTGAAAACCTTAGATCGGGCTCTACAGTTATTTGAACGAGCATTGAAGCTTGAGCCAACATCAAGCTTTATTCATCATCAAGTAGGTTTGGTTTACCGAGAAAAGTACTTTCAAGCAAAACGTGCTGAAAGACGAGATCATCGTCGACACTGCTATCAGAGAGGTGGGCCTCGGCATTTTATGGACACAGCTATTAAGTCTTATGACAAAGCAATACAGTTCTCCGGAGGGCTATCACTTTGCCGCTCAAAATGATAAAGCCTACGCTCACATATGGTTAGGAGAGATGGATGTAGCTGAAAATATCTATTCTAAACTGACCGACATCGCCATAGGCAGTAAAAAGGCGAATGCCTTTTACAATTTTGCTCAATTCCATCAGAAGACAAAGAAAAATATTCCAGAAGCACTGAAGTTGTACAAGAAAACAGTCGACTCAGGGGCCAATCAGCATTTTGTTGAAAAGGCAGCACATGAAATCATTGACCGAATGAGAGCTAGACTTCGGCGAGATGAGAATGACGTTGACGCTTTGAAGGAGCTTGGATGGGTGTACTTTAAAACGGAAAAGTTCGTCGAAGCTTGTCAATTCTATGAGGAGGCGTTTGAAACCTCAAACGATAACTCGCTTGCACAGATTCTCGTTGAAATTTCTCTGAAGTTGAGAAACACTCATAAAGCTGGTAGATATCAGTCTTGAAATACTTCGCGGATTCGACGTGGATTCCTACAACATCTTCAAATCTTCTTTCTCAGTCATGAAAGGTGAAGAATATATGAAAGCGTCAAAACTGGCCGACGCTAAAAATGCATTCGCAGAAGCAGTCAGCTATGGTAGTCTCTTAGGATGTCAAAAACTGTTGGATATTATGAAATCTGCGTCTGACGATGAAAAATATACAATGGAATGGCTTAAACAGTGTGCTGATATAGTCTCAGTATTAGACGGTCCTGAATCGAAGATTTTACAGCCAGATGACTTTACAATCTCAGAAGATGACAGACCCAGTATAGATGGTCTTCGATCAATACTGGAGGATATCATTTCTCCATTTAATATCTTAAAGGATTTGTACCTTAAGTATGTACGGTCACTGGCACACGAAGAATCGGGTGATCAACTGCTGTTCACGTCGGCAGAAGTTATTTCCATCGTTAGAAATGTTCTGGATGACGCCATGTTAGAGTTTCAAGCACAGCACTATGATCTCGACCCTGAGGAGCTCAAGTGCAAGTTCTTTTATGTAGAGGATGAAGAGGGCGTTTCTGAAAGAGTAAAGGCAAAGTTTGAAGAAGAGTACCAATGGAGTGAATTCAGTTCAAGATTTCCCTCCCTCTTTGGCTTCATGGTGGACAGCCAGCCAGGCCGTCACCTGCACAATCGATGGATAGTCCACTTGTTTGAGGTATCTGATCAACTCGAGAAAATGGCTTTCCCTGACAGGGTTGTTGTTATTAGTAATGGTGATGCAGTGGATATCATTGACTTGTCAAGGGACTCTGTTGTCAGGGCAGCCAAAATAGTACGAGAATTCAAGAAGTATTGAAATTTTCTGTCTATCACCACTTGACCTCCTCTTGTTGTGGGCGATAAACAGTTCAAGGTATCATCACCTAACGATAAGAAATGTTGAGGGCGCTATCTTTTAAACTTGATTCCTCACTTACACTCATTAATTATCGCCAGATTCAATAATTCACTCCATGTGAATGATACTTTCATTAATTGAAAGTGAAGATATAACAGATATTATCGTTATTCTCGAACAGAAAAGACTGATGATTGGAATAACTGTGAGTGAGATGCACTTATTTAGCAAAGTTTTGTATTTAAATGTTATACCTTTCTATTGGTTCAATTGTGTACCTTTACGCTTAAAAATACACATATAATGTACATTTGTCGGAAATAATGAGACCAGACAAAGCAGACAAACTATGATAACAGTTCATCGTTCCGCCATTTCCTTTTCACAGCAATGAAAACGTCAAAGAGATCATATAATAATAAAAGAAATGATGGCAAATATCTAATTTTTCTGGTTAAGTGGAAATACAAAGTTGTACACAACTAACCAATATAATATTACTGATACGAACCACTACCATTATTCTCATTTTTGTTTTCCTAAACAAGATGCACTATCACTTTGTATCTTTACTATCAATTTAGATCACGTTCCACTGATAACACTTCCACTAGTTTTGGTTAAAACAGTTACTATAAATTAGTGAATGTACTATCATGGTATTTTATTTTATATTATCCGCCGTAATTTGCATTAGAACTTTCGTTCTATCTTGCAGTTTAGGGTGTTCGTATAATCCATACCGTGGAAACACATTCGACTGTATCGCAATTTTTTTTCATGTGAAATTTTCAAAGCCAGAATATGTTTAATAAAGTTTCTTACAATGAAAAATGACTGAATTATGAGACTTACGTACACGGCTGGATTGGCTCAGACTTATCATGTACAGTGTGGTAAAACGATATTCCTGAGTTTTATTTCTACTTTTAGAACGTGCAATATTGTATTGTATGGAATTGAAAAGAAATATGCTTCAATGCAATGAATATCATTTAACCTTCTCCAAAATATGTAAGCAAATCACAAATCCAAAGCTGAAAACACTACGTGGAAATTTCTCTTCCACTTTAAATTCCCTGTAAGTTCGACAAGAGATAAATAGAGACACACTCGATCTCATTCAGTATTGTTTGCAACCCTTGACCTCTACACTGTAGGTCAAGAGAGCAACACCACATGGGCAGCACAGTGATTGTTGGTGTGTAGTTCTGGTACTGTTTACGAAGTTCTGGTACTGTTTACGAAGTCCATGACTCAATCCGCCCTGCGTAATCAATCCACTGCGTAATCATTCCAAGGATGGTGATTAGTAATGTTTTCCAACATGTTCACCACTTTCATACAATATCGCGCGCACGTGTTTTGCCAGAATGAAAACGCTTCGCTAATTTCCCTGTATTTTCGAATACATGCTAGAGCTCACACAGTCACTCGTAGCGGGACTTAGTGGACCGGTTGTGAAGTCTTGAACTGTCTAGCAACTTCTGTTACAATGTCAATATGAAATTGTTTTGAAAATACGGAAAAAACTACTCTCTCAAAAACAAAATGAACATTTCATTTCGGGCTTGCGCCTGAGAGGGACTGCGATTTCAATGTGAAGTGCACAATTGGCAGATGTGTCAACAAACATGTGTGATACGTATGTTTTTAGCTGAATCTTTCGATAAGAAGGATACAAGTAGCCTGTATTTACTCTGATTCAGACCATCCCTTTAATCATATCAATGATTCGCAGTTCTCACTATCAAATGATGCAGGAAGACGTCTAATGATGATGGATATTTCAGTCAGTATGCTTAGTTTATGACTGATACTAGAAATTCTAGTTATGGCAGTTTGTCGTCCTCGCTAGTTTTTGAGTGTGCTTGTGTCTGGACTTTTTTGGATTCTGCAAATGGGACTTGACCCCTCAGAGTACCTTAAGAATACATTTCAATCCTCTCACTCTATATGGGCTATTGATTTTGCCAAACACTGCGATCGCCACCACCAATCTGGAAAAAGAGTAGTAATGGCCTATCTAAACTCAAGCGGGTTTATATTTAAGAAGACGAAAGTTTAAGTGTAGGACTTGAACTGAATGGACCATTCAGAAAGAGAGACAAAATTGATATTTCATCATAAGTAAAGTTAGTCGCAGAATACATTTATTCTACAACCAAACATTTGCTATTGCTCCCAGCTGTGGCTTACAAAAAGCGACCCATTCATTTACAATTTATAATTTTAAATTATTCTGGCTGGTTCTCTTTTGGCAGTAAACTAGCATGCAGGAATCGTTTTCCTCACCGGCCTAGAATACATACTTCGTCTCATAACTTATCCAACCTCACTCAACTCAAGTTGTACCAACCTCATTTCAAGGAGACCCAACCCCGCCAACAGCAACAAGATCCCTTGCTTGAAAAATAAATCAATGAAAACTGCATACAATCTGAACACCATGGTAAAGGGATACTTTTTCGGAATGTGGGAGATTGATTGTTGAATGTTATTTTAAACACGGGAGTGAGCACCATGGTCAAGAAAACTTTGATGTAAGTGCCAATGTTCTCAGGTGATCTCGAGATTGCATTGGATAAATTCTCTTGTCGGTTTATTGTGGAAGTAAGAAGACAATACCCACATAACTTGGGTAAGGCAATCATTCTTTATATCTCATAAATAATCAAATTGATTCAAATAGGATGGAATTTATTTAAGTCACTGAATGGCAGAGCTGTGTACGAATGCTTCTTCGACAGCAGTCAGGATGGGCTACGTTATTGAGCTGTATGTTTTGGTTTTGCTTGTTTTAGTTTTTATTGTCGTGAAATGGTATTGTTATTGTTGTTCTCTATTTGACATGTTATTACGTCATAACAGGAACAGCTTTTCACAAATTTACACAGATGGAATTACAGTATAGGGTGCTCAGAAACAGTTGGGAGTCGTATCGAAGTGATTTTTACACGATCATGATTCAGATAAAACTAACGTTGTACGTCATACTTGCATGAAAAACATGTCATAAGTTTTACAGTGGAATTTGATTGAGTGTCCGTTTTGCCTTGCAGAGCTCGACAAGTCTACATGTTGCTTATCATTAGAAAAGTAAACATTTGCATCTTTGATGTTAGATTATACAGCGCGCGGCGAACGTTTCCCATACACTGTCTAGTCTACAATCATGACAGTCGTTTCAGCATGCCACTCATGCACAACAAGCTTGACACCGCACTACAGCTATAGCACATCATCAAAGTTTTCTGTCAGCTATTTGTGTACTTTGATTTGGGAAATACAACTCAGACAAAACTCACTGGCATATTTTTCGAGTGTCGGATCTATATCTCGAGGAATGTCCTCAACATCAACCGGACTGACTCTGGGCGTTTTATTATAGTAGAACATTGTATTTCTTCAGCAAGGTAAAGAATATTTTGAAGGCAGAGAGATATCACCGTCCCCTCCATGCTAACCCGTTGCCGTGTATGATGCCGTCCGGGAAATTAAGTGCCAAAATACAGTGAATTATTTCAGAAACACTGGGTGTGTTATTCAATGGCACAAAATGTACCGTGTTGATTGAATTGCACTTGCATGTGCAAAATCAACACTTTTCTTCAAGTCTATTTTGTAGCTCAGAGAAGTGTCAATTGAGAAAGTTTCATTTAGCTGAGACAAAAGAGAAAGCGGGATTAAAGTTTCATGCAGGAGTGTTTAGCATTTTCTGGTTGACAATATTCAGTGTTGTATCGTGTCAAACTTGTTAGAGTAGACTGCACTGGCAATGCTACAGACTGCATGCTGAAGGAACTGTTGTCGTGATTGCTGACATCGAGAGGAGAAGAAAAGTTTTTTTTTAAAGAAGAATTTACTTGATTCTTCATAAAGTTCCCAATTTAAAAGTAAGGCCAAAAAAAAAAAAAAAAGCTGTTCAACGGGCGGGATGACTTCAAAGTTGGGTAGGTAGGTCGGATTTTTTTTTTTTTTTTGAATTTATTTTTTTTTGGTTTTGAATTTATTTTTTTGGTTTTTCTTAAACAGAACATATAATATAAACACTTTTTGTGTGTTTCATGCTTTTCTTAGTCACATAACATATATTGGATATGTGTTTAGTACGTTCATGATTTTTTCAATTTTTTATTAACATGGGTTGGTTGTCTCACAACAGCTTCTTTGCCTTCACTTCTACAGTTCAATCTACAGGTGCCGCCAACAGGTAAATTTCATGAATTTCTCAAAATCATCACAAAACCCTGTTTTGAAGGCTGATATACCGATTTTTCTTATTTTTGACCCAGACCGAAAATTTGGAGGGGAAAGTTAGAGCTGTTCGTAACTGCCCTCCCACTGGTATACACTGAAAATGTGCTCTCCCACTGAATTTTGATGCCCACTGCCCTCCGGTATCTACAGTCTGCCCGCTCCCCACTCCTCACAACAATTCAAGCTCCCCGCTGCCCTCTCCCCACTACTGAAATTCCCCATTGCCAACTAGATGCCCACTAGGCACCCAGATCAACACAAAACCATGCAAGCAGTTAGCAGTATACCTTGGAACATTGCCCCCCCTCTAGTTAGGTTCTATTAAGCACGCAGCTTTCCCCTCCCTCAAAGTATTTTCCGGTGCCCACTGTCAAAAATGTTCTCCTGCCTGCTGGAAGTAATGAAATTTCTTCCCCGCCTACAATAAATATCGATATTTTCTCCCCTCCCGCTCATTAGTTTTGAAATCTGCCCGCCCACTGAAAAACTTCGCACGAACACCTTTTTGCACGAACAGCTTCGTTGGCGGCACCTGAATCTAACGGAGCCAATTTCTGTGTTGGTGTCACCAGCCATATGAGCACGGTGCATTCCAACCAAAACTCGCGACTCAGAAACTGACGGATCAGCCCCGGGAATGTCCGGGGTGACGTCGTCGAACGAGGGAGCGAAATTAGACCATTCTTCCTGTGTCCAAGTCAAACAAATGTCACAAGGTTGACTCCTTGTGCAGTCTCGACAACGGGAACACAAATCATGTCCGTCCTGCAGTGAGAACTGCTGCTTACAATCACACATTCGATAGGAGAAAGCCATGACGAAAATCGGAACGAGTGATAACTCAAAGAACAATAAAGAATTTTCAAGGAACACTGAAAATAGGAACACTAGAAAATATAGACTGTACAACCAGTTGGACGTGAAATAAACGCCGGTGAAACAATACAGTACAGAGTGTCTAAGCTATACGGAACACGTGGCGTAATAATTTATTTTCCACGGCGTAACCCTGCCCTTCACCTTGACCAAATGTTTGTGATGCGCTTCCACCTTTACTCTTCAAATCATAGCCTGTATCAATCTCACTCAAGTCAATGTCATCGAAAATGTGAAGGTCATTCATCTTACAGACAGATGTTCACTGAATAACATCTCCGCGTTTCTTCAGATTCGTAAGATTCGGGGAAAAAAAAGAAAAATGTGGAGTGGTCCAAATATGGGTCGGTCGGGCCCGTTGAACAGATAATTTTTTTTTTCTCGCCTAAACCCTAAAAGAAACTGGTGATGTGCATGTCGTGAGTGACATGCTGAAACGACTGCAATGATCGTGACGAGACAAACCTTTTTATCGCGCGCTGTAATCTAACACCAACCAAAGACGAAGACTCAATTTGTTGCAAATGTTTACTTTTCTTATGATATAAAGCAACATGTAGATTCGTCGAGCTCTGCAAGGCAAACCGGACACTCAATCAAATTCCACTGTAATTTCAAATCGATCGAGTATCTGCCTTGGACGAGCAGAAGCAAACAAAAATTTGCCAAAGCGAATTCGATATTAGATAGACGTTAGTCGATAACAAAGTACCTGGAAAGCAATCTCATTACCTGTAAACAATGTCTTTCATTTTAACGTTCGCAGAAATCCGACTGCCGACGCAGAATAACAAGGCTCCCTAGTCGAGTGTTTATTTTCGCTCGCCGCTGTGCAGTCACTGAAACAGAAGGATCAGGAGTTACGCTGTGCAGAAATTTTTGTGCCTGAGCTGGCGTTGACTCGTTGACATTCAAGGTAACTCACCGACAACCTATATTTACAAATGATTGCGGAAACAACAACTCGACGAACTGCCGCAGCCAATTGTGTGCCAATTTGCATAATCGCACCTAAGAATGTTTTTCGTACAATTTATGACATTTCTCATAACATATCAAAAATATTTCCTCACCAATTCGGCTCAATGTTTTCACAAAATGCACGAATTATTCAGAAGTGTGTTTATGCAGACCTTGTAAATTTGGTTCAGTAGATTCACCGCACCTATGGCGACCACCCCAAGTCATTCAGTGTTCTCTGTTGTGTTAACACAGCCTATCCTGTGCCTTTTCTTTGCATCCTAAGTGAACACGCAAGAGAAACACTGTTTTCATCGCATGCAAATATCTAATGTTTGGCAATTTCTCAGAGGTTTTAGGAGCAGGATCCAGGCAGGGACATTTTTGTTCTTATATAACTACCGCTAAAGAAGAAAAGCTTTGGATATTGCGTTTCACGCAAGATGTCGCCATTTTAAAAATAGATCAACCAATACCTTGTTTTCCCCTGCTATGTATGGAACCTGTACTAAATTAAAACATTTCAAAGTGCCTGAGGCCAAAGGGTGCAATCTATCGCGTTGATATCTGATGACGTGTCATGTCGTGAACAAAGATTGACAAGCACAGTGCGTCAGAGGTATGTAAGGTCATTTGATCTTTAATGTCGCCATTGATAGCAGGCGTAGCTGTAATGATAGTGGAAGTTACCAGCGATTGGCTTCTCCAATATGGATTTTAAACCTTTGCTGATACTTCGTTCATGTACACTTACGTTCATTATGCTCTTTCTCGAATACAAATATGGTTGAACCATCAAATATTTGAATAGTAAAAATTCAACATGGCCTATATATATATATAAATATATATATATATATATATATATATATATATATCTATCGCCGGTGCGAAAACAGCCATTCAGGCTATTTCTTTACATGTCAACTTTAAAAGGAAACGACAACAACAGACCAATTGGTACACGGAGAATTGCTTGATCGAGCTTTTGAAATGAACAATATAAAATCTGGTAATCTTCTGTGTCATAATGACCATATTACACCAATTGGTTTACAGGGTTGTGTATCTTGCGAACAAAACTAGGATGCACAACTGGCCAGTAAAAGACAAGTCGTTTCAAATGTGCTGTAATGAAGACTTTTTCATTCCTTTCAATTCTAGGAGAGGACTGTCTTGACGACATAGTAAAATGAACACAAGAGACTACAGACAGCAACTGGAGAAATTCCCATCTCAGTTCATCTGGAAATTAGAAGATGGGACAAAAAGGAACTTTGAGGTTAGACTGTCATTTACCAAAGAAAATTCGTCATTAAAATTCACATCACATCAATTATCTTCTGATCATTTGGTAACTTTATTACCTTGCCCTTCAGTGTCGTCTTCTTTCAATTTACTGACCGCCCTATTCTTTTTGTTTATGAAGCCCATAGGTGTTATTTTCATCAGCAAATCGGACATCTTGCTTCACGTACATGCTTTCTCAGATAGCGGTGGCATATTCCATTTTTATTGAAATATGCAAAGACTCAGACTGACATTTAATAAGGCCTACCGAAGTATGCATATCCAGAGGTCCCATGTCTAAACTACTTATTGAGTTACACAACTGATAATTTCAACATTTATTCACAGGAACAGTTGACGAAGATCAAGAGACACCTTGACGAGACTCCGACCATACTTCCTGTACCCTTCAAAACCCTGAGGGGATACATGCACGTTTCAAAAATTGTTCCAAGGGGGTCCAAGGACCACGAGTGCGCCCTCAAATGGTTTGACGAAGCCCTGAAAGACCACGAAGAAGAAGTTGCAAAATCTGGAGATAGTGATGGGCCTTTGGGAGACAAAGTGATAATACTCGCCAACAAAGCGTGGGTTTTTCTCGAGTTGGGGAACACTGAGGAAGTGGACAGGCTTCTGAAAAACTTGCACGGCATCTGTGGAGATGGACTTACCAAGAAACAAATCGCCTACAAAGAGGCTCACAAGGCGGTGTCTCTGATGCGTTTCGGTCCGGTTAAATACGGGGACAGCATGGCTTGCTATGAGCGTTCGTTGAAAGAATACCCTGAAAATGTTGATTGGTTGTTTGGACTTGCTCTTGTCACTGGTAGGAAGGATCGTTATGATTTTTTCGGTTCCAAGAAAACAAGGTCTGCAAGTTTGGATCGGGAAGAAGTTTCTTTACGAAAGGTAATTGAACTTGATCCAAACTACAGTCTCGCACGAGTTTTTCTCGCCGAAAAGATAGTGGATAATCAGACTGATGAGGCACAACACCACATTGAAGAGGCCCTGCGCAGATCACCAAATACCACAGTCGTTTTACAGAGATCCGGTCAGTTCTTCAGAAAACTCAAACACCTAGACAGGGCACTGGAGTTATTTAAACGAGCATTGGAGCTGGAGCCAACATCAAGCTTTATTCATCATCAAGTAGGGTTGGCTTACCGAGACAAGTACTTTAAAGCAAAACATACTGGTTATAGACAAAAGTTTGTTCCAGCAAAACGAACGAATCATCGTCGACACGGCTATCATAGGGATGAACCTCAGTATTTTATGCACAAAGCTTTTGAGTCTTATGACAAAGCAATACAGCTTTCTGGGGGCTATCAATTCGCCGCTCAAAATGATAAAGCCTACGCTTACATATTGTCGGGAGAGATGGATGCAGCAGAAGGTATCTATTCCAAACTGACCGACACCGCCATAGGCAGTGACAAGACGAAGGCCTTTTACAACTTAGCTCGTTTTCATCATAAGACAAAGAAAAATGTTCAAGAAGCGCTAAAATTTTACAAGAAAACAGTCGAATCGAGGGCGAATCAGCATTTTGTTGAAAAGGCAGCACACGCAATCATTGACCAAATGAGGGCTAGACTTCGGCGAGATGAGAATGACGTTGACGCTTTGAGGGAGCTTGGATGGGTGTACTTTAAAAGAGAAAGGTTTAGCGAAGCTTGTCAATACTACGAAGAGGCCTTTGAAACTTCCAACGATAACTCTCTTGCACAAATTCTCGTTGAAATTTCTCTGAAGTTGAGAAACATTGAGAAAGCTGGTAGATATCTCGAAATACTTCGTGAATTCGACGAGGATTCCTACAACATCTTCAAACCTATTTTCTCAGTTATCAAAGGTGAAGAGTATTTGAAAGCGTCAAAACTGACCGATGCAAAGGAAGCCTTTGCCGAAGCAATCAGCTACGGCAGTCTCGTAGGATGTCAACAGATGTTGGAGATTCTGAAATCTGCGTCTGACGATGAAAAATGTAAGGAGGCATGGCTCAAACAGTGTGTCGAAGTGTTCTCACTGTTAGATGGTCCTGAATCCAAGATATTGCGGCCAGATGAAAATACAGAATCAGGAGGTGACGGTCCAAGCATAGGTGGGCTTCGATCAGTTTTAGAAGAAATACTGCCTCCATATGATATCTTAAGAGAATTGTATCTGAAATATGTAACTTCACTGGCACACAAAGAAACGGGTGATACCCTTTTGTCAACGTCCGCAGAAGTTATTTCCACCGTTAGAAATGTTCTGGATAGCGTCATGTCAGAGTTTCAAGCACAGAACTATGACCTCGACCCCGAGGAGTTCAAATGCAAGTTCTTTTATGTGGAGGATGAGGAGAGCGTTTCTGAAAGAGTAAAGGAAAAACTTGAAGAAGAGTACCAATGGAATGAATTCAGTTCAAGATTTCCCTCCCTCTTTGCTTTTCTCGTAGATATTCAGCCAGGTCACCATGTGAGCAATCGGTGGATTGTCAACTTATATGAGGTATCCGACCAACTCGAGAAAATGGCATTGCCTGAAAGGGTTGTAGTCATCAGTGGTGATGACGCGGTGGATATCATCGACTTGTCAAGGGACTCTGTTGTCAAGGCAGCCAAAATAGTACGAGAATTCAAGAAATGTCACCACTTGAATTCCTCTCATGATATGTGACAAACGCTTCAATTTCGAAGTCGTTTTGCTGTGAATTATATTCCCTACCAATGGACATTCTTGAAAAATTCCACAAAGTGCAATATTCGGAAAGACTGTTTCATCCATTCGAACTGACGATGCAATAAACATTATTGATATGTTCTTGAACAGAAAGGAATAACGACTGGAATGACTGTGTAAAATTCACGTATTTATCAAAGATTTGCCTTGTGAACGAAATTGTTGCAAGTTTTCTATGGATGCAATTTTTCGCTTTACATTAAGTATACTCTAACGTTTGTAGGAAATGTTGAGAACCTTGGTTGCATTATGAAATTTGACGGAGCAGACATATTGTGTTGATAGTTCATCATACTCAATTTTTTTCTTTTAATGGTTATTAAAATGCACAGGGGGTCATATTAAAATAATAACAACTATGACAAATATATAATTTTCCTGTAAAAGTTGAAAGCTAATTTGTATACTCATGACGCAAAAAATATTACCAATATGAATCACAACTGTTACTAACATTGTTTTTCCTGAGCCAGGTACACTATCACTCAATTTCCGAACAGTCAGTTTTTGTCACTTTCCAATCACATTACTTTCATTGGTCTTGGCAATAACTGTTGATAAGTGTGATAAGGGTGTTTGTCTTGCCTAAGTAAAGTGCCTTACATTCTATCCCATAATCAGTTGTGTGGGTTGTGTTATAGCCCCGAGCATAAACTCATAAAAATCACTGAAGTGCAAAATCTTTGATGTGAAATTTCTGTCTCAAAAATCATGTTCTAATATAATTTGAAGATCGGAATATCTTGAATAAAGTTTTTCTAGCTATAGTGTGGAAAATGCCTTAAGTGTGGGGTTTACTAGCGAAGGCGCTCGTGCCAAATATGCATTGACGAAAGTGTTTCATATGTAGATCTCGGCTAAAGGATTTCAAGCGCGGGCTAACAAAGCGAAAGAAGCATAAAATAGGGGAAAGACATAAGATTATGCATGCAATGTCACAAGACGTTGTGTCCCGAAGAAGATCTAGACAGACCCATAATCATATATAACCGATTTAATTTTTTGAGTAGATGGGTTCTCATAGTTATTATTCAGTAACCGAAAATAACTTCTTTCGTCAGCAGTGCCATTTCTAACTTTAGGATATGAGACATTGCCATGCTAAGAAAAGGAGAAACGTATATGCAGAAGTGTCATACAACCGAATGTCAAAATCTGTTTCTCCAAAACATGTTTGCAAATTGCTAATCAATCAGCTAGAAACCTTACTTGCAAACTTCTCTTTCGCTTTAAATTCTCCGTAAGGTCGACAACAGATATAAAGGGTAGCCTTTTTAGTATTGTTTGGAATCCTTGACCTCAACACCGTAGGTCAAGAGAGCAACACAACGGCGGCTCAAAAGTTGTTGGCGGTGCTGGTACTGTTGACGGGTTCTGTGACTCAATCTGTCCTGCGTATTAAATCAATGCCAAGTTGGCGCTGGTGATTCGGCTTATCCGTCAGTGCTTTGTCGTCTTTCCCTGATCCAATGCACTGCTAGTTCCGAGTATACGATATATTGTTCCGAGTATACGACATATTGCAAAAAAAAATCACGGACTTCATGAAATGTAGGGCCTACTTAATCAGCTCCCGCATTGATCTCTGTTACCAGGTTACGTGATATATTGTGCTTTTCTGATATTAAGTGGATAAATTTAAATTCCAAGTACCAGTACTTATGCAGATAAATATTGTGTGGTAGGTTACCTCCGGATACGCAAAACCAATTCACACTTTATTACCGGTTGGCAAATTAATTATATCAACAAAGAGTGTTCTGTTATTAAAATGGTGCAAATACAAAGACCGGTGAATGTAGATAAAGGGACAATTAAAATGAGTGAAAAAATCATTGTCGGTTCTCCATTTTCTTATCATGTCAGTGATAATT
The DNA here is from genome assembly GCF_041260155.1 of Ptychodera flava. Classification (NCBI taxonomy): domain Eukaryota; kingdom Metazoa; phylum Hemichordata; class Enteropneusta; family Ptychoderidae; genus Ptychodera; species Ptychodera flava. The sequence goes on along the minus strand of NC_091938.1, from coordinate 25,767,959 downwards.
ATCCGTTATTTTTATAATTTCTTGTATTTTTGTACATAATTTGTATTGAAAACTATGTTTAAAAATTGTGTGCATTTAATCGTGTAAAAACATTTCTGGCATTTTCTTATGTAGCAATAAATTACTCATTGGATAGTAACATTTATCCTGCTATTTAAAGAGTTGGTGTGTGAAATCAGGTATATGAGATGTAAGGTTTGATGGAGAAGTCTAAAGAAAAACATTGTCACTTTTTATTGTATTTTAGGTTGTCGGACGGCATATGCCCGTGTCCGCGAAACACATCACTGACAGAGAGAATTTAAACCTTCAGTTACAATAGTGAAATTATCGTACAGGTACGTAGACAGAGCGAGATCCTGTCCAAATGAATTCATTTATTTAAGTATTTGAGCGTTTCGAAGCATTCCATCCGAAAATGGCGTCACAATTTGCACAATGTCCGAGGAGCCATCATCATTTTACAACATGCATACATTCTCAGAACAGAAGAAAAGTGTACTGAAGGTCAGTGAATGAAAAAGTTTCTAAATATTCTACGTTTTAGATAGAAAACATAGAGGGAAACTTCTCTTTCGCTTTAAATTCCACGGAAATCCGATTCCAGATATCAAAGCCCACTTAGTTCAGTATCCAAAGATTATTCGTGACCTTTAGCCTCTGCACTTTATGCTGAGCAAGCGGCACAACACTACAAATCCTGCGATTGTTGGCATTGATTTGGACAAGTTGAAGGTAATTCCGTTTTGAATTACTATTTACATGTTGTACATGAAACAAAGACTATCCATGCTACCCAGCCATTCCAAATATGGCGATAATGACACGTATTTTTACATTTAATATTAAATGTAGGCGTTATTCCTGTTGACAGAACGAACTGAACGAAACTGCAGAGTCAATTTCCATGCTGACTAGAACTGCAATCATCAGGTGGTATCGGAATTCAGCGATTTCTGTTGGGTTAAAGTCTTGACCTGCCTGGCAAATTAATGCTTCAGCGTCAATAATACGTCATCGGGGTGATAAATGCTGAAAGAGTTGCTCTCGCGAATATAAAGTGAATTTTTTCATATCTAGGACGAGAGCTGCTTTAATTTCAACGGCAAGAATTAAACCTATAGGAAACCTATAAGAAATGGTTCATCATGAAATAATCGCTTCAGAGCCGGCTGAAAATATTTAGTTTTCCATGGACATACCTAAAAAGTCTTCCTCCTCTGAGAAATAAACGTAAATGGACAAATGACGGTATGTAGCTAGGTCATGTGAGGTCAGGGGTTGTCTGACCTTAGTATAAAGTGTGCACGTCCAGTGGACTCTCCATCTATATTGCACAAAGCACCCTGGCCCTGATCACTTTCACACGAAAGGCTTACTTTGGAGGTCATGGCCCCTTGCTCGCAAAGTAAAGAAATAAAAACATTTGTCATCAAAATTATATATGTATTTTCCCCCACCATGAGGCTAACCTTTGTGTATTGTAACTTCTTTATTCTGTTGTAACCCTCAGGATTGAACGCTTTGGTCGGAACAACTTTGATGTGAGTGACAATGTTTGCAAGAGATCAAAGGATTGAATTGGAGAAATTCTCCTGTCAGTTCACCTGGAACTTGGAAGACGATTCCGACAGAACTGAGGCAAGGCAATTCATCTTTATATCTCATAAATCTTACAAAAAGAAACGGGATGGAATTCATTTCGGTTACAGAGTGGCAGAGCTGTATAACACTAACATTATCATAACTGAGATACCAAGATTCTTCAACAGTCTTCTTACTGAGCTATGTACTTGTTAGTTTATCTTACTGTGGCTAGTTTTTTTTTGTGTGTGTTTTAAACTCGAGCAAAGCTCATCAAATTCTGTCGCAACTGATGATCTGTATGAGATATATGATATTATGACGGGAACAGCGTTGAATAATTTACATATTTTCTGTAAAAAGATGTTTATCCATGCAGTCATCATATTTTCTTAATTGTAATTTATGTTGCTATTAACAAAAACAGTTTTCATACGAACATCAGTAGTGTATCTGCAACCACCTGTTTGACTACATGTATATTAGAGTCCTTGACACTACCATGGAGCTATTAAAACGAGGGTCTATCCTTTTAGCCCTGTATTGACACTAACCAATGGTACTTTAACCTGTTTATACTGCAGGAACTTTTAACGAAGATCAAGAGGCACTTGCACGAGACTCCGCATATATTCACTATACCTTTCAAGACCTTACTTGGTTATGTCTATGTATCGAAGCTTACTCCACGGGGGTCCAAAGATTACCAGCGAGCCTTTCGGTGGTTTGACGAGGCTCTTGAAGACCACAAAAGAGAGGTCACAAGATCGGGGGATGGCGATGGGCCGCTAGGTGACAAGGCGGTCATTCTGGCCAACAAAGCCAGGGTTCTTTTAGAGCAGGGTAACGCAGAGGAAGTGGACAAACTTTTGAAGGAGTTGCGGGAAATTTACAGAGATGGGCTGACGAGAAAACAAACTGCATACGTTGACGCTCATCGAGCTCTGTCTCTCATGCGTTATGGTCCGGTGAAGTACTCTGAAAGTGCGGAGTGGTTTGAACGTGCTTTGAAAGAGTATCCCAAAAATATTGATTGGTTGTTCGGACTGGGTTTCATTCTCGGCAGGAAGGACCGCTATGACTGCTACGGCCATCAGCAGCATCAGAAAGCCGAAGCTGTGACTGCCGACCGCGAAGAAAGTTTATTGCGCCAGGTAATTAAACTTGACCCTGGGCACGGCTTGGCACGTGTTTTCCTCTCGGAAAAGATTAGATATACTCGAAAGAGAGAGGCTCGCTACCAAATCGAAGAGGCTCTGCGGAAAATGCCCGGCAACACGGTTGTCTTACAGAGATCGGGTCAGTATTTCAGGAGACTGAGACACCTAGATAGAGCCCTCGACCTGCTGAACAAAGCGCTGAAGAAAGAGCCAACTTCAAGCTTCGTCCACCATCAGATTGGTTTGGTTTACAGAGAAAGGTTCTTTCAAGCTAAGAGAAGTGGCCATCGGCGGGAAGTACGTCCGGGGGATGGACATCACTTTTTGCATCGGGCGATCGAGTGTTATGAAACTGCCGATAGATATTCCAAGGGAAACCATTTTGCTGCTCAGAATGACAAAGCTGTAGCCTACACGTTGATGGGCAATATTGAGGCGGCAAAAAATATCTATACTCATCTTATTGACAACCCTTCCATACAGGACCAGCAAACACAGGCTTTCTTCAACTTTGCCGAATTTTACAGAAGAACAGAGGAAAATATTGAAGAAGCACTTAAACTGTACAAGCAAGCAGTCGAATCGAGGGGTAATCGGGGTTTTATTGAAAAGGCAGCGAATGCAATCATTGATCACATGAGAGCTAGACTTCGGAGAGATGAGAATGACATTGACGCTTTGAAGGAGCTAGGGTGGGTGTACTTTAAAACAGAAAGGTTCAGCGAAGCTTGTCAATACTACGAAGAGGCCTTTGAAATCTCAAACGATAACTCTCTTGCACAAATTCTCGTTGAAATTTCTCTGAAGTTGAGAAGCACTCATAAAGCAGGTAGATATCTCGAAATACTTCGTGAATTCGACGAGGATTCCTACAACATCTTCCAGCCTTCTTTCTCAGTTATGAAAGGTGAAGAGTATACGAAAGCGTCAAAACTGACCGACGCTAAAAATGCCTTCGCCGAAGCAATCAGGTATGGTAGTCTCGTAGGATGTCAAAAACTGTTGGATATAATGAAATCTGCGTCTGACGATGAAAAATGTACAGTTGAATGGTTTAAACAGTGTGCCGCTATAGTCTCAGTATTAGACGGTCCTGAATCGAAGATTTTACAGCCAGATGAATTTGCAGTCTCAGAAGATGACAGACCCAGCATAGGTGGGCTTCGATCAGTGCTGGATTATGTCATTTCTCCATTTGATATCTTAAGAGACTTGTATTTAAAATATGTAACTTCACTAGCGCATGGAGACACAGGTGATAAACTACTGTTCACGTCATCAGAAATTGTTTCCCTTGCCAAGAGTGTTCTGGATGACGTCATGTCAGAGTTTCAAGCACAGCACTATGATCTCGACCCCGAGGACTTCAAATGCAAATTCTTCTATGTTGAGGATGAGGAGGGCGTTTCTGAAAGAGTACAGAATAAACTTGAACAAGAATACAAATGGTGTGACTTTCGTTCAAAATTTCCCTCTCTCTTTGACTTCATCGTCGACACGCAACCAGGTCGTCGCAAACACGACCGATGGATGGTTAGCCTGTTTGAGGCATATGACCAGCTCAACAAAATGGCGTTTCCGGAAAGGAATGTACTCGTCAGTAATGGGGACCTTGTAAATATCGTCGACTTGTCCAGAGAATCTGTCCATAGAGTAGCACGAATTGTTCAGCAATTTAAGAAATATTGAACTTCCTGTATATTGACCTCCCAATCTGTTTCTCAAATGATGACTGACAGGATTCCTTTTTTCAAACTTACAACAATAAGTTGATGGTTTTGCCAAAGAGCACAAAATTAATTGCTACTTCGGGTCAATCTTGACAGTTGCAGAATGCTAGCAGGGTACGCTTAATCACCTATGACGGACATCTGATACCACATTTGAGCAGCGGTTAAAAATGAGGATTGACCCTATTCTTACACTTGGTAAATTATTTATTTACCTTGAATGATACTGATTATTTGTTTACCTGTTTTGATGTCATACTCCGGTGTACCACAGACTGTAGAAGCTTCATCTGTTGTCTACGATGCTCAGAATTATTTTCTATCCGGAGACATGCGTACAAATTTCAAACTAAAAAATAAGGACGAATGTTATGAGCCAATTATGGCATACAATTCAGTAAAAGGGACAAATTTTAATCAAGAGAGTGTACTTCAGCCGCACAGTTTGATGTGTATGTATCGAATAATATAATACCATTTGTATTATTATTGCAGTGATTTGACAAAGCCAGGTATAACAGAAGTGCAAAAACTTATCTCAAGTCGTTGTCGGACATCCAAAAAATATCGCCACTTTATCGTTGGTGGTGGTACAGCAGAGAATCTTTAATGTGAAACCCTGACAAATTTGTCATTTGAGTAGCTGTAAATAAGTGAAAGTTCATTAGATTGTAATAACTTATTTCCATGCCATATTAGATATTATTTTTTTATTTTAGAAGACAAGGTACGAGGTTTGTAAAACTATATCAGTTTTGTCAATTACATCATAGGATTTGGGTTGTTTTATACAGAGTTTAGGTTCATTCCAGTAATGACAGCAGCAGAAAGAGCTCAATGATGGTGGTACGCAAATGTGCTTTGCCGAACAGGGCTGTGTTGATCACGTTAAAAACTGGACTTTTCATCACGCATACGGGAGTAGACAGGAAACTACGTGGATTCACAAAACAAAAAATAGTAATTACAGATATAAACGGACAACATAACACAAATTTCATATCAATTTGAGACAGTTTTGTTTCAAGCCTCTTTTAAGTCCCAAAAACCCTTGATATTTTCAAATCCCCCGTCAACCCCTCCAGGTGCTTGTGAATGAAGCCTTTATGCTCGGTATAAATGTATTGGCACGGTTACGGCCTGGGAAGTCGGAGGAATTTCCTTGGAAACGCCGAAACTGAAACGACATTGGATATTTCCAAGGGGGAGCACGAGAGTGGGGTGTCCCCTCTCGCATCGAAAATTTTCAGAAATTGATGTGTGCAATTTGCAATCTGAGAGGTGTTTCAATTTATTTTGCACTCGGTTAAACTTTTTGAAAGTTACATTGAACACATATTTTATTACATTTTTTGCATGATCAATGTTTGAGTTACTATATCCAACAATCAAACAATGACAATATATTTTGTACCTGTTCTCAATTCGCATGAGATTGCAGATCAAAGAAAATGCAGCAACGGCAAATCTGCGATTTATTTGTCATTTGCAAAATCTTACTTACATTTACAGTCAGAGTCAGTATTTTTCTTAATCCATTCATTATTTCTTGCAACTTTGAGATTTTACAGCCGGAGAAATGACCCTCGCAAGCCGTGCAGTTTCTCTGGCCGCTTGCTTCTAATGAAAAGCATGACAATACGGTATGGTTAAATGTCAAAACTGTTATTGACTTTAAGTAAATTGAAGTCTATGTTTCTGTGATAGTAACGGGTAAATTCATAACAGTTCAGTTTTGTGCTCCAAGGCACTTATAATGGCATCTGCTGAGAGCTTTCCTCCTTGACCTCCACTTTACATTTAACATTTATAAGATAAAGTATACTTTATCTGATAATCATTTGTATGCATAGAATGCATTTTATACATTTTATTCTTGTGGGGATAAAAACATTATTTCTGAAACATTGTGTTTATCAAGCGATTTCCAAACCGTTTCAAAGAAAATAAACAAGACAAAGAAAAAAAATGATGTTAAGATTAAATTTGCATTTGGTTGAAAGATACAAGAATCTCTATTGTTCAGGTATTTTTGGACTATGAAAAATTTCTTATATTTTCTTGCAATAAAAGATTGGTTTGTTATCGAAACAGTCCAGTGTTTTGTATACTTTGTAGAATTATATACATTCTCTCAAATAATAAGGTCCCTATAGAATAGAGACTAGATGTTTCTCATACTTGATCAGGCAAGTATACCATTTTTTAAACAGGAAAAAGTGAAAAATTACTCATTTAGTAATGATAGTCCAATATATTTGGTATACATACACATCAAATTAGGCTATACCACGTTTTTACAGAATGGTGCTATTTTATAATCTATTGTTTTGAATTCTTTTCTACTACTTCTGTATCATTTCATAACCGCACTAAATGCTTCAGTGCACTTCCCAAATTTGAGTAGCCCCCCTTCTTCCTATCCACATTTTGAGCAAACCTTCTTGTAGCTTCAATAGTTTGAGTGACATAGCACCCCACTTCCGATTCCCCCCCCCCGCATTAAATAATGACGGCTTCCTTAGCAATAATTCGAGAGCATGTGTTACAGAAATACAGATAAAGAAAACTGTTTTGAAAATTGTATTAAAATGTGTGTATGTCACGGGTTCACGTACAGCCAGCCACTTCCAGCCGAAGTTCGAGAGCAGGACTGAAGACTGTCGGCAGTGTTTTAATACTTCCGGGACTACGAAAAATAACCACGTGATCAACAGTCTCGAACATTCTACTGCGAGACTAACGTAGAATATCGCGTGACTTCCTTTACTCGTCGCCGGCGATTCAACATGGCGAACGTCGATCCAGAACCGATGGTAACCGAGCTGAATGAAAGCCAGGTCCAAGACGAAGTACCCATGGAGGTTGACGCCGAACAGAAGCTAATTAAAAACCACAGTTCTCAAACAAAGTCAGAGTAAGTACAATGTAACTGTCTAAGAAAGTCATAGACGCTCAATAGTTGGTAAGTTAGCTTTTGGCGAACGCAAGCCACAATTTTCTTGTTTTCAATTGTACGCCGGCATGTGTGGATTACAGTCCCTGAGTTACACTGGCAACGACAAATGTCGATCACAGATCTTACCCAAATCACTGACTTCAGACAGATGAGTGATGTCGGTTAATTTTCACCAGGCATGCCTCGAGAAACGTCGATTGAAGCGGAGTCATTACCCGGCATCGGAAAACCAAAAACGGTAACGAAGCGAAGGTGGCGCAGCACATCTTGTAGAGTCGTAGCCTAGCGATGCTTGGCTTGATTTTGGCGGTGATTTTTGGGTCGTTATCACCGTTATCCTGTACAAAAGAATTTGCTTTGTCAACATTTTAATCAAAGTGCCATTGTAAGTTTTCGGGACGCTCTGAGGATTGAGTGAAAAATTTCGTTTCCTTGGGATTCTCATTTTTATGTTCAAATATCTTCATGAATCACACTGCACTGTTCAATAACCGACGTCATTTCCCGGAATATTTTTGGCGTAATAGTGGTCAATTTAAGTGGAGACGCAGTCATGAATTGTGTTGACATATATTTCAAAGTAAAATAGATCAAATGATTACATCGCACTGCTTCGTTTACCTGTACAGGTTCAATGTTCAGTCTGTTTGATTACATCACAGGCTGAGCTCGACACCCGGTGTTTTTCAGTGTTTGGCTTGTGTTAGTGACCCTGCTCATATCGCTTTCCCTAGGGATTTGAGATTTGTCCAGTTTATCTGTTTCTATTTTAGAGTCCGTATTCCATTCGTGTTCAGGGTAAAGGTGTAGGACAAAACCCTCTCTCCCCACTCTACACCAGTGCTTCCCATTTCCCTTGTCTCCTGATTTGAATAGATCACATTCCTTATGTGTGCAGCTCAAGGGGTCACCTCAGGTCAATGAATTACACAACAAAATTTAGCCTCTGACACCCCAAGTCCACAAATTCAATGCACAGAGACAAATGCACCTTTCTTCTGACACCCAGCTGTAAGTGCATGGTTGGTGACGAGCTTTTGAGATTGAGTCACACTTAGGCCACACCATCCCCTATAAACCACAAAGAGGCCCACAGTCACTCCACAACCATGGTTGCTGATTGGACTTCAAAACTAAACACCAAAAGAGAATTCAGTACACAGTATTTACCTATACCTACCTGATTTAGCAAATGCTCATCAACTATTACTTCTTTCCGACTTGACGTTTTTTTTACATAAATAATGTGACAAATTTTCTTACTTACCAACTATGGTTTTGTTCAGAGTGGTGCTATGCAAAATTTTAAGAGGTTTTCCCAGTCTGATGTTACCTGGATTCCCCTGTATTATATCAATGAAATTACACAAGGGGACACAAGAAATGGTACTGGGTTCTCTGACCATTGATCTGTTTCCCCAAATCTTGACAAAATACTTACTATAACGTGGGCGGAAAATGGTCAAGCAGAGGGATGACCAAACTGCACACCTTACGTTGTGCCCATACTGCCGCCCAAAAATTGTTTCACATTTATATCAAGGGTAAAAATCAGAGGTTTTCCCTGTTATGGACCACAGTAAATCGGTTATAAAAGTAAGTGAGAAATTGCTGATAATTTATAGGATCAAGCAGGTGCAGGTCAATTTCGGAATTTTCTGTATGTCCAATTATTGCTGAATTTGAAGCAGCGGCTGAGACCAATGTCATACCTGCAAGTTAAGTGGAGAGGCTATTTTGCAGTGTTCCTGTGGCATGTATGACCCCTTGTTGCCACTCCATGATCTACCAAAACAATTAGCCTGCAACTGTAGCACTGCACTTAACAGCACTCTGACACCATGATAAGAACCATGCACAAAGCTGTCTGTAAAAGGCTGTGTGATACTTTACCTTGTACAGTAAGTAATAATAGAAAATTTTCTCTCTTTCCATTTCCTAACAGTCTTGCAGAAGCCAAAAAGAAAGAGGGAAATATTTGCTATGCAGACCAGAATTACAGAGAGGCTATCAAACTATACACAGCAGCAATAGGTGAGAAAAATGCAAACGGGTACAAAAATTGTCACAGAGATAAATGCAAAAAAGCGACGTAATTTTGTCGCTTACCAAAGTGTCAGCAATATACCAAAAATTAAAGAGTGGCAGCCACCACACTGTAATTGCTCTTGTGAGAACACTGCTCTTGCTTTTCCTGATATAAAATCTGTTTATTGAGCATGAACTATCTGATCAGAATACATATTTTGTAACAACTTTGTCTTTGCTATGAATGGTGGTCATTGACATTATAACTTTACAAAGATATGCACGTCTCACCGACTTTTCACTTATATTACAGATTTTATGAGCCAAAACTGTGCCAGTCACTTTGGCAACGGAGCAGTGGCTTTGTACATTGTAAGGCATCATAACTGTACAAAGATGTGCGTTTCTCATCTTCTTTCTTTTTTTCACAGATATGTGCCCAAACTGTGCCAGTTACTATGGCAACAGAGCAGCTGCATACATCATGATAAAAAAGTTTAAAGAAGGCCTTGAAGACGCCAGACAAGCAGTGCTTTTAGATAATACATTTTTAAAGGTAATTACTCCATGTCTTAGTATGGTTGGCAGTGTCATCACTGGCTAGCAGGGCAATATTGAGTGGCTAAAGTCAATATTGTTTGTCATATGACAATATTGACTTGTAAGTTCATGGTATGGTTGGTTGCTTCAAAGTGATCTTCAGTGACCACAGTGGGGCAGTATTGAGTCGGTGAAATCAATATTGTTTGTCATATGAGTATTAAGTTGATGGTATAGTTGGCTCCTTCAAGGCAAACACCGGTAACCAGCAGGGTAATATTGATTAGCGGACGTCAATATTGTCTGTCATATGAATATATTGACTGGTATTGTAAGTTGCTGTGGTTTTGTGGCTCAAAAATGATGAATAGATATTGATATGTCTGAAGGGAGAATAACTTATGTTTGTTAATATTTTCATTACGGTATGCTCTATGAAACAAGTACATTTTCTTCTACTTTACCCTAAGAGTGTGTTGAAATACAGAGTGTTATCCTTGCAAACACAACACTCTTCGTACAATGTGCTATGTCATTCTTGGCAAATGAATTCATGTCCTGACTGAGATTCAGTAGTCAACATCAACAGTGTACACTGCCAGATACAGACTGTGTTTGATGAGGTCAATACTGGGCATTGCAACATAACTTTGAAAGCAGGACAAAAAGTCGTGCATAAAATAAACCAAACCAAAAATGATTCATCAAAGGTAACAGTTAAATGAAACTTGAATGATACTGAGTGGACAAATTATGAACTCAATACTCAGAGCTTCTGAACCAAGTGACATCCCCGTTGATTAAACAGCCAATATCCATAATACGATTTGTAAATTATTAATTCATTTCTTGAAAGAAAAATTACTCTCCGGGGAATCGAAAAGCTGAGTCATATACAAGAGATATTACAAAGTCTAGTGTGGCACCACTGAAGTTAGAAGTCATTTGGTATGTACCAACAAAGTATAGAGTACCTCCATATCTCCCTTCTGAAATGTTCGTATGCCAACAAACTTTGAACGAGCATCTTCAATGTAGACTTGCTTAGCCTGTTCACCCCCAATTCCATGTAAACAGGTCCACCGCCACCATTGATAACAATGGGTTGGGACCAAACCATTGTGGTGTAAGGATTAAATGCTGATAACACAAATTTGTCATTGGTTTTGTACCTGACTCGCCAGATTCAAATGTGAAGTAATGAGGCCATGCCTTGCAAAGAATATGCATGCTGACATTCAACCATAATATTACATGTTAAAATCAGAGATTTCAGCAAGAAACCGTACATTCTTTTATTGCTGTTTTCAGGGTCACCTTCGAGAAGCAAAGTGTAATCTTGCCCTTGGTGAGACTGAACCTGCCATTAGATCCCTAGAGTTGGTCATAGCCAGAGACCCAAATAACAAAATGGCCCAATCTGAGGTAAGTCAGACATCTGTGAAGCTAAAAATCTCACCCACTATTATGTTATACCGTACTCGTCCGAGTATAAGCCCCCCTACTGATTTTAGAGGATTTTAGAAAATACATTACATCTGTGTATAAGCCCCTACCCTAGTGTAACTCAAATACAGAAAGGTTAGGAGAGTATATTTGGTCATTTAACTTGGTAAATTACTTTTTGATAATAAAGAAACTATTAAAAGATGTTAAAACAATGGGAAACTGGAGTTCCCTTGACAGCATCGTAAAGAAAATGACGTTTTTCCAGTACTATCTTGATTCTTTGACCCCGCTCACCCCCATCGCCTAAATAGAATAGTCTCTCTCATGTCCGCCATTGTTTATTTTCATTCACGGCCACGATGTTTTCATGCTTAGTCTCTCTCACGTCCGCCATTGTTTATTTTCATTCACGGCCACGATGTTTTCATGCTTGAAACATGCAGTTTCTTTTGTTTGAAACCATTATCCTTTCATTTGTGAAGACTTTTCCTGGTGACTATTACAATTTTCACTGCTATGTTGTTGTTTTCACAAGATATAGACAGTTTGATACTGAAATATTGAGTTGCCTTTCCGTGTAGGCAATGCATGCCTGTTCACATTACTGTTGATGAGAACACAGTCCCTCCACAAAACGGTCAAGAAACGCCACCAGTTTCTTTTGTTATAGTCCGGGTTTCGATTGGGCTTTCTGTTGATTTTACTGATGGGGATAATCCCGGATTATCACGCGTGCAGCGGGAGGTGTTAACAGTTACGTGCATAAAATTATCGTAAGCAGAAACTTAATTCTCCCAGAATGCATTCTGATTATTGTCTGCGCATGCGTCCAAGGCCAAAGTTTGTTTACATCTGCCTGCCGTGGAAGCCACGCAGCGTGAACTATGTACATCGGAGACGATTTCGTCAATTTTGACGACTCCCATGTTGATTGGGACTTCATTTTGGAAGATAAAAATCCTGCGTCGACACGTACTGCTGCGAAACCCAAGCCTTGCGTGGTCTTCCAATGTCCACAGTGTAGCAACCGATACAATCAGTTTGTATATAAATACCCATCGATGGGCTGACCACGGTCTCTCCGTGGGTAACATACGAAACCCGTATCTCACTTGATCCTCAATCAGGAAAATCCATGGCAGAGAGTTTGGCACCCAGGCTTGGGGAGGTCATGTCACCAAAATGTCGCGACACTTGTAGGGTTTCTAGATTCTCTAAATTTGGCGGTCTGAGAATTCGAAAGGTCGACAAAATCAAAACATTGGGTTCGGTCCCGGGGTTCGGCAGTAACTTGTGTCTTTAAGAAAGAACAGATTCCGTCATGAACCTGATTGCCTACTTTTGAGAAGACTGAACGATCGGTAGGGACGCACTTGACACCTCTGAACGATCGATAAAGGAGAAAAAAAGGGGGAAAAAACGTTGCACTATTACCATAACGCCAACTCTCAATGGGTCGACGCACGGTCGACGGGAGCACCCTGCAAAAACAAGGTCATCGTAAGAGTTCCTTGATTTCGTGCATTGAATTTGTTGAAAACGATTAAAAATTTCAAATCGAACTCTCAAAGTTTGGAACTAAGGAATTATCATGTTAAATCGATATCAAAAGGGAGTTAAGGAAGACATTTTAGGATTTTCCCATGTAATGCAGATACGACTCGTCGATCCCAAGCGACGCCATTTTGTTTTCAGTTGAAAATATAAACGCGGCAAAAAAGACTAGTTTTCTTGTCGAATTACGTTTCAAAATAACAACACAACACGATTCCCTATTTTTTCGAAGTCTTTGCCTTGTTAGGAGGTGCATGACTTAATTTTTTGATGAAAGGTGAAAAAACAAACGGGGTCGTAAAATTCACAGTGTTTCCGAAATGCATGGCGTCGGTCAAGATCACCTCATGGCTGAACTCAGCCATAAAATATCATCCAAGATTTCTCGATAGTGACCTAGATCTTTAAGAAACTGTTTTACTCATCTTCTCACCAGTCTTCAAATACATGCGAAACAGTGCAGAAAGATGAAAATAAAGTAGCTTGATTGACTGAAAATCGTAGGATACCGGAGCGGAACCGTGTCACAAGACGCCACTGAAACAAGACGCTAACTTGCCTATGACGTCATTCGCTTCCTGCGTCCACCGCAACGCGGACTGTTGCAACTGTGTAGGTGATTAGCACCTTTGAACAAAAGCGTTTCTTGACCGTTTGTGGAGGGACCGTGATCAGCAGTAGCATACATGACGTCTTTGTTTCAAGTTTGGTTTTTTTTTTCGACGCTGAAATTTCACCAAAATATCACTTCTGTATTCAGAGATTGTACAATCAATTTCTTTTGATGTGTAAGTTGATTTTGAAAGCGATAGCAAGATCGAGTGGTGTTGAAAAAATCGTGCATAAAATTAGCATAAATTAAGCGTCCATGCCAGATAACATGGGTTGCTCGAGTATAAGCCCCTCCCCTAGTTTTACTGCTGTTTAGTGTTGCCGAACCGGGGGCTTATACTCGGACGAGTATGTTATAGTAAGTTGAAACTGTACATTAAAGGTATACTGTCCCCTGTTCCAATTTTGCCAGTTACCATGGAAAGAGAAAATCTTAACCAATCACAGATTTTAAGCGGGTGGCTGCTTTTTAAAAACAACGCCCTCACATGGGCATTTTGAATACCAAGGAACGCCCCTTTGACCATATATGGGCATATTTAGATTACATGTGACTGTATACCTTTAATGTATCATGTCAGAAACTTCAGTTTTAGCTTGACATTGACTTGAAAACATTGAAAGCATACATCATACACACATACTGATGAAATAAACCAGGTAGGATAGTGAATGATAGGCTTGACAGAAAAAAGGGATTTACAGAATTTTCTTGTTTTCAGCTTAAAGCCGCCAGGACGGTACAGCAGTTTCAGGACTTGGCGAATAAAAGTTTCACGAAAGGAGACTACAGAAAGGTAATTGCCATCTTAAGACTAGACTGTATCAGTCTTATTGTGCTTCCTTTGTCCACTCTAGGACTCTTTGTCCTGACTAGCTCTCAATCCATATCTCAAGCTTGTACACCCACTTTACTGTGTAGTATGAAGAAGGTACCTCTCTATACACAATGGATTTAACGTAGTATGCGCGTTAAAAGTGAAAAACTTAAACATTTGCTCAATGTAACTTTCAGCCAGTCTCTCGGCAAATCAAAAATAAAAATCAGGGGTCACCATACCAGTTTTGGTACTGGAGAGATAAATTACTTGACATTTGCCGACATTTGAAATTCAAAATGGTCGCCATCTGTGTGTTAACTCTTAGGGAAAAATGAGAATTTTCAATTTTTGACAAAGTAAGACAGTGAAAATGTTTCCAACTCCAAGAGATTTAAAATGAGCCCGATGGGAGGTAGATCAGAAAAGAATTGCAAAAGTTCAACAATAAAGATCAGGGGTCACCATGCAAAATTTGGTTCTAGAGAAATAAATTACCTAAATTTACTGATATTTTAAATTCAAAATGGCTGCCATCCTTGTGTTAACTCAATGGGGGAAAGCTTGTGGGAACTTAACTTACTACGTGAGGTTCAAAACAAACCCCCACAAGTGGTAGACTGAAAAAAATTTTAAAGGTCTGAGTGTCCGAATATCTGTCCCAAAGGCATATTCTACCTTAATTTTTTTTCAAAAATTTGACTGCTGACTGAATGCTTATATCCAGTGATGCTTCAGTCATGTCACATAAAAGATGTCTAGAACTCAGCTCACAGCCATCAGGGAATTTTGTCTTGGAGCCAAACCGAGAGTGTGGCCTGAAATGATTTGATAAAGCAAAACAGACAGAAAGTGCATGAGAAAGTATGCAGCTATCCTATAACCCAAATAACGTTACAGCATGTTTCATATTAAGAGGGCCATCTCTGTTTAGAATTTTTTTTAACATATAGAATACCACTCAGGCCTCGAAATTAACTTTTTTCTGCAGTAGTCCACTTGGGCTACCATTTTCTGAAGTTGGTAGCCCAGTGACAATGGCTTGTAGCCCATGCATATTTTAGTTCAGGGATATCTTTTTTAGTTACCCAGACCATAGACAGTCGCTGCCAAGATAGAAAAAGGCTATTTTTCTAGATTCTGCCCATAAAGTGAATTTTCTAGTCATTTGATGTGAATATTGCACACCTTTAATACCCAAGGAAACAGGTATTATGGACGATCAAAAGTTTGGTGACCTATTGACAACCTGTTTTACTCTCAGAGTTGTATGCAAATTTTGATAGTCGTCATGACAATGACACGACCTCAGCACTGAGACATACTGTAGCAGGGCTAAAAGTAGAGCATGGGCCTTTCTGTAGGGAGGAGGCATAATTTCCGTGTAATTGTGATTGATACATGATCAAATTGCAACAAAAATGCGTTTTCATTGGCCATCATTTCATGTGCCTGTCATTCAAGTAATTCAGTTCAGATATTGAAACTTTTTCGCGAAGTTCCACCGCATGACCGGTCGTCTTAGTAATTGTATAAGAAAGTCATAGTCTGGCCTTTCTGTGTCTAGCAAGGTTTGACCATGGATGTAAAAAAATACATCCAAATACATCCATGGTTTGACTCAGGGCTTATTTTTTGAAAATGGCAGGAGAGCTAAAATTCACTCTCCTGAAGCTATCCGGGCGAGTGGTAGGCGAGTGATTTAGCAGCTCCCCTGAAAATAGTCAGGCGAGTGAAAAAAAGTGTCATCTCTTGTGATTTGAATATGGCACTGCTTAACTTAGGAGAGTGACTGAACAGTCCCCTGAAAACAATATGGAGAGTGCATGAATAAAATTTATTTTGAAAACAATATGCACTAGCTGTCTTTCTTATTGTCATGTAATAGAGAAGGGAGAAAATATGGCACAGTACAATAAATTACCCACAATCGTGTTTGCTTTGTACCAACGACGTCAATTTTCTTATAACTTTTTCAGTTCTGCATAAAAGCAATAATATGCAGACTCAAGACAATTGATTAATTATATTTATTAAAAGTACATTGAAATATTGTAGTATAAATTTAAAAGAAACTGTTAAATAACCATAAAAGTCACATTCTGCTGGTACTACAAATGCCACAGTTTTGGGGAGCAAGTTAGACCAACTGAAGGGGTCATTCTCTGAAAAAGTTAGCATGTAAATTTCTTTCGTCTTCTATTTGGAAAAAAATCAATATCCTTTTGTTTCATAAAACTGGTGCAACGAGTCTCACTACTTTCCATCACTTTATTCTGTATTGCTGAGGACACAATCAGTGGAAAATTTGCAAAAATGCTATCTCCTCTCTCAATCAAACACAATTTTCTTATTCCTTTGTGTCTTTAAAAGTACTCAGAATTTTTACAACTAGTCCAAGAATTTATCTACACATGGGAGACATGGTAGACTTCACAGGGGAATCTACGTTGGTACAAATCATGATGTATTATGGGCAATCTGTAGTACTGTGTATGGGTTATGTATTTTGATAGATGGAACAGGATAAGCAGTGTTCTCCCACCCAAATGTTCATAGCATATTGGCTAACTTTTCACATTTTTCGAACAATAAATATGCAGAAATGTGGCCTCTGTTGTATTCATGGACAAATAGATGAAGTTATACTTTTTAAAAGGACGTGTAACTTTTTCATGATTTTTTTCATACAAGCCTTTTAAAATACCATATGGTATGCACATTAGATATATTGGCATTTAGACAAAAACCTACCAAGACAACAGTGCTGTCATCAAACATGTTTGGTTTTGAACATGGAGGTATTTTTTTACCTCCATAGTTTGAGCTACGCAGAGTACGCGAACAGAACTAGATTTTGCTACCAGCAGTCCACAGTCAAGTTATGTTTCATTTGTTTGCGTTTGCGGCCCGCTGAAACATTCTGCATGCTCGTTGGTCTTCAACCAAAGTTAACTTGGCCGATTGTTACCGCGATATATCGAAGTGATCACAAGTTTACATTTCACAAAACAAAACGAATTTATCATAACAGCCACGTCGAGGTACACAATCCGCGGTGTGTACACTCCAAGGCTTATAGGGCTGAGGGCAGGAGGTACCATTTTACAATAGTCACAGAAAACTCCTACATGTATGCTGTACGCCAAAATGTTGCAAAAACTTATGTCTTTTAAAGTTTTACGGTAGGATGAACTCATGATCGTTTCGTGATCTTTTTTTAGAAGTATCGGGCATCTCTCCAACTTTTCAGAGTCAATTTAATTATTTTAAGCTTTCAAAGGACCAAGAGACCTAGCAGTCGCTCAGGCTAAACTGTTTAAATAGAGATTATGCATTTGTTTCCGCGAGTTGCATGTGTAGTCCCAGTCATCATGTCGTAGACATTTTCTCCACGTTCGATCTCGATAGCTTAAGCAATATGATCCTCGTTTGTCACGCATATTTTTCCTATGAAATCTTGCTGCGGCAGGATAACCGTTTGTGTTTTGAACACTTTGAAAGAATATGGCAGCCAAGAAAACGGAGTTGGTTTGAAAATGTGAGAATGAAGGGCTGTACTTTGTACATTTGTGTACATGTAAATTCCGAACCGTAGTGGTGCTATATTGAAGTGCTAGGCCCGCCGCCGATACACTATCACTAGACGAGTACTATTGTAATACTGTATCACATTGTTGCACCTAAATCGATCCATTCCATTGCTAGAATGTGCTTGCCGAGAACGTAATTCATGCTGAAGTGAAGTGAACTGAATATTGAAAGCATAATTTATTCGTACTGTGCTACGCTTGCATCGCGCGTCGATCGGAGGAGATTAGAGTACCGGTATGTTACATTTTGGATACAACGTGTAGTGTGCCTTTGGTCTCCAAAACTTGAGTCCCAGCCGTGGCGCGAGCGGCTAATCGCTCTCGCGGAATTTGATTTGCGCGAGCGGTAGGCGAGCGGAGCGATCGCTCGCCTCAAAAGATAAGGTCTGTTGACTGCATCCCAAAGTGACTGACTGGACATGGCATGCCAAGAACTGACTGGGTTTCAGGTCTGAGGCTTTGGTAGTCCGTGTGGGCTACCATTTCATGGAATTTGGTGGCCCAAGAGAAAAGTTGGTAGTCTGTGGATGCGGGACTACCGCTAATTTCAAGCCCTGCTACCGTTTCACAAGGGCAGGTAAAATTTAACCCTTTGAGCGCCAAAGTCAATTTTTGTCACCTTTGTCACCTTTATGAAATATACTCCAGTCAATTTTTTTCAGATTTTTGCCAAAATTTTGATAAAAAACTATAGCCTATGAAATATGATGTCCATTTGGTCCATAATTATCAAAAACATTTCATAAAAATTCATAAAAATTGGTAAACTGTTGCGCTAAAATTTTGGCGGGAAAAATTACAGCGCTCAAAGGGTTAACAGGGTCTCTACACTCATGGAAGGTCACTGAAAATCCTTGAATTTTAAAGCCTTCTGGAAAGTCCTGGAAAAGTCCTTGAAAATGAACTTGAGTTGTGGAAAAGTCCTGGAAAATTCACAAGCCACCTAAAATTTTCAAAAATGACAAGATTTTCAGTAGAGATATCATAGCAGTGGTATGTAAAATGATAGGTGAAAATGACATATTTCAAAATATATCTGGATAATAGTATTTGGACAAACAGTCTTTGAAAATTGTTGAAAAAGTCCTTGAAAGTCCTTGGATTGTGTACGGGCCCTGTGGAAGAATGAATGTTCCTGGAAATCAATTGAATTGTCACTACATGTAACTTTTGCTTTTTAACATCAAAATACCTCAAAATGAGTAGTGAACAATTGCCTACAAAATGTAATTTTTCCAGTGCATAATCAGGCATTGACTTGTGTTTCCATTCATCAAATATTTGTGCAATGACTGAGCATTCAGTGTCCCAAACTATACAGTATGTTTTTTGCTTTTTCTGAAACCATTACAGCGTGTTCTTCTGGGTTTGTTTTGGCCAGTTCAGTAATTTTGAAAATTAAATGTGGCATATATGTTGATTTCTCTGCAGACTGTTTTCTGCATGGACCGAGCTTTAGATACTTCCCCAGCCTGTACAAAGTTTAAGGCAAAGAAGGCAGAATCCTTTGTTTTACTGAAACGCTATGGAGAAGCACAGGAGATAGCCAAGTAAGTGGAAAGAGAGAAATTGAATGTGTGTTTGTGTCTGTCCACATGTGTGTCTGTCTGTCGTAGTTTATCTCAGGTGAATGCAAGACAGGTTAGACTGCGTGTGTCTGTCTGTCCGTCTCTGTGTGTCTGTCAGTGTTTGTGAGTGTCTCATTTGAATGCAAGATAGCTTTGTCTGTGTTTGTGTCTGTCAATCAGTATGCTATGTCTGCCTATGTGTTTGCCAGTCTGTCTCATATGAATGCAAGACAGCTTTGACTGTTTCTGTATGTGTTTCTGTCTGTCTACATCTGTGAGTGTGTATCTGTCTGTCTGTGTATATCGTGTGTTAAGGTAGTGTGTGCCTTGAAAGTGAAAGACTTAAACTTTTGTTCAAACTTTCCTTGATGAAAATAATAGCCATTCTCTTACCACATCAACAATGAAAATCTTAGGTCATCGTGCAAAGTTTAGTACTAGAGAAACAACTTGCCTAACATTTACCAATATTTGACATTCAAAATGGCTGCCATCCCTGCGTTAACTCTATAAGGAAAATAAAATTTTTGATTTTCAAAAAACTATAGCTTATGAAAATTTTTCTGACGTCAAGAGCTTTGCAATGAGCCCCCACAAGTGGTAGATCAGAAAAGTATTCCAAAAAATTGAGAACCCGAATATTTGTCCCTTACGTGCACTCTACCTTAATGCAAGTTAGCGAAAGAAACTGACCGTCTTTTTCTCCATTTGCAGTGAATTGCTACAGTCGGATAACATGAACGCCGATGCTATTTACATCCGAGGGCTGTGTCTCTACTATGAAGACAACGTAGAAAAGGCTTTGCAGCATTTCCAACAAGTACTCAGGTTGTCACCAGATCACACGCCATCCAGGGTAACATTCAAGGTATTTGATCACAACATTAATACTCACAGATTCCGAAAACTACTTGTATATATATTTTTGGCAAAAATTTCACAGATGCTGTCCTTTCATATGCCCTACCGAATTACTGGTTATGATCATTTAGTAATAATGGTAGTGTTAGTGGTTTGTTTCAACTTCAACAATTCATTCTGGGTCGTAACATCAAATTTGCATGTTCTTTTGTCCATGATCTGTATTATAGCCCAACTGTAGGGTGGGTAACCATTTGCCTGACGAAAGGAGGGCAAATGGTATCCTGCCTAGAGGGTACATAGTGACTTGTTTGGGCTATAATGTTTTTATTTATTTCATGCCTCTCTCTAAGGTGTTGTGCTTCTCTTCAGAATTCCACATTTTAACTTTCACAAATTTTTTTTTCCCCTCAGAAATGTAAATTATTGAAAGCCAAGAAAGAAGAGGGCAACGCAGCATTCAACAAAAGGGATTTTGAAAAAGCCCATCAAATTTACTCAGAGGCTCTGGAGGTGGATCCGCACAATGTGTTCATAAATGCTAAACTCTATAACAACAGAGCCACAGTCTGTGCCAAGGTCAGTGGTTTTGTTTTGAAAAAACACTTTACACTAGGGGGGAAAGTTAGATGCGCCTTTAGATTTGGTGAAGACAAATACAGTGTAAATAGGTTTCTGCCAGTGTGTTGCGGAGTTTTGCAAAGAAACCTCAGCAAAGCTGGTATTCCTTCTCAGCCTGTGTTGCATACAGACTGCATATACTGTTGTAGAACATTTAAAGACCGGTGACATATAGGCTTTCTGTGTTACTGAGTAATGTTAGTCCAGAGGGTCCAAAAGTTCTTCATTTATTTTGGCAAGAATTTGATTCCTCAGAAAGTAAATTCAGTTAACTCTCATACTTAGTGCCTGTCAATACACGAATCTGACAATTTGTGGAGTGTCTTTTTATAGTGTCCTCACATCTGACAGTGTCTGATTTGCTATTCCAGCTTAATAGACTAGAAGATGCTATCGGTGACTGCAGCAAAGCAATAGAACTAGATGAGAAATACATCAAAGCCTACCTCAGGAGGGCAAAATGGTGAGTGCTCAATATTTACAAACTCAGTGGTTGCTCTAAACATTCAACAGTGCCCTCAGTGTTTAAGATGAATTTATTCTAGTGAGCCCGTCTGTTCAGTAAACAATCAACAGCGCTCTCACAAGACAATCTTTGCAGCTTGATCTGTGTGGTCCAGATGATTTGTTTCAAAAGCAGATTTAATTTGTAGTACATAAATTTTCAGTCATTGTGTACCAGTGCCTTGTACATCTATATTTATCAGTTTTCGAGGGCAAGTCATTGTTTTGAAAAAAGAAAATTCGACCAGACAGTGGAACTGGGGAACACGAATTATTTTAAAGAGGCAGTCTTCAACATCTTGTTCATCCATTTAAACTTGTTGAAATTGACTGACAACATTGTGTTGGTCCTTTGTTCTCCGTTGAATATTGTGTTCAGTTAATTTCTATGGGGACAAATCTGATGAAAGAAAATGTACCTTTAAGTCTCTGTCATGTCTTCATTCACAGCAATGCATAATCTGGTCTCGTCCAAATCAACTGCCTTTCAACAAGCAGCCATATTTCACATTTTTCTCTGTATTTTATTTTCTGTACGAGTGACCAGAAATCCTTCTAAGATGAAACTCATCCCTGAAAATGCAATAACTGTTCCTGACTCCTTTCATTTAAAGATGACACCTAAGTCTTATAAAGGATATTCCAATGTGGATTTCCTTGTAAATTACACAGGGCTAAAGTGAGTGTTTTCATGGAATTTCAACATGTTGTCATCATGTCTGTAGTTACATGGACTCCGAGCAGTATGAAGAGGCGGTCAGGGACTATGAAAAAGTAGTTCAGCTGGACAGAAGCAGAGGTAAGAACCCCTGTCTTACAAACAATAAGTACAGAAGGAATAAAGTAATTGATATTGCTTGCTGTGTATTCACCAAACAGTGCATTCTTTGGAAAATCTTGCTTGGTAGAATTTATGTTGTGTAATTTTAGTGCACCAGTTAGTAAATATTTCTGTCATTAAGACACATGATTTTTATGCTCCCATGCCATATGTAATATTGCATGAGAGTATATTTGTAGAGAAACTGGCTAGTTAGATTTCAGTATGGTGGTTCACCTCAATCACACCCAGAAAACAGCATCATACCTCGCAATGCAGAATTATTCTACGATCTTGTTGGTTTTAATTCATATTTTACCTTAAAATAACCACACCAGAAAACAAAAAATCTCGGCAGTGGACCCTGCTTTGAGGAAAAGCAAACAGAGGGACATTTCAATAAATTTCAGGGGGGGATTTTGTGCAAAGGTGGAGGAGAAACATTAAGTACACATTTTTGCTGTGCTTTTCATCCTGAATCCAGAGCACAAGAGACTACTCCAGGATGCAAAGTTAGAATTGAAGAAAAGCAAAAGGAAAGATTACTACAAGATCCTCGGTGTCAGTAAACAGGCCACTGATGATGAAATCAAGAAAGCATACAGAAAGAGAGCCCTCGTACATCACCCAGGTGAGAATTTCATATTCAGTTGCAGAGTATTATTCTGTGTTTGTACTCTCTGACTGGCCATGTGGTATACCTGTTGCCTTACATATAAAATTTACTCTGCCATGATGATGTAGTAAAGACGGACAAAATGCACCAGTTTCAAAAAAATGTGAATATTCATAGTTAGAATCAAATAATTGCCAGTTTGCTGACTTTTTGGCTTTCAATTTAGATCCAGTGTTTTGAAATTAGGGAAGTGGTTCACTCATTGAAGAAGATTATATTATTATATATACATGCAACATGATTGTTATCACATCATTGCATGTTTGATTATGTATAACCATCATGCAACATAATTGTTATCACATCATTGCATATTGCATGATCTTATAGCCAGCATTCAACTGGTCATCATTATGCAGTAATGTGAACGTTTCACTTGAGGGATGAGGTGGCTTTTTAGTGTGAGTACAGTTGTGTAATCAAATTTCATTCAGTGTTGTAGTGAAGTTGGAAGATGAGTTGGAATATGAACCAGGTTTAACAATTTGACAATATTATTCCCCCACAAAGATCGACATGCATCCGCCTCGCCTGAAGAGCGCAAAGAAGAGGAACTCAAATTCAAAGAAGTGGGTGAAGCATACAGCATTTTGTCAGACTCCAAGAAACGGATGAGGTACGACAGCGGCGCTGACCTGGACGATGACGGGTCAGGATTCGGAGGTAAGAACATCACTAAGTTGGTGATGGGGTTTAAGAATTCTGATATTGGCAGGTTGCCCAGAACTTTGTATAGTAGGCTTGTAACGCTCTTAAATGGGATCAGAAATGTTGGTTAAGTAAAACCAAAAGGATGTCGAAATTCAGTTCGTTGTACAAAGTTTAGAAAAGATTATTTTTTTCTCATGCTCAGTTTGTATCACAGAAACCTGCGTAGCCACGTTACCAAAACCCTGTCAAAAAATCTTGTTCCTGATGTGAAACTTTGTTTTGCCTCTCCACAGATTTTGATGCAGACAACATATTCAGAGCGTTCTTTGGAGGCGGCGGTGGTCATCACTTCAGCTTTGGCGGTGGTGGTGGTGGTGGCCATGGCGGCGGCTTCCCTGGCGGATTTGAATTTCATTTTGGCTAAAATGAAATAGCCACAGACAACAGACTATACCCACCCAAGGAGCTGATAACTTCTATTTCAGTATGTTGTACACAGATCAACGCACAGGAATTAATTAAGGGTTGAACTAGATGTACAAGAGAAACAGAAGTTCTGAGGGGGGAAAAAAGACTTCGGACAAGGTTTCTGTGTCGTACGTTCTTGTCTTGCAGCTAATGTATCGCAGTGCAAGGATTTGTATATGTAACCCCTTCACCATCGATGTTCCTTTGGACTGTTTCATTTTCTAACTTTAATATTCATCACGCCGTATTTTGAATATATTCTGGAGATACACGCTGTAAGGCAGGGTACATGCAATATGCACAGAGACATTCACAATGACAAAGAATCTGAGTGTGATAGAAGTGAACTCATGGGGGCGCCATGATATACAAACGAGATAGAGGGCGCCCGACACATCTCAAAAATCTTCCTGAGGGCTACTCTGCCCTTGTGTGTGAGTCTGCTGCAAGTGTATCAACGGACTACCATGGTAGGAAGGAGATGAATTCCGTGTGGCAGGATAAAGAAAGCCCTTGCATGCGTCGCTTGTTTTGTTTTGTGGCAACTGCCAGTTTTAATACACCACAGAGTACCTACAGCCAAGCTGTGTTAAAATGTACTTCAGAATGTCCGTCATCTCTCTCTAGGCTCTTCTGTAGATTTACTAGAACCCTGTTATTCTCTGCAACTCTATTTTACATATTTTTGCATATGTCCATCAGCATAGTAAAGGGGTGCTCCATGACCTCTAAAATTAGCATATCTGCCAAACAAGACCCCCTATCTCATCAGAAAATACCGGTAATTCAGTTGATTGGAATTTTTACCCTACCAGACAACTAATCTTAGTCATTCCTCCATTTTTATGGCTTGTACATATTCTATACAAGGAATATGAATATGAAATCATCCGCTACCTCATTGGTTATTCAAAACAAAATTTGTCATGTCCCAAATAAGTACTGATGAACAGTTTGGCAGGTTTACTAATTTTAGCCATCGTAAATCTGTACTTTTTTTGTTTTAAATCTAGAATAGACAATAATACTAACTGTAACAATGATTCCTTGAACTTCACACTGACATTTCAAGATATTTTTTTAAAAGCCTGATCTTGTTTAATTAGCTTGTAATTTTGTAGTTTCTTTTTGAATTTCCGTGTGAATTCTCACATTTGGTATATTGTGTGGATTTGAATGTAACAGAAGACATTCTAGAAAAACTTAAAGATTCCAAAATAAATCACCGTGTAAAGATCTGACTGCTTGGTGTCTGTTGTTTACAAAGTGAGTTTCAGTGCCCCGCTGTTCAGGTGGCTTAGATGTATTGCGGTTTATTACATGCCTGGTTTATCTAACGTCACATACTCCATAGTATTCAACGGTAACTTGTTGATGACGTTGCAGGCCGCATAATCATCATGTGACTGAAAGTAAACCCAAATATTTTCACTTTAACAACTTCAGGATTTGAAAATATCAAATGTTTTACATAGGAAATACAGTTTTTACTACATTACACATAAAAAAATACAATGAACCGCATAACAGTGATTAAAATATACCAATGCACCGTTCGATGATGAAAATTGTTCTATTTTATCAACAGATTTACGTCTAACATGGAAATAAAGCATATGATTATCATTTGTATGTACATCCAAAAATTTGGAGTGAACACTTTGTAAGAGAGGCATGTAATAAACACAGCCCAAACAAGGGACTATGTACCCTCTAGGCAGGAGACCATTTGCCCATATTACGCTTTGCATATGGTCACGTACCGATGGGTACATAGTCACTGGTTTGAGCTGTAATATATATTATGTACCTGTATTCCACACCAAGAGTCGTAAATTATCCAGCGATATGCCTGAGTACTCATTCATGTTCTCTTGGTAATTAACTAAATTGAAGTCAGTTTACAAGATAGGAAGCTGCAGTTAAGGCAGAAAACTGGGCATGGACTTGGCAACGACTGTACGCTTGCCCCAAGTCTATAGGCACACAAATATCAAAAACAGTGAATTGAAGGAATAAACTTCAGCACACAGTCTGGTTAATGGTGAGGTCATTGCGACATTGAAGCAATATACTTTGGCAGACAATTGCATAGATTGTAGGTTGAATTTGATGGCCAGTCTGTAACCGCTGCATCCTCCTTAGAAAAGCCAAGCAACTATTGGGCAAGTCTACAAAGAGTGGTACCAGTACTTGTGATCAAAATGTTCCCAGATAATTAATAATGAAGAAGGAAATCTATGAAATAACAGGCATGAAGCATGTTTTCTAGGGAAACATGTCCTTGTTTTCGTATGTTTTTGCAACATTGCAATTAACCAGGTTTCATTTTCACTTCTACAATGACTTGTGTCACTTTTTGATGCCCACTCGATTTATCTTGTCGCTAACTGCCACGATAATATAATTCAACCTAGCTTATCACTTTTCTAAGTCCTGGTTTGTGCGTCTTATTTTGATAGGTTAATTTTGGTATCATCTCTGTACATGCTGTAACAAAGCAAACAGTAAGTCACTTAATCACTGAGCCCACTCGTTAAGCTGATCACCATTAATGGATTCACCGGGTAATTATAAACTTGGGAGTGTGGAATACAGATGTGTGAACAGTGAAGTTTTCCAGAAATAAGCAATGCAATAAGGGATACCTATGCTTGGACAGGCAGCTGTCAGCTCAACAGCTTTGCATGCATTGTTCCAACATGTTGAGTGTACAAACCTTATGCTGTTAAAATCTGATGGATAATGTCAGTCTTGCCGGTGGCTGTGAAAATCAGCTAAACTAGAAGTTTGTAATTACTGTAGCAGTGCCAAGTGAGGTTATAATTTTCACACCACATGATGGGCTAGTGCAGAAATTTCTACTTCATTACTGTCATCTCCAAGCCCGTCTCCAAGGTGATGGCAAACAATGCATATGTCCGTTTTGAAGCATTGTCATATTATCGTTCCAAGGATGAAATTCTTATACATTTGATTTGTACAATTTATACCCGGTAGCAGTGAAGTGAGCAATTTGTTGGGTGGCATCACACACAAGTGAAGTTTCAAATGTCAAGGCTATAATCAGCTATATGACCTATGTTCATAGATTTTGACGGTTTTACTGTTAATCAAGGTCGTAGTTCATGGATTGAAACTGTATGTAATAGAGTTCCATTGTTTTCACTATTAAGTAATGTCTCTATCAGATTTTAAACTCTCACCCGAAAATGCTAACTCACCTACCAAAGATGTAGTTCTTTAGTTCATTCTCAGTTTTCATAAGGGACCGTCTCAGATTGTCGCAGAAGTTCAAAAGCGAAATTCATTCGTTTAGGGGGGGAGGGGGTTTGACCTCCATTCAATTAGTGAACTTCACTTTCGCACTTTTATTTTGTGATCACAAGTTTTCGTGTGTTTATTTTAAATTAAAGAAAAACTGCACACTTGTGCCAACAAATTGTAACCGTTTCCATCTCGTTTATGCCCAACACACAATTTACCAATAGTAACATTGTATCCTAAACCTTTCACTTATCAAATCAACAAAGACAAAAGTATCATTTTTTTAAATGCGCTATTTATAAGCGTATGCTCTAACCACTGGATGTCTTTATTCTCACATGTTATGCATCTGGTCATAGTCGTTTAATATGATTGAACATGCCTGGTCCCCCTTGTCAAAGTTTCTCGCTTATTTACCGCCCCTACCAAGTACAAATTGCGTGTTCGCAGAGACAAAGAACAGATGCAAAAAGGGAAAGTAAAATAAAATGAAACTTTTATGCGGTAAAATGCCCTGTTAGTAGTCAAATCTGATCGATAGCAAATGCAACATTGTACCCTCAGGCAAACATAAACATTTTGCACTTTTGAAGTTTCGTTGAGGGGGAGGGGGAGGGGGTTTTGATCAAAACGAATTAATTTCGTTTCTTGAACTTCTGCGACAATCTGAGACGGTCCCTAAAAGATGCTAGAACCTGTTAATTATATAGCGCCCTCTTGCAACGTATTTGTCCCATCCTTTGTCTTTACGGGTACATATATTCTCAGTACATCCAGTCCCATGGATCCCCCAGTTAGGTGGACTTTATGTTAGTTTTTTTGGTCCGCTAATATCCAGTTAAACGCATTGACATGAATACGGAAGACACTCTTTTTGCTTAGGTATATTTGTTCATGATGGCTTTCTAGCAGTGTGTATGTTTACATGTTAGAGCAAATGTAGCAAGCATCTGCCTTTGTATGTCCGCCAAGCCGTGTAAAAGTATGTGGCAAGCCGTGTAATTACTTCAGCTTACCCATGTAACAAAACCCTAGCAAAAACTTTGCCTAGTCGTGGTGGAGATTTTATAAAGCCTTTTAGTAAGTCTTGAACTGTACTGCACCTTGATGTTATGGAGACTCATCTATGAAAACTTCATGGTCATAAACAGATTGTGTATTAATTTGGGTGTGTTCAAGACAGGCTTAAGTAACATGTCCTCAATTTGTGGTGGCTTTCTTCAATTGTTAGTGGTTAGATGGTGTTAAAATGATAAATATATTTAATTATACTCAGGCTGTTCTGAACAATCACCACAGAACCCGACATGGATAAGAAGGTATTGAAAGCAAAAATACTACCAGATTGATCACTCTGGGGATAAGGCACAAGCGCCCTCTATTGACCATTGAAACACATCGATGGGGATACCCTGACAACTTGTAGGCATGATTGCATTGTTCCCCAGGCGGATTCATTTGTTCAACCTTCTGGGCTTACAGAATGGATCAATTACTACTGTACCCTTTACTGCCAAAAACTGTCAGTGTGTATCTGTTGTCCACAAACTAGAGGATTCCATAGGAACATATATATATGAACAGTTAGTCCTTCCCTTTTACTTTGACATTCTTTCTCATAACTTTTCCTTTCAGTTAATGTCACTCAGAAATTTGTCAACACTTTCACGACTAAGCCCTATACCAATGTTTGTAAAATTATCCACATCAAAGGGAAAATTGGAATCACAGGTGTCTCGAACTGGCTTTAATGGTAGTGAAATATATTTGGGGCAGGAAACACATCAACACGGGTAGGGTAACGGGGCCTCCAATGAGAATTTGGTTTCATCATGCAATAAAGACAAACAGTTCAAAGCCTTCATTAATCTGAAACTTTTGGCAATATTTTCCTGTATGTATCGTTCCTACTGTAACATGCATTTTCTTATTAAACTATGAAAATCGTGTTGAAATCTCAGCTGTTCAACTTGCTAGCAGCTTTTGTTTACAAGGGAATACTTCAGTCCAGACTGGAATTCATTTATTTGACACAAATCCAAAATTATACATTGACAAAGCTGATAAGTTCTGTTCTGATGTACTTCAGGACAGGAGGAATTTTCATTGTTTTTAGTAGAAAAAACAATTAAAATATCACCAGAAATTTCAGCTATATTCTCTTTAAAATCCTATTTTGGGCATTATATTATCAGAAACACAAAACTTTGTTGAGAGTCCAAAGAGACTTGACATGGAGCAAGTCTGTTCAATGAAACTGGTATTAGCCATTTATATAGGAATACGAGGTGAGGGGTTAATATCCATGGTGTGGGTAGGTTTACATAACTCTGGGAGGCTGATGATGATAATGGGGGATGAGCTTTCCTTCTTTGGATCGTGGATCATAATTTGTTCATGCTTGGCAAATATATCTGAAAAAACTATCCATGAAGACCATGTTGTCATAAAACATGTCTACTTCTATGGGATTTCTAAAATCAAAGAAGACCACACGATTATTTAGTGTAGGTACATTTTGGAAAAAAAAACCTTTATTACAGAGTATTTTTCTATAGTTTTTTTTTCTTAATAAAATACAACAGAGTGGAAGGATGTGGCAGGTTGGTGTGTACCTATCATTACAAAGAAATTCAAACAAATAAACTTGACAAAATACAAAATTTACAGTGTGCCTTCCTTGAAAATAAAAACGCATCACACTTGAAGACATCGATGCTCTTGGTGTTCTATGTTCTCATGCTTGCTGTGTGAAAATGTTTTCTATTTGTGTCCCAGAAAGCATTGAATAACATCATGATAACTATTGGCAATTTTTCGTTCTTTTAACTGTACATTTATCAAAGGTCATAATTTTTGTGGGTTTTTTTTTCAAATGTAGCAAAATAAATATTGCTGCAACATTTTGGCTTATTTTGGTGAAGTAGCTACACTGTTGCAAAAAAATGTAACTGTTTTAATCATGATTGTATGGTTGTTTAAAAAACAGTGAGTAGTTCAAAATCCAACATGCACGTAGCCATTCTATTCGGCACATTGTAGAGTGACAAGCAGGAAGAAGTTTTTGTCTTAAAGTCCTGAAATCATGGACGTAAAAGAATTTAAATTGTTTGCACATGATAACAAAAACTCTGCTTGATGCACATATACATTCAACAGTTGAACCTGGAAAAAGGTCACTTGTACAAATGGCTACAATGTAACAGACAGGTTTGAATTTGCATACAAAAACAAAAAGTGTCTTTAAAGTGTGTACAAAGAGAACTATTTGTTACATTGTGGCAAGAAGTACAAGTGACCTGTGTAAGTTGCTGAGTGCCAGTCATTCTGTTGGCAGTTGTTTGCACAGAAGAGATTTCAACTATAATCATTTGCAACAATATAGCAAGCACCACAACAGTGTATGTTCAGGCGACATGCCCCTCTAACCCCTATGTTTCTCCATGGCATGGAATGTTCCTAATCTTGCTTTGCAAGAGTACAAGGGACAGTCTAATGAATACGAAGGGGGAAGAAAAGTCACGAAAGCCCTACAATGACATGACACAATCAATGAGTTGGATAATCATTTTCTGTAAATAAATGATAAAAAAATTCCCCCTTATAATATATGGCAGTAACACACAACAGTCTTTAAGTTTTTTTACCCTTTTCACATCTTAGAAGAGGAACAGAAGAAAGTGCAAGCATTACATGTAGTAACACAGCAATATTTTACATGAATATGAAATGGAAAAAAACCAGCACATCTGAAGGAAGTCAACAACATTGCATCTGAGGGGAGTGATAAGATTTCTATCAACCATAGTCATATTCCACTGGAATATTTTCCTCAAATTTGTTTTGTGCATATGCATTGCAAAAATAGGCATGTTTTCTCATTTGCATGGATACACAACAGTTCAGGTATTAATTCTTTGCAGCTTATTTCTATGAAATTTTAGGTTATAATATGTACATAGATATGTACCATTGTTTTTCAAGGCACTCCAGGAAGCTCACAGGGCTGAGACCATCATCAGGAAACACAGATGTACATTACAACTGTGCTTTTCCTTTAAAGTGCTGTACAATTTCACACAAAGTTGAGGAATAACAGTTCTGTGTCTCGGAAAATCAAAAAAGGATATTTCTCAATTGAGAAACATGCCTGCTTTAGATATACCAACAGCTTTACTTTCTTCTAAGGATTTTCAAAATTTTCAGAAATAGTTTGGCTACTACCGACTGTGAGCTTCATAAAGGCTTTATTTTCAGCAATGTTTCCTAAATATGACTCAATGGATCTGTACAATTCTTGGATTTCACCGCAAGCTTCTATCACTTTCAGTGTAATATTAGTCTCTCAGTTGACACAGCTACCATAAACGGTTCAGCTCTCTTATTTGTAATGCTGTACAAAACACACTGACAGGATGTAGTGTAATCAGTGTCCGCTGCTGTACTTAGTGGCTAAATCAATGCCTGAAAACTCAACTTCCTTGGAAGTTAAAGGAAAACTTCTTTCAAAAAAACTGCTTCTTTTGGATACATTTATTGTATCAGCCATTAGAGTTGGCTTGAATGTATCTGCTTTGGAGTTATGCCTCATTAAATTGCAGTTTGGACAACACAAAGAGTAGAAAGTCTGTATGATGAGGAAACCAATTCTGTTCAAATCAAGCAAATCAGCATTCTATGGTCAACTGCAGCAATCTCCAGTAGAGCATTTTAACCTCCAATAAATATATATTCATATATATGATCTCTCATATATTTCATAAGATCAGATCCGTAAAATCTTGCCAATAAACCAAGTTGGTCAGGATGAGAGTTACCTTGGCACCTACTACACATCACAACATTTTACTAAATATGTGAGTTTGGATGCTTGTCTTTTTGAATGGAAGCAGACCCAGAGATTTGTTTTGGGTTGCAGTAACAGCTGATAGATGTAAACACTGGGAAGCATGCCACAACTTATGCGATATCTTAGATCACACTGAGTTTTTTTTGCACAGATGGGGCATTAACCACTCATAAAAGGCAAAAGCTGATTTCTTAATGCTGACATTAAGATTTTGTCACAAATAGAAAACTCAACAAAGAAACCCTCTTGATTTCCTTTCCCTGTTTTTCTTTCTCACTCTCTTTGTCAGCTTTTTCCACTCTTAAATCTTCAATGGACAAGATTGTGCTGTGAAATCAAGACCAAGCCTAACTCTTCTGGTCTCCCTGGCAACCATTGAGGTTGCCAAGTCAACAAACACTTCACACCACACTACTTTGTGTGTAGACAGAGGTATGATAATTTTCATCAGTTACTAAGTAAATTTGAAATTAGACCAAAAACTACAATTTAAACACCCCCTGGCTATGACTATTGACAAGCCTACACTTGCCTAATAAGTTAAATTTCACAAGGTTTACAGCACTGTCTCAAAATACAAAACACACAATTTGTTGGTTGCAAGGGTTGATCAGTGAAGTGAAACTGAACATTGTTGTAAAACTCAGCAAATTGACAACTGAGGTAAAATTCATCACTTTCCAATGTTGAATGGTCAGAATTCCACACATCAGGACTACAAAGACTACCGAGTTAACCCTTTGCACCCTGCCTGGGCATAAATCTCTGCGTGATGTCATAGTATGGAGGTCACTAGGGGGTCAGGGTTCAAAGGTTAAACACTTTGGAGTGCTCTCATGATTCAAACAAATCTCATGAAAACATCAGGTCATCTTTGAAGAGTCTACAATATCAAGAAACAACAAAAGTGACACCCCTACACAAGCCTGATATTGTCAGGAACTAATTTTCAATGCTTCCTTGTCTGAGCTCTTGCACAGGGGAATAGAACTGCAGGCTCACACAAGAAATATTTGAAATTCCAAAATCAACCAAATAACTACTTGTCACTGGTTAATCAAAATCTGACAAGTCTTGCATCAAAAGAAAACCCCATTTATTTATTTTTTTACAAATCTGAAGCTATTGACCTGTTGCAAAATAAAAACGCTATTGTTTCTGTAGTGGTACCACTGATTACAACATTATACTTACAGCAGACATTTTTCAAAGCTAAAAATCAAAGATAAGGTCTTCTGAACAGCACCTTAGTTCATATTTCAGCTGTCAAGTTCATTGTGCACTAGGCAATAAGTTCAATACTGCCACCCCCCCATAAAACGCATACATATCGTATGTGAATGACCGACAATTACAAGTTAATATTAAAATCTATCAGGGTCAATATAGCACATTATATGACTAATTCAGTTTACAGGTCAATATGACTCAACCAGTCAATAAAAAATTATTTTGGATGACATGTTGTCACATTCAATAACATAACTTATTTGGAATTCAAACTCGACATAAAAGTAATTTGAAATGTACACATCTAGATACTGAGAGGTGGATAACATTTTGACAATGAAAACACTCTGAAGACTATTAAATTGAGCTACAAGAAGAGATCAAAAAAACCACTCATCTATAAATCAATTACATATTCACACAGGTTAATACCATAAATCGTTTTAGTACAGTTGACAGGTCCCATATGAAAATTTTAAAGGCTCTTAGGTGTGCTAGTATATTTGCATAAATATCGCACCCACGACAGCTAGAATCACGGCAGCCGATTCATTAATGCAAAGGCAGCTAGTTGTCTCTGAACAGGAATAGGAACGGTAACAGGCATTTGGAAAAAAAGCTCTGTTTCTTTGCAAACACAAAGAATGGGATTTTGTCTCAGGTAGTATTATACCTGCTTTTATGCTGGTTCTTACACACCAATAACACTTCCCTTCTCAGCGTTTTGTCTCCTTCTGCCTATGTTTTTACATCTTTGTCACAACTCAATGGGTGAGTTCCTTCCAGAAAGGGGCCTTTCTATTTGACAATTTGAGCCCTGTGTACATCATGTGACAATGATCAACCAATGGAAAGGCACAGCACAGAACTGACAGCTTAATGTCCACTGGTTAAGTGCTCAAAGAGACATATTCCTTGATGTGGCATATCTACTGATTTATGATTCAGGCTTTGAAAGTCTTTATTTCCTACTGAATTTTTAAATCTCTTCACATAATTTGACTTTCATTTAATCTCATGAGGAATATGCCCTTCTGTTGATGAAGTTTACCATGTGACAAATACCTTCAAAGGAGTACCATGGAGTTACATATGGTCAAGACTGAAGATTACTGTACCCAAACTGAGAAAGTTTGCAAATCAACATAATCTGAGGGGTCCACTTGCTTAACAAAGCTATGGGAAGGCCCCCTACGAAAGCCTAATTGTGTTCATATTGAAGGTTGGGCTAAATATTATTCAGGTGTGCCTATACATGGAATATTGTTTACTCGCTGCATTTCTGACATATGCCTTTCCTGTGATACGACAGTAAACAGTACAAAATGAGAAACAAGAAGGGAAACATTGGTTGAATACCATATCAATAAATTGGCATCTGCACCACTGCTTCTTGTCCGGAACACTGAAGAGCATTGGCAGATATCTTGTATGTGGTTTACGAAGTTTGCTTTGACTTTATGGCAGCAACACTCTTCACAAAACTCTTTGAAGTAAATTGAACTTGAGTTGCATCGACGGTGGGTATGAGTGATCTTCCTTTGAGAGTGAAGGTTCTGTCTCATCCCTCTAGCATGTGGATACTCAATAAAGCAGCAAATATAGTTGGTTGTTTGCATGAAATCTGTAATGTACGCATCCTCCAGTGTCCTTCCTACTGTCAGTTTCCTGCCCTTTCTTTTGTACTGTCTGCCAGCCGTGTTTGTCCGATATTAGATCATGATTGAAACGTAATATACACATCCCCACTGGTATCACCTGAAGATGGGACGTCTTTCACAAAGCAAGCTCGCTGAACACGCCCATTAAGTTTGATATGCGGTCTGCATAGCGGGTGTACTACCACACACAGACCATTATATATATATATATGTATATGTATATGTATAACAACGGAAAATGGGAAGGATAAAAGGAAGGTTTCTGAGATGGGTGTCACATTAAAGCACGGTCACTCGTCTATAGAACAACTGTACAGGGTTGAAAGGCATACGGGAACATATCAATCTATTATATATTGTGTGAAGTCATTCTCTGTGATCTGAATCTGAATATCTCCCTCAATAAGCAGTCTGCTTTACCCTCACAATGCCACAATTTCAAAGAAAAATATGCAAATATTTGCACTCCACAAAAATTTGAATCAGACTCAGAGAGTTTTGCGTTATTTACACTAATAACAAAATACGTCTGCAAATTCACTATTCTGAAAGACCAGCATCTGAAACAGCTTTCTGTATGATTACAATTGAGCAGGTCGGTGGATCAGATACATGATGCAAATCTATGAACCTGGTTCAAATGTGTTCTACAGCACTCCACTTCTACGAAAATTTTTCCTCGCAGGTTTTTCTGCGCAAAGATTAATCACGCAAAGATTCTTGCAAACATGTAACTGCTCTCCTAGTTCCACAGAAGGAAATATTTTAGTGTTGAAACGAAAAAAAATCTGAACAGGTGAAATAAATTTCAAAATTGCACTTGGGTATGTTGCTGGGCTAGAACATTCCACATTTGATAAAAATAAACCTAGTGGGTCTTGTCAATGCAGTCTCATGGTGAGCCTTCTTCAGTGAAAGAATTCTTAGAGAATTCCACTTGAAAATGGACAAATGGCTCACCTAACTTACTGGTAATAAGAGTTTGGAAAAAAAAGCTGTTTCTCGATTTTACTGCACCAAAATAAAATTTTCCCCTCAGGGAGTAGAAGAGAACACCATGGCAATGTGTCGACTAGTTATGAGAGAGACAATATCCTGATTACCAGAATGACAAATTCTACAAATATTTTAAAAGTTGAATTTTTTAATTTTTTTTTTAGAGAACTATGGTAGTACTATGTTTATGTGGCAAATCTCTTGGTCCATTGTCTGGCTATCCTATCGTGATCTTCGCGGGATTGGAGATACTGTGTAGCGATACTGCCAACTAGAGGGTCACCTAGGAGCAAAAATGAAACAAAAAAATCACAAAGAATTAACATCTGAAGGGACTCGGGAAATGTGTCCTGATCTTAATCAGTATCTCTATGGGAATAAATAGGTAATAACTTGGTATGGCAGGTTTGCCAGAATACTCGACACGTAGATGCAAAAAAATTCCAGAATCAAATGCCAGTCAGCCATCGACTGAATTTTGCTGCAACTAACTGTGCCATGAGAATCCTGTTTCACTTTCCCATTTTGCTTGAAATTGAAAACCCACATTTTTTCACTCAAGAGAGATGTCAGCTTTCAGAAACAGAAAATTCACTCTGAAAAAATGATGCGTGAGTGAATTCAATACAGCCAGCAAAACACTGATGAGTTTATTTCAAGTAGTACTAAGAGCCACTGGGCAAATAATTCAACCAAAACTCTTATATTACCTTGCCCTTGGGGCAAGTGTTGGCACTCATCGGGGGGGAAAAAAATTTGAGAAAAAAAAAATTGTGTATGCGTCTTGAAAATGGTGAGTAGCACTTACTAGGATTACAGTCAGATAGTAGTGAGCATATTGACAATAGGACTTTAGAGATTGTCAACGCTGGACTCCAGTTATCTTTTAAAATATCCAGACATATGACACCTTGGCTATTGATATTGCAGTGGTAAATACGTGTCCTAAACGTCACCTGTGAAGAGGAAAGAAAATACACCGAGAGTTAGACACCTTTGTACAGTGAAAGCTGAAAGGCCTCTTCCATTGCTGTGTCTGAGACAGTTTTTGTCTGACAGCTAATTTACCTGTCTCATCCCTTCAGCTGTAGTTTGGCTTGAAAATCAAATCAGCGACAGAAAAGAGAAAATATCCACCCTATCCATTCGCTTCACGTTCCGGCTATCATGCATGTAATTTTCACCCGGACAATTTTCTATTCACATCAAAATTTCACCTTGGACAATTTCATCGATGTGGTTAAGACTCATGAAGCACAGGAAATGGATAAAAGAGCTTAATTACAGTAGAATGGTATCAATAAGGGGCTGTTGTTTTGCCAGTCATCAAATACTGTTACCATCATTGACACACAGACGGATTGAAAAACATTCTCGCACAAGACTGCTTTATATTTCTGAAAACCCTAAACACATTCCATTTGGCTTGCAGTTTTGTACACAGGTTATACATGTGTTTCAGTTGTGTCTCTCACTTCTGTTATTTCTTTGCACTTGCATACAGCATGCAACACACCTAGGTTAAACACTGGCAGCTTTATCTGTGAACCATTGTCCCTTCTTCCAGTGCTGTAATAGCACACACAAGCTAAATCTTACACTGAAAATACCTCAAGCAGCTTTCAACGTAAGTACAATGAATTACACATCTTCAGATGAATAGCTTAACTCCTCTAAGGCAGTCACATCCATCAAAAACACATTTTCATTTTGAGTCGCTGAAAATTTTCCAATGTAAAAGACACTGAAAGTATGTTACTGTTAACCCTGTGTTAATTCTACAGTAAGTACCTTCTATAGTTAAGCAGGATGGAAGGGAGAACGGGAGGGGGGATGGGGAGAGGGAATAGTGTGGAATGAAGGGGGAGGTAAGAGGGAGTCATGGAGAGAGAGCAACTGTGGTGAGAAGGGAAAGGGGGAGGGAGGGAGGAAGAAAAGCAATGAGTGTAAATACTACAAAATTGTATTTTTTTTTTATTTTTGAACAACGCAGCTAAAATTTATATTTATTTCTGTATATTGTGATGGTATCAGAAAAAGAACAGACCTAAACAGTAGCAGTTTTGCTCTCAGTAGGAATTATTTAACTAGCTAGTAAATGTTACTGGAATTTCACCTTGGTATAAATGTGTTATTATGGATACAGAGATATTGAGGGTCAGCAAATATGCTTTTGAAATTTCAATTATGTACTGGTCATATTGCCCAAATCTAGCGAAGTCATGTATATCTTATTTTCTTAAAGTACATCTATACTGGATGTTAAACATTTGTGATTTATGATTATATTTCCATTTCAGAATAGTGCTGTGAAGCAAATAGTGGGATTTACAACAAATTTATAAACTATATTTATTGACAAAGAAGGCATAAGCCTGAAGTCATGACGTGTTTAAAACACTGACAACTAAATATCAATTTCCACACTGACAAACCAGTCTATTTGAACTTCAAAACAAACAGGAAGTCATATCTCATCATTTCCTTCTCAATCAACTCATCAATAATGCCTGAAAAATTTGTTTGAACTGTGGACTCCACTTCTGTTTGACTGGACATGCCACCCTGTCTGTCAAAATGCCAAGTGCTTGGCTTCAAGGAGATTCTGGTGTATGTTTACAGAGGGAATATCCATGTATGACAGACAGCTGGGAGCCATCTCCTTAACTTTTATAACCCTGTCTACATTAATGTACAGCACTGAGATGAAAATGCTGGCGAGTATAATATAAAATAACTCAAATACCGAGAACAAAAAATAAATTGCCAAGGTTTATTAACGCAAGGTTTGTAGTTCACAGCGATTTATGTGATTGTGGTGTGACCGTATGTCTCGTGTAAATTTATGTCTCAATACAGGATAAAGACTTTAACCTTTTGCTTAACTTGATACATATCTGTCGTCTCAAGAGTCAATTTGACATCTATCAATATTTCCATATTGTCTATTTCATCATCATTATTTCATATTTAAGCAGTGTGCACAAAGTGGCGCATCTTCACTATGTCCTTTAAGGACCATTGCTGATTAAAACGTAAGACCAAGAAAAATCATCTAGATCAGTGGGGAGAGGGGGGTCTTGCTACATTTGCACTGAACAGATTTGCACAAACTTATAATAAGCCAAGGCTACACCATAGAAAATATTATAGACATGATACTGAGCCAATGTTCAGATTCTAGTTTGAAATGCTTGTTATTAAAAAGACAAGTCAGCTGTTTGTACTTCCCCTAATCCATTTCCACAATTTATTCTGTTTAGGGCAAGTTCATATTATAATTTTGTCGTCATATTTTTGTAATGCTAAACACATAACTTTTGGAAGGGTGGGGGTTTATGGTCAAGGTCAGGTCAAATTTCACCTGCCTTGAGAGTGTTTTGATTATCCAGGGTCCCATTAAAGTGTCAAGCAGTTTGTTTGTTGGTTGGCCTTTGCGAAGGTCGGGTAACGATTTGTCAAACATATTCACCCTTTTCAAGAAATGATTCGGTCAAAATATTTGTTTACTCCGTGTAATTGGGACATGATATTCAAACAACATAAGGTGGAGTATGAGATAGTTACAGGGACAGTCATAGAAGACTGGAAGATTCAGCCACGTGTTGGAACTCTACCATGTCTGTGGTTTCAAGGGTCAAAAATGACAAAGCGCCCACACATGACTGAAACATTCAGTCAATATATGTTCATAATTTATTATCTACGCTAAAATTTGGTTTATCACTGCATCATAGCATGTCAATGAGGCTGTGTGCTGAAATTATACACAGTGCTGTGTTTTCATATACTGTTTTCCAATAATTACGTACACTGGTTTTTAAATAATTACACAGTATTTCAGTGATTACATACACTGGAATAGTCAATGTAAAAATTAACCTTTGGAAAAGTTGTTTATTCAAAAGATGTTTTCATGGTAACACAAGAGCCTACAGCATTTGCACACAAAAATTAGCTATTTCCGATAGCTACAGCTGTTATTTTATGAACTATTTGCCAACATTTTTGTGCAGCACAAAGATACTTTGGAGGACATACAGTTTATTCATTTGTATCAAAAATTTGCAGAGTACAAGTACTTTTAGTTATATGGCATAAATCTTGTTAAAATGTGATTCGTACATTATTCTTTATAAAGAACCTTGACATACTTTGTAACTATGGGATCAAATGCGGATTTCAAGAAAACACCTGTTAAAAGTACTTATCTCCCTGGCGACAAATTCTATTAGTTTTGATTTGTTGTTAAGGTGATGACGAAAGCTGCAGTAATGTTCATTTGCGAGGCACATGGTGACAGGATTACTGACAAATGTTGACAAATTACACAAATTGGACACGAAAAGACACAAGGGTGTAACAAAGAAAATGTGGTTGGATGTGTACAGGACATTCTGACTGACCATGTACAATCAGTGAAAAAGTAGTTCACCTGTACAGCACAAGATTTTATTTGTTGTTACCTGAAACAACTGGCAAACATGATTTTTTTTGGATCAATGAGCAAGTTTCATTGCCAAATTTGCAATTCAAAATTGTAAATGTTGATGAGCTTTTTATGGATAAACACTAAATTTCAGAGATTACATCTATCTTTGCATACCTGCCATTTTATAGACTTAAAATTCCTTTTTTGACATGTTCTTTGGGAGATTTTGACAGATACCTTGCCACTTGAAGTGGAAATTTAATTTTCCTGCCATACTGAATTGGGTCAGTGGCACCAGATAAAGTAGCATTAAATTAACTGGTCAAGCTTGAGTCTGGTAACTGCTCTACCACTAATGTCAATTTCTGGAAAAAAATACTCTCTTAAAAGGAGTCAGATCAAACAAAGCGTGTTGTATTCTGCTGTTAGCACACAGACCCAAGTTTAAAATTCATTTCAAAATTGAACCATCGGAATGACTGTTTACATTACAGTTTTTTGGTTGCTTGTCTTTTTTGCTACATAGAGAATGTCCGCGGCCAGCTGGCACATCTCCTGTGTAGGCAGACTTGGCGCCACCGGTGAGTGTGATTGCAACTGACACCAGCTTTGCAGGACATTATACTTTTGAGTTTTAGTAACCACTTCAACACAGAAAGGATTCCTTCTTGAAGTAAGAACAAATAATCTGTACGGCAAAGATGGCAAAAGCTGCAGAGGATTATATCGACAAAACTATGAAGAGTGTGTCTTACCTTAGGAGGCTTAAATGGATAATCTGGTGAAAAGTGAATATCAAGGAAGAAAACACCGCCCTCATAGACTGACCCTGGTGGACCTAGTATAGTTGATACCCATTCATAAATATTGTCTCCTTTCGGACCAGCACTGTAAGAAAATCATACAGAGAAGTTGAAAAATTCTGTTGTGTTTCTCAAGCACTTTGTTGTTTTACTGCTGGGATAAAATCAATGCAGTTCTCAAACACTGTACTTATTATATCTAAGTGGCTAAGACTTTCAACATCATTGCCTTTTCAGGCAAGTTTTTACCAACTGGTTGGCCCTCTATGTCTGGGAGCAGAATTTTAGGTGGTGTACCATCTTTATGAGCACTATCACTCCCATGATGCAACATGACAATCGGAGACAATGAGATCAGTTCCTCCCAAGAGGGCGCTGTTCACGTGCACACTGAAAAATCCTAAAAGCTGAAATACAACAGCAATCACAGCGATGTAATCAATCACACAGCCCAGTTAATAAAACCATACAGACATAAAATTAAACACAAATTATTTATCAACGATTAATTTCTCCCTTTCAACAAGATCATGGAAACCAGAAAAACAGGAGAATCGCAAATGAGACTGGGCATAGTACTCATCAATAAAGTTGCCTGTAGGGATCAGCTTGTTATGATGGATGGAGTTAGGTGGAGATTTTCAGCTGTGGGCAAAGTCGGCATGTGATTTGTAGAACCTCTAGTCTTATACATCAAAGCTGAATATATACGACGTAGTTGACAGGCTGTGTATTCAATTTCATCATAAATGTCTACACGTTTGCCGACCACAGAATGGAAAAACAGGCACAGTCATAAAACTTTCATTTGTAATTTCAGTACATGGCTTAATCCTGTGAATATAATTCCCAAATATTTACAGCAAAACCAATCCCTCATTCACAGATCCAATACGCTATTGAAAATGCATCAATGAGCACTACACACTCATGCGTACTTTTTGTTCAATGTGAGTGACACTATAACATCTAAACTGGCATAATTTTCCACTTGCCATATTCTTAAATTTATAGGAAATTTTTATTTGTTTATCACATAGTACTGATCACAAGCTTCCTTCTGACAACATATAAACCAAATCACAAAAGACTCATTGCCATGGGTGTATAACATATGATGCAAAAATGTTTGCCAAGAGGATTGATTTTCTTGATAAGTTAAAGGAAACGACCTCCCCGACATCTTTCACAACCTCTTTTGTAGCCACAGTGGATATCTAGCTGTAACTGATTTAGATGAAAATACTTCTTACATGACGGAACATCATGACAAAAAAGGAACTCTTCAACATAATCGAGAGATATTCCAGCTAATTTCCGCTAGCTAAAAGATGACGATCGCTGACGAGGTCTTCTTGACACAGATTAAAGTAAAGGAACTGCTATTTCTCCTCGCCCACAGAATTATCAACAATGTAGTCGCCAGATTTTCACCCCTGCACAGAGACGTATTAGATCACATTATAAGGCTTCAAATTGCCACTATCTTTACATGATAAATTTTGTGTTCAGTCACTGATGCAGCTATTCGAGGGCTCCACTCTGGAATAAAAAGGACGCATGAATGTTCTACAGATTCTTATGCCCAAGAGATGACACGACATGACAGTACAAGCAAACCAATGTGTAGTAACATGTATGGAAGTACATGTATAATTTCTGCACATGGCTTTTTTGTGCCATGGTCAAATCAAATTCTTGGTTTGACCCATTTATATAGCTACAGGCTCTACTACAACAATCACCAGAGTGGTTGCACCTCTATATGCACTTTCCTCTCTCTGCAAAAAAAAAATTCAATT
This sequence comes from Ptychodera flava, assembly GCF_041260155.1. Classification (NCBI taxonomy): domain Eukaryota; kingdom Metazoa; phylum Hemichordata; class Enteropneusta; family Ptychoderidae; genus Ptychodera; species Ptychodera flava. The sequence goes on along the minus strand of NC_091938.1, from coordinate 25,724,723 downwards.
TCTTTCCCAAGACAAAACTTTCTGATTTATTCTTCAAATAAATGTGGAATGACGCTATAAACCATGTACTCCGGTGAGATTCAAAGGCTGCAACTCTACCACTGCACATCATATAGCTGCAAATGTACAACATCTGACACTGCTGCTTGAAATGCTGACAATGAACCATGGCACAAACAAAACCATGTGCACAAACGTATGTAGGAATTTTTGTCGTTCTTGAATAAATAATTTCCAAAAATGTAATCTAAATTTTGAGACAAATATTTATATTTGCATAGTAAAGAGAGACCAGTGACATCATTTGCATACAGCCCTATAATTGTTTTCCCAAGAGAAGGATGTCAAAACTTCAAATAATAATTCTGCTCCTTGTGATAAAATCATTCATTTAGGTCAATTCTTTGCATCACAGATTTCAAACTTGTCGGTTGGAGAACCAAGCATGCATCATACAACCAGTAAACCTGTATTGGTGTCACATAATCGGTTTTGTCAGATTAGCTAATTGTTAAATCAATACAAATATCTCTTGTCCGCATTGATTACTGACATTGTGTAATTGCAATACAATGCAGTTAAGTGAAGGGGCCGAGGATAATTAAAAGCAGAACTCATCAGTGTTTAAAGAGATTACATTTTAAAAAGAAACTTCATCACTGGATATTGGCACATCCCAACTGTCATTTGGAGGGAAGGGTTTGAGGTCAAATACTTCTAGTTTCATTTGCCTTGTTCTTGTTTTACACTCATGGTTACTGGGGCAGGTATTTTATCAGCTTGATATCTCTGAGCAAGTTGACTAAATAAGTACAACTTACAAAGGAGAACAAAGGATTCAAATCACATATTACAGTTAATGTCAACAACCACTAAATACAAGAACCAGGTATCGAAGACTGCTTTCATGAAACAGCCATTTTTGTTCATCTATTATTTTTTCCCTCACACATAACCACATTCCTATATTGGCTGTCATCAGTAGATGCCTGCTCTTACCCCGATACACATATCCACGATTAGGACAAACTGCCTTATTATATACTTTTGTGTGGGCTGTTTTATTTAATATCCCAACCATTATGGCTTCCAGCGATATGAAAGCCAAGCATTCTATGGAGAAATTAGGCTGTTTCAGTATATACATGTAACGTTTACAAGAGTTAATGCAATACCCAAATCAAATTATCAACACAATAACAAAACATCAAAATTTTGTTCAGTCTACAGCCCTTACTTTCAATTAAGTAAATTTTGAAAGGTTTTACACACAGATGTTACCACACACACACAGGCATGAAGAGGCAAATTAATTCCATTTTTATATCGCCACAATTTACCTTATGGATCAAAGCCTATATCCTCGGCATATCCCATCACAAAACCCATTTTAACGAGGGCAGAGCTCGAAAATAATACACAGAATGGGGATGACAGTATAATTAGGCCATTGGACTTGACTTTTCTCCTCTACAAGCATTGTTACCTGCATGTCATGCATGTTTAACAGACTCCATATACACATTATTCTGCCCTATCAATACACTCATTGGCAGTATAATGGTTATATTAGCCTACTCAGTGAACAAAAACAGCAATTTTTTATTAACCGTGGCTCGTAAAAAATTAAAGACTGACGAGCATCTTGGTGTTCTAATTGACTTGATGGATTAGATTTTCTGCGAATTTATTACTGGGTAAACCCCTGATATTATTGAGACAGGTAAGCCGTCCAAATGATCATGTGGAATATATACTTCTACTGGATATCTCTTTGTGTGAATTGTTGAGTAGAATGTAATATGTTAGCCATTTTTTTTCATGTCAATGCCTGGACAGAGCATGGGCATGTTTCCTTTCTGCATCGTTCCTTCAACCCATGCATCCCTAATTTTGCTTCCATCGGTCCAAGATATCCACATAAACAACAGGGATGTACCATATTTGGGTGGCGAAAGGGTTAAAAATACACAGTTGGTATTGGTAGCTGATTTCAAACTTGATAGTATATGTGGAACAGCTGTTCTGAGCATACAGCTAATACCACTGGTAATAAAATTTGTGTGTAATTCATCAAATGAATCATGTGCATGTCTGTGTATATAAATTTGAATTAACAGCTGCATAGAGTATAAAGCTCAGTAGATATCTATATTGAGGAATAACATTTTAAAATATCAACAATTTTTCAATAGATATTTGTTGGCGCCTGCTACCCCGTCTTTCCCCACCTTGATCGACACATTAGGTGAAATAAATATGTTGACCCTTTAATAAGAAGCAGTTAAAATATTATCTCTGTCTGTCTGTCCGTCTGTGTCTGTCTGTCTGTCTGTCTGTCTGTCTCTGTCTCTCTGTCTCTCTCACTCTCCACATTATTCTGGTTACTTATTGTGTGAAATGGTGTTTATGTAAATAAATTGTTATGCCTAGATGTTTGGTTGTCAAATGCCTATTCTAACTTAGGTCTCATGAGAGAGCATGACAAGGTTACATGATATTTTAATCCCCATTTGTGATGATATGTTTACTTATGATATAAATAATCTTCCCTTTTACAGAACCTACCCTCATGTACGTGGCACCCTTAAAATAACCAACATTAACTTGTCTCAGTAATCATAATAAATGCTGGTGATGGTTTAAAGACACAACCTGGGATATTACAGAAGAAAACATGAAAGATAAAATTTCAGATGTCCTCACTCATGAATGATCTCACTCAGTTTTCAATTGCTCCCACTTTCAGCCATGTAGCAACCTATCTCTGATTTAATTTTCACTTTGGAACTGGACGGTCTGTCACATCCATGAGTTTATTTTTTTCCATTTGCCTGGAAGAAAATTCCTCCAGACATGGCCATGCAGCAGGTATAAATTATTGAGGTCTGATGGAGACTTAGGATAGACTGCCAGACAGCTGTAAGTGTAATATCTCGTCATGGTATTGTAGAGATACAGTGACATTTAACAATGTACAGGGACGCAAAGTAGCACTTAACCAGACTTGTAATTGACTGATCTCACAGGATTACACAAATACTAAGTTTATGTTGTTCTACTTCAGCTGGATCTAACACTGACAGTTAGAGACACAATCCTAACGGTGGCAATTATGAAACTACACTTTTCCTACACAATCAACATTTTCATTTCATGGTAAAATATACAGTGGCTAAAGACTGACTTTGAAAAAATAGGTTTGGGTAATCTTCATACATCCAAGTTGGGTAAATATTCATACATCCAAGTTATAAAGAATAATATTTTTTTTCCATTTTTGTTGACACAGTGCTTGACTTGAGAGGGTATATACATCAGCATTAGATCGTATTTCATTAACAGCACCTTTCCAACTTAACCTCATCTACTGAATATGTTATTCCTACACAAATCCTGCAAATAGTGTCTGATGTACAACAAAAAAGGACTTTAAACAAATTATTCAATCAATTTTCAATATTCATTTTATTCTGTATCCCAGTGGAAAGATAATGTTACATGAGAACATATGGCTGTAAGGGGACCTCAGGTATCAAGATACAATTATGAGTGTCATCAAGTCAAAAAATTAACCTGTAGACTTCTACAGACCTTTACACTGCCTGTTATTCATCATTGGTGATTTAACAGACAATATCAAATCATAGTACTCCAAATATGTATACTCAAGATTCATCCGATGTCCTGATCACTGGACAGAACATGCCGAATTCATCTTCATATTCTCTGCCATATTATTCCCCTAGGTGTCAGATCCCAAGTACATCATGATCTGAGACCGAAGATCATTGCACCTGTCAACTTACATGTAAGGGTGTGGTGTTTATATTATTCTCTTGCAGACCCCCAAAGGTGGCTAGAATGCAATTTTGCTATACTACGTGCACATTGATCCTTCTGCTCATGTGCACTCAGCAATTAAGCTTAATATATAATCTCAGTGAGCTATTGCCAGCCCTGAATTCTGAGTATGAGCTTGATCTCTGAGCACCTTTCTAGAAGACTACTCAGTCGGCTGTTCAGGGCCTATGTTAACTTACAGCACATCCATGCATAGTAGAGAACGCAGTTGGAGTGGTGCACTGATGCACTGCTGCAGGAGACTAGCATTTCAAACAGTACATTCAGAATTTAAAATACCTTTTGCTGACTTTGTACATAAAAATTAGTACGAAAACAGATTTAAATTGAATACCTGTGGGAGCATCACTGATATCATTTACATCGAACTTTTCGTATGAACTTTGATTTTTTATGAATTTGTACTTTGATTTTTACGGGAAATTTATTGATGTCAAAAATATTGGATAATTATATGGTGGAGAAAATGATTGGCATAAAATGTAACAGCTTCATTGAATTATTGATGTTTTAGGTTTAAAATAGTTCACTGGGTTTCTCTTTGCCATTCAATACATGAAAGATCATTCATTGAAGTGCAAATGAAATATCATCATGGAAAATAAGAACCAGGTGATGATTTGCAATTCTACCTGGGATATTTTACTCACAGACTTTTGGGTCAAAGTAACAAAATATTAAGAGGGGGGTTACAGGCAGGGGTAAAGGTGGAAGTGAGGGGGTATATAGGCAGGAGGGGGGAATACTAAGCCCATGCTAAGCTGCAGTACGATTCAACATTATATTGGGAGGCATGTTTGTATTTATACTCCACGACAGGCACCCTCAAAGTACAAGCACAGATTTCTCTAATGAGTATGTGGACTTAGGATTCTTGAGGTTTACTCACAAGGGGGTCTGATACTGCATGACATAAAGTTTCATTAATATATGAGAAAATAAATATTCGTCGTCAGAAATTATGATGAAAATGGGTTCTATGTTGCTATTCATGTAATATTGAAACAATATACATCATATGCCATTAAAGATCTGACAACAACCTGTAGCAATATCCCCGCAATATCAAGAAACAGAATTTCTTGTTTCAATTGGCAGCAGCGATGTCGCTCACATGATAGCCATCAGTGCTATGAAGGTTGCGGCAATGGCAAATCTTGACTGAAAACTCAATGGATATCACATTGTGAACTCCCTCTCTTCCTTATTTCAATGGAGCCAGTTCAACGCAGACACATCAGTATTAATTCAAGACTCATAGTTGTGAGATCTTATCAAGACAAGCTGTCTTTGGGGCAGACCGTTTGATTTCCTGAGGGGCCAAGATAATGGACTGGCCTTCCTTTTTTTTGGAATGTTCCAACTTAGAGCTTTCTTAAATTCTTGACATGTTACTCCTTACAAGTCTATTTCTGACAGAGCTATCATCCTTTCACTTTGACAAACCTTTCTTCATATGAAATTTTGAATGATGCAAGATATTAATGGATTTTCTTAGAAGTCTGTGTCCTTATGTCCCCTAATGTTGACGTATTAATCTACTAGTACAATAATACACAAAGGAAAAAGCTCCCAGCAGTTTGCAGATGTTTTGCATGATTTCCTTGGGTTGACAGAAACGCTGCTTGACTTCTTGACTCAAGATGATCCGTGATAGGGTGAGGAGAGAGCTCAGACACTGCAGAGACATGCATACCTCATGAATTTTATAAGACCACATAAATAATTAATTTCACTTCATAATTAACTTTGATATTGCCTTCTGACAAAGTCGCTTGGGAAACAGCAGAGCTCAGTGCAATTGTATCAAGTTCATGGGTTCTACAGCCAGCAGCACATGGATATTGAATTTTCACACAGCCTGAAAACAGTTTCTTACTTTTCACACAAATGGCTGATTTCTTGTGGACTAAGTGACCTGAGGAGTGATATATTTTATTATACACAGCCATCTCAATAGCTCTAGGACAGTGAGTGTTACAACTGGGCTGTCTAATGACTTGACATTGTCAAAGCCAACCTATACAGATATCATAAATCAAACCAGTGGCTTCAATATTGTAACAGGATACAATAATGTCAAGCTGCTGCATATTTTTCATTATTGATGGCTGCAAACAAACAGTAACAGATAGAGTATGCATTATATGATTATCTCAAAAATTACATGTCAGTGTACTTTAGTTTCATCATATCATACATGCATAATAATAATCTCAAATTGCCATACTAATATGATGCTTCTCATCTATAAAATGATAGGAAATGCAAGTTTGACGATTTGCTCTTATTAGTGTTGTTCTTAAGTATAAAACTACTGAATTTAGTTCCCTTCAGGTATGTTGGGCAAGCAGCACTTCAGCTTTACAACATGCAAAGTATAATATTTTTATACAGGTATTGTGTGCATTGTTAATATCATTGTGGAAAGTGTCAGTCCAAACCCAAATCTACTGACACACAGGGCTTATGAATGGTGTAATTTTTCTGGGTAAACAGAGCAATATTGGACTTACACTGACACGCGACAATGTATTACTACTACTATGTACATCTGTCATTGTGTATGTGTGTGCTAAAAATGCCTTATGGAACGCCCGTGCTGTAACATTGCATTTCCAGGGCAGTCCCCTAGCTACCAAATGATCTCCTAAATGATTGTCAGCATTTGTCTTGCTACTGTATATTAACAGGCTGTCAGACACACACCCTAGATTACATTCCAAATTGGCATTTGATATCAGTTATGTGAAAATAGCTACAAAATAGCTTAACCCTTTATCTGCCAAACAGTATCACTGAAAAGCGGTATTGAGCCAAAACCATGTATTTTCACCCATTTGGCTTGGTCTGTTCCAACAGCTTTAGTCCATAAAATCATGTTTACAGTATCTGTGATTTCAGAGGCCTTCAAATGTTCCATTTTTTTGGTTAAAATGCATCAAATGGGACGTATTGTGCTTCACTAGTTTTAACGGACTTGACCTAATGGTGAAATATGAACTTAGCAGGAAAAGGGTTAATCCTTGACGCCAGAAGAGGCATGGAAGTTAATCATACAATGATAAGGTTATTATGAAAAAAAAAGGGCAAAGTATGTGTTCAGACAATGGCACCATACATCACCCTCCACTGCAAACACAGCAACGCACTGCATTTAAGTCCTTGTGCATAATTTGTGGTCTTTTCGTAATACGTCATTATTTGAACATTATCCTACTCGGTATCATTCTGTTCAGTTACAATAAAATGCAACTGAAGAAAAGCAGATTATTATGTCTGAAAATTTCCCTACCGATGTTTATGTCAAAAAATATGAAAATAATTTCACTGGACTTTCCCTGTCTAACTCACACTTACCAGTGAAATACCTGATATCTATTCAAATGTTCCATATAGTCATGCCCTCTCCTTTATATGTACTTGACTGAATTCTGGGGAAAAGTTTTGGTCAGGTTGTGATCTTACATGACAGATTTGCATATTGAAAGTCCAGATTTAACAGAGTTGAAACAACTTCAGTGATAGCTGTTGCTCCTGTGAGTTGACATCAGCAATGCTTTTCGAAAAATTTCTGTTTTCAAAAGTATTTAACGTCATGATTTGACTTGCAGAGCTCAACCAGTGTTACATCACTGAACTGTACTGCTGTGAACAACACACAAAACTATTATGACAAAAAGCAATTTAGCATCCTGGCAAGACGCTTAATATCATAAATCCTCTGATATCAATACAGCCATATGCCAACCACAGTATATGGTCTTTGTATCAATGTGCTACACGTATGTTTCACCAGAACACGATACATCCTTTGACAGCAAAAATATTGAATTTTATTTTTCAGGAGAAAAATTAAGATCAGAGCATGTAAATAACATTTACACAGAGCACCTAAAGCATACTGTTTCTGATTGATACCATGGCAATAGAGTTATCTTTGCATCTGATTGGCTCGCGTTGCTGCTATTCTGATTGGCCAATACCCATCTGACTCAAAGACAAAACAGAGGGATCTGATTGGCTGCTGTTCATGCAATGAAATAACATACCCTGTCGTAAAGTGTAACTTATTACCAGACATTTTTAAAAATCACAGAAGATCCAAGCACCGACACACAGTGTGTATCTTAAACAGCTCCTTACTAAAGAAGTTATTTCCCAGAACTACAATTATTGATTATTGCTGTGAAATACAACACAATGTCTGCTGCCTTGTCAACGATGATAAACGATAAACGTCAATGTTTACTAATCGAGCATTTCATTGAAATATCTCTCTCCTTTCAATACTTCTGAGAAATCTTCCAAACCCCTAGCACAGCAAGGAGAAAAGACTATAACAGACGATGCTTTGCTGGTTTGGGGGAAGATTTGTTGCTGCTAAGCAGTGCTTCACAGCAATAAATCAGTCTAGAGACCAGTCCCGGACAAATCACACATTAAGTCAGTTGGAACATGAGAACACAGTAACAACTGTGAACAAACAGGACACACTCAAATTACACTTACACACAGGTACCCTATTCCCAACATGTAATGACCTCAACATAAACAACCTGACGGCCATATCTCCAGCTGCAATTTGTGTTTTTTTTCTTTCTTCATGTCCCAGTTCTCCTATCAATCATCGAGCTGCTGAAAAGAGGGAGCAGCGTACTTTGTAATCAAGATGTGATGTAAATGATAGTTCCTGGTTTTATGAAGCTTGACATGATCAAACATGCTTTTCTCTTTTTTCACATGAAGGTTACGAATGCGCCTCAGGGACAGATATTTGGACGGACTCTCAGACTTTCACAATACATTTATTGTTCTGCCACTTGTGGGGGCTCATTCTGAAGCTCATGGAGTAAATAAAGTTTTCACTGGTTAATTTTTATGAAAATCGACAAATTACAGTTTCCACCATGGAGCAAACACAGGGATGGCAGCCATTTTGAATTTCAAGTGTCAGTAAAGTATTGCGTAATTTGTTTCCCTAGTAACAAATTTTTGATGACAATGCTTGATTTTTATTCTGGATTTTAATAGGGAATGGTATAAAGTTTCATTGAAGAAATTTTGGGCAAATGTTTAAGTCTTTCAATTTGGAAGTGCAAACTGCCTTAAATCATCTCAGTGTTACTATAGATACTGCTGCATTCTGTTTGGTATTATCAGCTTTCTTGTTCCTGCACCTTATTCTGCCAATACATTTTGTTTGTCTACATAATTTCTGAGCATTATCTTTGAAATGCCATGATGGCAATGAATCTTCTAAATGTGCCGGATTTATAAAGAGTTTTAAGAGAGTTCAATCCATGAATGATTTAAGATGGCTTCTTTGTTAGAGTGGCTTAGGAGTATATAATCGTGACAAACACAGCAAGGTCCACATCAGTCGGAGATTATAAGATTTCACTCAGTCTTTTATCAACTGTAGAATCAGGTCAAGGGTTCTCCGTGGATTAAGTCTTAACAATTCTATTACAGAAATACAAGTAACACAAAAGGGTAAAGATACTTTTATCTGTATTAAACACTGCCGGCAATGTAAGTGCTCATGTACACATATAGTTTGAGACTTGGCCCAAGTCAGTGAAAGCGTAAAAAAATACAGTCATTTTCGGCAAGTTTTAACGAATTAATGATACTTTTATTTGAAATGAGATATCCCGCAATGCAATTCCTAAATGCCAGCTTGACGCTTGTGTAAGGTGAATATTCTGAGAAGTGGATTTGCGCATGTGTGGAGTGAACGTGATCGGCAGTTTGTTTGCACTGGATATTACAGGTATTTCTGTAGGCTTTTTATGGCGCAAAAAACCACACTTACTTTCAGGAATTACAGGTCTTTACAAATGTAGTAAAAGATTATCATTACAGGAGAGATATGTTTGCCCCGATTCATCACCAAGGTTCAAAATTGTAATAGTCACTAGAGAAATTTTCAATTTTTCCACTTTATCAGTTCATTTTTCACACCTGTGCTCATCCAACCATTCATTTCAGCCTACAGCTGTAGTTGACTGCCAGCAAATTATCCGTGACAATGGAACCAAAACCAACGTTGCTTGAGGTTACCTAGGACATTTTGCTATTGGTGGTGCCCTACGGTCAAAATTAAGATTGCAACAAACAGTGAAAAATACCTACAAGCAAAATCATGCGTGCTATATTTAGTCTATAAGATTCAAAGGAAGGGTTTTAATTTATGTTGAATTACAGTGTAAGGTTTCAAAGCCCATCCTTGATAACAAATGTCCGACATGATGAATTCACCAATACACTACACTAGTACTTCATGATCACAAATCACATATTGTGTACCAAGTTGATTTACGACAAAGCAATCAATTAATGGGCAAGACTTTTACCATTACCAGGTTAAGTCCATTAAACATCATCATAAAAAACACAGGTATATAAAAATAGATGACGAGTGAGACATGTTATTAGGTCAAGACAGCTATGTAACTCCTTGTGCTCATTTCGTCTCAATGAAACAAGTCTTATTTTTGTGCGTTTGCAGTGGGTTTATGATCAAGTTCGACCAATGCAATTCATAGGGCATGTCAAGTCTGTTGAAATACAGTAGATGAAATACGGTATGTGTCTTTTATTTTTCAAAAATTGGACATCATGGTGAGAGATGAACCTGGAAAAAAGAGGGCTATACAATTTGAATTGGTAGAAAATGGCTGAAAACTAGTCACTCCATTTAATCCTCTTTCTCCCAAGTGGTATTTATTTCTGTGGTTTGTCTATGGGACCTGGTAGAAACACGATTAAAATTCATTCATTTTATAGCAATAATACCTCTCACAATTCCTAAGTAAACCATAATGCAATATATAAATCAATTTTTTGTTTTCCTATTCAGCTATTCGACGAAATGTCTGCAAAATGTATTCTACACTGAGACTTCACAGCACTTTAGAATCTCCAATGATTTATTCATAAATTTTGGCGCATTCCTAGATACCTGTAATCCGTCACCTGTAACTCACTCTCACCTATATCACTCCATGCATACATCTCTGACAGTACACCGCAAATCATTACTGTATACACTGTACACTACAGTCCACAGCCTCCCGCTACCTTTGCAAGTCCACAAAATGCCTCTAACGCTGATTACATACTCACATATATAAATTTTACCTGAAGTAAATGTCTCTCCCCATCCACAAATAAAATCTTCCATCAAAAACCTCATAACAAACAGAGAAGGACAAACCCATAAATAGCAGTCAACTGACACTGCCGCTTCATTAAGTGACCTTAATTTCGCATTTATTTTATTACAAACCTGAATCGATACTACAGTAATGAATTGCTATTAACAATTTTAAACAGATCACGCCAAACATACTCAATATCCTTTCATTTTTATTGACAGCAACTTAAATTACACTGGGACAATATTAGCGCTTGATCACCGACACTTGAAAATGAAAACTCGTTGTTGACAACCCCATGTTAGAGGCAAAATCAAATCTCTTGATTGTACCTGTTAGACTCACTTAGGATCCATCATTCTCCTTCTCCAATAAGGATTGCCACATTCATTTACGTCAAGGCCTTCTGTTAGTCCAGAGAGTATGAATTTAACTGTATTCAAGAGTCGAGTTATGAGCAATCATCCAATAAACATATGAAGAAACTGAATTAAAGCAAAAGCACACACAACTCAGGGTCGTCACCATTCAGAAAAACACTTATTTGTATTCTCAAAGAATACCCATGCTGGCACTGTTGATATTTACCATTTACATGAAAACTATATCATTTACAATTTATTCCCATTACTGTTACACTGAAAATGTCTGATATACCACACATGTGGCATTTACACACACATTCCCCAACATGATTTCTTGATAACTTTCACACAATTCTGCGATTAATTTCCACGGTCATTCCGGACAAAATTAACAGCGAGGCTGTGATAATTACTCTGGCTCGTGATCACAATTAATGAGACAGCCAGCAGGAATTTTACACAGTGTGTGAACAGAAAGGTTGATATTGACTGTGTGCATGCAAAACAGCTCTACAATCGCAGTAACTGTCTCTTCACATTTATTATAGAATCAACCACTTTACTCTTTTACTCCATGATTCACCTCATGAAAATAATCAGTATCAAGGATTGTTGACAATTCCTGTGTGTATATGTTAGGTGAAAGATGTTAACAATTCGATTTCTGTATGGACTTCATTCAAGGACAACTGTAAACAATTACAATGAACCTTACACCTGTATTAGCACTTTGTTAACAAACAAAAAAAAATGTGGTTTGAACATGATTTTACAACAAACAAGTCATCGTTGATGACACAGTCCCCACTTGTTAATGGGTACTTTGATTACATGTCCTAAGAGGATAGAGTCCTCTTCATTAATTGAGACATGCCCAAGTTTTGGCTAAGGACACGAAAAAATTGTAACAAAATGGCTGCCATGCAGCCATATTGGATCATATCAAGAAACAAATTGACATACATATGTATGACATAGGTTAATGTCCTTGTACCAGCTTTGAATAAAATCGGTTAAGATATGCCTTAGAGTATTATGGCCCTCGACAGGAAAAAATCGTAATAAAATGGCCGCAAGGCAGCCATATTGGATCGTATCACATAACAAATTGACATGCGTATCTATGACATTGGTCAATGTCCTTGTACCAACGTTTGATAAAATCGGTTGAAACATGTCTGAGTTATGGCTCTGTACATGAAAAAATCGTAATAAAATGGCCGCCTGGCGGCCATATTGGATTGTATCACAAAACAAATTGATGTGCATATCTATGACATAGGTCAATGTCCTTGTACCAACTTTGAATAAAATCGGTTGAGATATGCCTGAGTTATGCCTCTGCATATGAAAAAATCGTAATAAAATGGCCACACAGCAGCCATATTGGATTGTATCACAAAACAAATTGACATGCATATCTATGACATTGGTCAATGTCCTTGTACCAACTTTGAATAAAATCGGTTAAAACATGTCTGAGTTATGGCACTGTATATGAAAATATTGTAATAAAATGGCCGCCTGGCGGCCATATTGGATCATATCACAAAACAAATCGACATGCATATCTATGACATTGGTCAATGTCCTTGTACCAACGTTTGATAAAATCGGTTTAAACATGTCTGAGTTATGGCTCTGTACGTGAAAAAATCGTAATAAAATGGCCGCCTGGCGGCCATATTGGATTGTATCACAAAACAAATTGATGTGCATATCTATGACATAGGTCAATGTCCTTGTACCAACTTTGAATAAAATCGGTTGAAACATGTCTGAGTTATGGCTCTGTACATGAAAAAATCGTAATAAAATGGCCGCCTGGCGGCCATATTGGATCGTATCACAAAACAAAATGACGTGCATATCTATGACATTGGTCAATGTCCTTGTACCAACTTTGAATAAAATCGGTTGAAACATGTCTGAGTTATGGCTCTGTACATGAAAAAATCGTAATAAAATGGCCGCCTGGCGGCCATATTGGATCGTATCACAAAACAAATCGACGTGCATCTGTATGACATATGAAGTAATCCTTGTACCAAGTTTGAATGAAATCGCTTCTTGCATCTCTGAGATATCTGCGTGAACGGACGGACGGCACGCACACACGCACGCACGGACGCACACACGCACGGACATGACCAACCTATAAGTCCCCCGGACGGTGTCCGTGGGGACTAAAAAGCGTATTTGAGAAGGGGACAGCAAGACTGAACAATACTGTCAACTGTTTGAATTACTCAGGCTTAGAATGTAATATTAGAAGAGTCATTTTGATTGATTCTATAATTCTGTTACCGTTCCACAAATATATACAAAAATAAATAGTTGTCAAATATTTTTCACAGGACAATGTCACTGAAGGACCTTATTGTATGACATCCTCAAGGAGACACATGATGATTGCATTAGGAGACTCATAAAATGTAAGTCAGCTATATGACAAAATCAACATCAACAAGAGGCATAGACATGTACCTATGACAGTGTGATGGATAATCACCTTAATTTTTTACAAGACAACAACCAGACACTGTCAGTACAGAATTTACTTATTATGATATACCCTGAAAGTGACACATGATGGATGTAAGCCTAAGCCACTTATGAGATATCGGTCAGCAATTTGACGCAATCAACATCTCCTTGTACAAGAGGCATCACACCACTGATAATGCGACAGATAATGACTTTATCCTCTGAGTTGACAGATACCAAGTACACTTGGCATTGACAGCTCTTGTAAACCAATTCATGCTGATTGTATAAATCCCTGTTGCTCAGTCAGAGTGCTACTGTTGACGGTTAGGGTTTCCTGTTTTGCAAACACAGGTCAGGATGACATATGCCGCTATTTGATATCTGAGCCAAATGGCCATGCACTGAAGCCACTGTCTGTCTTGATATAAATGGATTCACATCGGCATTGAGTATTCAAGATAACCCATGAAGATTTACGTAATTCAAACAACTTGGTGGCATTGCTCTCAGGGTGTACTGTCTGTGGTTAGTCACCTGAACTCTTGCTTTAAAGGTATACAGTCACCTCTAATCTAAATATGCCCATATATGGTCAAAGGGATGTTCCTTGGTATTCAAAATGCCCATGTGAGGGCACTGTTTTTATAAAGCGGCTACCCGCTTAAAATCTATGATTGGTTAGATTTTCTCTTTCCATGGTAAACTGTGGCAAAATTGGAACAGGTGACTGTATACCTTTAATGTATTGTAAAGTGCTATTTAGTGAGATTTCGTGTTATACGAGTACCACAGTAATGTATCTAGAAGTGCTATATTGTAAGATTTCATGTTGTAAGTCCCGTGTACGCGTGTGTATTGATAAACCATAAGGGAAAGCAAAGGAGGTTCCCCTATTTCAGGTTCTATCATCACCTCTGTCGTGGCAGGTAATGTACACCTTTCACATTAGGCCATTTAAAGAATATTCTTTGTTTGCCGTCCTTGGATTTTTGAAAAAACTACAAGCCAGCCAGGGACAAAAACAAACACAGACAAAAAACACAAATGTATTAACATGGGCTCAATTTTATTTAGTTTCCTTTGGAAAAATAATATTGTTATTTGCAATAGTGTTAACATTGTGTTTGTATTCTTAATTTTCTCTGAAAACCTACCAGCACGCGGACGGCAAACAAACAATTTTATTTACAGCGCCTTATGACTAAATGACAAATACCAGGTGTATGAAATACCATTCAATTAAGGCTCTTGGGAGCTCGTTGAAAAATTTCTGACAATTTCTGTTTGCTGACAGTGTATGAAGTACTTCAGACATGGATAGTTCTTTGATTACATAGGACTTGTGTGTCATACTGTGAACAGTGTGTCATGATACACTGTATAAATATAATATTTGGCTTCAAGGAAAAACTGCTACACAGGCTATTGCAGTGGCCAGAGGAAAAACTCACTGACCTGCCACTGCTGTTACCATGGTTACACCACACAGATACCAATGGGCTCCTGAAGACCATGAATCTGCCAGCAGTTTCAGCACAGACAGGACGATTTGACAATTTTAGCGAAAACATGTAAATTTGACAGCTTAACCCTTCCACCCCCATTACCCTCTCTACAGGTCCAACGTTACCATAGACAACAATGGGATTGGTTCAAACCATGGTGCTGAAAGGGTTAAACATCTTCAGTGAGTTCAATCTGACTCTATTCATAGTTTGTTCAATACCCATCAATAGTCCTTATATTTATTTTTCATAAAGTGGTTTAATTTCTTGAAATATCAAAATTATACCGAATATAGGTTTCTAATAGGGTCTCTGATGGCTCTCTCTCAATGAACCCTAATTCCTCATGTTTTATAGATCCCGAGGGCATAAAAAGGAACGTTCAATTTGGTCAACACAGGATTTATATTAATTCCTGGACATGGCTGATTTTTTACAAACTTAGAATTCAACAGGGAGATTGTGATGCATCACCTTACACAAACAACTGTACAGCTCTTGACAATCTCAGTTGATACAAAAGATCCCAGACATGGTGAATGCTAGTCTGTAAGACATCAGAGAAGTACCAAACGTTCATTATTCTTTACCACGTTAAAACATATTGGTTAACAACCCTCTCCTTAACAACTGTCGCACAAAACAAATCCACTTACTCAATTACATACAAGGCTAGTTTACTTTGTTACATTGCTGTATTAGTGTTACCTGGGACCACATTGCATTCTGAGTATGTATGTGTTGGTTCCTGATTTATCGGATATTTACCTTGAAATAGGACCTCTTAATATTAAGCCTTTCACGACACACCACAAGCACCCCCCACTCCCCCCCCCCCCCAATACTGGCTATCGTTCAAAAACATGGTGGATAAAACTATATTATGCAAACGGAAGTACTTGAGGGAAATGGGGGTCTGGGTTCAGCGCTCTCCTGTCACATCAAAAGCTGTGTTGACGGAATCCATAAATCAAATTACGGATCAATCATAACATTAACACATATTACATAGTTACACAAAAATGATAATACGCATTGTAAACAAGGAGCAAAACAAAACAAAGCAGACGAAAAAATGTGTATTCAAACAACATCTGATGAGGGTCCTTGAGGAGCTGCTTTGATAATGCAATTTAGAATTAATCAGTTTTTATTATGAGTCCTTCTTTAACATGTTGGCTTAGTGTGTATATGCACTGGCAGCATAACAAGCATTATGTTCAGACTTCATTTCACAAGACTTCCAAAACACTTCACAATTCACGAAACCCTACTCAGGAATTCTCTTCACTGAGTGTAATGAGGGCAGTACAACTTGAAATAGGAAAGTATGTACGTCCCACGTTTGGGCTACCCTACTGTACATACCTCCAGGCTGCTCGGTGTTACCATGGCAATATCATTAGTGCAGAGGGCGGGCTCCACCCACTGCTGCCAGACTTGAATACTGAACAAAGCCTTGTTCTGACATGCCTATCATATCTCACCGCACTGTGCTATGAAAGAGGGTGGGTGGTGTCTCTATGCGTTTCACATTACGTTTATCGTCTTCAGATATGCTGAACATCTAAATAAACTCAAAAGAGAGTTCTACAAAGTGCACGTGATTCATATTTTTTGATATTCTTCATCTGGCATTGTGAAAAAGCCATAGCTACTGTGGCTACAGTTTCCTGCTACAACTAGCAGTCTCTGCACATTTCAGAATTTTTTCAATTCCACATTATTCATGCTTTGATCATTTCCTCCCTTTGTGTACCCCAACCCCCTGTATAACGTCAATTTCTTCTCATTCTAAGTGTAAAACAGCTCCCATTCCACACACAAGGAAAGTAGTTTTAACATTTACAGATAGACATACCAAAAGTACACGCGCAATAAAACCTTATAAAATGTCAGAACAGAAAGCCAAGTCAGTTGTAGGAATTCCAGATCACCTTGACCACACTTTGCACATCATCTTCACACACATGTAAACATGTAAATGGTTCTATTTATCATTTAATTCTGAGCTGTTTGCTAACATACCCTCCAGACAGTTGGGACACTTATCTTTCTTGGCATACAAATCTAACACATTTTCTGAAATTATACGGATTCAGAGATGGCACACATCTACATTATCCACAATACTAGAGGATCTTCTGACTTAAAGCGTTCATGTATTTGCACACACCACTGATGATGTTCCTGCAAATCAAGCCCCCTGGCAATCTACAATTGCACGAACATTATTCCATTTCTTCTCTATTCATAGTTTACATTTGTTTTTTTCTCTGTATTCCTTTTTCCACCCCTGAGCAATCAAACAAGTCTAGCTTCTCTTTGGTATCTTAAATAATTTATTAGGTAATTGGCTACACGACAGAGAAATTAAACAGATGGGTTTAAGTCAAGAAGTCAACTGCATTTCACCAGGGCTTGCTACATTAAATTATAATTATAATCTGTCTCTGTGTACATTACAGAGTATGGACAAGAACCGGAAAATTAAAAAGCTATTTTACGTGACTAGCTTTTATATATATATATATATATATATATATATATATATATATATATATATATATATATATATATATATATATATATATATATATATATATATATATATATGTATATCTGTACAAATACAATACTGGAGTGCATGCATGGTGTGAAAATAAAATTTGCTGGTGTAAGAACAATAGATGTTGTCTTGTAATTTTTCCACCTCCATAGGTTATCCAGTTTGTGTAGAGATAGTTGTAATAAATTCAGTTGAATATTTGTTTTTATATTTTTGTCAGAGCTCTAAATATTTGATATGTCCACCAAAAATAGAGGTTGAAAACGTAACATGAAAATTACCAGTGAAACATGCACTGCTCCTGGATATACATGAACGGGTATTTGATTTGAATAATTTGAGTTAGAATGCATGAATATACCTAGATTAGAGTATCATCTTCGTAGATTTCAGCATAACTTGCCAAAGGCGATTTTTTTACGCATGAAAATCATGTTATGTGCGTCACTCATGGTGTCCTTTTTGTTACGAACATAACAACAGCATTTTATTACAACTACTAGCCTAGAAATAATTTTTCAAATCAGGATTCAAAAATCTGATGATATGCACTTAGGATATTTACATCAGTTTATAGTATTTTACCACTTGCCGAAATGAATGAGTTTGAACGGCTTGAATTTCAATGGTGTCCGTTTTGTGACGTAACTCTTGACGTCCAACCCTATTCAGCAAGTACGCTTCGGCAAGCTTGATCTAATTTTAGAAACACCAACCAAAGACGCAACATTCTGACCTCACGGTATTACTACACTGTACTTGATTGGCGGGAAATATTCGCGCTGTCTACGGTGTCCTGATGTTCATTCGCGTGTAGCGTACGTCACACTGAAATTTGCTGCCCATTCGAGTGGAGGAAATATGCGTTTGTTGGATGTTTTCCAACATCGTACCACACTAAAAGGTAAGATGAAATGTTCAAGTACAGTAAGTGAAATTATTTCTTTCATGTTTTTGAGTCAGTGGACCGCATTTTTTGAATGTTTTACAGGGTGGTATGGCCGGGCAGTAAATCATAGGTTCACAGACATGTAGTCTCCGTGACGAACGATGCGAATTTCTAGGAAACAGTCAGTGGTCCCGTAAGATTGATCAATAATGGGGAGGATTTTCTTGCTCGAATGTTTGCTCTTTAATCATATCTTATTTTCTTCTGCCTTCCCTTATTTTTAGAAAATTTCGGTATGTCAATACGCTCGTAATTTGGACTAAAGAATTTGTAAACAAAGGCGACCCGGCAGTAGTGTCTGTCATGACGAGCGTTGCGAATTTCAAGAAAATGCCACTTGCCAACCAAATTTACTCACTCTGCATTTTTTTCATGTTTGAATCGTATGACTTTGATCAGACCCATCATTTGTTTTAGTTTGGCAATTGCTTCGAAAGATACAAATGTTTCATGTACGCTCGTAATTGGGACTCGAACATTCGTAAAAAAATTTTGCTTCCGTTGTGACGTACGTCGTGATTTTATATTAAAATGTCAGTAATACACGCATAAATTGATTTGTCGTGAAATACTTTTTAAATTTTTAATCTCGTCTTTGTCATAACTTATTTTGTGATTTGGGCTTCTATGCAGGTTCGAATTTCATGCAATTCCGTACGTTGGTAATTTGGACATCAACATTTGTCCAAAAAATGGCTTCAACCATGACTAGCGTTTAGATTTCTTGAAAATGGCTCTCGTACCTACAAAACTAACTAATACAGGGGTATTTTTTTACTATTTTTGATGTGTACTCTGTCAGAAAACTGGGCATTTTGTATTTTGTAGGAGTTCGTTTTGGTAATATCGGCAGCTGTGCACGCTCGTAATGTGGACTCCAAACTTTGTAAACAAACGTGACCTCGATCTAGTCTTGTCATGACGAACGTTACGAATTTCTTTAAAACGACCTATAGATTTTATTGAATTTGATTACGTTGCAGTATTTTAAAGCTCGAGTCTTGCCCTTTCATTCGACTGACTGTTTATTATTTTTGTGTTCGTTTTAGAAAAAAATACGTAGTTACGTACCCGTTCGTAAATTGGACACATGCAAGTGTAAAACAAAATGGCGTCCACTATGACGTACGTGGCGATAAAGTTTCTCGGAAACTCGGCGATAAGGAGACCCATTTTGATGATTGATACTGGAGCTTTTGTGCTGAAATAATTGTTTAGTCGAAAGTACAAATCTGATTGAGATGGGGAGTTCGTCTTGTAAATATTAGTAGTTCTGTAGAAGGTCGTGACTTTGAAGTTGCACTCTACAATTTGTAAACACGTGACCATGTCACCTTGACTAGTGTAGTAGAAAATGACAACAAATTCACCAAATCATACTTACGTACACTGCTGGGTTTTCATGTTTTGAATATATCCTTTCATATCGCTCATTTATTTATTGTTTTATTTTCATTTTGAAAAAATCCATAATAATGTAAACTTGAAATTTGGATTTAAGCATTTGTAAAAAAATGTCTTCATCGAGATAATGATTTAGTACACAGCGTTGTACTCTGTAATAAGTCTTCGTGGTTATTGAAATAACAATGTTTCCTTATGCTGGTAATTTCAGAATAATTCAGAAATAATTGTTCAGGATTTAAATCATGTATGCACAGAGACAACACCAACCTGAAAGATATAATTACATTGATAGATTGATTGATAGACATAGATTCACTCATTCACATACTCATAGGACAGTAGATTTTTTATGTAACTGCAGCGTCAGTTACATTTTTCTCACAATAATACTGAAATGGACTGATATTTGTTTTCAGAATGGAATTTTGGAACTTGCGGCGGCGACCCTGCTCAGCCCCAACACTTGAAATTAAACCAAAAAGTAGCAAAGACACCAGCTGAAAGGCAAAGAGAATACCGAGCAATGTTAAAATCTAATCCTAAAAGTAGCACCTTTATTTTGTTTGTAACTGTGTAATTCAAACCATAAATGTACAGATTTGTGGGAAGGTTCATGACTTCCCAGGAGTTAAATGCTACAGTTGACTTCTCAATTTCTCAATTACCACATGCTTCCTAACTCCCTTGTAGGCACCACTAACCAGAATGAACATAATGTCAACAGTGGTGAACCCACTCTCCCTATGGAGAAACTAGAACAGGTTTGTGTCAAATGATGTTTTGCAAAGGTTGGCTGCCATGGCACCTGTTGTTTTGTGCTTGGAAGGCAGATCGATCCTTCTACCAGTTTTTGCTCCTACGTTACATAAACCAACCAGGAGACCATTGAAGTAAATTTTGTTAAATCAAATCTGGTTAATATTTTGCAAAATGAGTTTGGAGTGTTACACAGACAGACCAAGTAAGATGCTTTCGGAAGAATCTTTGAAATGCTCAGATAATTACTTGGGATGCATGTCAGTTTGCTGAGGTTGAATATTGCGTACTGATAAAAATTGGCTGTGATGTATCTATCTGGCAACTATTTTTGGTAAAGCTTGCAAGTAAAATACTCTACTTGAGAGCCCTTTTGATGAGCAAAATTCATATACAAATGGCAAGATGATCAATCTTATTTTGGCAGTGTTAACATTAGTAATACTTCATTTCATTTTCAGGTCATACAACTGTTCCAGTTTCATGCTGTATACTACAGCAAAACCTACTATATTGGAAAGCCGACAGCCATTCAAGATGGGCTCTTTGTATTCACATTTCTTCACAAGATGGGAGCAAGGGAGTTTGTTGGCCAAATCGAGAGGACACTGATAATATCAGCAGGGACAGAATTTTTGGGGGACCGATCCCCCTCATTGGGCAGGGATTAAAATTTCAGATTCAAAGACAAGCTTTGAATGAACTCCAATGTCAATATAACAAACTAAAAAAAACAACTGAAGTAGGGTAAATTGATGACGTTTGATGATATTTATGGAACATTCATTTGACAATGGTGTGATATGAAACTTCTTGTTGTGATTGTCTCTATATTTGAAGTATTTCTTGAGAGTATTAACATGTTTGTTCCTGCCCTCGCAGGGGGTTTTTGTTTAATTAATTTGTATATATTGGAAATTAATGTAAAGTTGTGTTTGCTCGATTCTGCTTGCAGAGGATGTTTAATTCACTTCACAGCAAAATTGCTGTGCTTGTGTTTTGTATGGTAATTTGGTCTGTCTGGGGTACAGATGAACCCAATCTTGAGCTGAGAGCCACCACACACACAAACAGGCCATGTAATCCTGTAATTTTGATGAATTTAATGTAGATAAAATATAATTTGAACATTTGTTTAAAAAGTATGTGTTTGACCCCAGTTGTAGACAAAATTACGAGTTTTAAAGGACTTTGGTGTCCTATGTGTGTACGTAACAAATGTCTAAAAGTTGTTATTTCTCAAATATCTCTAATTTTTGAACAGTGACTTAATGTTCCTCTTGAAACATTCCAATGCCATGCATAAGATGCAGCTTGTTGTAGAGTTCATAGTCCTATGAAAATGCTTTGCTGACATTATGTTCCATGTCAGTGTTACGTATGTCACGGTGTCTTGATATGTCACCGAACTTTACTATTTGAATTTTTTCAAAAAAATATGACATTTTTGCAGTTGACTCTTAAATGTTCCAGTAAGTGTTCTGAGATCTGTTTTCTACAAAATGAGTACTATTATTGATGATCTGGACTGGGAATGGACACCATGTTACATACATAACGTTTTTTGTATATTGTGATTTATGCTACACAACTCAGTTATGAACTGGACAGTTGTCTCCCTTTCTTCAGTTTATTGTAGAAGGATATACAGAGGTCAAAATAAAGTGTTGTTCATTGAAATTACATGTGTTTCATTTTACTGCTTCGTTGTTACACTTTTTGTTGCAGTATTGTATTTGTACAGATATGTATATATATATATATATATATATATATATATATTGATATGTACATTACATATAGTGTGTGTTTATCGCGTGTACATATTATTACCATTATATACATATTATTTCCCTTCTTGCCCAATAAACAGTTGAAGAGGATACATGGTCTACCATGGGTATGTGATCATGTTAACATGAATTAGCTTTTTTTCACGAAAGAGATCACAGTTCAAAATTAGCATACCAAATTTCATCAACCCTGAAGAACATTGAGCCACTTGCTCTTCATCACACAGAAATCGGTGCTTGTCAAAGGATGCCTTTAATGGTAAATGCATACGAACATACCTCCTGTGATAATGAAGACTTTGACTGCTTCTTAGCATTAGCATGTTCTTCAGCCTGGCCTAAGTTTCAGTCATTTGATAAAGGTATGCCTTCCGATTAAATCCCGCAATTAGAAAGAACATTTCCATATGCATTTGTATGTGTATTTCAATACACGTTCGTACATGTGGGTTTGTGTTTGCACCACGGTCACATGACCTCTTGGTGTGTCCTGTCCTATGTCCTGCTTTATTTCGGAACAAAGCTGTTCTCAAAGAACTTCAAGATCAAACTACCATCAACAAGTTCAATTTTCAATTTGATTGGACGTCAAGTGGCCTGTTCAATATGAATATTAACATCACTTGGGAAATATTAAAATCACACTTTACTATTGGCAACTGTTGTAAACTCACATTTCTCTGAATCGTAGTGTCAAGGGCATACACAAGAGCAACAACAAATGAAATTCAAGTGATAAAAATATGCATTTTAGAGCTATCGTTCCAATGATGCTTTCTACAGAGACATGTGGTATCACCTGGCCTCTCAAATATATGACTCTCATAAATGATGGTCTTTTTCAGTGTTTGGCAGCAAAATCAATTTGCATCATGACTATTAGATCAGCAAACCAATGCAGTACTGGGACAAAATTACTCCTGGTAACTTGTCCCCTCAAGTGACCATCCTTCAGTATATTCTCATAAATGCATGTGACAAAATTGCGGGGGAAAGGGTCGCTTTAAATCTAAAACATTGATGAGAGTAGAGAGCGGTCAGACACTGATCAAAATATGAGGAGTGCTCGAAACAGGAACACTGTCGTAGATTTCCTGTTGATTGACAGTTTTGTGTGACTTTAGGAAAATGACATGGGCTATGTTGATTTCCTGATGTCACAGAAATGGTCTCCAGCTTGCCTGCCCATGGACCCTGATGTAGTAATACAAAGGAAGTCCTTACGTAGGGAACTTGTTAGCTTGCTGCATAGCAAATGAAACACAGATTCAAATGGCAACAATTTCAGGAATAAATCTTGGATTAGCAAGTTTAGTTAGCATACTAGAGGGCCATAGGCCTGTTATGGAGAGGGCAACTAAACCACTTGAAATGTGGATTGTAATGAAATGACACCTGACCCTATGATAAATTGGATATAAACCTGTCTCTGAAGTTTTTTCCCCCAAACTCTCTGGTTGACAGACTTGTGTACTACTATCTGTGGCCAACAATGCTCCAAAAAGAGGGGGGAGGGGGTCCATTGGAAATTTTGAGATTCACATTGTGTGGTATAATTTCAATCAATATCTTTGGAATTTTTCTTCATACACTTCCATAGACATATTTCTTTACCATTGCAAAAATTGTAGCTGCCATCATCTATTGCCCTTTGTTGATGTAACTACTCACAGATGCTCTGTATCAGTGTGTGTGTGTCTGTGTGTGTTTGTCTGTGTGTGCATGTGCGTGACACAGACTTTGTATCTGTGTAGTTAGTTACCTTAATACTCTGTAAACTCACAATAAAGATCTTCTTTAAGATTATATACTTGATTTTGACATTTGAGTTGGTAAATTTGAATAACGACGACGAACCCTGACTACAATATGAAGTCATGGTGACAGGTGGGGGTCATGATCCTCTGTGAACGGCCATAAAGTAAATCATGTAAATAATTGGGTAAGCCGGCCATAATGAATATTAACAACATAATACTGATAAATTTTCACTCAATCACTATGAAGTTACATTCTGTTATTGATTTCTGATGAATCAACGGATGGTGCATCACAAGGGCACTATGGTTGAGGTTATACTGCATGCAGATCAAACAAAGATGGTGGTTTGGGGATTTGAAGCACCCGAAACCCATGGCTAGATTCTAGTTGATCACAGCCAGTATTGTTCACTCTATGATCATTACGGCAAATCCTAGCAAGGCAAGCGTCCAAATATTGTTGAATTACTGATATGATCATGGCTGATTCTGTCAGGCTGTTCATAAAATATTCATACAGTGTTCTATGAAAATGTTGTTTGAAATGCTGTGCAGATCACATGACAGCACTCATCAGATTAAGATTCCATGATTCACTTGGTGTCTTCCCCATCCATATTAGAATTTCTGGTGTTCTTGGGGCAAGATTACAGAATATCTAGCATAGTAATGTCACACCCACCCTCAAGAAAGCTACTGCCATACATTGGTCACTTTTTCTTGTTCCCTTGAGTGACCACAATACACAAATTTGACTGTACATCAATATTCTCCATTGATAATGAGTTATTATCTCCAAATTTGCATATTCAAATAAGATTCATTTATACACTAAAATGTAGCACTTGGAGCATGGAAAGAGCTATATATTTCCATCAACATGGATCTTGTTCTGGAATAAAAGGGTAAATAGGAATACACTGTATGATGATACCTCACAGTGACAGTGCAGCACTTAACCTTGTACTGCCAGTACATGTACAGTAGTTGTATTTCCTTGAGTAGACACTGTCACAGTGTCAGAAAATATTAATGTTAGGATGTTTAAGGGTATAATACAAGTCATAGCATGTGACAAAACAATTTATCAACAGCTGGTGATAAAATATGCCTGGTATTTAGTCAATTAAAATCATGTTGATGTTGATAAAACAATTTTTTTATTCACTGACAACTTGGTAAAATGATATTTATTCTTGAAGACAATTGCACTGCATCTTAAGATGCTGCCATGTCTTCATTTGTCAACCCTAAGTGACAAGCTACATAGAAAGAAATGATTTCATAAAAGGAAGCCGTATCTAAATGAGGGACAATGCAAAAAAGCATTACATCTCCATGAAAACATAACAAAACTAAGTTTGAAAAGATTATTGGTTTTGAACAGACTCCAATACAGACCACAGAGAACTTGAACTTGACTTCCCACACTCCATTGTCCACTGCACTTATTTCAGGTTATTTACAACAGAAAACAAGCGACCTAGCGGCCGATATAGCTCCGCTGTGTTTATGTACAGAATAACTATTTTTGACACATGTTGATGAAGAAGGTGGAAATCTTTGATAACTCAATGCAGTGGCCAGAAAAAAGTGGCTAAAATAAGCTGCAAAAATACAAAATTGAAGATTTCATCATACTTTGAATATATCACATCCGATCATCCCTAAGAACATGTCAACCAAAGCTATCTGATGAGTAGTTTTTTGAGAATAAAATATTCTGACCAAAAATGGCAACAATTGCCCCCAAAAATAAAAATTGCAGATTTCATCATAATTTCAAAATATCACACTTAGTTCATATATAGAAACCTGTATACCAAATTTCAAAGCTGTTAGACCAGTACTTTTTGAGAAACACATTTTTTGACCAAAAATGGGAAAAATTGCCCCCAAAATTCAAAATTGCAGATGTCATCATTATTTCAATAAATCTCATTTAGTTCATCTATGGAAACCTGTATACCAAATTTCAAAGCTATCAGATAAGTAGTTTTGGAAATACACATTTTTTGACCAAAAATGGCAAAATTGCCCAAAAAATACAAAATTACAGATTTCATCAGAAATTCAATATATATTACTAAGCTTATCTGTAGAAACCTGTAAACCAAATTTCAAAGCTATCAGACCAGTACTTTATGAGAAACACATTTTTTGACCAAAAATGGCAAAAATTGCCCCAAAATTACAAAATTGCAGATTTCATCATTATTTCCATAAATATCATTTTGTTCATCTGTAGAAACCTCTATATCAAATTTCAAAGCTATCAGATGAGTAGTTTTGGAAATACACATTTTTTGACCAAAAATGGCAAAAATTGCCCCAAAAATACAAAGTTACAATTTCATCAGAAATTCAATATATATTACTTATAGAAACCTGTATACCAAATTTCAAAACTATCAGACCAGTACTTTTGAGAAATAATTTTTTGACAAAAAATGGCAAAAATGCCTTAAAAATGCAAATTTGCATATTTCTGCACAATTTGAACAAATCTTAAATAGATCATCCCTAGGGACATATGTACCAAATATAAAAGCTATCTGACCAGTAGTTTTGAAGAAGAAGATTTTTAAAGATTTTTTTACCAAAAATGACAAAAATTGCCTTAAAAATACAAATATGCAAATTTCACTACCATTTGAACAAATCTGATTTAAGTCACCCTAAGCAAACTGCATATCAAATTTCAAAGCAATCGGACGAGCGGTTTCAGAGAAGAAGATATTTTTACCAAAAACACCAAAAAATGCCCCAAAAATACAAATATGCAAATTTCACGATGATTTGAACAAACTGAAGTGAGGTCACCCCAAGTGAACTGCATATAAAATTTCAAAGCAATTGGAGTCGTGGTTTCAGAGGAGAAGGCAATTGTTGACGGACGACGACGGACGACGGACGACGACGGACGACGGACGCCGGACGACGACGGATAATCAACCTATTTGATAAGCTCCGCGTCGCTGACAGCAGAACTAACAAAACCAACCAACAAGATGTACCAGTCTAAGAAATGGTATATAACAGGATTGGGAAATATACAGCCAACATGTGCAAAAGTCATTTTTTGCCAAAGTTCACCCAGGGTACCCTATGGTAATCCAGGGATGACAGCATAAAAATACTGCTACTTTATCCCAAGCTCTTTCCGAAAGGTTGTGCAGTGACAAATCCATTTCTTTATGTTTCATTGTAAGACTATAATCTGTGAGTTTATTTGACAAGTGTGTAAATCCTGTAACAAATGGTTTTATGTTTTCTGCCATGATGCACATCTGAGTCTGTGCTATTTGCTGATCACAGTTCAAAATCTTCAGCATTATAATAACACGAGATGCACGCTTCTTGGATTTTTTCACATGACACACAACAATAGGAATATGCAGTGATGTACCCGCCTTTGACTTCTTTTCCAACCGTCAGAAATGGGTTCCCCCTCCACCCTCAATTCCCCATTCAGGAGCAATACATTGTGAAAATACAGGGGAGGGGGTGCATAATGTAAACACATGTTTAATAAATGACAGTGATTGAGGTCTCCTTGACAAGGAACCGATATGGAACATACATAAGTAAACTTTCCTCATATGCATTTCTGGTTTTCTGTCTCTGAAAACATACAAAATCTTACATTCATACTTTTCAAAGTCAGCCACAAACTAAATCGACAAAACCTGAGAGTCAAATCGAAGCTGCTATGAAATTCTAAACCAACCCTGGATTATCCTTGAAATCCGACGCAGGGAAAATCAGATTATTTGTTTTCATGGAGACAATCTGGAACCAACACCTCCCTCAGTCTACTCACAAACTGGGTCATGACAATCTTTATCAACGATCACATTACAACATCAATACAGACAAAAACATATCAATTGATGAATCTGTGCTGCTGATTATATTTTGAAGATAGCTCCTGTAATGAAATATTGACAAGCTATTGATTGCAGCCAATATAACAAATCTATCTAGATCAGATGGCAATTACGCTCAATAGATTTGTCGCATTTATTTTTAATGATCTCCATGTCTTCAGAAATAATGTATAGAAGTTGTTGATGAAGAAAAATCCATAATTTACCATGTTTACATGTCTATAGCATTACCAGCCTGAAACTATCAATTTAGGAATTTATGCATGATGGCTACTCAACCAATCTCTTTTGTGTACTGTACCTGGTAAATATATGTTCTTGCACATTTTTTTTCAGTGATGATGCAAAACTTACCCATGTAATATTTAAGCAATAAAGCACACCCAGCATTGGTATACCACGAGATTTTGACCAGTTCACGACATATATGCACGAGCGATAGCAAGTGCATGTATGAAGTGAACTGGTCAAAATCGAGTGGTATAACGTCGCTGGGTGTGATTTATTGCTATTATATCATAAAAGTATATTGAAATTCTGGCATGGAATGTCATAAAAGGACTTTTCCTCAGGCCGAGAGCCAGTGCGCATGCCAGCTGTGATATATCGCCAATATACCACGGTTCTTTTCGCGTCTCGACCAATCAGATCGCTGTATTTGCACCATCAATATACTGGTATGATATAATTATTTTATATGCCTGACATCATTTTTAAAGATGCTAAAATTGAAAAAATAGTCATTAACCCTTGGTTCTGCCAGCCTGCCACCTACCCGTCTGCTTAGTCGGTACAAATTGGTTTTAAACCAAAGCCTATATGTATTTTCACCTACTTGGCAATATGGTGTGTTATAGATGTAAAATTCATGTTTACAGAATCTATCTATTCTCAGGGGCCTTCAAATGTTCAAGTTGTTGTTAAAGAGCACGCAAAGGGGACATATTATGCTCAACTGGTTTCTACCAACTTGACCTGATGATGATATATGAACTTGGCAGGATAAGGGTTAAAATATTCACTTTTCGAAACAATGTATTACTCTACTGTGTACTGGTTTAATTCCACAGATAAGAAACCTTGCAATGACTTTTGTCTTATGCATGACCCTTTTGCCACCGTAGACTGGCCAAATTCTAGCATTTTTCAATGGTAATATTGGACTTCTACACATAAATGGGGGGGGTGGGGGGTGGAAGGGTGAAGAAAGGAAAAGACGTCGTTGGGGCATCATCCCTGATTTTGTTGAATGTCTGAAATTACATTGAAATGTTTACAGGGCTACTCTGGCAATTTGCCAACAGCTGATGGCTATCAGAATGCTAGCTGATTATTATTTATGTACTTTATGGTTGAGTGCTTCACAGATAAAACATGATTTATTTGACAGTAAAACAGCAACTCTTGTGTTCTAAGTTGTAATACTGACTGACATCAATAAGAAAACAATTGTGTTGATCAAAACTGCAGGTTTTGATTTCACACGCTATATAGCAAACCTTTGCTGCTGATGAAAGAAAATTGTGACCAAAGTAGTACATGTTTTGTTGTACATGTTTTGTTGTAGCTGGTGGTCAAAACGTGTCACAAGAAAATTTCATGATCTTCAGTTTAACACTTAAATGAAACAAAGAACTAATATTGACAAGGCTGTGAGGTTAATTTCTGAAAGTCTCCTTAAAATTATCAGACGATTGTTTATTTTTGCATATCAATATTGCTCGATGAGGTCCCTGACCATTGTGGTGAAGTCGAATTTAGGATGATCCCTAGGACACCAGAGCTGGCTCTATGAAATACGAAAGGTAAGTGATTAGAGGCCCTCTAGCATGCCAGGAATTGTAAAATGCAAATCTTTTCAATTTACTGATTATTGAGGCGATACTTCATTTCCACAGAATTCCCAGAATAGCCATCACCTCCTCGAATAAAGCGTTCTTTTTTTAGGCAGATTGTCGGTATCCTACCTGAAACAATGAACAAGCAGTGAACAACCACTTCAAGGTACCATGCAAAGAGTGTCACTTTCAGATTCTGAAGTCGAATTGTGATCTCCATTTTGAATATATACATGGCAACGGTTGTGGTCTCGTACTCTATTTCCTATCTACATTAGAAATCAGGAAATTTTCACAGTTTCACGACTTTTTGCCCTCCTAGAAAGTAGTTAATGGCAAACTATGGCACATCACTACTGGGCTACTTTTAATCAAATGTACTTCAGCCACAGATTTTTGAGAGTGAGATATTGTGTTGAAAATGGAACATGACACAGTAGTGGAATTTCCAATACTCTTTTCTGTGTGCCTGTGAATATTTCATTCCGTGTTCACTGATCAATTGGTCTTACCAGCGAGACTGATAAATGTCTATGTAGTAAACCTTACAGATCCCTGGTCTATCAACTGTACGGCTTTTTACCTTCAGGCAATCTTGACTCTGACTCGGAGTGTGAATGCTGCTTTATTAGAGTTGAAGAATCATCCCCTGTCCATTCTAAATTCAGATTATGAATTCTCCTCTCATTTGATTCAGGTTGATATCAAGCCATTTATGGATCTCATCATTTAATTCCCGTACTTTCTGGCTTTGATTTGCATTCAACGGTACTCTGATACGATTGTTTCTGTCCATCCCCAGCAACATACACAGAATATGTTGGATATTGCCATTTAAGTGCCAAGATGGTTTAAAAATGACACCTGAAATAACTGCGTGTCTATATTATCTCTTGTAACAAAGGTCAAAGGATGGAACTTCTTCCCCATCATGCATTTTATGTGATACTTTGACGCGGTAGTTTTATAAAGTCAAACATTGAATATTTACAAATTGGTCGGATATGAGAGTTTGAAAAGATATTTATTCTATTTCCTTCTGAGACAGACAGTCTGGCTGTTCAAGGAAAAATTCCACACGCTTGCTGATTACTACGTTGAACTCCCTCTGGTTATGTGGAGATGTCCAATTATTCCACACATCTATGACAATCATCATAGCTCTTTGCAAAGAACATGTAAGCTTGGTCATTTGATCATTTTAAGATTAAGCACTCCGGTGAAGGGAGGGGGGGAGGGAGAGAGAGAGAGAGAGAGAGAGAGAGAGAGAGAGAGAGAGAGGAGAGAGAGAGAGAGAGAGAGAGAGAGAGAGAGAGAGAGAGAGAGAGAGAGAGAGGAGAGAGAGAGAGAGAGAGAGAGAGAGAGAGAAACTCCATTTTGGTTGGCACAAAAATAGCAGGAACCAATAGTTTTTATATAATACTATTTAATAGAATGAAAAGCATAAAACACTCTTATGGAAACACCATAGGCATTAATTTTCTACTGTATATGTTCCATGTGACAGACTAATATATGCACAGATCTGCATGGTCAAATTATTCTGATATCAATAATTGAAAGTTATCTCTTTTTTCCCAATTTCATCTCATTTTAGAGGTCATTTTTGCCCTTAATAACATTTCTGATTTAGATGATTTTAATGGTGGCATTTCAATTTTGAAATAAACAGTACAATGTCCAAACATGAATAACAATTTATTCTGGACAAAGAAATTAATCAGGAAATGCATCAATCATGTACATCATTGCATGTGTACCCAATTCCTCTTATTTTTTCCACACACTGTTTAGAATTTATACCCTGAGTACACAGTTTTTTCCAGATGAGCATAATCAAGGAAGACAGCCCTTCCATGTCAGATGGACTTGTTTATCCTAATTACAGTTTGAAAGTTTGGAAACACAAAAAAGTGAAATCTACCAACAAAAGCTACAAGGCATGGAGCTATGGAGGAAGACACCATAGGAAAAGGGGACAGGAATTCATTGCCCCATTTATTCAAATTTAAATGTATTTTTTTTGTACTTTTAAGATCTTAGACATAAACAGGACATTTTGTACAGGGTAAGCAGTCATTAAGCTCCCTTGTGCATAATGGCTAGATCTGTCAAACATTAGCAAAAAAATTTCTAAGTCCCATTCCGTAGGCTGATATGAGTGACAATTAAACACATCTATTACCAATTTTAGAGGAAAATGCATTTTACTCTCTCTATCATGTTTCAACCAAAATGCTAACATAGAAATTAAATTTACTGTAATATCTGAAATGCAAAACCTATAACTTAAATCAATTTTGAATATACAAAACTTTCTCTTTTTCTTTGACACATTTCAATATTTAAACGGACAATATGAAGAATAATGCAGGACTGTTTATATACAATGCAAGATCGAGGTACAAGAATATTCCACATTCATTTACAAGGGTCATTAGTATAGAATTTTAATATCGAAACAATGCTCATTAATGTAATCTGCATATTTGAATCTCATTATACCTCGCATCTTGCACTAATAGACTGTTTAAATAAGAATAAACAATGTAATTTTTTCATCATGACCATGAGACAAATGGAATGTTTATGCAAGATTGTTGAATACTGGGCACATACACTGACAATTTTATAAATCACCATAATCCTAGGGGATCAAGCTGATTCATAAAGTTGGAGAGGCCCCCTAAGATAACCTCATTGTTTATTGTAAAGGAGATTGGGCCCAGCATTCTTCTGGTGCACCAGAGTTTAACCTGTTCACCCCCAATTCCCTGAATGGATTCCACACTCACCATTGACAACAATGGGTTTGGGTGAAACCATGGCGGTAAAAGGGTAAACAGTTGTTCTCGAAACATGACCTGATGTTCCTCTACAAACACAAAGAACAATCGACAGTTTAAGAAAAATCACATAATTCATAAACATATTTTTATGATGTGATTATAGCAATCTAAAAATGATTTCTTGCTCACATTATGATTAATTAATGTTTTAGGAGATGAATGCAAATAACCTAATGGCGAGACAATCATTGCTGCACAAGTAAAAGAAAGCCCTTGTAATGTCTGTCACTTGACTGAAAAATCTCTTCACGGGCTGTTCATCAAAATTCCATATCATTGTTATAAATAAACACACAACATATATGTACTGGCTACACAAAGCTAATAGGCCTTTTATCAAAGCCTAATCAGTATTCATCGACCATAATCAGTTAACCCTAGCCAGAAAATGAATGAAGGAATTTACATAATTGTTTATTTAATTTGATTGGCATACTTTGTACGGTTATTGAAATAACTGGTTTTGTTGGATGCGAGTGTACAGGCTTGGCTGTCTGGTAGTTGGGACACTGAACTACAAAACAATATCGTCTTTCAGTTCCGCAGACAACTTGAATTAATAGCTGTCTGTTAAAATGCCATCTCTGTGAACGCTAGACTACTTCTCCTCCTTTATCACTTAATGTCTACTGTCCTTGCAACAACATCAAATATTTGCAACCAAACGCAAGTTGGGAAAACTGTATCTCGCTCTAATTCTTATACCAATCAACCAAAAATATCAGATTTCTCACATCATAACAACCCCATCATTAGCGTGTATTTTTTTTATAATCCAATGGTACTATTACAAAAGCCAAGATTAATTTCAGGCAATATCAGCCACATATGTTATATCATTCTATGTACGTTTATATTTGCAGAGATTTTTGAAAGGTGGCTTTTTATTGAAACTACATCAACTGTGGGTGAATCACACTTTCAAATCACACGATTAAACCCGTCTTTAATTTCACAACTTGAACAACATATGTAGAATTAACACTGATCGATAATGTATTATGCTACAACAGCCATACGAACAGGTCTCTCATTTACTCCATTCACAAACATCTCAACAGCTGTTTATTGACAACCAACACCTACTACAGATTCCACTTGCCTGCTTGATTTATAACCACTTTAAGTCAGAAATCAGCCTTCAACCATGTATTCACTCATCTATCAAATGACCAACTGAAAGCATTTCTACTTTTTCAGCCCCTGAATTCGATAAGTCTGAATTTCCGAACGAAAATCAAGTTGAAAATAATTATTGTAAATGAGAATGACTGCTAAAAAAATTTATGTTCCTAGTTTTATATCAGATTTTCCACTTTTTTGGCGTGGGATTGAGAGTTGTACATAAAGCTATACGTTTATTTCCACATTTCAGAGATACTGCTCTGCACTGCACTCTCTGTGGAGCCATCTCATAATATGATAGATAAAAAGGATGCCATAAAGAATTATATTCAAATACAGAATGGTAGTATTAACTGTCACATGAAATTGCCACTAAAATAGAAAATTTGATAAGATGTTTTGAAGGCCGCATGCTGGATCAATGATACATTGTGTGAAACACAATATCTCGATAAAATTTCTTTGAATTGTGGCAAAATATTATGAAATCTTCTTTACTTTTGAATTCCGTTTCACACACTATTGATTGCACATTTGAAAATGGAAAAGGTAGTCTGTTGATTCAGTAAATTGACACAAAATTAACAATTTATATTGCAGGCTGACTTCATCATTCACTTTACTGTGGTAGAAAAAAAAAGATATAACAGCTGATCATTACGGATAGGCAGAACAAAACTGGTGTATAATGCTTACAAGCCGTATTAAAATTCATCGCTATCTTAGGGGATGTGTTTCTATACATTTCTTACAAAATGGCACACTGCACGTATGAAAAGCAAAATTACTACCACCGGGGGGACCCAGAACCATAATAATCACATACACTGCAAAAAATTGCCATAACGACAGCCAGACAACACCTGCACATTGTTAAAAGCAACACACTACCTGCTCAGCAGGTATGGAAAATCTGGTCTTTAATTTTCGCTACCTTCTATTTTCCTACTGTAAAATTCACAATGCTGTTCAAAGCATTTGTGACAGAGACGGTATTACCAGCTGTGAATAACAATCTGGGATAGCAGAATTGACACCATGGTTTCAAAACCACTCATCTATATAAAACTCAGGCAAAAACACAGCACTGTGTGTTAGACTTAAAATGTAACTTTCAAGTACTTCTCTGTACTATATTTCATATCTGTGACTCTCGGGTAGCAATTGGTGATCATAAAGGCATGAATTTTGATTTGTCTCTATTACGATCATGTTATAAAACGTAACACACACCAATGATAGATTTGTCAACCTGCCATGTTTAATGATGCATACCAATTAATATACAGAAAAAAATATACAATGAAACTGACATGAATTTCCCAATCAATCTTTTGATTTGAATTGTACTTTTACAATCCATGTTGTATTATTCCTGTTGTAGTTAAACACAAATGCTAGTAAAACGGCTTTTCCTTATTGACAGGACTTGAAGGCTATGATTTTATTATTCAGCTAAATGGAGACATCTAGTTTCCCTAGTGACTGATTCCATGTTACTGTTGACTTTTTGCAATCAGTGCATGCGACAATAAAGTAAAGTTCTCGCACACAGAGTCACGTTCTTGTTAAGGGTCATGGATAATTAGACACATGCGTGACAACCAAAGTCACAACGTTTCAATCATTTTGATTATCGTTCAGCAAATTTGTAATAACTTTGTGCCACAGTTGCACCATGCATGGTAAACAGTAAGTGTGTGTAATTCTCCATCATCACTGAAAATTCATTTTGAAATGTTTCATGTTTGCTGTTAAAAAATCTGACAACCTATTTCATCAATCTGTTGCATTGGGGTAAGTCTAATTTTAGCACTACACTTTGAGGGAAGGGGTGGTTGCTTGATGTAAGATGCAAGGAGTTGCGTTTGCCATACCCATGTATTAATTATCCAGGCGTCCTGAAGGCGATAGGCCTGTAATGTAACTGGGATTCCCCAAGCCATTCTACAATGTTCCCTTTGGAGCACAGCGGCAGTCATCAGCGGAAAATATTAACTCTGTTCGACATCATTTACCTTTGTGTTTTTCTGATGTTCATGACAAAAAAAACAATGTACATGGAAAGCCTGTTGCTGTCACATCTGACTCAAGCCAAGTTGCTACCTTTCATGGTTCAACTTAATACGTATTGTGCTGAAATTTCAAAACAGTCAATCTGCCACTTTCATCCTGATATCCCGATACATTTAAAAGAAACTGAAACCCAACGGTAACACAACAACCCATTCTATATCAAATACACTGGAATAATACTCAGTGTCTGAATTGAAG
Organism: Ptychodera flava; assembly: GCF_041260155.1. Lineage (NCBI taxonomy): Eukaryota > Metazoa > Hemichordata > Enteropneusta > Ptychoderidae > Ptychodera > Ptychodera flava. The sequence goes on along the minus strand of NC_091938.1, from coordinate 25,688,126 downwards.
CGATCGGAAGTGAAACTCAAGACAAACTATATTGACTCTCAGAAAAGGTATATATTGACCCTTTATTTGCCCCAATAAATTAGACAATAGAAAATGAAGTGAATACCATGATGTAATTTCAACAAAGTGGTTGTAGAGTATACTACTAGCATTCTATAGCTTTCTGATGGAGACATATCTGCACATATATTTTTAAATCTTGGCCACAAGGAAATTATTCATACAGAGTAGTTCTGTATATCTTATCAACTGATCATAAATGCTTGTGGATGTGCCTCTATCCCACCTGATGGACACTGCCCTGGCCCCAGAGGTGATAAATTTCAGGTGATTTTGCTTGTATGTCCGAGTAATATCCATACACAATTCTCAGCGATACGGAGATGAGAAAATCTCAAATGGTACAAACGGCACTTCATATTAGATGCTCAATTGTCATATTTCATTCAAATTACATATTAAAATTTCACTTGCTCAGACCAAGACAGCGGTCCACTGTACGCTGCACCGGTAATTACGGAATCCAACTTGTTGCTGCACACACATGATTACTGTAATATAATGCCTTATTAAAGACATACATGTTCCAATTTAAAAGCATAGATACTAACATAATCCTAGTGGCGTATGTACTAATCCCCTCTTGGGCAAACATGTGACATTAAAAAATTGAAATATCAACTGCAAAAACTAGGCTGCCCTGAGAACGGAACAGTGTGTGTGCATTTTTTAATTAGGGTAATTGATACTGGCTATATTTAGCAGCTCTTCTACCCGTAAGTATTAGTCTTATCAAATTTTTTTGTCTTGCCATATTTTATTCCCCTTTCGTTAATTTTCATGACTGCATATATATATTGCTTTTAATTGCTGGCAGTGAAATTGTCAAATTTTCAGACACAAAAGAATAACAATAATTATTTGAGATAATGGTGAGTGTATTTACTAACATCCACACATAATTATTTATATTTTTATTCTGTGTAGACTGTCCATGAATGATTCATGTTCACACAATAGATGTAACTCCCAATGGACATAAATCATGATTGTAAACTTGATTTAACATACCACTCATTACCTAATGAATGATGGTCTTCTAATCATAAATAATAGATAATTTGGGTTGGCATCCTTTTTTAGCAAATTGAACTCACATTTGTCCATTAGCTATTAAATTTAAGAAGCTACTAATATATCAGAAGTAGTTAAACAGTTTGAATTCACTCGGATGGAAATAAGTATAGCAATGGTGTATAGTAACGTCATGCAAATGCAAAGAGTGGATCATTATGTGTTCTCTAAGATGGTGTCAGATGAATGATGAAGATATCACATCAGCAGGATTAGTTATACATACATACATATATATATATATATATATATATATATATATATATATATATATATATATATATATATATATATATATATATAGTGTATATGTGTCTATGTATTTTCCTACACATCATTCATGTGTGCATATATATATATATGTGTGTGTGTCTATGTGTGTATTTTAATACATGTCATGTGTGCATAGAGCTCAACTACGCCGACCAGAAATTAATCAGCACAATTCAGTGAGAAATCTTCTCTCCAGAAAAACTTTAAAAGCACCCAAATTTCAATTACAACTCGGAAATTGTTAATTTAACTCCACATGAAATGGGACATTATCAGCACTCTGTGGCCCAATGACTGGCAGTTTTAATGGCTTTGCAGAACCTAAGGTACGGTTCCCTGTGATTGAATTTTAACCAGCAAATCTGTCCTGTTCTACCATCATGTCATTTTTGTCTCCCTCTTCCTCATGTTCTCATCTCATCCTCTACAAATGAACATGCTGCTATCTCTCCCGACGAAAAACAAGTTACAACTGTGCACTAATCTTACAACTTTGCACTACTCTAACACCTACACACAAGTCATGTAGAACACTTTTTTGAGTATTCTGCCTGTACCTAAACAAGATGCAATTTCATAATGTAACTGATCTCATTCATTGTACGATAAGAAGGACATGTTTCATACAGATTTTTCAATTACGTCTTAATATTCCCTGAAAGAGTTTCCAATTTCCTCTCAATGGAGAATCATAAGGACAGGAAATCGTGCCCTTTGCAACTAGAAGATCACAGCAATTCATTTGTCTGTAACAGTGTACACAGCCAGACACAAACCCAGCTGTTGTTGGCATGACCCATACACTTGGGTTTGAAAAACCTTCAACGTCATTTAAAGACTGTTAAACTTAAACAGAGCAGAAATCGCTGAAAATATCCGAACATTAGTTCAAACCATGTTCAGGTGAATTATACCAGTCACATGGATTGTTCTGGCTTGAAATCCACCCAAGTCCTGTTCTGCTGGCCCAGTGATATTTGCAAATTTAACCCTTTGAGTACCATGGTTTACTCCTATCCCAGTGTTTTCTACAGCAAAGATGGACGTCTATGGAAGAAAATTGGGGTGATATGAGCCCTATTCAGATCACATCACTACATTTGAAATCCAAAATTTCCCTCTATGCTGTTATCCTAGCATTGGACATGACATTCTTGTCAATACTCATCCTCTTCCATTGTCTTGACATCATCTACTCCAGTGGATCCGGTTGTCCACAAGTCCCTGAAGTCAGCCTTTCACTGGCACTGAGCTAATAAACTCCCACATCCAATCAACAAACCCAAGCCTCCCTACACATTCATCAGTTTACCCATATCAACTCTATACTGTGCCTCAGTATAACTACAATAGTTCTCAGTTCCCCTATTATCACACAGAAAGTTTCACAATACCCCAACCTTGTCATCAGTCCTTTCCTTGCCCTGCTTACGATGAACAATTTCAGTCCTCAAAAAGCCTGACCCACCAATTGTCATAACTAATAAAGAGACACTGCTTCTAGAGAAATCCAACAATTGCAAATGTTTGTCAATTTTACTACGTACGTGGTGTACCTTTTGATGTCTTTTCTATGTATGTTGCATTGTTTCCTGCTCAACTCTCAAAATTACTTCAAAATGAGCAGTGTTCAATTTTTCAACACAGCCCATAAGTGAGTAGCATACAATGTTATTGTTGAAAATTGCCATTCAGTTCTGACTAGAATTCATTTGTTGACACTAACATTCCATATTATACACATGTCACGGTTGCAAGGCGAATTATTACACTTCGTAAGTATACAACATACCGGTAATTTCATAAGAAGAGAATGTACTTGTTTCCTGGAAAAAATAATGGTAAACATTGTAAAAATTTATAACCATTGTTCCTTTATAAGCAGGCACAAGCAAGTGCAAACATTGGAATGGACTTGGACATCTGGGATAAACTGGCCGGATTTTTAGGACTTATTCTTCAAACTGCTGAGATGATACATACTTTTATCAGCCATGTTGTAACAGACAGGTTAGATCTTGAATTGCCAAGTACTTAACATTACTAACCTTGTAGATAAATTTCTGAAACATATGATTTTATACAATCACTAATGATTATCACACAATCAACAACCCAATAAATGTTTTAGGGGAATAAATCCAGATAATGCATGTATGACAGTCTAATCATCATTAAATGTGACAATAATGTACAAGGTCAAGTTGTCAAACAAAATTACCTCCCTCTTTTTCCAATCATATCAAAAGCAAATTTACACATGAACAAGATGTCCCATACAGGGCAGCTGTGTGCATGATTTCAGACAATGATCATTTGTGCAAACATCATACCTTGCATTCACTGAGACAAAATATCAAGATCTGACATCTCAGATAGATAGATTTTATATATATATATATATATATATATATATATATATATATATATATATATATATATATATATATATATATATATATATATATATGTCTGTTTGTATGTGTTTCGACTGACTGCTAACATGACACTGCTATTAAAATATACATTTATGTAAATGTTAGAGGTGGCGTTATGTTATGCTTCCCCGTGGTGAAAATACATCTTCTTTTGACACTGATGAAAAGGGTATGTATATGAAATCACACTTGAAAACATCTCTTGGAGATATTAAATTTCAACTTGACATATACGGTACTCCTGTCAAAATACACATTTATGTAAATGTTAGAGGTGACAATATGTTACACTTCCCCATGAGGAAAATACATCTTCTTTTGACACTAATGAAAAGGGTATGTATATGAAATCACACTTGAGAACATCTCTTGGAGATAGTTAAATTTCAACTTTTGTCAGTGATCAGACCAACCAATATCTCATCAAATTGACAAAATTCAATAAAAGGTGACATGAGTTGATTTCCAGGCCTGACCATTCAATCCTAATTTAATCATCCGTGATATCATTTACTGCTTATGTTATTGTGATCTTTCACCATGGTGACGTCTCAAGGGCTGGATGGATTGCCCAGGGTCACTTCTGACGACACAGGCTGGCCATATATCCTGTCCAAAGACATCTCGTCTTCTCATGAAATACCACAGGTGAGGATTTTCAAAAGCGCATTATAAACCACTTCAAATTACAGCGTAGTCACAAATCACCACTTGGAAACTGGATTATGTCCACGCATCAGACACTGATATACAACAAGAGTACCCTACACCTACCCAACCCTTCATCCAGTTAAATATCAGCAAATCAAACTTGACATTTGAAGGGGCAGAGAAGTTCATACTCTGTGGCGTTTTTTCAGCAAGTCTTGAAAAATCCATCTCATAAAAACTGAGGAAATTGATGTAGCAATCATAGGTGAGGTCTAACAAATAAAACGTTACAATAAAATAAACTAAAACGAAAACTTTGGTCGTGCTGAGTGTCAAATAAAAGATTTCTGTTTTGTACATGTTTGTGTATTTACGACAGATGAATTATGTTAAAGCTCATCAGCTCTATCTTTTTGCATTTTCTTCGATAAGACACTTTGGAATCAAGAGCCATTAATATGTAGAAACACTCACTGAAATGTGGCCATAAAAGTTTTTCAAACATTAACGATGAACGTGTAACTTAGATTTTCACAACTAATGTCATTTTCGACTTGGGGGGATGAGAGAGAGCTTAAAATCATGTCATTTTTTGGTTTATCTTTTGTGGCAAAGTTACAGTTGCTTGATCATTGAATATCTGCATAGATCCATACAGGCATGCCAGCTATGTTTACTCACAAAACTACGGTACAATACAGTCCTGGAGATGCATGTATTTTTGTTTGGACATCCACTTGAAAATCAGTGATGGCTGCAATAGATACGAGTAAATAAATTCACAAACGTCGGCCAAATTCTTGGCAAGTTTCAAGATTTTGACAATATAATGGACCTCTCAAATAACACTACATTGAGAAAAAAATGCCCCCTGAGAATACTTTGCTTATAAACTCTCATTCTTGATAAACGGTGTCCAAGCAATAAGAGAGAATCATCGATATCATGAGACAACTTTTGCAGTGAGAGAGAGTAAAGAGCAGATTGATAGGATGGACTTGTGATTATTAAAGGCACTAAAGAATTTTCAAATTGTAAATTAAATCACAAAAATCCTTTGGGAAACGCTGTTGAGCAGATGTCAGGGCGAATTTTGATGTGGCACTATGCCCTTTGATCTTGCAGGGCTTTGTTGCTGCTGTTAAATTTGAAATTGTTAGGTATTTTATGAACAAAGTTAACATGAACTGTCAACGTTTTGTTGGTTAATTTTACAAAGAGAAACAAATTTAATACAGCTGATGGAGCTTTGCATACAGACATGTCAAATAAAGAACTTCATTTCTTAATGTCATTGGCAGGAAAAACTACATCTCAAAATACACTGCCACTGAATTTGATATACTGCTGTGATAGCAGACACATATTTCAATGTCGTTTGGCAATTTGATCTTTGCTCAGGTCATGACGACATCAATAATGTACCACAAGTGATACTCTTTACTGACAACATGTATCCCTCTATGGAATATTTCATGGTGACGGGGGGCATAACAAAAGACTAAATAAGCTAAAAACTTTGTAACATATGAAACAGAAGACTGAATAAATCATGGAACAATTTGTACATTTGGTAAAACCAGAGCAATTTTCCATGTGTAGAAAGTGTAATATTGGGTTAGATATTCAAACTTTCAAAATTTACCAATTCTTTATATCCACTTGTGGGGTACATTTTAAAGCTCTTGGTGTAAGGAAAGTTTTCAACGTCTTAGTTTTTTGAAAAATCAAAAATTTTATTTTTTCCTCATAGAGTTAACAGAGGGATGGCGGCCATTTTGAATTTCAAATATCGAGAAATCTTAGGTTAATTGTTTCTCTCGTACCAAATTTTGCACGGTGACCTCTGATTTTTACTCTTGATTTGGTAAGAGAATAGTCAAAAGTTTTATTGAGCAAAACTTACACAATAGTTTAAGTCTAATTTTCAAGGTGCATACTGCCTAAAGCTAATCTTTGTACAGCTCTTCGGTGTTTGGATGATATTAGATACTTTGAACAATACATCTATGGATACATATACTATACGAAATGTCAGCCAAATGATGCTGAGTAAATATTGGGCAGTGTCCCTTCAACACAAAGGGTTCATTTTTGCTGCATGCAATAATTTGAGGATGCCATTTTAGCAGTCAACATTATGAGTGAAATAAGTCATTAAGCGAAAAAATTTGTCAAATATCAAAAAATTTCAGATATGCGGTATACACGTACCTGACTTGATCATCATTAACACAAACTTAAAATCAGACGAGATGGTTTATCGTCATGGACTGAGATCAATAATGTAATTACACTGGCCATTCTAGTTTCTACGTCACTACTTGTAACATACATCCATGGGATGTACATTAAATTCATATAATAACACTTGCAGGACAATTTTTTGTGGAGATCTCATCGAAAAAATGCTTAAATGGGTATCATTATAAATATTGCATTAACAGAATCAAAATAATGCAGGTTTAAGTCTATAGTGGCAGCTGTTCAACATCATTAATACTTGCTGACAGAAATTAACCATCCTTATGTCAGATATTTTCATTACGTCAGGGATGATGGCTTTAAGGAGTCTAAATTTTCTCTCGGGTGTTAAAATAGCTAATTCTCACATGAGCCGCCACTGCCTACCCACTTAAAATGTCATGTTAACACCTGCAAGAGAGACTTGGGCAGAATACAGACTCTCTGATACGTGCACTGAAAATATTTCAATTTGAATTATGATGTGGAATAGGATTAAAGTGGTTATCAACATGCCATAATTTTTATGGAAATCTTAAGCTCGTGCATATTGCATCAGTTGTTTGAAGCCAACGCTCATATTGATTCAGTTGTACAAAACAACAAAGAAATATTGACTTGTTTGCCGTAGCTTTGTAGCACAGCAGATATAATCTAGAAAAGAATATGTTGACGCAATCAAAGTTAACCGATTACCAGGGACATGAAAGAGTGATTACCTTCCTTGCTGTTGTACTGAATAAGATAGGCTAGCGTTCTTGCCGAATGGAAGCTTGAAATCAAGACCTTGAAAGAACAATATCATTCATTTTACACTTTATCACATCAAGATTTGGTTACATGAACTATAAAAGTGAGGACTCTTTGTCTTCTTTCTAATTTGCAAAATCTCCCCCCATACATTCAGGCATATTCACAAGTATGTACCACCTACCTGGCACATGATTACTTTCCTTCTAAATCTCAATCTTTGGTCTGGGTTCTTTCCAAAAGGTCATTTTGGGAAGTGTGTCAACAGATGACACCATGCCACATCATTTAAAATAGATATCATATCAATGATTTGATAGGGTCAGTAATCCGGTAAATGTTACCATGGTTGCTGTGTCTTCTTACCTACTTCCCCTTGATATACTGAACATATCTAGGGACAACCAGTGTTTCATCCAGGACACTACAGTCAAGCAGGTTTCTGTCCCACTTGCCACGATTACAAGAAGAGATTTGAAATTACCAGCTAGAGAGTAGTAGTAGTAGTAGTAGTAGTAGTAGTAGTAAGTAGTAGTATAATAGTGGTAGTGGTAGTAGTAGTAATAGTTAGTAGTAGTTAGTAGTAGTAGTAGTAATAGTAGTAGTAGTAGTAAAGTAGTAGTAGTGGTAGTAGCAGTCGTGGTAGTATAGTAGTAGTGGTAGTAATAGTAGCAGTAGTTAGTAGTAGTCAGTAGTAGTAGTAGTAGTAGTAGTAGTAGTAGTAGTAGTAGCAGTAGTAGTAGTAATAGTAGAAGTAGTAGTAGTAGTAGTTAGTAGTAGTTAGTAGTAGTAGTAGTAGTAGTAGTAGTAGTAGTAGTAGTAGTAGTAGTTAGTAGTAGTTAATAGTAAAAGTAGAAGAGTAGTAGTAGTAGTAGTATAGTGACTGGTGAAAAACACCAAGCTACAACCAGACCAACTGTTCCCGGAAAACATATTCAACAATTATCAAGTTTTCAAAACCAAAGATACGAGTGAATAAAACAATACATTCAATATCCTCAACAGCAATTAATTCCTCTTAAAGCATAAGAACAAGTTAGTGGAATTCATACATGATTGATTGCCGTTTCTTGTAAGCTCGAGAAATAAATTTGACCGTACCTCTAATGAATCATTAACTAAAAACTCAAGTTTCTGTGTATCTCTGTGCATGAAAGTTATGACAATTTTTCTGCGTACACGATCAGGAAGTCCCATAATAGGGGTCAAATCCCCTCCTCCCCTTTCAGTATTGGATGGTGCAATCCTTCATCCTAGATAAAATACTCGACTACACAGATGTGACCACAGCTCAACACACCATGACAAATCTTACTAACCAATGGTCATGCAATCCGACAGACCATAATACTTAATCCTGGTGATGCTTCAAATTTCATGTCAAATACAACAATGATAACACCAGCATAGTGTACTTTTACAAACATAAATATTTCCATGACAAGTATGATGACCTGTCATAAATTCATAATAGCGGCGACATGTTTTCTAAAACAAGCACCACAATCAAAAAGATTTACGAATTGTTCAACACTTGTAGCAGAACAACATACTACACACATCCTAAACTGTAACACCTACAATATCTGCGTAAAGTGATTGCCACAATGTGATTTTACAAATATAAGTACATCAACCGCGAGTATTGACACGTAATAAATTCAAAACGATATGCTTTTATGACAAGTGACAAGGTCAAATATATTTAGACACCATTCAACATAGACAGTAACTCCATATAACATATACATCTATTACACCATAACATATGACAATTTATAAGTAATGAGACCATCAATGCTTTATTTGGTATAAAGAGTCTTCCCATATCATTGTATCAACTGTGGAATCAAATTCGATAAACCTAATTTGTAACAATGGCCTACATGTTGATTGCACACACGCATCTGTATTTTTAACTCACCAATCCAACACTTCTGTGTAATCTAACAACACTTTATATTTGCACACATTTATGACTGATTTGAAGTACGCATACAGACTAGCTTCACACATCTCATGGTTGATGGTATGACGTGTTTCGGTGAAAAAGACCTCGTTTTAATCATCTTTCCTCGATAAAAGAAGAGATTACACGACAAGTAATCAAATTTCTTTTGAAATCATACCAGCTGAGTCAGCCTTTTTTGCTTTCAGTATTACAGGATTTTACGGGGACTTTACTATGGCTGACATAATTTACGGACTGATGTCCGGCTATTTTTATTGAGATTTTCACTGTGGAAAACATGCCACTGAAGTGAAATTCAATTCCACCAGCAGAAAGGAGAACAGGCTCATATCTCTCTTCACGGTACAATGTTATCTTGACATGACAGTACAACACTCTCACTCACATAATTCACCATCAATCAATTTCACACAGACAATTAAATGTGAACTTCTTATGAACAGGAGGCCAGTCTTAGAGCTGGAATCCCTCCAATGGCTTTGTAAGGTAAAATAAAATTACATGAAGTATAGTAAAATGAAATAAACCCTACAGTTGAAATCACATCCTTTATATGGTAACAGGGATAGAAATACTTTTTTATTTCTTGTGGCAAAAGTTTGCCCCCAGAACTGAAATCAGGTGGCAATTATAAAAAATCTGGTGGCAGTTTGACACATCATGTGATCAGTATAATACTCATTCTTAATTCATAAGATCTTGAATATTATGTTCTATTTATTATCTGTGGGTGAGTACACATCACAAAAAGTCAACCCATAGTGGCTTATCAATTGCAAGTTTTTTATTATGTATATCACCAATGTGAATACAATGCATGAAAGGACTATGAACAATGTTACACGTTTTTTTCAACAGTGTACAATGAACATATGTCACAAGAACATTACAAAGTCACAGGGGGTATGTGCAATTCTCTCAGAAATCTAGTTTAGTGGCTATCAAAGTCAAATTCATAGGGGTTAATTTGAAAATGTACATTTACTGTACTGTGATTGAAAAACACACTTTCTTTGTTTAATCAAGATTTTACCACAGCCAAGGTTCACAGTAACATTTTCATGTCCCTTAATTGACACTTAATCAGAATTCTCACCAGAACTATGTATCACTATCAAAGTCACCCCTTGGGCCATAGGGAGTAACATATGGCCTTCGCCGAGTGTTGCCAGTCAACCACCACCTGTTTACTGCTCTCTGCATTTGACCAGCCAAGTTCTGGTCATGAATTTTGACTCTCATGAGCTCATCTAATGTCTGTGTATTCAGTCTGCACCTCCAATCACTTTTGATTGCTTTCATTACAGAAAAACCCCTCTCACACACAGCAGTAGACAGAGGATAAATTAGTGTGATGTGTATGATTTTCAAAATACTACTGAATTCTTCCCTTTCAGCATCTTCCAAGAAGAGAGTCTCAAATATAGAAAGGGGGTGCTTTCTCCTGAATCTCTGTTGAGCTCTAACAAGCAATTTGACATTAAGCCATTCATGCAGAGTAGTTGGCAGATCAAAGGTATCTCCTAAGACTGGGCCATACTTCTCAGCTAACCCCCTGATTTCATCAATGCCATATGCATGCAAGACATCTGGCTCTTCAGGCCAGTTCAGGGATCAAACACCAAGCAAGCCTGAAAGTGGTCCTCATGGAAGCTGTCATACCTAGCATCAATTATCGGGAGTAGTTTGTCTATGGCAGCAACTTTGTCAACATTCAGTGGCTGTGGGTTAGACAACTGTACAGTTTTGTACTCAGTGCCTTCACCAACCTCTTCCTTGAAGGCAGTGTAATTGACCCCATCATGATCACGCATATAGCGCAACTGTGTGACTGAAGTTTCCATTTTACGTAATGCACTTGGGATTGTTATGTCATTGCGTTGAAATAGCAGAGATATTTGGGCAATTTGATCTAGAATATCAGCAACCCAATGCATGGTCTGTACAAACTGGTATTGGGTAAGTTTTTTAAGTAGGCCCCTTGCTTTAGCACGATCATTTGCAGAATTTGCGTTTGTTTCAGCAAATGTGCACAGATGATTATAGATGGATGTGTAATTTTTCATCATTTTCTTAATTGCTTGCACTTTATGCTCAACCCACCGTGTACCATTGGCCCTGGCTGGCTTAAGGACTTGCTCTGACATAATTTCTGCCACAGCATGAAGCTCACGAAACCTCTTTGGGGAGTTGTGGTAAAAATAATAAATTGTTGTCAAAGTATCTACAACTGTATCAGTGAAATAGGACCCCTTGAAACAATCTTTGATAGCCAACTCTAACCTATGAGCCATACAGTGTATTTGGACAATCCATGGTGCAACATCCTTCAACAGAGTTACAACAGATCTGTTTCTACCAAAGTTGACGGCAGCACCATCTGCACCAAAACCCCACTAATTTGTGCTTCCATTCTACTGGTGTAAAACCAAATCTTGCAAAAGCAGAATCTAGTGCAGCTATGACACCATCCGCATTAGCATGCTCTAATTTTTCTAGTGACAAATAAATCATTGACGGGTAGCCGTTTTTCATAACTCTGACAAAGACAAGCTCACGTTCAACATCACTTCGATCTGTGCTACCATCGCATAGCACAGAAAAGAAATCACTATCATGAAGGAGTTCTTTGACATCATCAAATAACACACCAGCAATATTTGCCACAAACATTTTGGCCCCTTTATCATTGCAATAGTTCTCCCCAAGTTCAGCACCATTAGTGTTTTGTAGTTTTACTAAATCAGGAAAATCAGTAAAGGGGCGCTCATGGACTGCTAAATAGTGTGCTGTATTGAATAGTTTTATCATCTGTATATTTTTCTCTTCTTCCATCCTCTTTATACCTCTCATGATATCAGTGTGTTCTTTTCGACTTAACTTCTGTTGTGCTAGCCATGTTTTTGTTGCAGCTGCATGTTCCTTTGATTTCTTGTGCTTAAGAACTACATCTTTCTTTATGTTTGTTGTTCCAACTACCAAATTAATGCTTTTGTTTTTAGCATGCTCCCTACAAATACTACACCATATTCTCTTTATTAATGTACTGTCGTCTTTGTCCGTCTCATATTTCAACCATGTTTGGCCTGATATTTCTGGCAACATTTTCCATTTCTGTAAAGTTTTCAACTGCACAGTGTGTGTTGCTGAAGTTGATGAACGACAAATCAGCTGGGTGGGTATTGGTTTAATGTTAGTTAAGGAGCTGTCACTACAACTACTGCTAGAAGCTGGCGTGGATAGCACTGGGTTACCACATGCATCAGAATCAACACCATTACCACCATTTTGGTTAATGCCATGCTGGGACCTAACAGCAGAGGGCTGAGTACAAGGGCTACCATCACCAGCAGATATCTCAGAACTACCACCTTTAAAAAGGTTATTTAAAAAATAAAATGAAACACTACGGTCAAGCAGAGCACAACAATAATTATAGCAAGCCAATAAAATGCAGTCAGCTTTAAAAAGAAATGTAGATCATAGTAAAATTGGACCCTCATTTTCTTCAGGGTTTATTGTACAAAAGAAGCTAAACACCAATGTCTGAACACAGAATTGGTTCACCTCCATGAATGGGGTCAAGACTGTACCAGCATCAATAAAAAGTTGATTACCTTCCAAAGTTTTTAGTCTTTTCTTGATGAAAAATGAGTCAATTGTTCTCTTTGTCGCCATTTCGATTTTGTGCCTCGTGGTCAACACACAAAAATGTACAATGCACTTTCACCTAGTATGCCATGTGTTCATGGAAAAATTAGACTGCTTATTCACTCAGACAACTTGAGGAGCAGTGTTAAATATATTATGATGTTACATAACCAGTCCTTGGCTGTCCGTTAAAACAAAACAGAAAGAAATCATTTAAAAATAATTCTGAACGATCTCTATTCCCAAAAAAATAAATATGCAACATGTATACGCAGAACAAGAGGTCTACTTTTAACACAAATTACTATTTGCATGTGTGACTTGAATGTTGCGTCTGGTACAAATTTGCATTTTCTCTTGCCAGTTGTCAGTCAGGTCACGACCTTCTCTGTTGTTCTCCTAAACCAAATTAAATTGGTCACAGGAATTAAAATCCCGTAATTTTATTACCGTTTTTTGATGTAAACGACCATTAATTTTGTCATTTGAGCAAAGAAAGAGCACAGAGTTGTCAAAGGCAACCGTTATTTTTAGCTTCATGATGAAACACACCGGTAACCGGGCAGCACATACAGTCTCAGTCTGAACACTGCACATGTTTATAGAATATGCAAAACATCGACTTGACAGCTGTTACTGTAATCAAGAACAGCCTATCAAAACATGTAATTCACGCAGGCTGCGGTTCGGCTCTGTTTTAAAAATGTCACAATATGCATTTATTTTAAGCCGCATCACTGCATATGCGGCTATCACAGAGGGCAACAATTAACATGACAAGTGTACAAAAGCTACTGTCATCGATATTAGCCAATCACAAGTTTGGATTCACGCTACGTTTTCATTCATGCCAAAATGCTAATGAGTTTTTCCGCTGTCCCCGGCAAGAAGGGGGTTCAGGGTCGACGCACGAGTCGAGTGTGGGCACATTGCGTCGGCCCTGGTCCCAGTTGATCTAGCCCTCCGCCATGGATCGATGTTGAATTAGTCACCCTATTCACACAAAACAAACGGTGTCTGAAACTAAATTTTACACTTATCGGAAGTTTTCAATCCAGTCTTTATCATTTCATGTACGCAAAAGTTATCTCCCCAAAAACTTTTGCTCCGCAAGCGAGACATGTCATTCGATTTACAGTGCACGTACGAGACGTCACTGAGCAACGATGTCAAAAATGCCCTGCACTGATAATTTCTCCACCACCGTCGTACTACTACATATACCCTATGCTCATCCAATAAATAGTGAAGATCTCTCCGATGATTAGAAGGGCAAGTGGTGTCATATTTGCCCTTCTTGTGCGTAAAAAACGCACGAAAATCAAGAACAGTAGAAACGACGTCTCATTATTCAAATGCGCCATTTTGAACTTTAATAGGTCAGAGGTCACATAGGACGTCGGTAAATGTACATCGGCCCTTTCTCTCGTACCGGTGCGGTAGGTGTGGATAAGCGTGGACGCGGCCCAAATCTATTCCCAAAGGACAATTATTTTGCGACGGCCCAAATTTCAGTTGGATTGAAAATGTAAACGAAGTAGCTTTCTAAGGCCAACACGTATTCCTTTAGTGTTCCTTCATTCAAGCCGTAGGATCGATGACATGATGACCAAAAATGTGGTGGCAGAAAAATACCACCAGAAAAAAAAATTGGTGGCAGATTGACAGGTTTTGGTGGCAAATGCCACCATTGCCACCGATTATTTCGAACACTGTGGTAACGATCAGACCTTCATCACAAATACAGAAAGGTTACACTTAAACTGACAGAAATCAGTAAACAGTAGAGGAATATTTCAAATACTTTACAAATATTTTATTTCTCTCTGTGTATTACATATACAGTTAATGAATTTCTGCAATTCATAATTGTGACTGTCTTGTGTGGCTTGTTGATTGCTGGCTTGGTGTGTACAATGTTTATTGAAAATATCATTCTATACATCCTTACAACAAAAACTCCCCACAGATATAACTCTGATCGAGGCCAGCTTTCATAAAAGTAAACAACAACAACAACAACAACAACAACAACAACAACTTGTCTGTTCAGGTCAGGCATACAGAAGTTCCTCATTCTTGTGTCTATTATTCCTCTTATCATCCCTGCCATCCTAAAAGTGTCTACTTGGGGGACCAAATTTTCTACAAGAACGATTGAACCAACCCATGACAGAGCACTATAGGCTGCACACATTGCTAAATTTTCTACACAAACATGCAGAGTGCAACTAATGAGTGGTGTTTGAGAATGCAAATAAACTGATAAAGGGTCATTATAAATGCAGAATCACCATTGGCCTAAAATTGTGAATTATTTGAAAGCACAGGCAGGAATTGAATTTTCCAATGGAGCATCAATGAGTGGTGTTTGCGAATGCAAATAAAACTGATAAAGGGTCATTTTAAATGCAGAATCACCATTGGCCTAAAATTGTGAATTATTTGAAAGCACAGGCAGGAATTGAATTTTCCAATGGAGCATCAATGAGTGGTGTTTGAGAATGCAAATAAACTGATAAAGGGTCATTTTAAATGCAGAATCACCATTGGCCTAAAATTGTGAATTATTTGAAAGCACATGCAGGAATTGAATTTTCCAATGGAGCATCAATGAGTGGTGTTTGAGAATGCAAATAAACTGATAAAGGGTCATTATAAATGCAGAATCACCATTGGCCTAAAATTGTGAATTATTTGAAAGCACAGGCAGGAATTGAATTTTCCAATGGAGCATCAATGAGTGGTGTTTGCGAATGCAAATAAAACTGATAAAGGGTCATTTTAAATGCAGAATCAACATTGGCCTAAAATTGTGAACTATTTGAAAGCACATGCAGGAATTGAATTTTCCAATGGAGCATCAATGAGTGGTGTTTGAGAAAGCAAATAAACTGATAAAGGGTCATTTTAAATGCAGAATCAACATTGGCCTAAAATTGTGAACTATTGAAAGCACATGCAGGAATTGAATTTTCCAATGGAGCATCAATGAGTGGTGTTTGAGAATGCAAATAAACTGATAATGGGTCATTTTAAATGCAGAATCACCATTGGCCTAAAATTGTGAACTATTTGAAAGCACATGCAGGAATTGAATTTTCCAATGGAGCATCAATGAGTGGTGTTTGAGAATGCAAATAAACTGATAAAGGGTCATTATAAATGTAGAATCACCATTGGCCTAAAATTGTGAACTATTTGAAAGCACATGCAGGAATTGAATTTTCCAATGGAGCATCAATGAGTGGTGTTTGAGAATGCAAATAAACTGATAAAGGGTCATTATAAATGTAGAATCACCATTGGCCTAAAATTGTGAACTATTTGAAAGCACATGCAGGAATTGAATTTTCCAATGGAGCATCAATGAGTGGTGTTTGAGAATGCAAATAAACTGATAATGGGTCATTTTAAATGCAGAATCACCATTGGCCTAAAATTGTGAACTATTTGAAAGCACATGCAGGAATTGAATTTTCCAATGGAGCATCAATGAGTGGTGTTTGAGAATGCAAATAAACTGATAAAGGGTCATTATAAATGTAGAATCACCATTGGCCTAAAATTGTGAACTATTTGAAAGCACATGCAGGAATTGAATTTTCCAATGGAGCATCAATGAGTGGTGTTTGAGAATGCAAATTAACTGATAAAGGGTCATTATAAATGCAGAATCACCATTGGCCTAAAATTGTGAACTATTTGAAAGCACATGCAGGAATTGAATTTTCCAATGGAGCATCAATGAGTGGTGTTTGAGAATGCAAATAAACTGATAAAGGGTCATTTTAAATGCAGAATCACCATTGGCCTAAAATTGTGAACTATTTGAAAGCACATGCAGGAATTGAATTTTCCAATGGAGCATCAATGAGTGGTGTTTGAGAATGCAAAATAACTGATAAAGGGTCATTTTAAATGCAGAATCACCATTGGCCTAAAATTGTGAACTATTTGAAAGCACATGCAGGAATTGAATTTTCCAATGGAGCATCAATGAGTGGTGTTTGAGAATGCAAATAAACTGATAAAGGGTCATTTTAAATGCAGAATCACCATTGGCCTAAAATTGTGAACTATTTGAAAGCACATGCAGGAATTGAATTTTCCAATGGAGCATCAATGAGTGGTGTTTGAGAATGCAAATAAACTGATAAAGGGTCATTTTAAATGCAGAATCACCATTGGCCTAAAATTGTGAACTATTTGAAAGCACATGCAGGAATTGAATTTTCCAATGGAGCATCAATGAGTGGTGTTTGAGAATGCAAATAAACTGATAAAGGGTCATTATAAATGCAGAATCACCATTGGCCTAAAATTGTGAATTATTTGAAAGCACATGCAGGAATTGAATTTTCCAATGGAGCATCAATGAGTGGTGTTTGAGAATGCAAATTAACTGATAAAGGGTCATTATAAATGCAGAATCACCATTGGCCTAAAATTGTGAACTATTTGAAAGCACATGCAGGAATTGAATTTTCCAATGGAGCATCAATGAGTGGTGTTTGAGAATGCAAATAAACTGATAAAGGGTCATTTTAAATGCAGAATCACCATTGGCCTAAAATTGTGAACTATTTGAAAGCACATGCAGGAATTGAATTTTCCAATGGAGCATCAATGAGTGGTGTTTGAGAATGCAAATAAACTGATAAAGGGTCATTATAAATGCAGAATCACCATTGGCCTAAAATTGTGAACTATTTGAAAGCACATGCAGGAATTGAATTTTCCAATGGAGCATCAATGAGTGGTGTTTGAGAATGCAAATAAACTGATAAAGGGTCATTATAAATGCAGAATCACCATTGGCCTAAAATTGTGAACTATTTGAAAGCACATGCAGGAATTGAATTTTCCAATGGAGCATCAATGAGTGGTGTTTGAGAATGCAAATAAACTGATAAAGGGTCATTATAAATGTAGAATCACCATTGGCCTAAAATTGTGAACTATTTGAAAGCACATGCAGGAATTGAATTTTCCAATGGAGCATCAATGAGTGGTGTTTGAGAATGCAAATAAACTGGTAAAGGGTCATTATAAATGTAGAATCACCATTGGCCTAAAATTGTGAATTATTTGAAAGCACATGCAGGAATTGAATTTTCCAATGGAGCATCAATGAGTGGTGTTTGAGAATGCAAATAAACTGATAAAGGGTCATTATAAATGTAGAATCACCATTGGCCTAAAATTGTGAATTATTTGAAAGCACATGCAGGAATTGAATTTTCCAATGGAGCATCAATGAGTGGTGTTTGAGAATGCAAATAAACTGATAAAGGGTCATTATAAATGTAGAATCACCATTGGCCTAAAATTGTGAATTATTTGAAAGCACATGCAGGAATTGAATTTTCCAATGGAGCATCAATGAGTGGTGTTTGAGAATGCAAATAAACTGATAAAGGGTCATTATAAATGCAGAATCACCATTGGCCTAAAATTGTGAATTATTTGAAAGCACATGCAGGAATTGAATTTTCCAATGGAGCATCAATGAGTGGTGTTTGAGAATGCAAATAAACTGATAATGGGTCATTTTAAATGCAGAATCACCATGGGCTAAAATTGTGAACTATTTGAAAGCACATGCAGGAATTGAATTTTCCAATGGAGCATCAATGAGTGGTGTTTGAGAATGCAAATAAACTGATAAAGGGTCATTATAAATGCAGAATCACCATTGGCCTAAAATTGTGAATTATTTGAAAGCACATGCAGGAATTGAATTTTCCAATGGAGCATCAATGAGTGGTGTTTGAGAATGCAAATAAACTGATAAAGGGTCATTTAAATGCAGAATCACCATGGCCTAAAATTGTGAATTATTTGAAAGCACATGCAGGAATTGAATTTTCCAATGGAGCATCAATGAGTGGTGTTTGAGAATGCAAATAAACTGATAAAGGGTCATTATAAATGCAGAATCACCATTGGCCTAAAATTGTGAACTATTTGAAAGCACATGCAGGAATTGAATTTTCCAATGGAGCATCAATGCAATAGTTACGGATGGTTGAACATGAAAATAGAAGCAAAAGAACATGCTATCTTCAGCAATACATTCACAATTCTATTTTTATCTTTAATCTCCTACCAGAACAATACAGTTCTTGACAGTGCCTAATTGCAACTGTTGTCACCTTAAACATCTCAATGGTCACTGACGCACATCTTTGACGCAAAGATGTACAAAAAAAGACAACTTTGAAGTGATCTTGCAAATATTTCAAACTTTGAGAAGGCAGGGGCCGAAATCCCAAGGACTTTGTCTACTTATTTTCCAATGTGGAGCTTTACTGGTAAAACACACCATGGAGCAAGGTCATGACGACAGATGGATCACAATTCACTGGTTTAGTAGCAGCTGGTGGGACAAAGCAGTGTACTTGAACTTCTTGTGTTACAAAATAACAGCTATGCTACTAGGACTTGGCCTTGTAGCAAATTCTACAATTTCATGAGTATCAATGTTTACTTTCAATGGGTTCTGTGTTCTCTTGTTTGGACAGTCATGAAGACTTTTGATAGTGTAACATCATAATTGGTTGATTGAACTATCCTTTCGTGAGGTTGATTGAACATCTTGGGCGGAGTAGAGGAGACGAGAGGAGAGGGAAGGGCAGGGCAGTGATCCCAGGTGTCTGTGTTCTGTAATTTTGTACACGTGGTGACAAGTTCAATAAAATATTTTAAACTCCTATACCTTCACACACATGGCTGGGACAGAAATCCACATGTAATTACTGAACAACAAGCATGCATATCCACAGATAGACTCTCCACAGTCGCTGTGCCTTGTTTTGTGCGCGCCGCGATGGGTCTGCATTCGAAGGCTGTGCAGCTGTGAGCACGCGCTGCCAGACACAGCGACTGTCCGTTCTTGCAAGGATATGAATATTCATAAGGGTAGTGACGTCAAAAGAAACACATATCTAACTAGGCGGAGAGAATATATACTAGTAGCTGGTAGACCTATATACGCTGTATGTTTTTATTTTTCATTTTTAATTTTATTTGGCTATGGTACTTGTCATTTTTGTTTTGATTAACGTATGTGTGGGAGTTCTATAAAGTACCCGGATCAGGCAGAAATCGACCGCGCTTGCAAGAACGTCCAGACCCTGGGATTCGCGTCGCGTCTCTGAAGGGCGCGCGCGTGTTCCACCAGGGAAGAAAGCGAATCGCAGGGTCTCTGCCAGACTAATCCACAGACAACTGACGGCATCATTAGCACAACACATCACTCACCACCTTCATCAGTCCCCACATAATTGTCCACTTGCTGGCACGCTGAAATGGCATTTACCAGTGCAAGTACATCTTGCAGAAATAGTCATTGTGTTGGCTGTCTTCCAGTACATAGGCAGTTTTCCCTGATAGAACTTAAGCATAACCAGCAATTACAGTGCAATTAACATATATGACAAATCAGTAATTGATTGACAAATTTGTAGGAAATCAATTAATGCATTGACATTGGGTTTTTAATGCTTACAATCACTATCGTTAAAACAATAGCATGGATCACTGTACACCATTTTTATCAACTTCAGATAATTTAATTTTCCTTCGATGTGAAATCATTTTTTTTGTGCACATCATTAGTTGATTGACCTACAACGACAACTGTACATCCACGAAACATAATGGAACACATCAAGTGAGGTTTAATGCTGCTCTGATAAGTTGTGACCTGATATGGCCACCCGAATTCCGTGACAGATGCACTTTCCATGCTCAATTTTCCTGTCTGTTGTGATCTGAAGTGACCACGCAAATTCTGAGAGAGCAGCACTTGTAATGCTCAATTCTCCTGCCTCCACTTCCCAAGGTCACCTAGCATCTGTCTGTCACCGAGAATGAGATGAAAGGGACAGTAAAAAAGACAAACACACGATCAAAACTGAACTTTTATATTGCCTCGTTATTTTGCTATTTTCAAGACAGCCATTTCCTCAACAAACCTAAAAATATCATCAAGTGCAGTACAATGAGACACAAAATGACCACATCCTGTTTCATTTTTATAACTGGTTGGAAAGTAAAATATTGATTACTTCCACAAGGAAAATTAACAATGCAATGACTCTCTCCTCTTTCAGGAACATTTCCATAACATGATACCTATCAGTGTTCTAATTCACACATTACAAAGCCACTAGCGACATTTAATTTTTAATCCACTGAAAAAAAACTTTAATCTCATCAGAAATTACTGATATCAAATGACAAAATGACATGACAACTCGGCAAGCACCTTTATACAGAGAAGAATAGGAACAGGACACTTTACAAACTATTGTCACTGGACCAACCAAACACAAAGTCAATTGCCTTTCAAGCTATGATAAGCCAAGCTGACTTTTATTGAGCCAGTTAACCAATGAGGAATGGAGATAGGATTTCTGCTTGTTCCTTGTGACTCTTGCTATTCAAATGATCAACAAAATACACCGTAGATGCCACACTAATTAAAGAAGCTTTGTCTTTTTTGTAAACGTCCTCGGGCTATACTGTCTTGATTTTTGTTTCAATTCAGGTATTTGTCAAATGTTTTACACTGCATGCACTGTACTTATGAATATTCACGTAACTGAGTCCGGGCAGGTAGAGTTAGGTGATGCGATGTGACTCCCATTTCATTCTTCACTGGCGCTTAGCTAGAAATCAATGTCGCCAAGTACAGCCACTGTGGATAGTCTGACGAATACAGTAAAGTAGGGGTCTGATTATTAATAACAAAAATTTCAAAATAAATATTCACCATTCTCCCCTTATGGCTTGGTGATTGTTATACGACCTAATAACACAATGCCTGTAAGAGAATATTAATTCAATATTCATTACATCACTTCTATTACACATCACATCAATTTGATTGTATCACTTATCACTGTAACATACCAGTGATTATGTCAATCTGGCACAACGCTGTGGAGCTGTGGACACGTTGACTCCGTTTCAAAGAAAACATGATAACATCTGATTCAGATCATTTCACCCACACCTGCCCTTACCCTTCTGAGAAGTCTACTTTGACAGATAGGCTAAACTCACTTAGAGCTGTGGATAGCACAATTACACTTGTATTTTACGTGTTTGTTTTCAAGTGATGGGAAAAATTACACGATTTCTAGACAGCTAATCATTCTTGCCTTCAAGCTAATGTCACAGAAATACTAACAGACTGATAAAAATATGAATATTAACATTGCTGCTGGTATTATTAAATTTGTTTTGCAATGTTCGATGAAAATTGAGACTTAATAGATCAAGGTACTTATTATAGGAGGCATGTACTAATAATACTTGTCTGACTGTTAAAGCACCTTCATATATTTTATGTTGTTTATTTTTTCATGCAAGTACATGCTAGTGGAATGAGCTATGATTTTTGTAATTGCCAAGTAATCCCAGAATATTGCTAGGAATGTATGGTAAGTGGCGTTTACTCACGAACATCAACACCCAAGTTACCTAACACTCAGTGCATTGGAAACAGATACATTGAAAAGTTTCACTTTGTGATAGTGATACTCCATAGTTTGCTGAATAATGTTAAAAGGTTACGATAGGGACTATTTTCAGGGACGGCAGTGGCGGAAGGGTACATTAAATTTAATATGCAGATGTGCAGACATTGCGACCAGTGCATCGAATTATATCAGCCTGGGTGAGGGTTTCGTCAGTAGTACCATGACAAGGATGTAGAATATAGCTGGCAGCCGGCAAAAAACAGCTGTCAGCTAAATTTACCGGCTATGAAAATATCAGTTTCATGAAAAATCATGGACATTTTGCACAAATTTAATGTGTTGACACGACTTATAACTGGCTATACTTTTATTTTTGCTGCCTGAATCCAAACTTTTCTTACATCCCTGCACGGTGATTTTACCAAAATCAGAAATACTCAAGATTCTGCATGTTAACTTCACTTTTCTGATCTTCACCTTCAAGCACATCAACCATTCGACCTGTTCACCCCTAACTCCCAGTAAACAAGTCCACAATGGCAATCGATGATGAAAGGTTTGGGCAAAACTATGGAAGTGAAAGGGACAAACCATGCAGGTCTCTAGTGCAATAACTACACTAGGACCAATCATATTTACCAGTTTATCATTTTGAATAAGGGCACTGAATGAATAATATTGTAATAAATTACACTATTATTATTACTATTATTTTTATCATAATTACCATAATTGGATATATTTTTTAAACAAATAGGGCATAGCCACATAAAAAGCAAAACTGCCACAAGTATTTTCAATAACCGTTAAGAATACTTTAATTTCCACATTGATGGGATATTACCTCAATAGGTATACAGCACATTAAGAGACAGTCCAACACTTGTAAAACTGCTGTGGTGCCTTATGTGCTCATAAGAATACCAGTAACAGAAGAAAACATTCCCTTTTCATCAGAGTGGTAAAACTAACAATGCTAACACTGGGCATTACTTTTGTCATTTAAGGTAGAATGCCCCTTGGGGAAAGATACTCAGGCTCTCAAATTTTAACAATGCTTTTCTGATCTTCCACAGGCTCTCTTCCACTTGTGGGGGCTAATTTTAAAGCTCTTGGCCAGGAGTAAAATATTTTCAGTGTTGGTCACTTTTCTCCCTAGAGTTAACATAGGTATGGTGGCTAACTTGAATTTCAAATATCTGTGAATGATAATATCAGGTAATATCTGGTAATTTGTAAATATCCAGTATTTGGTATCTCTAGTACCAAACTCTGAGTTGTCTTGGACCCATGATTTTATGCTTGATGTGGTAAGGATGTGGTTGAAAGCTTCATTGAGGAAAGTTTGAGCAAAATTTAGGTCTTTTTTTGTCTTTCTCTTCCGAGATGCATACCAGCTTAACATCACTTGACAGTTTCATTAGTCAATACGTGTGTAATAGAGTGATTGGAAAAGCGTACTCATCTGTCTTACGAAGCTTACAGACTGACTAGATAATGAAAATGGTGACACAGTTTTCAGTAATTACCACAGATACATGCTAAACAGGTAACAGCTGCTTTCAAGGACTGCAAACAAACTCGGTATGCAATAGAGTGAATTTTCGTATTCATGTACATCAAGCACAAATGATATTACTTTCATTCATTGTTGATTCAGAGAATGTACCAAATTACCAAGATAAACATCAAAACAGAGACTCCTGCAACCCTTTCAACACCAGAGTTTGGTATGATCCAAATCATTTCCAATGGGGTGGGTGTGCCTATATACTGGGAATTGGGGGTGAAAACGTCAGAAAACACTGAGAAATCTGCCTATAAGATAACAACAGTAATAGAGATTCAATGTGTTCTGTGTTTCCTTCTGAATTTTATGAGAAGACACGATTTGAATCACACTCTCATGAAACAGGGCATCAGCCTGTTTGCAGTCTGTCAACACCTAAACTTGCAACATTAGCAACACAATTGAATGAATTAGCGCCACGATTTGCAACACCTGCAGGGAAATGTAGCAAACAAGGCTGCATGACAAGTATACAATTGTACTTGTCCAGCACCGACACAATGTAGCAGTGTGAGTAGCCATTTGTGGTCAACTGTTCTGACTGGCTACAACAAAAAACTAAAAAGCTGCAACATTCTGTAGGCAAGCCATATCATTTGCTACATTTAGCCAATTAAAAGACATGCAAGTGGCAATGTCTGACCAACGAGTAATTAAACAATAATACACATTGAAAAATTCAAATTTGGTTAAGTATGAAAAAATTGAAACACTATCACTGACAATAATCATTTTACGCGAAACGATACAGCATCAGTATTATTTTCAGGGGCTTTGCTGGTCTTGAAAAGTCGGTGATGAATACGAGACAATACAGTGCAAGCTGGCGGTTGTTTTCGCAAGGCCACACACGCATAAAAGCAGTCAAATGTCCCTTCCATCAAAAGGAAGGAACAATAAGCATTCCCATCAAACACCGTGTTAATATCAAGTTAATGCATTTTTGTGAGTGATTTCAGAGCTGCTCACAGAAACGATATCACTAATTTTTCATAATACAAGCAAATAAACATTTTTTTTTGCACTCAGTGCCCAGACAATGACTAGACAATGAAAGCACACAGCTCATAATTCCATATGGGCAGACTTAATCACTTGAGAGATTGTTCAGGTAAGTATTTCAGCGTGCCATAGTGGATAGCAATAGATACACAGATCATATTCAAGGTAAACTACGAGCTGTGTTATCAACACTGAATAAATCATTTAAGGATTATTATAACAGTACTGTAACTCATTTTATTTCACCGTGTAGCACTGCGCAAATATGTTCCTAATCTCATCGGCGTTATGTTCATTTAATATGCCTAATGCAAATTAATTATGCCAATAAATTTTACGCAGATGTATAAGTGCTATATTCATTTATATACCCAATGCGAATTAATAATGCCAATGTGGCATACATTTGTAAGAAAAAATTTGGCATTGACTAAATGGCATAAATTTGAACACAAACACTCTAATGCCTATAATCTTATTTTTCAATTGCATCATTTTAACAAAGAAATGTTCTCCCACAATCAACTCCGGCTAAATATTAAGCATTTTAATTATTTTTGCCAATTTGAAATATTCACAGACTCAATCTTCATTGCATGAATGTATCCAAAATGCATGATAAGGACCACCAGTAAGTGATTCAAAGATCTGTGATAAATTTGTTTTGATAGCCAGGCTAATTTGCAACCTTTTGTGTGTGTGTGCGTTTTCTGACACTGTCTCCAGGAGAAAAATATGCAGAGAGCCCCCATTGTGAAGAGAACCCATTCAACCTCCCAATCACAGTCAGTCTGGGCAGCATCTTGTCCATTTTCTGACAGTATAATGAGATCGCATTTTACTTCACAGCTCTCACCCGTTCCCAGTCATTTTACAGTTTAAGCACATGCTTTTAAAATCATACAGTGAAATAAAAGAAAATCTTCACCTCTCTCCACAACTATGAATTATTAACTGTTCATTGACAAAAAAAGCCAGGTGCCCTGCCCTGCTAATATGACAGGCAAGGGCTCACTCATCAATTATTCTAAGTTTCAATACATCAACCCCCATCTTGCTGTATCTAATAATTTATAAAGAATTAACATACACATCAAATACATTTAGACAGTTTATTAAATATGTTTTCCCATAATGCAATATCAATCAGTTGAGCATGGCTAGCGATGCCACGCTCTGCTTGTTCCAGTCCATTTACTCTCCCCCCTGTCATCAGGAAAACTATGGTTCGGGCCCAATTGTTTTGGACTGACAGGCTGGACTGCTACCAATCTTAAAGGGGTGATGAAGGGTTAAGACAATGGTTGAAAAAATTAAGAAATTAATGTTAGCCTGGCCATGGTATCCAAAGCAAAGTGTCTCTCTATTTCTGTTTCAGAATCTAAACATTACAGAGCCCTGTGTAAACGGCAGAGACAATAAACAGTACCATTTCATTTTAAGTACCGTTTCTGCAGAATTGATGACAGGTTATGGCTCTGGCTGGAAGAATACCCTCTCTGTCCAGTTGTTATTTGGGCGCCATTGTTCTCACTCTGCATTGAATGAGAGAAAGTCATACCACACTAGGTCATTTCATTCCTCTTGGGGATAAAAACCCTGTCAGTTAAGGAACAGCTGTTGCAATAAAACAGTATTTGAAAATGAGCAAAATAGCATCCTTGATTGCATACGCCAGGAACAATGATTATCAAATGGGGCAATGGAGTGTGTGGTTGCTCTTTCACCCATTCACAGCCACAACTTGGTTAAAACCGATTGTTTTCATGCAAAGATCGGACCAATATACATGGGAAACAGGGATGATCAGGCTTGAGAACCTCGATACTTGCAAGTTTCATTTTTTTCATTTCTGACATTCTCAATTGCTGGAATGTTTGTAATGTTCTGCGATGATCAATGTGTGTACCCCCTAATTGAAAATTTATTCTTGATAGAAGCATGATATCGTTTGAGAGAGCATATTACCAAGGGCAAGTTATTTATCAGCTTTTACCTAAGTCAAAGTAAACTGACCCACTTGATAAAATTTCAATGGAAAAGAAGGACTAACACCATGTAAATACTCATGTCAACAAGTACCAATAATATGAAATACAGGTATTGAAAACTGCCCCTTTAAACACACAATGAAACCCAAGGCAAAGAATTTGCAGGCCTAAATTGTGTTCCCCGCCAACCCTTAGCCTCTATATCATTTCCCTTTCATGGATTCCAATCTTGCTAACGGGTCACACAATAAATTTGGTTAGAAACAGGGGTGAAGAAAAAGGGAAAATGACATCTAATGGTTAATTGTGTCAATTCTGAAGCCTATAAACCAAAGTGAGAGGCTGGTAGGTCTTACTGAAGGGTACAGAGATCTACCCTGGATCATGCCCTGGTCTGCAATCAACACATGAATTAATACTGTCCTGGACAAACAAACTGCATTGTAACGCGGGCTCTTTAAACAGACAAGACTCTTTTTCACTTCGCCCTTTCCCCTGGGGCATGATAAATAGCAGTGTCTGTAATTTTAAGAAGTTTATGCAGGAATGTCCAGGACAAACAGATTGAGGGAAATCTGGGATTCTTCTGGGAAACCCTTAGGAGGACATGCTTACTGTAAATACATGATGATGGGTGTACACATCCTGACAGTAAAGGTGACGGATAAGTGTTAATGACAACGAGTTCTTGGCTTCAAACAAAATGTGAGATCTAAATCAGGGGGTATATTCTCTGCAACTGCGATTTCTCACCCTTGCCTTTTGCCACAATATGGCCTGCTATGATCAATTGAATATCTATGACGGGAAATCTTGTTCACATGGTGTTTTAGGGGTGATACATCAGCGCTACCTGAGTCGGCTGTATCCCAGTCAAATCCAATGTCTTCAGTGTGAGATAAGCACATACTGTGAACAGAGTTGGGCATAGATCTGGGCACAGATGCACCCCAACAAGTGCCTGTGGGTGATGTCTTACGGTCAGACAGGACGCTGTAATTATCAGTGTCAGTTCTGATGTGATGTTTGGGATAAACTTCAACATCACTTTTCATTCCCCCTCATAGCACATGAAACATTCAAGAATTTGAAACTTCACTGGGTTGCAACAAAACAACAGTCCATGTGCAACGGGTCACAAATTTAAACGACAGCTTCACAGCCAGCAAGCACCATGGCTATTTTCGCTCGGCCCTGATCAGTGAGATACATTTCTACCACAGGTGATACAGCTTAACCAGTATCTGTGGTGAGATTAGGAACACGCGTTAACAACTGTCAAAGCAGTATGTATTCTTAACAGCTATGCTATTTTGAGTTCATGAAGCCAACTGAAATGTCAAATATTGTCTGTGTCGCTAGTGCCCATGGCAAGTCTGCGTAATTTCAACTTCCCAAGAGGGGGTGTTTATAACCCAGGAGATGTTACAAGAAGAGTTTAAATCTTTCACCACCATGGTTTGTTCCAAATCCATTGATTTCTATGGTGAAGTTGGACCTGTATACAGGGAACTGGGGGTGAAAGGTTTAAATCTAATTTATTTTACTCTTGGCTTTACACCTTTCCTAGTGTCGCTTCAGACTTGCGAGTGGTCAGTTTCAAAAGTGAACAACTTACGAGCTGTATTTTTTCCCGTTTGGTCGGGTGGTCAAGTATTTTTGCAAGACGGTACTAATTTGGCAGGCTGTATAATGAAAAATTCCATCTCACTGATAAAGTCTCCAAAGTGACACATATTTCAAGAGCAGTACGGATAGTTTAGTCCAAATCAACAACACAGTCCCCTTTCAGTGTATCAATATTTTAACAGTAGCATTTAATTTATACAGAGTTGATTCAATTTTTCAACTTCTGCTTGCTACTAGTGGACAAATCATGACAATAAGATCCGCTGAAGTCTGACATAAAAGCAAAAGATAAGATGTTTTTCAAACATATGAAAACAAGCAACTATATGCAGGGAATACACGGTAAAATGAATAAATTACAATCCATCAACATATCGGACAAACAAAGTCATGCGTCTCTCCTTAAATTGTTACTGGGCAGGGTTTTCCAAACAGTTATTTCAAGTTGGGCCACCCCTCTGGTTTTTGAGCAATCTATTCATATGTTTAATAATAACCATACATACGAATATATTGTCACAACAAAAGAATATGTAAATTGAGAAATGTAATCTCAACTAGTCATTCCTCTGATTTTCTAAGTTGTGGAGGACACTGCAAAGTATTTGTATTGCATTTCAATGAAAAAAATAATTTAACAATTTAATGTTTTACACATTCATGCCACTTACACTGACTGTTACTGTTAGTGTCCATATTTATACGAGAATTATTTTCCACGAAAGTGTACAAAAAACATGTAAATTTCTGGTCGCAGGTATAATACCTCCACATTCATGGTGTTAAAAATCTGCAATCACATACATTCACCTTACATGTATCTATTTTTCCCTCGTTATCTCATAAAACACGATAGTCCATTAAAACCTGGCATGAAAATCATTAATGCTTAGGAGCGATTTGTGAGTGACTACAAAAAGACTGCATCTAATTACAACACTGTAATAAAAATATAGGGAGTATCCACCAGTATTTACGGATGAAGAGTAATATTATTAAATTTAGTATGTCCCTGGGATCTTTGCAATCCATGGAGAATAAAGAGAATTGGTGTGGAACAAAATTTATCGAGATACACATCACACATATTCCTCTGCATTTGCACAGACAGAATTGGCATTTTTGTCGATTATTTGTATGTGTGAAGTTCAGTAATTTTACTTCAAGCATCCATACGCAGCAAGGAAGAAAATGATGACATAACTTCAGGTATCTGCCATAAAAGATATGCACGCTGATGTACCTGTGGATGCTGAAACAAACCCCAGATTTCAGCATGGAGTACAGCACAGCTATTTTTGACACTCACCACAAAATGCATCAGCACTGTGTTTTGATTCATGGCATTTTGTTTGATGTTCACTTGCATTGCAAACAGTGCAAAACAATTGATACCGTTGTGTTATGTAGGTCATTCCCCCCACACTCATCATGACCTGAGTTCAATTAGTCTAGAACATTCTCAAGGTCACTGCCCTTAATGACCTCACAACCTTGAATTCAATTAGTCATGTTTGGAATGTTCTGGAAAGTTGATTAGTTGTGTAAGAGAGATAATTTTAGAACAGTAATTAGCATGTCAATAAAAGTTCTAGATTGTTCTTATATGCCTTTATAAAAGGGACGTGCACAGCTTCCAGTCAGACTTTTGGGATCGTGTCTCTTGTGTGTTACTAAACTCCAGCAGTAGTCATTCTCAAGACTTTTCAAGACCTTCACTGCCAACGCTGGATTTATACTGTTGAACTTTGTGCAGCTTCAAGCCTGCAAGCCAAAGGACTGTTCATTCATCCAACTGACTGTTACAACTCTGAGACTGGAGCTTTGCCGTCCCAGCTGAGATAAGTAGTCTGTACACTTTTAAAGCTTGTACTCTATCCCTGACTTAGCAATTAGTTTTATTTTCGTAATAAATTTTGTTTAAACGTTAACTGCTGAGTTCACCCTTTTGTTCGTTTTCTCTGCACGTAACAAATTGGGGGCTCGTCCGGGAGACGAATATTTTGAGCCGTTTGACAACATTTTGCCTGCCTTTTCAAAACTACTGTATACTGTGAACTCAGCAAAATTCAATCATGGCGGAATTCAAGCCAGACGAATTTATGGATGACCTTGATCAGGACGCATTTGATTCCCTCAAAAAAGACAACCTCATTGCACTGGCCAATTTCCTTAAAGTAGATGTCAAAAGATCTATGCGCAAGCGGGAAATACAGTACCATATTGCAAAACATTTAGTTAATTTAGGCCAATTTGAGGAATCCACCTTGAAAGATTATGAGCCCGAGTCTACCTTTGAACTAAGAAAATTAGAGTTAGAAATGCAGACAAATTTGGAGATCAAGAAACTAGAATTACAAATGGAAAAAGAGAGACAAGCATTAGAAAAAGAAAAAATACAAATGCAATTACAAATGGAAGAAAGACAGAGAGAGAAAGATAGGCAGGAAAGATTAGAAATGGAAGAAAGACAGAAAGAGAGGGAATTGGAAATGAAAGAAAAAGAATTACAAATGGAAGAAAGACAAAGGGAGAAAGAAAGAGAGGAAAAAGAAAAGAAAGAGAATTAGCAGAACACCGACTGCAGTTAGAAATGAGACGTTTAGAGCTTAGAAAGTCAGGAAAATTCTTCCCTTCAGACAGTTTTGACATCACTAAGCATTTCAGGTTAGTTCCCCCTTTCCAAGAAAAGGATGTTGATAAATATTTCCTTCATTTTGAGAAAATTGCTCAGAGTCTGAATTGGCCTAAGGATTCCTGGTCTATGCTTTTGCAGAGTGCTTTGGTGGGTAAAGCCAGAGAAATTTACATTCAGTTGTCAGTAGAGCAGGCTTCAGATTATGATTCTGTGAAGGAATTAATTCTCAAGGGCTATGAGTTGGTGCCTGAAGCTTACCGTCAGAAATTTAGGGATTGTGAGAAGGTGAAGGATCAAACTTATGTTGAATTTGCTCGAACAAAAGAACAACTGTTGACCGTTGGTGCTCTTCTGAAAAGGTCAGTCAGAATTATGACAAATTACGACAGCTTGTTTTGATTGAGGAATTTAAAAGGTGCATCCGGAGTGACATCAAAACATTTATCAATGAACAAAAGGCAGATACATTGGAGGTTGCTGCACGTTTGGCCGATGATTATTCATTGACCCACAAATCTTCATTTCTCAGCAAACCATCCCAGTCCTTTTCATACAGAAACAATGCAGGTAAATTTAACTCCTCCTTTTCATCCAAGAATTTTTCAAAGGAGAGTAGGAAATCAAATGACAGCAGTTCACACAGTTCAAGTAACACTCCCACATCATCAGATCCCAAGTCTCAATCTCCTTCTGACAAACAGTTTGGTACACTTTCTTGTAATTATTGTAAGAAAGACGGCCATTTAATGTCAGATTGTTTCAAATTGAAAAGAAAACGTGAAGGTCAAAGTGGTCAAAGTGGATCTAAGCCCACCGGCTTTATTTCTTCATCAACTCAATTAGAGTCTAATAATGTGTGCAACACATTTTCTGAGGTTAAACCCCTCTTATCCCCAATAATGAGGTCAAGGTCAATTCTTCTCAAGATAGCATTATGGGTATTTTCGAACCATTTATTCATGATGGTTTTATATCACTTTCTAGTGATTTCTCTTCCGCTACCCCTGTCAAAATTTTAAGAGATACCGGGGCTTCCAGTCTCTTTTGTTGGCAGATACCCTGCCGTTTTCTGAAAAGTCATTTTCAGGTTCTAAAGTTCTTATTAAGGGGGTAGATTGTAATGACTACATTCCTGTTCCTCTCCATAATGTCTATTTGTCTTCGGACTTTGTTTCTGGACCTGTGGCTTTAGGTATTAGGCCTTTTTGCCTTTTGAAGGGATTCACCTTCTTCTTGGAACGACCTTGCTGGGAGACAAGGTCTGCTGGGGACAAGGTCATCACTAATCCACTTGTGACTGATAATCCTAGTTTAGATCAGGATCCAGAGCCAATTGAACAAGAGATACCCGATTTATTTCCTTCATGTGCCATTACTCGAGCCATGTCAAAGAAAACTTCTGAGAATCAAATACTCTCAAAAATAATGTCACAGATGTTGACTTAAATGACACCTTTCTCAGTCAGGTGTTTGACACGGATCATTCCGTTATCCCTCGTGGATTTGAAACTTCCAGTAAAACTTCTGCTGACCAAAGTCAGACATTTTCTAGATCAAATCTCATTGCAGAACAACACAAAGACCCAGATATTTTGTCTTTGTTTGACAGGGTAGATGATGAAGGTAAAACTTCAGATAGCTCTGTTTCCTATTATACAAAATCTGGTATTCTCATGCGTAAATGGAGACCTCCAGACGTTTTGGTTGATGACGATTGGGCTATAAAACATCAAATTGTGGTTCCAAAGCCCTATCGTGCTGAAATATTGCGCCTGGCCCATGAAACCCCCTGGGCTGGTCACTTAGGAGTCAGGAAAACTTATCATAAAATTCTCAGTCACTTTTATTGGCCTAATCTCAGGCAGGATGTAGCACATTTCTGTAAAACTTGTCACACATGTCAGATGGTAGGAAAGCCAAATCAGACCATTCCAAAGGCCCCTTTACAGCCAATTCCTGCATTTCAAGAACCATTTAGTAGGATACTAATAGACTGTGTTGGGCCCCTACCAAAAACAAGATCAGGAAATGAGTACATGTTGACAATTATGTGTACATCAACCCGGTTCCCAGAAGCCATACCCCCAGAAGCCATACCACTGAGAAATATAAAGACAAAGACTATAGTGAAAGCTTTAGTCAAATTTTTCACTTTATTTGGCCTCCCTAAATGTGTCCAGTCCGATCAAGGCTCCAACTTTATGTCTGGTATTTTTCAACAAGTAATGGATCAGCTAGGCATTAAACAGTATAGGTCATCCGCCTATCATCCAGAAAGTCAGGGTGCTCTTGAGCGATTTCATCAAACTTTGAAAAACATGATTAGGACCTACTGTTTTGACACAGAGAAGCAGTGGGATGAAGGAATTCCTTTTTGCTCTTTGCTGTTAGAGAGTCAATTCAAGAGTCTCTTGGTTTTAGCCCATTTGAGCTTGTATTTGGACATACAGTCCGTGGCCCACTTAAGCTCATTAAAGAGAGATTCCTATCAGACGATGATGATTGTCTGAATATTTTGCAATATGTGTCAGATTTTCGTACAAAACTCTCTAAAGCATGTGAATTAGCCAGAGAAAATCTTGAGTCATCTCAGCAGTCAATGAAAACCAAATACGATAAAAACACCTCAAAACGGAAGTTTGAACCAGGTCAAAAAGTTCTTGTTCTACTTCCGGTTCCTGGCAAACCACTCCATGCTCGTTACTTTGGGCCATATCTAATTGATAAGAAATTGAGTGATTTAAATTACATCATAACAACACCTGACAGGCGAAACAAAAACAGCTATGTCACATAAATATGCTTAAGCCATATTTGGATAGGGATAATCCTACTATAACTCAGCCTGTCAGTGCAGTCAGTTCAAACCATTATGAAGATAGCGATACTGAAACTGACTTGAGTGAAAATACTCTAAACTCAAAGCTGGGCTCGGTCAAGCTTCAGAACTCAGAAATCCTGGAGAAGCTGGAGTCTACAAAGTTGGCACACCTCCAGCCAGAACAACAACAACACAGGTGAAAGAACTGCTCCATGAATATAAACACCTGTTTCAAGATGTTCCAACGAGGACGAACGTCATCTATCACGATGTTGGACGTTGGGGACAGTAAGCCTGTAAAACAACATCCATACAGACTGAATCCAACAAAAGCGAAATATCTCCAGGAAGAAGTCAAATACCTGCTGGACAATGACTTTATTGAACCCAGTAAAAGTAACTGGAGTTCGCCGTGCATACTTGTTCCCAAACCAGATCACAGTTATCGTATGTGCACGGACTTTAGGAAGGTCAACACTTTAACAAAGACAGACACTTTCCCAATCCCGAGGATTGATGACTGCATCGACCGAGTGGGAAAAGCCAAGTATGTGACGAAATTTGACCTACTGAAGGGATTTTGGCAAGTCCCTCTGACGGATCGTGCTCGTGAAATATCCGCCTTTGTTACACCAGACGGATTGTTCCAGTACAAGGTGATGCCATTCGGATGAAGAACTCTCCGGCAACGTTCCAACGGATGATCAACGACGTCATATCCGGGCTAGACGGGTGTGCAGCTTACGTTGACGACGTCATCCTGTATAGTGACACCTGGGAGGAACACATCAAGCTCATGCGGAAGTTCTTTGAGAGACTGAGTAAAGCAATGTTGACTGTCAACCTTGCCAAATCTGAGTTTGGTTGGGCGAGGGTGACTTACCTCGGACATACTGTAGGACAGGGTGAGGTAAAACCTGTTGATGCCAAAATCAGTGCCATTTCAAGTTTTCCCATACCAAACTACAAACGACAACTGATGCGCTTTCTCGGTATGGCTGGTTACTACAGAAAATTCTGTCCAAATTTCTCCACAATTACTGAGCCTTTGACTAACTTACTTAAAAAGAAAGTAAAGTTTGTTTGGTCAGAGCAATGCCAACAGGCATTTGATACACTTAAAGCCATACTGCAAAGTGCTCCAGTGTTGTCTGCACCAGATTTCACTTTGCCATTCAAATTAGCTGTGGATGCTAGTGATACGGCTGCTGGTGCTGTTTTATTGCAAGAGGATAGTCATGGGTAGATCATCCTGTTTGCTATTTTTCACGCAAATTTAACAAATCCCAGAGAAACTACTCTACAATTGAAAAGAGTGTTTATCTTTGATATTAGCTTTACAGCATTTTGAAGTTTATGTTACTTCTTCAAATCAGCCAATAGTGGTTTATATTGATCACAACCCTCTTGTTTTTCTGCAGAAATTTAAAGGCAAAAATCAGAGATTGCTAAGATGGAGTTTAATGTTACAGGAGTTTAAATTCTTGATATTAGACATATCAAAGGCAGAGACAATTTAATTGCAGACTGTCTCTCTCGTATTTAGAGTTTATTGTTATTTCACTTTCAAGAAATTTTATTGTTGTTCACTTTCAAGAAACTTTACTTTAGAGTAAAACAAAATTTGAGTACTTAAATCCTTTTCAAGATTACATTTGTAAAAGAAAGATTTTCTTTGAAAAATTTTCTTTTTTTGAAGAGGGGGTGTGTTATGTAGGTCATTCCCCCACACTCATCATGACCTGAGTTCAATTAGTCTAGAACATTCTCAAGGTCACTGCCCTTAATGACCTCACAACCTTGAATTCAATTAGTCATGTTTGGAATGTTCTGGAAAGTTGATTAGTTGTGTAAGAGAGATAATTTTAGAACAGTAATTAGCATGTCAATAAAAGTTCTAGATTGTTCTTATATGCCTTTATAAAAGGGACGTGCACAGCTTCCAGTCAGACTTTTGGGATCGTGTCTCTTGTGTGTTACTAAACTCCAGCAGTAGTCATTCTCAAGACTTTTCAAGACCTTCACTGCCAACGCTGGATTTATACTTTGAACTTTGTGCAGCTTCAAGCCTGCAAGCCAAAGGACTGTTCATTCATCCAACTGACTGTTACAACTCTGAGACTGGAGCTTTGCCGTCCCAGCTGAGATAAGTAGTCTGTACACTTTTAAAGCTTGTACTCTATCCCTGACTTAGCAATTAGTTTTATTTTCGTAATAAATTTTGTTTAAACGTTAACTGCTGAGTTCACCCTTTTGTTCGTTTTCTCTGCACGTAACAGTTGATACCATTGTCCTAGTCAAACCGACATGGCAAAGATAATGACCGTGCTTTTCAGTGGCACTTTTGAAGTGAGGTAGGAATGAAGTGAAGGGAAAGGCAGTCAAAAGGATAGTAACAACAATGTACCTGTAATATCCACAGCATGGGTATTTTGCTACTTGTGTAACAAAAGACCGCAGCCGTGTATTACCAAGAAACTATAGGATTCACATGAATTACTCAGAGCTCTGAAATCATCGATGAATGCCAATTTTTGCATCAGATCTAAGTCACAGTCACGTCAGTAATCTAGTAGCTGAACTGGTAATCTTCAGGGTCAGGCAAATATGTCTACTGTCATGGCATATTTATTTTATTCAATGGACATGACACTGTGATCCTTCATTTAACCTGATACAGTAAGCAAACTGAAGTGTTCCATTCATAGTTCTTGTAAGCCTGTACAAGCATCATGAAACAAGGCTGAACACAACAGGCTGCTTTAAAAATCTTCATGTGTGTTTTTGTAAGACATTCTGACTTAAAATGCCAAAACTGATACTGCGTTCCTCTTTTCTTCCCTCATACACACATTTCAATAGAGATGTTACACCACATCATTTGAAGATGGAGAGGATGGATGACATTTTGGTTGACTAGGCAACCACACTCTTACTTTCATCTCAGCACAAGATTGGCTTTGCAAGGAGAACAATTTTTGTTAAGATGTACCTAATCTTCCACTTGTGTATTCACTTAATTCGACCTTAGCGAGGATGTGTTTTTCATTGAATTTTTCCCTCTGATGTTTTCTGGGTAAATTCATGAATTTTACCAACAGACAAGCACAATGCATGTTGTTCACATACAGCAAGCTGGATCACTTTTCACAAAATCCATTTGTACA
Source organism: Ptychodera flava (assembly GCF_041260155.1). Lineage (NCBI taxonomy): Eukaryota > Metazoa > Hemichordata > Enteropneusta > Ptychoderidae > Ptychodera > Ptychodera flava. The sequence continues at coordinate 25,650,701 of NC_091938.1, read as the reverse complement.
CATCTACTGAGATCACTTTTGACACCCTGGACTCTGGGTACAGAGATGCTATACCACAACATTCGCCGATGATAGAACAAAGGGATGACATTTTGGTTGACAAGGCAACCGCATCCTCACTTTCATTGTGGCACAACAAGATCAACTTTTAAAAGGGGAATCATTTTGAATGATTCAAATATTCTGAAAATAATTTTTGTCGAGTAATTTGTGTAAGTGCAAATATGAATTGATAAAGACTTTGACATGAGCTATTGTTAAATGATGTCTGTTGATACATCATGTAGATGGGTACTTGTTCTCTTAAGGTGATGAAGCCATACATCATAAGTAATACCAACACTACATTTTGTTTCAATAACCAATTCATAATCTTTCAGGGTAGATGCATCTTCTTCACTAAAATATCAGATCCACATTTCCACACTATTGTAAATTCTCCGTCAGTACCGGTACTTATTGTATTTCAGAGCTTAAAAAACCGTTTGTGCACAAAGCAGGAGTTTTATCTATTATTTACCGTGATATGACATTTATTCAGAAATCTCTTTTACCCCTCTCTCCCCTATATCATTGTGTACAGGTGTGACTTTGCCATAGCAAACAATACGATAGGGCTATACCATAGTGGCGAAGAGGGTATACTTTTGTAAGACTACTATGTGTAATAACTCCTTGATGGAAGAGTGAAGAACTTGACAATGAGTGAGGGGACTTCTTTTGTCAGAAGGCAAAAAGAATCCATTTCCATCTTTATGGGCCCTTGAAGTTTTATATGAATGCTTTGTTAAGTAATATTCCAATTTTACCACTATCACTGATGCAAGAGAGGAAACTGGAGATAAGATAGATGTACAAGTCTGACTTTTGTTTCAACAGTTGATCTCAGGATTTATTTTTACATTTTCATTTACAGACACTTATCTCTGAAACACACACAATTCCATTGGTCCATGCTGTTCACAGTCCAGTTCATATTTTTATGGACTCTCCTGCTACAAGGCTGTCTGCCACCTTCAACGATGTCAAGCAAGGACAATGAGGCAGAAGTACAGGCTGTATGGGGTATTTATGTGTGGGCTGAAGCAAAAGCACTTCTACTAGGACATGTCTGATTTACACACCAGCCACTCGTAATAGCTTGTTGAAAGACGCTGAATCTTCAGGGGTGAGCGAATCTACAAGCATAGGTTTGTAGTTTTTATGACTTGACTGGTGGTGATTGGCTTCTGCTAACCAAACAGATTGGTGAATTATTCAGCTGGTACCTAATGTGTTGACTTATAAGCCAGAGGAAACTCAGACTGGGCTGATGATCTTTTTTGCCTGTAAGTCTTCCTGCTAGCAGATCTGCAATGATTTACCCATCCCTGGAGTCTACTACACCTAAGTTTGGATATTAAATCACACATAAAAGATCTTTCTCTTTTCCTTTCTTCCTTTAATTCATTTCATGTCAAATAATTTTGGACTTCACTGAGTAGTAATTCTCTCCTTCAGGGAGGACAAGAAGCCATGTACCTACTGTTGAAAAACTGCTGTAGCTCAAATACAGATAAGAAATCCATATTACCATAATGGACTGGTAGGCTGCCACCAATAATTTTTCATGTTTTTATTTCCTGTATAAATTAGTGCACTTTCCAATGTACAATGCCTACATCGAAGTTCTTTGTCCAAACACATTATCAAACACGCACTCTTGCTGTAAATATATGGAGGTCATGCTGTCATTTTGATTAAAACAAAAAAATTTCCAATTTCTGTAAAAAGCGTCACAATGTCACATGACCACTCCCCTTAATAGAATATGGCTGCCTTTATTGAATACATGTGTGGACACTTGCAATATGAATTACAGTAACACATTTTGACAGGGGCATGAACAGTGACAGGTAACGCTGGCATCTAGTGTAAGTTACAGAATATCAAAATCAGGGATATTGGATGGGTATTACCATTCCTTTCACTATACCAGCGCCTACTTGAAGTGAGAATAACATGCTGAGGGGTCACAGTATAGCTAGCACCCCTAGCTTATTCTATTTTGCAAAATACATTTAAATTTTACAGCATTCTCACTTCACTTGGGAAATCACAAAGACTGCACAACGTCAATTATGGCACTTCTTCCATGGAATCAATGGATATGACTTCCTGCTGGAAAGGCAAAAGACGCTTTTATGAAAGGCTTTACACAGAATCAAGTTCACTTTCAAATCAGCTGATTTGAGGAATGATAGTAAACCATCAATATTGATCACGATTTCATTAGTGAATTTCTAGCATTGGGAATTCAAAATATAAACTCTATGAAATTGATATGACAAGATCACTGACACAACTGGAGAAAAGTGGGCAAATGCTGAGCCATATTACCATTAAGCATATTCCTAGGGGGTATTCATTGATTTACTGATGGCTGCATGAACCAAGGAAAGGCATTATCAGACGAGTGGATTATTGCTTAATGCAAGGGCTGAACCTACTAATTTTCAAGTGTGCTAGGTCATTTGTTGGTAACATGCAGTTTCTCACTGGAGAATCGCAACACCTCAATACGCAAACACTAGTACTGTAACAAGCACATCATTGGTAAAGAACAGCAATCAAAACCTGCAAAGGGCAATAATTGACACATCTGGAGGAATTCTATTGATTAACACACATCAACGGAATATTCCTTTCAACAGCAAACCCAAAGAATTCTAAGAACCCTAGATGAGGGGGCTGGATAACCAAGGCCTGGTATGTTGGTGGCTCTCCTTGCCCGACGGAATTATTGAAATAACTGTCGAGACCTTCTGGGTCTCTCAAATTAGTTTGGTCTTGTTGTCAAAGAGGCCTGTGATGGTAGACTTTTAAGGACATAATCCTGCTATTTGAAATTACAGTAGACACTAGCTGTGCCAGCTAATCGAATTGGCTTAATAGTCAGAGATGGGAGTTGGTTGGGAAAGGTGTAATGATGACGTTGTTGCTATGGTTACCAGGTAGCTGGAATTTAATCATCTTGTTCAGTGAATATGTCTCAATGTGCAAGTTAAAAATGCTAAACCCTTTCATGACCATGGTTTGGTCCAAACCCATTGTTGTCAGTGGTGATTGTGGACCTGTTTACAGACAGTGGGGGTGAACAGGCTAAATGAATTCGGAACAAACCGATTATCTGTCTATGTAACTGTAATTTTCTTTGCAAAACACAAACACTTTGTACATTCCCAGTCTTTGTAGTTTCCTGCATAACATTAAAGTTTTACAGTTATCTATTAGTGTTGATGTAAATTTACACATTAATGCTTGGATTTATTGAATGTTTCAAGCCTATGAGCAGGACACGGAGTGATTTAAAACCTTACACAGACAATTCTACACAAATCTGTACACAATAAAGTACACTTAACATTTGACAGAAACAGCATCCTTTCTTTTCTTCAAGATGCCTGTGAGGCATCTTTGGTGGACATACTCATGTTTGCCAACTGCACTGAGGCTATAAACACAGGATAAACATCTTTACGGCAAAAATAACCTTTTGAATCTCACAATGGAAATAAACTTTCCTGCAAGGAGGTACATGCTGCACTAGCTTTCAAACACAATGCAGCATACAAAGTGCCCACTAACTTACACAATATTTGAATCCTTTGCGTTAGTTTCTGGAATAGTTTCTGGAACTCCTGGGAAATATCTCAAGCAAACTCTACAAATAATTCCACGTGATAATGTAGAATTTTCGTGAAAAACAAAAGCTTTCCGAGTCACTGGCACGCTGGGAAACCGATTCTTCATCTGCCTGTAAGCGAATTCCATGCTTCATTGAGAGTTTATGACAAGTCTATATTGGGTAACACCTAAAATGAATGCACTGAGAACACCAACATCAGACTGAAAGCAGTTCTGAAGAGGCAATGCTGGTCAAACATGTTAAAATAATGTAACAATTTTCTCCAAAATACACCGTTACCACTGGCTGATATCACTTGTGGTCAACAACTTCCAATCCTGGAAGATGCAAACTGTTGTAAATTCAAATTTTCATGACTCAACTCAAGAGTCCTGTCATTATAAACAAAGGATTTCCATTACAGCTTGACACGTTGCATACATGTATGTGCTTTGAAATCCAATTAGCTTACATAGATATAATAAACATCAATACAATTACAAACTCATCACTTTTAAATACTGGGCAATATTCTCCAGGTATGAGTGCAACTGCAATAAACACGGAAGCGGAAACGAGTTTGCATACATGTCAATTTCGATATCGAGGAACATGAACCTTTATACCATATTTCTTATCAAATGAGTAAATTTAAGTGAGTTTGTCTACATCAAGCATGATTTGCGAGACTAAACTATGCCAATATGATTCAGCTGTGTTTTACTAATACATAAATATGACATTGGATTAAAGATTACTCTGCCATTGAAATCAATACACAGTGGTCATAAATGAAGTTCAAAAGACCTATTATTGTGGGGGAAAAGAGCATTTGATATAACTTTGCAACGGCAGGTGGCAAGAAGAAACGGACGATCTCATTGAACTCTGTGAAACACCTTGAATAGCAGTGTTTATTTCCTGCTAGCTAAGTTTCTCTGGAGCAAACTGAATGTGACATTCTGACATTGTGACAAGTAAATTATCATCAAACGTATCTTTAAGCGAAAGTCCTCAGTGACTGCTGTTCTCCTATATTAATGCACAGAAGAGGAAAAGAAAAATAAATGTACACATGTTGATATATACTCATACGGAGTGATAAAATGCCCACACTCCCATAAAATTCTGAGAACAACAGGTCAGTATGTAGAACATGCAGTGGGATAAAAATTGAACATGTGAACATATTGATATTTTCTAACGGAAACTAAAAATAGCAACATGGAGCTACAGATGTGAAGAGACATGATCGGGTACGGTTTCATGAAATGGAATATGAGAAGAACTGGAGTATCGAACAAGAACTAGAAAATTTGCCCAGTCAATACATGTACAATATTACGTGAAGTGAGGACGTAATGAATAATTATGCACAATCATGATGGTCACACTGTAATTCACATATAAAGCAATATCAAATTTAGGAATGAAAGCAGCACAATTGTACGGCACAGGAAGCAAATCAACTAGTCTGATCAACGTGAAATTTGCAAAATACACCTGACTGCTGTCGGTAATGTGTGTGATGTTAATCCATCCTTTTTTCATTTACATATTTATTTGTTTACTTAATTTATTTATAATCGCTCATAAATTTTCCATTATCCCACAGGTGAAAGCAAAATAAAGAAAAAGGCATCCATTAATTGTTACAGTTTATGGAGAAATAGTGGATGAAGTGCTGTGTTCAAAGGCACAACACCACATCGAATCTCAAGCTCACCAACCACTTGACTGTCATTCAACTCTGTCGATAGTGTAACCGTAAAACTCGTCATCGTCCAATAGAAAGTCTACTCCCTGGTCACAATCAAGTCTGCAACAATCCTAAAATCACGAGTCCAGTGTACCTTGCCCTTTGAGTCAGTCATTCCTGCTCATGATGAAACTGGCAAACAGAAAGGATTCCTGAGACAGAAACTGGATGTGACTGGCATTATTCAAACATGGAAAGAGGCATGGGGTGAAGCAATGACTAAACTGCAAACAACTGGCATTAGCAATCTATCCCAAAACAGCAAAATACCACTGGCAGTAGCAATTTATCCCAAAATAGCAAAATACCGCTGACCTCAGCGATCTCTCCCAAAACAGCTAATACAACTGACATCAGCAATCTATCCAAAAACACCAAAATACCCTAACTGACATCAGCATCTATCTCAAAACAGCAAAGTACCACTGGCATCAGCAATCTATCTCAAAACAGCAAAGTACCACTGGCATCAGCAATCTATACCACAACAGCAAAATACCACTGGCATTAGCAATCTATACCAAAACAGCTAATACAACTGAAATCAGCAATCTATCACAAAATAGCAAAATACCACTGACATCAGCGATCTCTCCCAAAACAGCTCATACAACTGACATCAGCAATCTATCTCAAAATAGCAAAGTACCACTGGCATCAGCAATCTATCCCAAAACAGCAAAATACCACTGGCATTAGCAATCTATCCCAAAACAGCAAAATACCCTAACTGAAATCAGCAATCTATCCCAAAATAGCAAAATACCACTGGCATCAGCAATCTGTCCCAAAATAGCAAATTACCATTGGCATCAGCAATCTATCCCAAAAACGGCAAAATACCCTAACTAATATCAGCAATCTATCCCAAAAACGGCAAAATACCCTAACTAATATCAGCAATCTATCCCAAAAACAGCAAAATACTAGGCCATACGAACCTTCTTCATTTTATTTGCAATTTTAGCAAAATGAAAGAACAGGTATTTTTGTCGGGCAAACCAGCAAAGGCTGAAAAACAGTACATGATACACAAAACTTTCCATTGATGCATTATTAGAGGTTGAACAACATGTTTAGTGAACAGATACTTTTGCATCAAAAACCTGACAACAGCTGGTCAGATACTGTGAATCAAACAAATCATACATTATTTAACTAAGTCAAATATGCCTAAGGTTAGCTGATCTTTTAAAACGGACGCTTGCAACAGAAATGACAGCTATTAAGTTTGGGGCAAAACCAAACAATACATTATCGAATGCCATGGAATCAAGCAAACATATAGAGACATATATATTTTGTGAAAACCAGTACACATGAACACTGATGAGAAATTGAAGCAATATTAGCGACACCTCCTACATTCTTAATGCCAAATTAACCCCAGGTATACTTACATTGTGCAATGAAACCCTACAATAGCCCAATTAAGGTGAGATCTTACAAGGCATATTCCTGCATCCTGTCAAATAACGTAAACTAAACCAACAAGGTAAAGTGATTCTGCAGAAATGAAGAGTCAGAGAAGACATTAGCGAGATATCATGCCCCATCAACCAAATATTATTTATTGTGGGATAAAAAATGGATGGCAGCGTTGCGTTCAACACAAGCTGTACCTCAACCGCTGAGTGACATAACCCAAAAGTGACATACATCACCATGTCGGAGAAAATTAAACAAGAGTGCCATACTCAAGCAGCGAAACAGAAAACCCCTCGACATTTTTCAAGTGAGACACAGCAAGTGTAATGAAAGCAAAAAGATATGATAGCTACCTTTACACTACAGGTAAATTGAATAGGCAAATACTGCCACGTCAGGAATAGCACATACCAACAGAGAGAGTAAGTATCTTTAATTACCCTAATTACGTTAATTATATAAAACCCAGCTGAGAAACCTGTATACTACCTACAAATCTGGTCAGGGTCACTTAAATACACCTACATACTCTACAACACACCGAGGGAGTCTTTTACAGGCTACATGACTGGACAACAATAACAGGCCTCACCCCCCTGGGCTATTAAAGAGCTCAGTAATGCATTGATTGCCTAGTAGAGTTTTGTTTTTTAACCGTGGATTATTACAGCGGTGTACTTGTCCTGGAATGAACAAAAATCAGGGTCTTGGGCATGGAAAAACCTTGGGTTCGTGTCACTTAGGTTCTGCAGAATCAGAGTAGGAAGTGATCTGTTGGGGATGTACATCCACGGACAATTATAGTCACATTGTCACTTGAAATGACAAACAGAATGTATGAGGGATTACGCTAAAAGCAGCAGAGCTTACACTGGGACCAGTTAAGAACTGCTCTCCTTCTTTGTGCCAATATTCATCATTATATCCCGCAGCTAATTCGCATACCATCTGCCGTCCAAAGGACTTTGTCCGTGCCAACAGAACTCATTGGGGTGAACATTAAGAGTTCAAATTATGCTCAGTTCTGAACACCTTAACAAACATGTGCAGCAACAATAAGCCATTCATATAATGAGCGAATATTCGTATGTGAATTTAAACAAGTGCTATCGTAGCTGAAGGATGGGTACAGACTGACTGGCCAAGATTTATGTATGACTAGTACTACCCTGACTGTAGAAAATGTCCTTTGTTTCAGCACATCTATGCTGGAATACCTCAACTACAGCTGACAGTTCTGGAACAATAGATGACAACAAGGGGCCATCTGCAAACATTGAGTGGAAAAAAAAAACAAGTGAAAAGCAACGGACCTTGGTCCCAGCCACTAAAATGCACTGCTGCAGCTCTTGTATACCAGCAAACATGATGCTTAGTAACCGAAAAAATAAAGCAACTCATCATTTTAAGCTACCCCTGGTAAACAAATATCTTCACATTTTGAGGTGAATTCAATGAAATCAGCCAATAGCATGAACACAAATAAAACTCTTAATTCTTTGCTTGATAGCATTCCTTTTGAATGAATTACAAATACCAGGCGGGGCACATTTATATTTGCTTTAAAAATCCTCTTACAACTGCGAGCAGGCTACGGTTTAGTAACTTGAACCTTGGTAACTATGCTCAACTGTAGCTAAAACATGCCAGCTATCAGAATGGTGGCCTTCTCCGATGTGTCATTCAATCAAATAAAAAAAAATCACATTTTATTATGAATATTACATGCAATATCTAATATTCAATTTACATCAGTTTGCTTACTGGGGAAAACCATTCTTGCTGCACCATTTTTTTTTCAAAACAGGAATACAGCTACCAACTGCCATTATCAGTGTTTGACAGAGAAATTAATGAGGTTTTTTTGTTTGCCACATTTATATTTCAACTTGTGTGCATACTGTCCAATAAAGAAACATTGCATTTAATATTAAAGCAATCGCATTAAAGGTATACTGTCGCCTGTTCCAATTTTGCCAAAGTTACCATGGAAAGAGAAAATCTAACCAATCACAGATTTTACGCGGGTGGCCGCTTTTTAAAAACAGCACCCCCACATGGACATTTTTGAATACCACGAAACGCCCCTTTGACCATGTATGGGCATATTTAGATTACAGGTTACTGTATACCTTTAAAGGGGCAGCGAGTAAAGTTAAAAGCCTCTATAAGAATCCCTTTGCAAACACACTCAATAAATTGTAACTGTAATGTACATGATTTAGTCTGATCATAATTAGATAATTCATTATGCCTTTCCAGTGTTTTTGTTAAGGGCCGTAAGCAGGTAAAATGTTACCGGGGTTCCCTTCAGTATATCAATACAATCAGACTAGGAGACAGCAGAAATGTTACCAGGGTTCCTCAATTATTTACCAATGTTCCTCAACCTCAGCAAAAACACTGCTTTCACATGATAAACGAATTCAATCTACCAAATTAGTTCCAGTGCAACAGATACCAGGGAAATATTTGTCCTCAACATGATGGGAGTTAAAATTTACATGATTTTGAGATGACTCCTGGCTTTCAAATATTTTTCACTTTATGATGTGATCTACCAGCAAGACTAATAGTAGAAACACAGACAGGCTTCAGCTCCAGTACGTACCTACAGGTTTCTAGCAACTCATCCGTAACTAACACACCTAAAATAAGTGGAATTTGCCAACCATGGAAAGCCAAATTCTACCTCTTCATCCTTTACCTTCAGGTTTTTTTTCCCAAAATGATGACTTTTCCTCATCTTTGTCGGAACGGAAATTTACTGGACTTCAAATTTGCAGCAATGGTTTTCACCCCGTACAATAATAAATAACAATTATTGTGCAGCAATATTCAAATGGTTCAAAAAACATCATTTACAGAGTATCTCAGAATAATGACACGGCCATCGAAGGTCATAAGCCTGATCATTTACTGTTGTAACATACGAGGGCAATATAAATAGCATTCTGTTTGTGGCAGTTTAGAGTGCCGAATGTATCATTTTGACCATATTTATGCGTTTCACATTACGGTTTTTGACCATCATTTGTGAACTACCCTGCAATCGCACACCTCATCCTGCTGGAGACTGAATCACATACACTGGTGAAAGACAAAGCTAACTCATGCCACTGGTGAAGCATATACCAATTAAAAAATTAAAATACACCTTTATTTTGTGCGAAAACACAAACAATATCGAAACTAGACTAGGGCTTCAATTTTTTCCCAACTGATGACAAATCAACAACAGATCATGGTCTGCTGAGAATATGGATTGTATACAACTAACATGTTCGTGTGTGGGTGTTGCTGTCCTGTTTTAAAAGGCTGTGTTTCCTCTGCCACGCTCAAATTCGTAAAATTACTAATTTTTTACATGATTTACTAATTTTTTTCATTGTTGATTCGTAAATATATGAATGCAAGGAAGCAGCTAGTTGATAAGAGCTGAAGGCCCTAACCTCAAAATAGTTCTGTCTAAGCACATGTTGTACTTAATTTGAATTTGATTGAATGATATTCCGTATTCGAACGGTTAAGTTTACTTATGAATTTCAAAATTTACTAAAAGTTTCAATACCCAATTCGTAAATTTACTAAAAAATTTCAGAAGCCAGAGGAAACACAGAAAGGCAAAGGCTTCAGACTATGGTCTAGAGCAATCAGTTAATCAGCACTCATCAAGACGGTATTGCTACATCTGTGGACAGTGGCTACTTTGAGTCGTGCACTGGAGCATAATCAGTAAATGATAGCACGGCAGGCAGGTCTGAGATAACAGCGATAGCATGCGTGTATAGTCAAAATAAAAAGCTGATATCAGACTGGCTGGATAAATGTCATTGGAAGCTGGCATGGTGGGCGATGATGTACTACAAACTGACTATCTTTTTATGGCTGAGCAGATTAGTAGGTGTAATGCTGTGGTGGCTGAATGTTGTTAAGTACACTCATGTGAGGCTGGTTTTGGTTGAACACGTGAAGCTTCTCAACAGGTGACAGAGTTCATGCACTGTACAGCCTACATAAAATTTGCCACCGATATCTTTGGTTAATCACACATGACCAAGTTCATGGATTTTGAATGTATATATGAGGTTTGTTTGTGACAATGACTAAATACAGAATCAATGCCAGCGCTTCTATTGTGGGAAGACTCTGCAGGTGAAACAGGTATTGCTGTAGGACCTTCAGATTATGTGACCTTTCAAGGATGATTTCAAGAATATCTTCTTCATGTTTGGTATCTCAATGGTCTGCAGAGAGTCAGCTCCTCCTCAATACACAGTTGCTGCCCTCTCCACATAATGCTTGTGGTTCTGGTTGTGCCAACAGTCATACTGGAAGGAACTGGTTCTAATCCTTTGCCTACGTGGGTTTTTACTGTATTGCCTGAATATCATGACCATCATTGATGACCTCAATACTTGTCTTCTATCTCCACATTTCATAAGATCACTGTTCATACCTTGTCAACATGCCTTTAGTGTCAGTTTGCCCCAAGTCAGATTTGTCACGGTGTCTATTTGAATGAACTGCTTGCTCCTAACTACCCAGTCGGCTCCACTACGTTACCTGCAGACACCACTCATAGTCTTCTTGTGTGTCGGCATTTTAAATCACACTGAAGCTGCCCCTTCATCAAAGCTTGTCATGGTTATATCCATCTGTTGCAGTCAGTCACTATTTATCCGCCGCAGGTAGGTTTCAAACACTTTAATATCAGCCGTAAGATCAGCCCGTATGGTCTGTTCTTGGTCACATCACTGTTTTAGATAAGATTGCACACCATCCCTGGTACACTGAAAACATGTGATCAAAACTGACAGTGGTTGTGGTGTGGATTTGATTCTTGTCATTCTTACAGACTGTAGGTAGGTTGAGAGTAGAGTACAAAATCACAGTACCTGTGATCACACCGTTGATCTTTGAAGCCTGCATGCTTCATCACACCGCAGATTTTCAGCACATCTTGCACACACCATCTGGAAAGACTGCTACTGCACTGTCAGGGAGAACGTTGCTACTACATCAAAACCTGCAGCAGTGGTGGCATGGATTTTCCTCAGGAGCTTGTTACAGATTGTGTGTTTAGACACTATGAATACTGCACACAAGTCAACTGCCATCACCCCGCTGTCTTTGCTCTCTGCCTGCTTAATCGCAAGAAGCTTAATATCAGAATATTTTCACATCTGAAATGTTGCCAGCAGATTCACCAAGATAGTTGCAGTGGAGGGTCTATTGCGATCTATAGATGTTCTACTTGTTGACTGTGATATGGTTTCAGGATGTTGTTGATGTTTACATCCCCATCACAGGTGATAATCCCACAAGTCTCCACCCTGCGCAGCTCGATGCGCCTCTGATGGACCAAATATCCAAGTCTCTAGCCTCACTGAATGCAAAGAGCTGGTCAGTGGATGAACCATGGTTTACACACCAATCATCAGCATTATACCAGACACATTTCAGATCTCACTAGTTACAAGAAGTTTACTGTGCACCATGTCACCTACATGTGCCACAATACTGTGTGAAACGACCGTGTAAATTTACATAATATTTAATCTTCATCAAGGGATGCACAGGCATGCCAAACTTGACACAGAAGATCAATCACAGTGATAATTTCATAGAACCATTGGTGTATATCCTGACACTTTGCTGAACAAACAATTTCATTCCTCAAAACAGTAACATTTTCCATGTTGACTTACATAGCATAATTTGCAAACACAATGTACAAATTACATTCAATATGCAATGTTGTTGTTGACAACATAAACTCTGATTCTGATTATAATTCAGTGGTCAGTACTGGACACATCACAGCTATTCCGGCTGTGTCGACTACTTCAATGCCGGGCATTTCCAGATGTTTTCAGGAGTTGAACAAGAAAAATAAAACAGAAAACACACACAATGCAGCTAATGGAACTTTGATTAGGTTTGCAGGTACTTCATGACAAATTCCTGCAGCTCTGGGCCCTACCCTGATTATTGTTGACGGCCATGACAAATAAAAATACCTTCAGATTATGAAATTATAAAAATCAATCCTGAGCTAGGGGTTTTAAAAAGCTCCTTGATCACAAATTAATAGATGCACAGAACATAACTACTAACTGTAAAAGTAAATTATTTATATGTGAATCGTCCACCAGTTGATGGCTTAAAAACTCTTGATTCCTGGTCTCTGCATAGACGAGACTACACAAGGGAAACTTACAAATTTCTGGTAACCCAATCTCCTGATTTTTACACCTGCAACCAAACACCTTTTTTTATATATTTTCAAAAATAATGCACAGAATTTGATTTTTTTTTGTTTTTTTTTGAATCATGGTCAGAAGAAAAAATGGAAAACATTTTCAGCCAACCTTGCCTACTCTTCAGTACATGTACCATGTTGTAGCACAAGTGCATGTTTTTTCAAATTCTGGTGTTATGATAACCTGGGGAACCCACGTCAGATTTTATGCACTACATCAAACGCTGAATATCTATATAGCATCTGACAAGGCGTATCCACGGGCATTTGGTAGTTTCTGGTTGCCTGGCAAGGCCAGGTCTGCTTATTGACTAGTAAATACACATACACACATAGATTCTAAAGCCAGACTCTACAGGGGTCAAAGGTCGCCTCATCGCTATGCCTATGGCATCAACATCCACTGTCAACATTCCAGACACAGTCCAGACAAGCCGACAGATCTGTCAATCAGTCTGATTGATGATTTTGTGAAAAAAATTATCAGCAAGCAAAATCTGACACATTATAAAAACACCATACACCTTCAAATAGTCCAAGATCAATGGACAGTGGTGGGAAACAAATACATGCAGTAAAGAATACGATACGAAATACGAAATACGATCATAGCGCACATACCTGGTAAAGAGGAATAACCATTTCACAAATGATGAATAATTAAAATTAAAAAAATTTTTTACTTATCATCAATTGATTATATATTAACACTTGTAATGGGGGTGGTATCGCTTGACAAGCACTCACTGTAAAGGTTTCTTAAAAACTGACAAGGCACTGCTAACAATTTACCTAAACAAGAAATGCCACGAAAAGAGAGTTGTTATGATCAGACAAGAAAAAAAACAAACCAGGTAATAGAAAGATATGTGCCATTAAAGTTGATGATACGCATCACATTTAACGAATATGGTCAGTGTATAAATCAAAGGTGAGACTGAATGATTTACAGACAAGCATTGAGCCAGCTGAATGTTGACGTTTTAGAACAAATATACACAGCGTGCATGCACTCATGTTGGTTTGATAAAATTTACAAATATTATTTTTGTTGCAATGTTTGGAATTCAGAAGGAATTTTGTTCCTGGATCTGAGAATTTTGTAGCAAGACAAGAGGTAGAGGCACACACCACACAACATTTGATAACAACATAAACATCTAAGGTATGACTTTCACATTACGGAATGAAATGCAAAACATCGTGCAAATGATAATTATTAATAATTTGTTTTCACGACGAAGTTACAACCACATTTACCACAGATTTCATCATAGACGGTAGTTTCTCTCTTCTACCATTAACTAACTTTTACAGCTAACCATAGACAGTAGTTTGTCTACTGTCTATGATTTAACTGACTTCCCGATCTAGCCATAGATTGTAGTTTCTGTACTGTCTATGATTTAACTATAAACTAGTAGATTTCACCATAGACAGTAGCTAGTTTCCATACTGTCTATGATTTGACTAACTTGCAGATTTCACCATAGACAGTAGCTAGTTTCTATACTGTCTGATTTAACTAAAACTTTGCAGATTTCACCATAGACATTAGTTTCTCTGCTGTCTATGATTTAACTAACTTCCTGAAGTGCAATTATATATGATACGTCATCTGGACAACGCCTCTCAATAGTCTCAATACGGATGTTTATTTTTCAAACACTAAAATTATTGTACCTTCTGTTTTAATATTTTAAATTCCAAATGTCAATATTTTTTGTGATGTCATGGGCATAGATGAGAAATTCAACAGAATTAAGTGCGGTAAAACATGACTAAATAAGCCATGAGAAGAAAGAAAAGTTAGATGTAGTTATCAGCACTGACAATGTTAGCCTACAAATTAACATACTCATCGTACACACTTGACCAGGGAAATGTAACACTAGGGAAGAACGGTAACTTATATACTGTTTCAAATCTCTCGCTCTAGATGTATACATATATGTTTGAATATTTTCTCATTGTTTTTTAAGGTAATACACGCATTGATATTGAAACTTTTAAACTTTTGCTCAAACTGTCGATAAGGAAATCTCAAATAATTCCCTTTTGACGTTACAAACTGAAATCATGGGTCACTGTGTAAAATTTGATATTAGAGAAACAAAATATTAAACATTTACCTACATTTGAAATTCAAAATGGCTGCCATCCCTGTATTAACTCTATGGGGGAAAATAAATTTTCGATTTTCACAAAAATAAGCCACTGAAAACTTTATTACTCAATAACCTTTAAAACGAGCCCCCACAAGTGGTAGACCAAAAGCGTTTCATACTAGTTTGAGGGTCTGAATGTCTGTCAAAGAGGCACATTCTACCTAAAACAAAATCTAAATTCCTCTCAACATTCTCCGTTTCGTTTTCATATAAAACTCTTTCATCATCCAAAAATATTAAAACAGTCAAGCTGAAAATGCACCAGTCACCACGAAGCACTATGCAACTGCACTACTATAACAACGTTTCCAGTTATTCTTCTACTACCAATTACAGCAAAGTACTAGCACCTTATCAATCATACACTAGACACACCAGTCACACATATGAAAGCCACGAAGCATGGGTCTTAGTAACAATGGTATGGCTGAAGTTGTAAATCTAGAGGTTACTAATACACCATTCAGACAATGCTCTCAACACTAGCCTCTTGATTAAGTGAACTACCCCATTGTTACAGAGACTCTGAAAAAATACACAGCTACCTTCATTGAGAACTTGGGCATTCTTACTAATCTTAGCTTTAATCTCAATACAATCAACTGAGAAACACCTTCAGAGCACGTAGATGTGTGGAAATGCTAAAATTTGGAATTTAAGGACAAGAAATTGAGAACTTGGGCATTCTTAGCTATAATCTCCATACAATGCAACTGAGAAATGCCTTTCCGAGCACGTAGATACGTGAAAACACCACAATTTTGATTTTCAAGGCAAGAAATTCCTCTGTGGTGTTTCTTTTTTTACGTAAAACATTCTGTAACTTTATTTACTTATTTGTGCAAATAAAACAATTAAATATTTGCTATATTATCATTTCTATTCCTATTTCCTCCCAACATATGTAACTCTACAAGATGAGAGTTTACAGATATTTTTCAAACCATGTGCACATTTGCCGCTCAGAGTCCTTCAGATTTGAAAGCTCTCACATGATAAAACTGTCTACCTGAGCTTGTCCATAGTTGTTCATTTTTTTTAAAGCCTGGGGAATGAGAATGTATGATTCCATACCAACAACACTGTGAGTTGGCTTTGAAATGATTGTGGTTCAAAAATTTCTGTTTGATTTGGATTTCTATATGTATATAAATGCTCAAAAATGGAGAAACTGTATTTGTGTTTGGTCTCCTTGCCAATATAATTCTTGTGAATATACATGTATGCATACATGTATGTGTGTACCGGTATATATATATATATATATATATATATATATATATATAGAAGAGAGAGAGAGAGAGAGTAGAGAGAGAGAGAGAGAGAGAGAGGGGGGGGGAAAGACAGAGTGACAAACAGAGACAGAGACACCAGAGACAAAGAGACGTGTACATGGAGATGAAGTAAGAGAAACACGGTAGATTTTTGATCAGATTTGAACTCAAAGCATACGGCACCTAGTCAACTAGCAAAGACATCACAGACAAAACCAAAGAGAACAGAAACAGATTTGGAAAACACAAACCATACAGATACAAGGAGTAATATATACTAAAAGAGAGACAGACAGACACACGTATGAGAAGAGGGAGAGAAAGAGAGAGGGTGGAGGTACAGGAGGGGTAAAATAAAATGTTCTTGAGTCACCAACACCCCGTTGTGCAACTGCTGGCTTCTGAAACCCTGGATGATAAGTAATAGCTGACAGGAAATCTGGATGTCAAGCATAAATATTGAACTCTGTCATCTTGAAGAAACAAATATTTTAAAGACATACTTTCTTTTCCTGCAGGAGTTTGGGAAAAGTATTGCATGTATTGTTACGAACAGTGGTATTTGTGTGTAATATATTTACTCATCAAACTCCTGTCATAGTGGGGGGGCAGCTTTCATGGACACAAGTGACGACTGACTGGATGAGCCTTCACCAGTTATCTCAGATAGGTTCTTTGCTTTAATTTGTGCCAACAATGAACAAGGAATCAACCTTAATGATAGTCGGTATACCCCTAACCTCAACGAATGTAACACAGACCAAACACAATAATGTAATAGGTCACACACTCTGGGAACAAAGACAATGGCCACACATGTACACACATGCATGCGCATTATATCCATGTCACGCTACACACACAATATCCAAATGTACACAACAAACCATGGGTTGAAACTTGTCAACATAGACACAACATCCCCCGCCCATCAAAATTCCTAAACCAAAATATTTTTAAGTTCGTTGTCTGGTCCACTTACTCACACATATTGATTTTAGCTATAGTGTTTTCATTCTAATGATATCATTCTCTGACCGAGTCTCCCAATTGGCATGCTCTTCCCAATGTCAGGTCATTTTAGCTTCCTCATGAAAATTTAACTGTCTGTGATAACAGGGCTTTCTTGTGACAATGAACTAGCCACTCTTTGTCCTTTGAGGATCTCTGTAGCTTTGAATACCCAAGCTGATATCCTTTCAATTTCAGTTGAATGCCGCACCACTGCATAGTATTTGTCTTAGCGACTTTCTAAAACCATGTTTTTCCCCCCTTATAAATCACAACTCATTATTCAAATGACTTCTTAACCAGCAGAGGGTCTGTAATAAGCTGAATCTAACCTACCACACTGGGCGCAAGGCATGTTCTGCATGCCCGGTTGAAATCGGCAGGTGGGGAGGGGAGCAAGACATTTTTCTCCTGAAAGGCCTGTTTGTCCACAACGTGGCAGGCAGTCACAAACAAACCTAATCACTTTGAACAAA
The DNA here is from genome assembly GCF_041260155.1 of Ptychodera flava. NCBI lineage: Eukaryota > Metazoa > Hemichordata > Enteropneusta > Ptychoderidae > Ptychodera > Ptychodera flava. Next base: position 25,632,653 of record NC_091938.1, on the reverse strand, counting down.
ACGCAGTGAGAGACAAAGATCTTTCATCTCGTGAACACGACGTAAATACATCATGATCATTTAGACTCTTACTACCCCGGCGAACAACAAATTTGAAAATCCTTAAAACCCAGACTATTCCAATATACAATCAGCGGAAAACGAACATCATTAATTGATGGTAGGTCAAACAAAATGGCTAAACACTGAGGTGAAATGGATTAACCTTGTCGAGCCTTATCTCTTGCAAGCTGGCTTGGTCACTCCTGAATTCATATTTTGTTCCTTCTCTTTGTCAAAGGGAGCAGATATGTCTGTTTAACAAGGAAACTGGGATGGGGAAACCATATTGCCGAAAAAAAAAAATATCAGGAACAAAATTCACAAGAGAGCAAGGAAATAGAATGAACTAGCTTCCCCTATGTTTTAAGATCTCTCGTAATTGCTTAATCAATTTATCACTGCGCTGTATCATCAGATAAAGAAAGAAAATCTTTATTTCCTCAACTCTGGCACTAACACTGCTCTACGTTATGAAACCCGTTTCTCTCTCTCTCCCTCCCTCTCTGTCATGTAATCACATGCGGGTGACATTCTCTCTCTCTCTCTCTCTCTCTCTCTCTCTCATATGTAATCAAATATGAGTGCCAAACCGATATTGTCAGTAAGGCAGTTGCACTACATCGTATTTTGAGTCTTAAAATCACTGTTTAATTTTGCGAATGCAACTTAAATTTCAGACACACTAGGCAGATGAGTAATTTTTCAGGGCAGAGAAACTGACTGACAAAAAAACCATATTTGTATTGGCAAGGACTTCCATTGTCTCTCAGTCTGATCCCTTTTGTCTCTGTTTCTCCCTCTCTCACTCAGACCATAATCTCCAGAATACCACCCTGTGAAGATGACCTTGAATATGACTTCTTTTGTTATTCAGAAGCTGTTAATTTATGTTTCTATAGGACTTTTCCACTCATCTCGCCAGCCTCGCTAATTGTCAGACCCCAATTCTGATCAATTCAAAATCCATTCACAGCTCATTTCTTCCTCTGAAATACAGCACTATCATTTTTCCTTTTGGTCTAAAATGCTGTTTTGTAACCTGGCTGACATTACGTGAACATCAAAATGGTTACTGACTACAATACATTGGGGAGAATATCACATTGGAATCTGAAACAGCTTGAAGGCTATCAATCTGGAGCTTGTCAAATATAAACAGGGAAATGACCGCTGGTGAATAGAATAAGACAACGGACTGCCAGCAAACAACCAGCGATCAAAACAAAAAGATAACTCTTAAATCAGATATACTATGTGAATTATTAATGACAGAACAGAAACATCACATATTTCGAGTACAGAAAACTGACATATTGAATTTCTTTCTTCTTTTCAGCAGAAGGAATTACTAAAATTACAGGCTTAAATCAGACACAAGTGTGTATAGTTTTTTAGTCAGAAATACAAGACCATCTTTGTTTCATCCTTGACATGGTGCTCATTACGGAAATTCAAATGCACTGAACATCCCAGAGCAATCAAGTTGTATTTTAACACACACCCTGAAAGTTCAAGTTTTGCACCGAGGGGAATTAAAACACTACCAAAGGGAAGGTATTCCTTGTGACAGCTCATGTTTCCTCCCAGGCTTTAATAATGGCTTTGACACAGAAAACTTGAGCTCACCCTACATCTTTGGCATTAACATTGAGAAATAAGCCATTCAAAGTTGAAAAAAAAAGGTGATAAATACTTCTGAGTATATTTCACTTGCCAAGACACCACAACATGTGAAATACATGGTATATTGGTTGTGTGTTTGCAGGCCTTGAAATTGGAAATGTCTATTGTGAGGGGAAAAAACCTATTTTCAGATACATAACAAATTCCACAGTGAGAGTAAGTGGTGAATGGGTCAAACATTCAATCTCTTTTCATGAAGGGTGTTGTTTTTCATTAACTATTTGTGGAGTGGAGGGATACATCCTGATGCAGTCATGTTTATTGTATTCTTTTGTATTGATCCAGACACATACCTTGCCTCACACTCTCTTTCTCTGTGTCTCGGTTTATCTGTCTGACAGAACATCTGCCTGTCTATCAATATTTTTACCTCTCTCTACCTCTCTCTGCCTGTCTGTCAATGCTTTTACCCCCCCCCCTCTCACTCTCTCTCTCTCAGAAATACCATTTACTCAATACATCACATTAATGTTTCTAAGATACAATATTTGCAGACAATTTTACTCAGCCTGACTAACATGACAATTGTCTGATTTCTTTATGTAGGTTTTCATCTCTAATATTCTTATGAAACCAAATGTGTATGTGTGCGCTCTCTCTCTCTCTCTCTCTCTCTCTCTCTCTCTCTCTCTCTCTCTCTCTCTCTCTCTCTCTCTCTCTCTCCTAAGTTTTCCTATTTTTACATGGCGGAACAAAGGCCTTCAGCCATGGATCACAATGGATTCTCCAGAACTTAACCCTTCCATATCCATGGTTAGACCCAATCATATTGTTTTACATGGTTAATGTGGACCTTTACACAACCAAACTGGTGTGGAAGGGTTGAACTTTGGCTGATAACCTTTCTGGATCACAGGAGGGACTTTCTTTGGTATTTTCAGTATCACCCTTGATAGTCACCGAAAAGAGACAAGCTGTATACTTCTTTGAATGGGTAACAAAAATGACAGAAATAATCCTTATGAGCTGAGTTTACATCTCCTGTGATAAAGTGACCCGCAAAAATTTCAAACAAAATTGCCCTCTCTGATATGCATTTCAGAAGACACAACTTGTTACAAGAGAGATTTTGAAAAAAACAAAGCATTTTTGATCATGCAAACACACACCCTTGTCTCAGGAACATGGTACTGTTGTGAAGAGCTAGGGAGGAAGGCCATGCATCTCTTCCTCTTCTCCACATGCCATGTATTCCTTTAAAGTTACATCTTCTCTGACCTCTACATGTTAGCCATATGCCATGAACATGACTCTATCCCAGCAATACGGTGTGCCAGCACTGTACCAGCAGATTTCGGTGAGGTGGCCTTTTTTCCAATTCATGATCACATGGGTAGAAAGACGCTACCCTTCTTCATGGGCAAGTACTTAATAAATTCACCTAATTACAGTCCTTAGAGGGTGCAGCTGAAATACATAAATACTGTATCTTTGTAAACATACACATTCTCTATACAATTTCAACTTTGTTAGTGAGGTCTTCAGTATACACTTTCTAAATCAGATCCAGGCTATCGTTTCATCCCCAAATGATATTGACTATTATGATTTTCTCTCCTGTGATCAGCATTACATATTTGATTGGCTCAGTTCGAAGTATTCACAATAATGAAATTTACAGATGGGGAAAACTGCATGTCACTCAAAAGAAAGGTATGACATGTCAAAAATCTCTTACAGTATATTTGTTCCATTGAGCCAAGTTTATTATAAATTTGCCACACCACACAGATAGCTACACTGTTCAGTGTGAGGTGAAGCACACTGACCTACCAGATATTTCCATTTTAATATCTTCTGATGAGCTGAGATGGCGAACCATGCAGTCTTGCATACAGTTTACATAGTAATACAAGAAATGGTGAACACCATTTCTGCGTCTCAACTGTACCTCTCGACTAAATGACTCAAACATAAGAAGCAGGTAATGTATTTCCTCTGCTTGAGAACAAATCGATCAGCTATTTGTCATCGACTGTTCAATCAAGGAAACAGTAACCACTCATTTTCATCTGCTTGGTGTTGAATGTTCAGTGATCAACCTGACCCCTTTGGTTAATGAACTTCACTGACTCCAAGAACAATCGCTTAATGTCTGGAGGCAATCCTAGATAAATTAATTTAACAGTTAATATTGCATTTTTAATTCATGATTTGGCACGCTTGAAATAAAACAAAACCTTGTTAAAGTACGATTTGTCAAGCCCAAACTCGAAATTAAATGAATTATATTTGCTATTCAAGAGCCTGACATGCCCATGTACAATGATAACTCTCAACTTCCTCCTGTGGTGTACAAGAAACAAAGGAACTGTGAGATATACGTTGAGAGTCCAGGAAGCCACATTTACAGTGAAATAAATTATTTTGTCTATCAAACCCGTGAGCAGAAAAGCCAACCCCCCTGCAACATGTATCAGCTATCTAAAAACATTAACACACTGTACAAAAGTGATGTGTTTCTTGGAACACCCATAAAGGATAGGACAAGACCACATTTGCACCTACAATGTAAGCAGCTGAGGGGGAAGAAGTTGCACCACAGACTGATTTCACACCGTAGCAACACAGGAATTCCCCATTGAAGTGGGAAAAAACAGCCATATTTTTTTCAATTCTGGATAAAGTTATCATCATGGATATTCTCGGGGAATCATCAGCGTGAATTCAGACGCCATTCTTGTTATTAAAATCACAAAAATAAACTCCTTAGCAATCACTGTCGACATGAAGCCGATAGACTGAAACATTGCCTATAATTGATAAGGGGCAGTAAGTAATATATGTGATATTTCCTCTCTGTGACCTAATGCCTTCTCTGCACACAAAGAGAAGAAATCTCCTGCCTTCCACGCCGGGGTTTATTATCTATATTCATAATTTCGCTCGGAACCGCTCTACAAGGGAAACGTTCTCTGCCACACGCCGAGCCCTCGAATTATTTGAAATCTCATACTCAACACCCTTGTGCACACACGCACTCATTCATGCCGGGGAAAAATAAGAGATTTCTTTAACCTGCAGTTGGGTGGCGGGTCCAACGTGATCTCAGCGAGCTCTTTTTGAATCCTGTAGGAGGAAAACAAACAGAAAGCCCCATGATTAGTGAAATAACTGCCCTTTATGAGTATTGGAAACAAAGAGACGAAAATAATCACTGACCCGTCGGCTAGACAAAAACATGGCCGTCCTCGCTGACCTACAAGTAAATTTTCAAACTCAAATTTCTCGCGTCAGAGTCGATAAACCGCCATAAATTTGGTATCAAATTAAAGCTTGAGTAATTTGCGACAATTTTTTGGTGGTTTGACGGGTCTAAATTGCATATGCTTCGCACGGGAGAGGTTTTTAGCTTATATGCAAATTAGATGCTTGATAGTATTACAGAAGAGTGGACTTTACATTTCGACATGTTAATGTCTGCCCATACGTCGTTTACAAATCGATCCAATGAAAAAACTACGCTTTCAGGACTTCATGCTGGACACTCTCTCCTTTATTCCTAGTCTCTCACAGATGAAGAACGAAAATAAAGCAGTGTTTCTCGTGTACCTTTTAGCGCTTGTGGTTAACGCTTTGCTCCATTTGGTAGACACCAACGCCTTGGTTTCTTTATGATCGTTTCCACGCCGGCGAGCCTGCTGCTGTTTGTGGTCCTCTCTGTCTCGCTCGTTCCCACTCGATCCTGAGCTTTCTCCACGCTCGCTTGACATTTTACATTCCCTTACGTCCTAATCCAAGCCTAGAAGAATCCAAAATACGGAGATCTCAGGGCACAAACTGACGGAAGTCGAGGAGATTTGTCGTGGGTGAAGGCCACCGGATGATTCTGAGTAGGGGGAGCACGTTCCATCCGACGGTAGACTCTCTTCTGATGCTTTCTGTACGCCTCTCGATACAAAGCGAATCAAATTACAACTAAATGAAAATACACTAAAACCCTCTGAATTACAACGTACAGATTCACTGTGGAAAGCCCCCTGGATGACCTGCGATTACTATCTCGGGAAATTTTTGCACGGCAGAAAAGAAGTGTTCTTCAGGAATAACCACTGTCTGCTTTACAAATAGACTAAAGATGAGGGCAATAAAGGGAATAATTGAGGCATAAAACCTTCAACAATGACATGGCAACTGAAAAGACAAAATTCAACAAAACTCGACAAAATATGCACCAAACGAAGAAACAAACCCTATAGAATCCTGCAAGTGAAAAATCGGCGCTATCAACTCAAACTGAAACGGTGAAATTCGCCGTTGGAAATAAGCTAATTTCGTAGGAGAGACGAGAAAATGTTTTCGGCGTGTGTCCAGCAATGAACGGCGGCTCTTCCGATCACCTCCCCTGAAAAAACTTCGATGATTTATTTCTTATTGATTTGTCATGGCAACGACCTCTTTAATGCCCCTGGGATTTCTCTGCCTTGAAATATCGGTGTAATCGGTGATTGTAGCATCCCAAAAGCTCGGATTTTGAAGATGTTGGCAAATGAGCGAGTGATTCAGTGCAAAGTCGGTCACGCGATGGCAGGGGGTGTTGTTTTGTGGTAACAGCCTGCGTACACGTCAACTTCACATCAGCAATTAGGGAATGACAAGCCGTCAGAAACTAATTGCGTCTCTTTAATTGTTGTCCTTTCTCTTAAGAGCAATGAATTTAACATATTCATCTCCCCTCGGTACTGTACCGATTTCTCTGCGAACGTATTTCCCTAGCAAAAGAGTAAATATATGCCTTCCACAAACCCCCGCCAATCACAAATGATTACATATTCAAAGTCGTTTGGTGGAGAGAGGTGTGGTCATGTGACTGGCTCGTGGTCTGAATATACTTGAAGTTGACTGCAGATCCCTGTTGATGGACTAATTTCTCTACAGCTGGGACGAATGTACCTACAGTGCACCGGTTTTATTTGGCTAATACGAAAAGTAGGAGATACATGTAGATCCGTGGGCGTATGGTTCTAAGGTTGGGTGTTCAACAGCCGTCGGCAGGTTCCTTGCGCGATTGCGTGCTCGTATTGAAAGCTTTCCACGATGAGTGCTCCGGCATTGTGTATTGTTTACAGAGAGATCGTGATATACATATCACAAATATGATGTGCCAAAGCTGTGCCATGATATCAGTCTGGTTGTTTTGTTGTTTATCTTATGCGTGACACCAGCACTTGTATTGTCTCCAGGACCGATAGTTTGTACACCGCGAAACGCGATACGTTTGGAATGCAAAGATCCAAATAGCACAAGCGTTGGACAATATTTATGATCAATCATGGAACTTCATGAATTTATTTGTGAGCGCTGATCTCAGTGTATGGTGTTTGCACATTGCTTTCTTCTAGTGTTGCTTTTTCTCCCAAAGCTGGCAGGTAAAGCTTCATTAACTTCATATATATCAGTGCAAACCACATTTGAAGGATGCTATGTAGGAGAAAACTTCTTTTTAATTTGGTTTGGCTGGTTTTTTTAAACTAGATTAGGAATCTTCAAATCGTTTTTCGTTTATGGTTGCAGATAATTGATTTCGAAGGAGTTGGGTCATGATGAAATTGACAGGGTATATTTTGATACACCTTCTCCCATGACAAGACAAAACAAGACATATGTCTGGTTAATGAGGACTATCTTTGTTAAGTTGACATTAACTTTAGTTTTATGAAAATGTTGTTCAGATAAACTTCTTCAATGAAAGTAAAACAAGGTAATTCTTCGACTGGCGAGCACAAATCTTGTGATTTGATTTCAAGCATAGATTTCGACCACAAGACCCGGGATGGAAGCGTTCTACCATTCAGCGAAACATCATAACATTTTTAGCTTTATTTAACTGTGTTCGTATAAAGAAAATAATTGTATCATCTACTTTGTTGGCTGTCAAATATTTTACCAGCCGCATTATGCCCCTCGTTTATTGTTTTCCATTTGTTTGGATTCTTTTGGGGGCCTTACAAGTCGTGTGAAAGGGGGCATTGCGGACCACTTTTCTGCCACTCTTCCACTCAATGCATTCTAAAGCATTGTCCGCGGTGTTGTCGCAAAGCCCCCTCGACAAACACGCGATCATTCAAGTCGCTGTATATCATTTATAACAAATGTGTCAGCTCGGACAACGTTACGCAAATTTGTTCTTGTTGTTAAAAACCCGGCCGCTGCCCATTCGGGGACCGTAGTCAACTTTCCTGCCTAAACATCTCAAATACAGCTGCTACCTGGACGGAACGTTCAGCATTCAAAGTTGACCGAGCTGATAAAGCCTTTTAAGCCGTCTCGCATTCTCGATGGTATATACAGGTCAACAAATGATTCTTTTCTCGTGTTTGTAAACTTGGCAAACCAAAACAAAACAAAACAAAATTGATTACAACAGACAGCGCGGGCAAGCGTATCAGAACTATCGTATGTAAGCTCAGATGCCAGGAGTGACCCATTGGCCTTCCATGTAAGCGCTTTGAGTTAACATCTATTGTTGGGTACTTTTCCGTCACCGATTGTTGTTATTGTTTTGGTAATTGAAAAGTGAAAAGGCCCGCAGTATTTTACCCATAGGTCCCATTCTATTGACAGAGCGCTTGAAAAGATAGGCATTGTCGCGTTAGGGGAGAGAAAATCTGACAGCAAGACCGCTTGTGGGTGCCTCGGTCTCCCGCGGCTGAACTGAACTGAACCGAGGTGCATGGCTGCAGTTCCTATACGGGGCGGCGTGACAGCTCAACATACAGTGCCCATTTACTTGAAATTAGAATCAATCAAGTTCACCGAGGTTACTGCTGCAAGTTGTTCTGTCAACAAGCTCTATTATTAGCATGTGTCAAGTTCAATGACAGGGGATTGAAAGGGGTTGCTGTTGTATTGAAAAATATACCGGCATATCAGGTTTCACTATATGATTGAGGCTTCTGTATATACACTGTATACCAGTACCTTAGCTATGGGTCGACGAAGAATTGGACACAGGCCAAAATCCGAAAATGGTATAGCGAATTAATTATTCCAAATAGTCGGCAAATAGTATGGGGACCCTCTTAAGTTTACCAGTAATTGAATGAATTACTTTGAAGGCTTTTAACTGACAAAGTATTATCTTTCTTTCATCGCTATCGCCACTACAAATATACATCCTTACACATACATAATGTATGTGCAACTCTCCTACCATCGATCTAATACGATAAGCTGTTTACAGTTGGCATTGTCATTATTGACAGGGTGATTTAATCTGTAAAGGTGGAAGAATACAAGCCTTTGTGTCTTAAGACGTTAATTAGAACACACAAAGGAGTTGTTGTCGGTTTAAAGATTTTGTCATCGGTCTTGAATCATGCAACTTTTTCTCTTTATTTATCAGCTCTGATTATTGTTGTGGGCATGTTACATCGGGCATGCTATTAGTATTAATTAGGAAACAAATCGTGAGTACTTGTTTTACAAACCTGTGTAGATCCTAACTGTTGGGCTGAACTTTTAACTATAACTGGGCCATGTGCAGCCTCTGGATACAAAGACAGGTAAAATCATAGACAGCCTGCAGTAATGTGGTGAAATATCCGTCGACAGAACTCTAGGGTCTCCATGGCTATCGGCAATTGTAATTTGACGGATAATCAGCCTCTGTTTGTATTCTGGCAATAAACTTTTTTTGATAGTCCATGTCTTTTTGGCATTTGTCAGCATGTAGGTCCGTGTACAGTTCACCCACACACGTTCCCTCTACCCGTGTAGGGACACCGTGGTGGAGAGACCGTGATCCACATAATATGATATACGATAGAGAAAAAAGGACAAAAAAAATAATGTCTTCGTCAACTCAATGTCAAAATCATCAGAGCGGGGAATATTTCCTGACAATTGTCATACTTTGTGTCGGAAGCATAGATATTGGTATTGAACCATATTCATTGCATGAAAAGCCGGTATAACCGAGTACATTTGTATATACGCATTTTGTCCTAGCTTCAGCTTGAAATAACTATTTTTAAATAAATCTAAAAATGAATAATTACACATTTCTCGCTCTTGGGGTACTCCAACTTCGGATCTGTTGTTGAGTTCATATGGTCGAAGTGGACGTCTGTTGCCTGGTTTATCGACCATGCTTCTTGGCCAGACGATTTCGATGATGTGTAGTGTATTTTGTATCGTATTTTTGTATAACTTTTAATAATTTTCCACTTGCTTAACTTAATACTGAAATGACCCTTCACCATAGATGACGTATAGACCCGAACTCTGATTTCCAACTCGCTCTGGTAAAAAGTATCTATGTTAACAGTTTGTATTGACTGTATTCATTTGACCTAAACGCACAGGAGTATGTCACAAGTGGTCAACTGACGCTCAGGCCCCGTGTTGTTTTCAAAAATCGATGATGTGACTGCTCTGTGTCTGTCTGGCGGTTCATTTTAGTGTAGAGCGATCAATTAGTTGACAGTATGTAATTGTTGTGGCAATTGATTTTTTTCTACTCGGGCTAAAACATATCCGAAGCTGTTCGGTCAAAGACACTCGTCATCGACGGCGCCTGTATGTCATAAATAGACGTTTAAACTTCTTATAACCTCGTTTTACGTGACCATGCATCTCACATGAAGGGATAATTGTTTTTTTTAGGACAATACTAACGGGTCTTTAACTTGTAGGACATCGATTTTGCGAGGGAGGGGGAGGTTGACCAATCACAATGTATATTGTGTTGAGCCTTGTATGCATGTATGTATGTATGTATGTATGTATGTATGTAATACTTTTTTAGAGAGGCGATACAATTCGTGACAGGGAGTTATATCAACACATTAACTTCGTCTTTCTTTCTTCCGAGGAAGAGCTATAAGGAAAGGGGTATGCTTTAAGATAACAAGAAAAAATGCACAGCCCCTTCAAAAGTCAGAACTCCAACATAGCTCCATCGTTTATATGTCTTACCAACTTGGTATAACTTTTTACGATTTGTGCAGAGCAGACAGATTCCCATTGTTGATTTCTGTATTATTGATGTATGGAGTCTACTTGTATGAAATACCACTGCTGCTTCATGAAAAGTAGAAGAAAGAAGCCAGCATCCCCAACGTACGTAACTACACCCGACTTGCATTTTGGAGTGTTCAGTTTTAACCTTTTGAGTGCCAAAGTAAATTTTTGTCGCCTTTATTGTATAACGCAAACAATATTTTCCTGATGCAGACATTTTTTGCTGATTTTCCGCAAAAAAATGGATCAAAACCTGAAGCCAGTGAAAGGTTATGTCCATTTGCTCCAAAATTATCAAAATAATTACTGAAAAGTTAATTTAAAAATGGTTAAATGCCGTACTAAAATTTTGATGAGAAAAATTACAGAACCCTGATCCAAGTTCACCCAGAGTGTTACATGTAAATGTGTGCCTTTCTAACGCACGCCATGGAATTATAAGCTTACTACGTGATAAAATGCCGTTGGTTGGTGACTGCAAAATTGAGGATGGCGACTAAATAGCCAGCACTTGATGCCAATTACACACATTTGAAATAATTAAAGTATCACCAGTCGCAACTGAATTGAAAATATTAGCGGTAAATTTCACTCTTTTATAGCTGATAAAATTGGCTATAATGCATGTTTATGTTCATGCATACCTTCGACCGTCTCACTTTTCTCTGCTTGCACAATGAAAAACAGACAGAGAGAGAGAGAGAGAGAGAGAGAGAGAGATGTGTGTGTTCTTTGCTTATCCAACAAGATTGATTAACATAAGAGCATGTTGCAGATTTGATATGAACAAGTGATGATTATATACTTTTATTTGATCGTATGACTTTCACAAATGGGTCAACTATATTCAAAGCACTTTGAACAAAGCTGGGCTTACTTTTCCAGGCGAATCGAGCGTGCATCGTCACGGTCGGATATATGCATTACAACGCCCTCAATCTCGTGGCTGATCTCCCCCTTTTAGAGTGGTAGAAGCCACGTCAACTGTCAGTGTAAAATGATGCCAGACGCCGGAACACGCTGGCTGTCACCTCAGTCCAGATAACCACCAAAGCTCCCCGCCGGTGCCGCAGTGCTTGCGCAAAATGGGGAAAGGTGGAGACGGTCAGGAAAATGGAATAGCGCGGACGCTGACCCTGGATGAAATCCAGAAACACAACAAGCGAGAAGACCAGTGGGTCATCATCAATGACAAAGTATACGACATAACTGATTGGTGTCATCGCCATCCCGGCGGGCGACGAGTGATAAGTCATTACGCCGGCGAGGATGCTACGGTGAGATAAATTAACTCGCTATGTCACAATAATCGCATTTTTTATCGCGAACAACTTACAGCCGTCACATTGTCCGCCCTTTAATACATGACATTTACGAGGTGTGCAACGTACCCAAACGGCGGGATTTTCCTACTAGCAGCTGAGGTGTTGGTGGACGGTTGCGAACGACGCTTGAACATTTAATTCAACGGTTTGCTCCCCGGTCGTTGAAGGGGAAACGCTTCTACAGCAAAGTGAGAAAGAACAACTTTTAATGAGTGACTAATTTTTGGAAATTTCAGGCCGTGCTCATTCACTGCAAACCTTGCGTCGCGATTTCTGCGCTCAGTTCCTGTTGCTAACGCGGCGGTGCCATAGTTTGTGTGTGTACATTAATGTGCAGCCATGTTTAATTTATGCGAGTTTGATACCGAGCGGTTGAATGAATTGCAACATAATGTCACGGTGTAGAGGTCGCACATTAAACTAGGACGTTAATCAACTGGCACCGGCACGGCACAGAGCTAGCTCAGCCCGGCCGGCAAAATGAAATACTTCCAGCCCAATTTCATTATTGACGTCTTCGAAGGCAAGCCTCGTGCTATGTTGTTATAGTAAACAAGTAAAATGCAGATCTTTTTTAAATTGTGCACTGAACTGTAATAAATAACAAATAGCAATTGGATATTAATAATTAATCAAATAATCGATGTGCAAATTTCAATTAGTGTGGAATATACCGCCATGTCTAATTTTTATTATAAAAATATTTATTGGAATTAGTTTTACAATCAATCAAACGTGCCGCATTTAATTTGGATAAACATCACTGTAAAACCAGGAACTCCTAGAAGAGAACTATCGCTTGTTGGCAGATATAGCAAAGATATCAACTGCATTTGATACAGACCTAAATACCCTGAATCAAAATGCAAAAGTGTACATTGCCAGAAGTGATGCACAGTGTCCGAGCATACATTGAATTATGGCTTGAATGCATGTTTATTAAATACTGAATTAATTAGTGACACAGATCAATATCAAAGCCCCCTTCTGTTTTAATTAATTAACATGTCATTTCTAAAACAAATGAACACTGTGAATGCTAATCAATACTGTTTTACAGGGCTTTTTATTGCTTTGCAAAAATTTTAATCATCCACCCTGTAAAAATAAATTACTAGTGAATGGCATGGCAGTGACTTTTATTTAAAGTAGCTGAACAGTTTCATGGCATGTGTTTTGAATTCGTAAAAGATTGGTTAAACAGTGGTTTTACAGGGCCAAATTTTAAATTGATTGGCTGGCTGGACAGTCGCATGTGAGCTATTTTCTGCTTTATCATCATTTCTATCATATTTCATTTCAGTAAATTAAATATTCATGCATTGATGAACCATATGTGGAATATTAATGGATTAGGAAGATGATAAAAAAGCGTGTGATTAATTTGCAAATTGTAGTTTGTGCCGGTCAGTGAAAGGTTCAGGCCACTTGCAGGTCACTTGTGGTTTAAGGTCATTCTGAGGTCGGGTCTTTGTGGGGTTTCCATGGTTATGGTCAAAAAGGTCTGGTGAGATGGTTAAACCAGTGATGGATGGGGAGGTAATCGCTGCAACATTTGGCAGGTCAGGGGGGGTCAAGTTATAATTAAAATAGGTTGCCAGGGAGACAGTCAATAAACTGTGTAATCATTGTGGTCTGAAAGACTGAAAACCTGTAATTGACAGTAGGTGTGAAAATAATCCATTTTACAGGTGCAACAGCAGTGTTTAGAATTTAGATTCCCACCAAGGTGGCATGTTCAAGAGAAAGGAATATCAGTATGCAGATGCTTAGCGGTTTATTTTCTTCAACCCAACCGACATTATACATATTTACTGGGTTGCTTGACACATCATCCAGTTTGATGTTTACCTAAGCAATTGCATTGTTACTCAAGTAATCCTGTCTAACCCAATGAAACACTGCCACAAAAAACAGCTCTAATAAACTGTCTCAAAGAGCATTAACAACTGAAGTCATACGCTGTGTGAAAAACTGTGATAAAATATTTCATGCCTACAGAAAATAGTGTCGGCATTCATCAATTAAATGATGTCTCCGTGGAGACTAATGAAAGTTACATCTCCTGTCAGGTCCATATATCAATATTTGTCTTAGCCGGCTAACCAAATGAAAAAAGTATTTTGTCTTAATAACAGACGAAGGTGTGCTGTGTTTTTGTTATGATTTATTGCTGGCATGGTGCTGTTAATGTTGTCATAAACTTTACTGGCTTAGTCAGAACAATAATTTAGCGACATATTTACACACAAAACATCGGCAGTTTATGTTGCTGTTAGCATGCCATCATTAACCTTGTCAAGACCGATTTATTACAGTGTTCCAAGCTAACCACTTAACCTGTTCACCCCTTTGTTCCCAGTGAACCGGTCCACAACCACCATTGATAACAATAGGTTTGGGGTTAAAATTAATGATATAACAAGAATTTCTCTGTAGTGGAATTGATAAATATCAAGGTAGCCATTTTGAATTTTAAATATCGGTAAATTTGGTGTTTATTTGATAATCTGATTCAAATATTTATCTGATTTGCCTTGATTGTATGTAACACAGTAGATTAAAGTTGCCGCGGGCAAAATGTGTGCACAAGTTTAGAAAGTAGATTTTTTTACGGTGTGTACCGTATCAGGTCAATACAGTTTATAATTCATGTTGACAGCGCATAAGTATAATAATGCCAAGCCAGGGAACCGTAACTCGTGCAGCTGTAACTCACTATATTAGCTTTTTACCAGCTAGGTAACAATATCAGGTGTTTGTCGTAGAAAGTATTTGTAAAAAATTTGATAAGATGACGTGCTTATTATGATATTCCTGGTCATACAAAAAAGACGCCAAAACTGGTCCGATAATCAGTCTAATCCAAGGTAAATAGATAATTCACCTGGTCCAAAAAAGACATAGAAAATGACAATAATAATAGGGTTATCTTGATATAGACCTTGAGGTGTCACTTTCCCTGGGGAGATCTAATATTTATATTGTAGTCATAAGAATTGTAAATATCTGCAGTACTTTCAAAATCTTTGTGCCGGTAATGTATCTTCATTGGTTTGTTTGTCTACACTTTGGTTGAAATCACTGTTTTTTTAATTTCTGGGAACAATATATGTTTATTTAATCACAATTCAAAAACTCTAGCGGTTGTTTGTGATGAAAAGGATAAATGTGTTAGCAAATTATGAGTTTAAAATTGCCTTCAGTATTAAAGCTGACGGAACCAAACAAGACATACTGATGCTTGAAGGTGATTGTTTGGTCCATACTATTGCAATGCATTTGTTCTATGAATGAATTAGAATAATCGACCCCTTTGATTTAAACAGAAACCTTTAAGCTGCCTTCCCAGTAATGCTTCATGGTCTATGCTACAAAGCCATATGCCATGGGGTTTCTGGCAAAGATCTTCACTGAAACTATATGCACTGTGTCTTGAGATCTCTAAATTGGGCTTCAAAGCAGAATATCTTTATATTTCATTTGAAAATTTAATTTTATAGCAAATTGAAAGAGTTATTGTGAACAGTTGAAAATTTCATCATCCTTATGAAAATATGACCCTGTGATGCTTGCCCGCTATGATCATTGTGTTTGAGAAGGCTGTAGAACACTTGGTCCCCTCTGATCAATTTCATAATTAACAGAATCCTGGGGGACCTTATTGTTTCAGGAAGTCATGCAAGGTCCCCTAGGAATACATTATTGTTTTCATGTGGCAGATTGGACCCACTGTTCTTCAGTAATGCACTTTGTTTTATCATTCTATTTCTGTAGAGCTATAGCACTTCACATGGACAATAAGTTGTCTGTGAAAGAATTCAGGCGGCTAAACAATGAACCACTTCAGTTTCAGCCAACTGTACACAAATTGTACTTTATGTGTACCCAAACATATTTTGAATAAAAGCAACTAACAATTTTGAGTGTGTGGAATGTTAAAGGTCAGAAAAAAAAAATAGATGTACTGTTTCACCGAAACTTGTCCTCGTCATGAGTACAAGTTGTGGGTAAGTCCCAACAATGACCGAGCTATTCAACGGCTCCCCCATGCGTGTACTTCCCTTATTCTGCTACCATGTCTATCGAAAAGAATATGGTGACCTCAGGGTCATGGGGTCGTTGTACCTGTAATCGTAGATGCTGTTATTGTACGTTGGTAAGCATGCTAAGTAAGCACCGCTGAATAAACATTTATTAACCTAATGTCACCGTCTCTGTGCAAACAGCCAATTCTTCAAATCAAATTTTGAAGATTATACGTTTCTAATCTTTTTGTGAAGCTATAATTCCAGTATCGAAGTTGAGCCAAATGAAAAATGTACTGGATAAAGTAATTTAAACCACACCGTTACGAATTGCTTACGGCCAAGTATCTGTAATACCATACCGGAGAAGTGTTCACAATATAAAATTATCAAGACTTGTTTGATTAAATTGAAAAATCTACAACCCTATTTAATACTTCTGTATTTTTTTAGGGCTTCTTTTATTAGGGAATATTATGAATAGTGAGATTATTCTGTAATTGACTTCTGATTTTAGCGTGTGAATTCTGATACAGAAGTGAAATGAAAAATATACTTCAATAGTTAATTTCAGTTCTCCTTGCCTTGCAGGGAAATGTGGATTTTCAGCTTTACCGATAATCCAGATGATAATAAATATTTGGTGAAATGTAAATGATAAGAATTGAAGAGCTTGTTGGCTTCTGCTTTAGAAAATTCTTTCTATACAGCTGATTTTCACACAAACAAGACCGTGAAGGCAAGCTTCAACAAGCTTCAAAATGAAGCCATAGCCCAGCAAAGTACTCTAACAGTTTGAAAGTCTGAATATGTGTCTTCAAACTCAAGGTGTGTTCTACCTCAAACTCCAAGCCTGTGCCACTGATAGCCACTAGGCTTACGTTTTCAATATCTTATGATTTATCACATATTAATTTTTGGATTGGACAAAACATATTTAAATGCTGAATTCTGAATGAAATGCAAAATACAGAAATCAAAATTCAAAATTATAAAATAGAAATTAGTTTCTATGATAATTTGCTAAATGTTTAAATATAATCTTACATCTTTTAAGGACACTGGTGTTATTGGTCTACGGAAAGTCACTCCCCTACCATTAATCAAAATTATGTCACAAATCCATTATAGTACTGTAAATGCTTTATCTTCCAAAATAACAGATATCCTTTTTGTGTTTTTGTGCAGAAATTTGCCTGCGGGCCAGTATTTATTCAAAGGTTAGGAATTAACCGTAGTATCCTCGGCTACATGGAGGAAGAAAAGCTAAAAAAATTCCCAGTAGTCTATATCGTTTGGAATTATCTTGATGATTATTGACTAAAGGTTATCTTGTGTTATTGTGCCGAACCAAGTGATGTGTACCTGAGATCTATCATTTACACTCGCGCTAAAGAAACGCATCGCTGAACCGAATCGTGTCAGCAAGTAGTATTCAAGTGCGAACGCACATCCCCTCTGAAAAATTGGCATTTTTAAGGTGTGCATACCACAGGGGAAGTGAATAAGATAATTCACCCACAGTAATACCAAATCTTTAGCAAATATAATGAAAAAATGGTTCCCTTTGGTGTGAAATTTTAGGGCTTACAGAGGAATGTTACTTCTGAAAACAGTGGTGTCAAAAATAGACATCTACAAAATTATAGTCAGAAATATTGAAACCACTTCTCAGCTTTGTTGCATGAATTTTTCTCATTAATTTTGAAAATATATGGCCAAAAAGAAAATTCGTCATAACTTTATCATTCAGCGCCTATATTTACACCAAAAGATGACATTTTGAAATTTTCACAGGTCACGAAGTCAAAACATTTTTGATACATGGGGATCTCCAGAGAAAGACGCAACATGACATTTACATGAAAAAAAAAATTGCGAGTGCATGGCATGGTTTCCGTCAGTGTCCATGCAATTATGCAAATTTTTTGCTCAATGGACCCATCGTATGCATACCCAAGACATCTCAAGCATTGTCTGCAGATTCAGGGCTAACTTCAGTGTACTTTCTTTCCACAACTTTTGTAGCATTTTAATTTAGATCAGGAGACACGATTACATGGTTGATTTGCATTACGGTTGAATCAATTTCAATTGTTCCGCGTACTTATTCATGCCGCATCAACCAATACAAAAAAGGAAGTTCTCTTTGCCTTATTTGCATGATATCTGTTTTAGAGATTAGCCAAGAGGGAAAAATCCCTGAGAATGTGTTTCCTGATTTCAGGAGGAATAGGGGTAAAAATTCATACTGTCTACTGCAAAAGCTGTCGTACCTATCTGTTCTGTTAAAGGTATTGTTACAATTTCAGTCATGTTTATCAACATTGGACGTATTGCTGCCTTTAGAAATGTACTTACTTATTTATCCAATATGGTTTTCAAAGTTAAATTATAATAATACGCACCTAATGCAATTTAATGAATTCAATGATTCCCTTGTAAAAATATGAATCACAACAAAATATGTGTCATACTTGAGGCATGCTGATTAACCCTCTGAGCGCCAAAGTCAATTTTTGTTACCCTTATAAAATATACCTTAGTCAATTTTTGTCAAATTTTTGCCCAAATTTTAATAAAAAGCTGTGGCCAATGAAATGTTGTGTTCATTTGGTCCAAAATTATCAGAAAAATTACAGAAAAGTTCATAAAAATTGGTAAAATGTTGCACTAAAATTTTGGCGGGAAAGGGTTTACGTTGGACGCGCCCGACGACAGGAAAGAGTTTTCAGGGGGAGATGTGTGCTTATCGGCTGAACACACAAGCTGTGGAACTATCCAATTTGCCTTTTGCAATAGGTCAATTGAAGGTCCACTTACCACTTTCAATAGAATTCAGCAGGAAATTGTTGGGTTTATCAAACCACAAAAAAAAATAATCAGGTTTCTGTAAGCGTAACAGTCGGGCACATTTACGCACACAAGCTGACAACAGTTCGTTGAATTGGTGATAACGAGAGAGTCGTTTTTCCAATATAATTTGTGACGCCAGAGACTAAATCCGGGTACATATTGTGGTAATAACAAAGACTGTCCATTATTTCCCCGTTTTTTTATCCATTTAAATTCACTAAATGAAGCAAATGAAAATTGTTATATAAATAGACGCTTTGGAATCTAATTGTAAAAATAACGATTGATGATGATAGTTGTGCTGGTATGAAGGGTAAAAAAGACATCCAATTACTGGCTTGTTCTCCCAGTGCTGCTTTTTCATGACCAGTAATAGTATTCTATCACTATGAAAATGATTGTCAAAGGGTATTTATTTGTACTTTGATAACATGAAATTATGATAGGTATCTGATCTGTATTACCCAAGTGTGTCATGTTAGCCAAGTGCGTCACGCCATCAAGACATGTTTAGTCAATATTTATATGATTTAATTCATTCTGTCAAATTTACGATTCTCTTCACAGATTATTGCTTTTTTAATCAAACATTTTTTGAAGAATCACATGCTTCGTTAGCGCTTACAAAAGTCAACAACATGATTTAAAAATATTAAGTTTTTCCAAGGAGGAAAATAGTAAAGCGATAAAAAGAATAAAGTGTAAAAAAGGTTGCAATTTTATTAAAAGTTGTTCCACTACAAGAGTTATAAGTCAACGGTTTGTTATTTTGCAATAACCATCTGGAGAGGCTCTGTCTAAGCAGGTTTTAATTATTTGGACTCTATAAGCCTGTCAGATTTATGTCTCATTAGTGAAAATAGTATGTACCACGTTACTGGTTAATTGAAAATACCCGGTACGTAGGTAGACTTGATTGATAAGAATTGGTGATAATGAGAGAGTCATTTTTCTGATATAATTCGTGATTCCAGAAATAATTACAATAATTTATTTTGAGTTTATGATATTGGAATATTTATTTACTTGTAGCATATTAATGTTTTTAAAATTCTCTTATGCCACTCCCCATGTCAACAGTTTAAAATTGATTTTTCCTGTGTTAATGGGTTTAACCCAGAATTCGAATGTAAACATAATCACGTGCACAAACACACATAGAAATATGTGTAATTCCATACATGTACGCATTTGTACACGTGGATTTGTTTGTACAACTGCCACACGTCCTCTTTATTCCTGAGTAGAATCAGAGTATGTCAATTGCTTACAGTGTACCAGTACAAATATAGCATGTGATCAATTTTATGACAACGGAAAGACCGTTTGAACAGTTACTGATGGACACGAACATAATTTCATCCGACATGATATAAAGATGTTCATGATACGTCTGGTTATTTATGACCTCATTACGCGTCTCAAACTCTGCGGCGTAATGAACTTTGATTTTAAGAGGGTAGTGGAGTGCAATAAAGGTAGGCTCTAGAGATCTAATAAAAATCCTTTGGTGTTGTCTGTTGTAAGTGTGTGTCTGTGATGTGTGCAGTTGGCTAGCTTCTCAGTGTTGGCAATAAACCAGGGTGAATATGTCATTTAGGGATTGCTCACCGGTGGCACTCTCACACCTTAAAAATCTCACATTTTTGAAATAATGAAGGTAGAGAGGACGTACCTCAGGGCAGATATTTGGACTCTCAAATATTTACAGTATTTTGCTGCTTTGCTACTTGAGTGAGCTCATGTGGAATTTCTAGCGAAAACTAGAAGAGAAATTTCACTTCATTTCTCTTGTGGATGTGTAACATGCTAGAGGCAGCTCAAAAACTTTTTCTTGATTTCAAGGCTTGTGGCTTTCACACATAGGTTTACACTGGACAGCGGGGCTTGAAAGCAATTTTTTGCCAGGCACTGCTATTTCTATAGAGTCTAGGACAAGGATTGGAGCAGCAACAGTGTTTGTCTGTAAAATGATGGTCACAATCCTAAATTTATGTTACAGTTTTAATTTTTATGATTACAAATGGAATACGGGTCTGTTCTATCATAGATCATAGATCATAGATCATAGACCCTAAAGGGTCTATGGTTCTATCATTATTTGTGCATGGATCAGTATAAAAACATGCAATTGAAAACAACATCTGTTGATTTATGCTTTATATAGTTAAAGGCCAGACTCTCATGTCCTTGTTCACAAAAGTTTACAATGCTATAGATACTATGCTATATGCACAAGGACATGAGTCCCAGCCTTTAAAATTTTCCGTAGTAAAAATCAAGGCCTCATCAAGATAATAACCAGCTTGTCTCAACATTGACTTTGAGTTCAGTGACATTGACTTACAGATGTGAAATATCACCATAAAACATTGCTTTGTGATTCTAGTAAGTGACCTTTGACCAATTTCTCGTACCCACTTCCGGGATGGTGATGGTAGTGGTGTCGTAGTCATGGTGACAGCATTCTGCATCAGCTGATGTTATCAGACATACTGTAGCTTCCTAGCAACTGCATTTTTTTTTAAATCACAGTCTTATCCATAGGCGCCATCATTACCGATTCTTTAAAATATGTGCATTTTTTCATGGACTGAATCAAGAATTCAAATAATGATTCTGTGTAATCTTCTGTGTGTTGATAAAAGCTGTGATGTTGTCGTCTGTTTCTCTGAAACAGTAACTGATATTTGATCAAATCGGCGTGGATCAATCCTTGATGATAGGAGTGGCTGGCAACATACACAAAGGATGTTTACCTCCAAGGTTTCAGCATGATCCCCCTGTGGTATTTCTCTAAGCATTTTACGACTGACATAAGTCTATTCACACAAATTAAAATGTTATTTACCGTTGTTGATGGTGGGTAGAGGATTGTTCACCGTTGCAGTTTGCAGGTTGGGTTATGGTTGTGATTGGCAGCTTTTTTCCTTCTTCTAACTTCTCTTTTCTGTAATATTAGTGGAATCTGGAATACTCCAACGATTCTTACAAAACCACCAACTGTAAGATTCAATCAGGAAATATAGCAGTTGTGGTGTTTGATCATAAATAATTTCAAAATCATCGTGTTCAGTCTCGTTTGTTCAACATTTATTAATTTGTAACGTTGGTATTTCTCTTTACATGATTGCCAGTCAGCCTGCCCCTTACATGTAAAAGGGCCGTTTTTTATGTGTTTGACATCAAGTTTCATGACATATTTTGAACAAGGCTGTATCTGTTTCACTTTTCCTGCCTTTCTGTTTGATGACACTGACACCGATCACACTTGAATATATTCAGGTTTGGGTCCAAGTAAGGGCAACCCCAAATTTCTATGGAAAAATTTTATACCTAGGCCCTTGACACTTACGCGGATATAAATGTGACAAGCTGGCAAATATTACAGGGTTTCATGTAATGACAGTTTCCTCTTTGAATACAGAAGCAGCTAGACCAAATCAGAACACAGGAGAAATTTTGTATTTGTATATTCCTCAATCTTTGCAAAACATGAGTAGGAAAAAAAATATTTTCTTTCATAACCTGTCACTGATATCATAGACAGCATCTATTGTCTATGATGATAT
Organism: Ptychodera flava; assembly: GCF_041260155.1. Lineage (NCBI taxonomy): Eukaryota > Metazoa > Hemichordata > Enteropneusta > Ptychoderidae > Ptychodera > Ptychodera flava. The sequence continues at coordinate 25,610,183 of NC_091938.1, read as the reverse complement.
TCAGTTTTTGATAATGGTTACTCCTCACTACCTTTGTATATGTAATTATGTATTATTATGCACAAGTTTGTCTATACAAGCTGATGCAGTTTTCAAGTCACTGTTTCCATTGACCCTCCTTACCTGCGGGTGAAAACCAAACCTGATCACCCCTGATTAACTGTAAACAGGTCCAAACTCACCATTGGTAACAATGGCTTTTGGGCCAAACCATGGCAATGAAAGGGTTGAGGTCAGTGATGAGCTATCTAGTTCTGAGTTTAGTTATAGTCATGAGTCAGTCAATAGTCAGTCAGTCAGTCAGTTCACATGGGTCGTAAGATCATCTAAACTTGCATAGCAGCCAGTACGTGGCACTGTTTAAAATACTAATTGTAGTTTGTGATTTTTCCCCAACTATGTATTTTGCAAGTGTGTGGTTATCTTTGCCAGCAATGAACTATCTCCTCAACTTTCCAGAGCACACAATCCATCACACCAACCGTACTGGTACATACATGTATATCTGTACTGTGATTGGCATGTGACTCTATGCAATTGCATTAGACAAGCCAGACTTAGCAGGTAGCTAATTGTATAACTGTACGTTTGCACAGAACATCTCTCTGATGACCCCAGTTGACCTTGACCACAGGTGAGGTCAAGATCGCTTGCTGAGACTGGCCTGTTAAGTTTTCAAGTAGCAGCAAATGTTTCTCACAAGACTTCGGTCACGTTACACGCTGATTGGTGGTAAGAGTTACTGCACTAGCTCACAAGCTCCATGTACCATTTTTAATGTTGAAGTGTGGTGTGTTTTGCATTCTCACCGTTCACACTTTGTTCAGAAATTTACCAGATGTCACTTTTCTGTTCAAGAAAGAAAGAGAACGCACGCAGGTGTTAATGTAAGTGACATTTTCTCAAGATCACCCGATTGAAAGTGAGTATCAATTCCACACATTTACGAATTTGTCCACCCACCAAGTCAATATGATTGAATTATTACGTGGTCGATATAGTCCATTAATCACTCAGTCAATATAATCATTTAATTACCAGGCCAATATGATCAATGAACCATCCAGTCAATATGATTGGTCAGCCGTGTGAATTGGCCAATCAATCAAGTGTATACCACCCTACCTGAAATACAGCAGACTTGGCGACTGCTCCACACTGGATGCACTGTGAACACACTGTAATTCATGTACACCTCTGTAATATGGATACCTATGTAATCAGGACACGTATGGAAACCAGGTCGATAAATTTGAAAGAAATGAACATTGAATTTACAACAACATCTATACTAAAACTTCTGATGTATGTTTGTCAGAGACAGGTTTTATCTGGAATGCATATATCAAGTTTATTTTCTACTCTGAGAAGTTTTAGATTAAAAGTATATTACAAGCAATAACTTCTAGTTCCTCTCATTTATTAAGGTTACAAGGGACTCTAAACCCAAGGAACAAAAATAGAAAAACGTTGTTGTCACAAATCTCTGTTTGAGTAAAAGATGCCTTCTACCATTGCAAAGTTTGAAATCTAGGTAACTCAAAAATACCACTTAAAACAGTCTTTTGTCCAAGATATTGTGGATCGAGTATTAGCTTGTAAGGTATACTAGAGTAGCACTTGTAGAAGGTATAATATCACTTGCACACATGATATTCAAATGGCGTAATTTGCATATTATGGATGTGCTTTCTATCGTCAATAACAGATTGCTGCATCATAGGCGCCAAAAGAGGTGCAGTAGTCGCCAGCTATTTATCTATGACTTCTTGTGATTTTTTTTGCCGAGAGGAAAACTATTTTTTTCCAAGACTCAGATTTGAGAATTCTTAATGTTTTGCTCCCTGCATCTTGATTGTCCAGTGTTCATTTCCCCGAGCATGTATGTATACAAGCTGAGGCAGGGCCTCCAAATCTGGAGGCCTGGGACCATGTATATGTTTGCACAGACAATAACTGTAAATACATAACATCATGTTTGTATGGCAGTCACGTCGAACGTTATGAATTTTCCATCTGAAAGCAGTAGAAAGCGTATAAGCACTGCAAAACCAAATGAGATTAAGGTGTAACATGCTTTCTATTGTCATGCAAATGATACAAATTAGAGAAGTTGATAATCGATGCTGTCCATGTTTTTAACGATGCTGCCAATTAGCATGTAATTAATTAAGATTCTATTCAAATTAATTAAGATTCTGCTATAATAAAAATTTCAATCATAGCCTTGCCAAGCCGACAAGTACAGCAGGTACTTGAAATGTCTAATACCTGGCATATGTATGCTCTGTTGCACCTCTATGGGATTAAGTGACACACTGTCTGAATGGCAAATAGATTTTAATAATTCATCGAGACACAGTCCCGGTGGATTGTCAGTTTAGCTTACTGGATCATTGATTTTTCCATTTAAATCTTTCTTTCAGTGCAGCTGATGTCAACACACCCTGACACTGAGAGCATTGTCTTGTATTGCTTTCCACCTGGAACTGTAATTTACTCGGGTAAAATATATTATCTATTTGCGATGATGACGGAGGGCACTGATGAATCAATTGATGTGCAGCATTTAGTCTTCGCTTGAATTGTGCAGTTCAATCCCTTCACATCCTGTAAAACGCATGATATCTATTCATTCTGCATGTCTGCTTGTCTGTATCTTGTCTACCCACCGGTCTGTCTACCAGCTTGTTTGCATGTTTTGTCCTTCCTGTCGATACACAAGCCTCTTCTGTCTACCTGTGTGTGTTGCACCTGCTTAATAATTCTTTTCTGTGCAATTCATGTAATTATTCTGATGTCTCTCACTCTCCCTCCGTTGTCTCATCCTTGACAAATCATGGCTCTCTGTCTTTCTATCTCAGTATCTGTTGGCCTGTCTATCTCTCTCTCTCTCTCTCTCTCTCTCTCTCTCTCTCTCTCTCTCTCTCTTTCTCTCTTTCCCCTTTTCATGTGGTCTAAAATATTTGCATCTTTCCTGCCGCATGTCAATCTTATCAAACTCTTTTACTGCCCACAACCCTCTACTGCATTCTGGGATCTTGCTTTCGTTGTCCATAATGTATCTTTGCACTTTCTGAAATCTACAGTTCAATCCTCCCACCCTAACCCATCAATTTTAGACGTCGCATATTTTCTAGTGTTGGTTCACCAGCTCTAAATCTATCACTGCCTGCAGCACTCTCGCATCAGCATGGCTCTGTTGATTCTGATAGTGTCAATGACAACATCTGGTGCATAAAAGCATGTTTTTATATTTATGAAGAGATTGATATGCTCAGACAAGTAATGTACAATGTATTTAATGTATAAAAGGGCACTATTGCAATTTGATTTATTTCAAAAATTTTTGTGTATAAGATGTCTGTTTGCTTTAATGCACACCGTATTTCCCTACTCGCATGATTTAGTGTTTTCTAATGAAATATTTAATCATGACTGGTGGGTTGCTATGGTGACAGACTTATTACAAGAGGATGTTGTATAACATTTTTGAACTTTGAACCCGGCGGCAGGAGTAACAGCCCCTTGATGCAAATATGCTCATCATCCGCACGGTTATATTTAGACTGGACAGCCGTAATCCAATCTTTGTAATATTTCACTTGTCTGCAGCTAGGTACGAGCATTCTGCCTGCCCTGGTTTTTTGTTTATTTAGCCGGTATCCATGGCACAACTGTCTCCTGACGACATGTAGCATGACTGCTTATTGTTATGTGGTGGTCCAGCTTTTTTGAGTCAGTCTGTCGGCGGCGTGGCTGGTCTAATTGTGCTATTATTGATCGATGTATTGTCTGGGTACCTGTGCTCCTAAATAGGTGTTTAAGTCAAGCGTAATAGGCTTTCCCATTGTCAAGCTAGCAGAGGGAAAAAAAAATCTTTATCTGTTGAGCCGCACACAACATTCCGATTTGCCATTAGTTTGGAATTACTGTTTTAAGGTAGTACATGCGTTGAAAATGAAAAACTTAAACTTTTGCTCAAACTTTCTTCAATGAAACTTTCAACCATACTCTTACCAAGTGACTAACTGAGCAAAGTTTGGGACTAAAAAAACCAAAATATTACCTGATGTTTACTTGTACCAATATTCAAAGTTCAAAATGGCTGCCATACCTGTGTCAACTCTAAGGGGAAAAATTTTTTTGATTTTCAAAAAACTAAGATGATGAAAAGTTTTTTCATCTCAAGAGCTTTAAAATGAGCCCCAGCAAGAGGTAGATCGGAAATGAATTTTAAAATTTTGAGAATCTGAATATCTGTCCTTGAGGCACATTCTACCCTAAGGAGGTTTATGCAAACCCAATATACCGCAAACCTAAAAAGATTGCCTTATCCCCCATGCTTTTTGATAAATGTTCAGTAGAGCTTCAAACAAACCAGACAAATTACAGACTTATTGCCAATTAGAGTGATGAATTATGAAACTATAATATTTATTAATGTTGAAGTGCTTCAGTTACTGTTCAGATATTTTTCAATATTGATTTAAAACCCAAAAAAAATCGGGGAGGATCAAGTCAAATATGATGAAAAAGACACCAGAATACTGCAAAAGAATTGAAACACAAATGAATTCTATAAATGCAAACGTTTACAACTTTTTAAACATGCAAAAAATTCTCAACCGGATGTAAAACATGGAGCTACCAGGTTGTTCCTTAATGTTGTTGAGTGCCATCCTGTGATGAGAGAGAAATGTGATTTTACTCATAAAGGAAATTATCATCTGCAAAACTGAAACAATTTGTACGTTTGATTGATGTTACCAATACATCTGAAAATATCCGATTTGCATCAAAATAGAGAAATATCAGAGTATATTGTCGATAAATTTTCTATACAAAAAGAGCAGTGTTACTTTCTATAAAAATAATTAAAATGTGACATACTGTTTTGATTTTTGAGATGAGCTGTAATTTTTACACTAAGGTTTGTTGGTAGTTTTTTCATTTAATGTAGAAGATAGGTAAACTTGCACCCGCCTGGATTACACCCCCAAACTAAGCATGTACAGTGTAGATTGTCCATTGAGTATGAATCAAAATATTCACCATTGTACTCTGTATTCTAGCGGGTGATCAAGATATCAAAGCAGATCAAGGTCTGTAATTTGTAAAGGCCGATATAATACCCTTAATGCCCTGTGGGAGGTGTGTAACCTCAGATATCTGTAAGGTTAAGAGGTTGATATTATTATACATGACCTGATCACCCCCTCTCAGGGTAACATGTCGCAGGCATTACTTGTCACTGTCATTTTGTTTGAGAGAGAAAAAAAAAAACCAGGCGTTTTAAATCGCGTGGTGAAGTTGATATTGCTATCTAGAAAACGCAGGGAGATATTGTGTAATTAAATAATCGGAGGTTTGTTAGAATTGTATATTTATGCCGGAGGAAATGTGATGCGTTCTAAAAATCAAGTATTCATGGCATTTCCTGGAAAGGCTAATACAGTGTAATATTACCTCCGTCAACCATAAAATTATTGGTCATATTGGTATACTGGGCCTTTTGAATAAATTTTTGACAAGTTTTACCGCCAGCCATATTTTGCACAGGTCTCGTTAATGACTATTTCCACTGTGTGTAACATAGTGTGCAGATATTTGATATTGTGAAATAAAATCTCTGACTGCAAAAAACGAGAGAAAATGAAACGTTTGATTGAATTAGAGGATTCTATCAGCCCATTTCCTTGGTATCAAAAATAATCCGGATATACAGTACCATAGTCTGATGGATTGAACCTCCTTTCAGCACCATGGTTTGATCCAAACTTATTGATATCAATGAAGAGTATGGATCTGTTTACTAGAGAATCAGGATGAACAGGTTAGAGCTTGTTAAAATGGTCATGTAATACTGGTAATTCCATTCTCTTGGGAAGAGCCGGATTGTCCATTTTCATCAAGATAAGAATAAAGAAGGCAACGCCAATATTTGATGAGGTTGCAACAGTGACTTCATGTAGAAACCATCCGATCACCATGGCTTGTGGATTAGATAATTGCTTATACACAAGATTGTCTGAGCAACTCTTCTCTTCAATGACCCCCCCCCCCCCCCCCATGGTTGCCAATTGTAGCAATGCTTAGCAAATGCTATCTGTAAAATAAAACTATGGAATCAGAAACAGGAATGATATGACTGTAGAATCATGGAAAAATTTCTACAGTGAGAGTCAATCCTACATTTCCCTGTACAATGTATGGTGAAATCTGAGAATACGTTGATTATGAAAAAACTAATTAGTCTATAGGTCCCGTCCCATCATATTTTGTTACCATGAGTATGAGCCATTAGCTCTTGACAAATTTCCGACCCTGGGTCTTGCCCATTACCCCGCATGACCTCTATCTGACTCCAGTGGCAGGCAGATATGCTCAGGCACAGCAAGCAGTCTGGTGTGAAGTTGCCAGCCACTTGTCAAAATATCTGACACCATTATGAAACTGATACAGGGAATTTTATTGCCCTAGGGTGTTCCCAGGGCCATACCATTATATGAGGAGGGGTGTGGTGTGCATTGGGGCACATGTGCGTGTGAGTGACATTTGCTCTGTGTATGTACTGGTACATGGTGTGCAAATTTTAAATTGGGAAGCTGATTTGTATCAGATAAAAGTATACTCATGCGTGACACCAGATATCAATGCCATTTACAGATATTACACCACCCTTCCATTAGCCTATCCTTCTTAGTTAAGGATCCCAGCTCCATGCAATCAGTTCCCATGATCAACATAATTCATCTGATTTGACATTTCTGTTTTACCTGAAAAGGATGAGAGTAAGCCCAAATATTATCAAGCTCCATAGAGATTTAGATGGCTGTTCCTTATTATGTCTACACCAACTTTAAACAATTCTTTAAAATATTCTTGATTCTTTTCTTTTACTATTTAAAGACGTCTTCAAGAAGTTCTGACAAATTTAGTGTAATTGCTTTATTACTGTTTTTTTTGGTTACTTTTTATTTTTCTTTTGTCCCTGAAACGGCAGCCTTGTTGTATTTTTGACGAGTAGGTCCCTTGGCTTAATACATCTCATGAATGTCATTTGAGATATTAAAATACACAGAGCGTAATAACAATGCTCTGTACATTTCGCAAAATTTAATTGTGTGTATATTAATATATATAGTCATCATTGTTGCTGCAACCACCCTATAGCAGTAAGTGAAATCTATCTTATTATTGTATTTTCATCATATTTCACGCAAGTGTGTCAGATAATGTTTTTGCTCTCTAAGGGATCATTTCCTCTCCATGCAGACATATTATCTTCCAATATTTACCCAGCGTATGGCCCTAGATTATGCACATGGCTTGCTACAAAGGCGGCTTGATGTCTCTTCCAGTATATTCTTTCAAATAATTCTGAAGTAACTCTGAAGATCCTGTGGATAATGAGGGATTGTATTGTAGCAGTGTTGGGCAATCGTCAAAAAAACATTGCCTGAAAATTTTATAAACGGTTATTTCATTTTTCCGGACCTTCGGTGGATAAAAGGGAAATTAAATCTTAGAATAGCTTTGAGATGTGAGCATTGGAGCATGCATATATGTACCGTTATATATATAATCGCAGACACACTGCAACATACAACATCAATTACAGAATTGTCTAGGTTGTAACGTACAATGTTTTCTGCATCGCATACTTGTAAATTTTTTTAGTCACTTGACCATGTGGAATTTTTGTACACTGCTTGGGACACTGTAACAGACTTTGAATGGTAAGATCATGTCAAGAGGCCTGCCCAATGGTGATTTCAATGTATCAACTGTATATCTTGATTGGTTAATGCACTAGGGTAATAGCGATTTCCCACTGCGAAAATTACAAAAAATTATGCGCAGGTATATTGCTAATTTGAAGGCAACCGCTCTCTTGTCAATTCATCGCCGCCACACAGAGGCTTTGTGTGCGGACCGATCAATTCCCAAAGAGTGAGGATTGTGTTTCAAGTTTCCTTTGTGGAGCAAAATGCCTCTCGTAATGCCATCCTTCGTAAAATGTGATTGTCTGTAGAAGTGGATAGTGTAAACATTTGGGTGTTGTGGGAGGGGGAGGGGGAGGGGAGAGGAAGGACAAAGAGTATGCTGCTATTTGCAGAAATGTAATGCCTGCTGCTCAGGAGATGAGATTTTATTTGGTATGTACACATATAGACAGCTGATCCTGAACAGATCAGTTACGAACAAAGCCGTTCACCGTTTACCGAGCAGAGGTACCTTGCGTCTGCCGCATTGTTAGGCCCCAGTCAAGTAGAAAATTCATGCAGAGCGACTAAAGCAGGAAAATCACCATCCAAAATGGAAATCCCACTTCACTCACTGGTCCATCAACTCTTTACCTCTACTTCTGCCGGTAACACAGTGTAGTCCCATCTGTTCAACAGTGTGATTGATCCCATATGCACGGAAACAGCAATGAAAGGTTCCGACCTTTGACCGTTGTGTTTTCGGTTTGACTTGTAATTTTGAGATGGGAGACCGTAATACAAGTTAATGGGTGCGGGAAATTGATCATTAGTGGGCCATATGATATGCACACATGTGGTTGCGGCATAATTTCAAAAACTGAAAAATATGATATATTGTCAAACAATGATTAGAAAGTTAACGATATAAAGACTACCTATAAGTTATATTCAGTAAAATATTTGTCAACAGGTACTTCAAGTAGTTTTGTCTAACATGAAAAATTTTTATTTTTAGAATTGTGCCATGAAATTAATAGAGATAAATTTTGATTAATGATTGAAAGCCTTGTTTTTGGTGAAAATTTTCAGTTTTTTTATTAACTTCCCATTTAAATACTGAAAGACCTATTTTACTGGAAAAACTGCCGTGTGCATACATGTACAATAGACAGCTGTTAACCGTTGTCCTCACAACCATTTATTAAGTCTGGCTGCTGCATTTAGAATGATTTAAGTCGATGATCGGAGCCATAATTATGACAGGAGGTGAGATTATGTTCCTGCTTTGCTCATCTTTGTATCTCACTGTGGCCTTTTTGTAAGCATTATTTTATTTTGCAGTTAGTTGTTAGAGGATGAGTTCTGTACAAATAGAAAAAAGAAACAAAATGTAGAATTAGAAAATCATTTCGAATGTTAGATGAAATATTATTCCAATGTCAGAACAAGTGCAGTCAGTGTGTAACACATTTTACCATAAAAAAACTCTTATTTATTCAACATTTCATTCAACACCTTAATTTTACAAAACAGAATTATTTTTCTTGCCAGTATTGATACACCCACCTTCAGAACCAAGGATTTACTTTACCCCGTATGAGTTTCAAATAAATCCACAGTTCAGGTGTTCAACAAAGCATTTTTGACCAGCAATATCACTTTCCTCTGTTCTTTTCACTTTCCTAAATTTGGGATCTTCAGCCAATTGCCCAATATTTGACTATCGTTTAATATAATCTGTTATTCGTTCATCAAAATTTAATTCTATTCATTTTGTACTTTACACAGACTACTTCTGTTTCTCAGGAAATGATGTCAATTCAGAGCAGTCTAGAATCTCTCCAGTGAGTCAATAACCTATTGGGTACTGAAACACCAGAGAGATCCTAGGCGTAGTTTGCTTGAAGAGAAAAAAACACTGTGTTACTCCGAAAGTAACCCCTATCAAATTGCATTAACTACACATTTCAAATTTGCAAAGACAGTAACCCTATATTCAATAGTATTAACTCCACATTTCAAATTTGTAATTATTTTTGTTGAAGTTTAATCAGTACACTTTCAGGTAATGTCGCATGCTGGTGACATGCTGCCATTTCATTGACATCAAAGCATTAGTTGTTTTTAGCAAATAGGAAATTTCACAGTATTTCAAATCACTGAGCAGATATGGGTAGCAGGGTTGGAGAAAATTTTAACACGTTTTTATTAGTAAATATAAAATTTTAAAGCATTTTGAATGAAGTAAAACAATTTTATAGGGGTGTTTATAACTGTCTTCCCATCATGATTGGCAAGGAATTCCTCCCTCCAATCTGTTCTCTCCTCCTCATGCCCCATAGGAACAATTCCTTCTTCGTCTCATCTTATCGTAAAACTTCTCCAAATCCCGTCCCCTTTGCATGCTATTCCTTCAAATTAATAAATTTACAATTCTATTTAGATAATGAGGTAATTGTATTCATATGTACTAGGCATTGACTGCCAGACTATGACAGGCTGGATAATTATTAAAATAATAATTTTATCACTGTACCATCATAGATGACACACATTGACTCCCTGCTGAAGTCCTGGTACATTTCAGCAGGCCATACAATATACTGTACACTACCCACCCACTTGGCTCACCCTAGCAGCTCATCGTCACAAAAGAATTGAATATGGCAGTGTATGGTGATACTGACAGGAACAAAATTCGCCCACTTTGCAGAGGAATTTGCTTTTTCAAACACGCATTTTATGCATACAGCTTCGTCAGCTACACCAACCTGTTTCATACAATGTTCTAAAGAGAACCATTGTCTGTTTTCACTTTCAAAGTTAATATTTGTGTCGCTATAAATGATCAGCAGACTCATTATACTTCATATCAGGACTCTGCTGTTTATTGTTTGTTCTGAAAGCTACAATATTCTGATCACTTAATCAGCCATGCATCAGTGAAAATTTATGTTAAAAATTTACAAGGTCTCTCAGTGCGTACATATGTATGTACTTACATACGTATGTACATATATATATATATATATATATATATATATATATATATATATATATATATATATATATATATATATATATATATATATATATATATATATAATCATTTGCAGTTATGATCAACAAATCTACTCAAAATCTGAGATCACCATTTTATCCCCATATAATATTTGATGATATTTGCATTGAATTATGTTGTAAATGTCTGTATGATATAATTACACTTTTATTGTAAATGGATGATGGAGTCAAATTGACTATGATAATTTTTTTCAGTCTGCAAAATCCAGCTAGATAATGGCTTCAAACATGCCTCATTAATAGAGCATAGCGGAGTAGTGAAGCTCCAATTACCAATCATCGAGGCAACTGTAATCAAACTCTTTCTGTCAGCAAACAAGGACATCTGTGCCCTGGCGCATGCACGTGTATGTTTATTTTAATTTCATATTGAACATACAGAAGACGGGTGGTGGTAACTGTGAAACAAAATGATAAACTACCTTTCCCCGATTTGTTTTGGGTAAAAATGAAAACAAGGGAATGACAGCTATGTATGCAGTGGTTCAACACTGAATTAAGAATTAAAGGACGAGAAGACCCAGTTGAAAGCATTTTTCTCACATCATATTAAAATTAAAGGGATTTATCACAAAAAAATAGTATAAGGCTACTAGAAGCCATCTTAGGGTTAGGGTCAGTACGCTCTCAAAGCCAAATGGAAGTGCCACTGACTTACTGACTAAAGGAAGTTCTCATAATTCAGTGCAACAAAATTTTACATATTCACGTATTGGTATAGTATAGGCTTGATGCAAAAAATTTCCATAAATTCCTCCAAAATTGAGTCAGAGCTCAGAAATGTGGTACGCTGGGAGTGGATGATGTTATGGGTCGAGCCAGGACTGGTACTGGTAAGAGAATGGACGCCCTCAGGTGACATTTCACAACTATTTCCCACTCTCAGTGAATTTATCCAGTAAAGCCAGTGAACCTGTTTATCAATTTTACTGCTGTTCATAAGTCATTTCAATCTTTGCCATGGTAGTTGCCAAAACAGTCGATTTTCAGACCTGGGAGGGGGATAAACTTTACATTGCACATGTTACCTAGCCAATAATACTCAAACTTCAGCAAAAACACAGATTTTGTCTCCGTGTTCTTCTTGCTGCATGCCCAACATATGCGTACTTGCTGTTGTGTGAAAACAAGTGGAGGATTTGTTCAGGAATCTAAAACAGAAACATTTTGCTGACAGGAAATTCCCTGTCATGTGAAAACTGGTGTCTTACATGACCAAACGTGTCTGTGAATAAGTATATAATCCAAAGCACATGCCATTACAACTGTGCTGCCACCAGGGTTTACTGTGAATTAATAATTGCAGTACTGTATGTGAAAAAAATGGAAAAACTGTAAATATCAATCAATGTATGATAAATCTTTCATTACCATTCTTGTCTTGTCCATACTCCAGTATTCAATAGATTTTTACATATATCAAACGCTTTTCATTTTGAATCAACTCAAACCCCAAAACACACATACATGTACTGTGTCTAGCAAACAGAGTTGTCCAGCATGACAAAGAAATCTGAATTTTTATTTGGATTCAAAAGGCGTGCACTAGAAGGTTTCAAAATCCCTAGATTAAATAATATATTGGTAAGGCTTATGAAATTGCAATCTCTGAAAATAGAGAAGGGAGGTATATGTGCTCAGAGTACTGAATGTGTAGTGGATGGGTTCTCAGTGCTTCGTCAGACTTTAAAGGTATACAGTCACCTGTAATCTAAATATGCCCATATATGGTCAAAGGGGTGTTCCTTGATATTCAAAATGCCCAAGTGAGGGCGTTGTTTTTAAAAAGCGGTCACCCGCTTAAAATCTGTGATTGGTTAGATTTTCTCTTTCCATGGTAACTGTGGCAAAATTTGAATAAGTGACAGTATACCTTGAACTGCCCCATGTTGGTGAGGAGAACGCCTCATCCCGGTCAAAAAGACCGTGACCGAATACTGAACTATCAATCATGGACATATACGAACCTGACATTACACACACTTTGATATGGGTGCTGTGACACTGCAGTCACTTGTACTTGTGGATTGGTTGTAATTTGGGGGTTACCGTCGCAGATCTTTAGGGACCATGGTAACACATTGGCCAGTGGGCCGCGTGATTGTACATTAGGGTCCGTGCTGTCTTCCAGGCCGCTATGATGGACACCATACATCCCAGCCGTGGCAGTGAGCATGTTCTTGGTAACACATTACCGTCCCTTGAGGTTTTCCAAATCTGTAACTGACGGTAAGTGAAAGGCCGCTCTGACGCCTGGATATGGATTTTGACCAAACCATTGTCTCTGCGTCGTTTATTTGTGATAATATAGCGTTATATTGTCCCTATTACTACACCATGCACTCAACATTATCAGTGTCTACGAGATGAGAGGCAGTTTCTACCATTTCTTTTCAAAATCTTCAATTTACCAACAGGTAAAACATGCCAGGAAATGCAGAGTGTAGACTGCTTGCTGTAAGCAAATTGTTGCTGAGAGTATTTGTAGCAGTTGCATTGGTTGCAATGGAAAGACTCATATGTCAAAATTCTGTGGAAAAAATTGTAATATATCAAATGTCATTTTCTGTCATGAGGCGTGTGTTTCAAACTGAGACAAACTGCTGTTCTCACAGTATCGCCCATGAGACATCTTATAACTCATTAATAGATGGTGTTCCAGTTCTTCAAAAAAGTAACAATGTCCTGCGCTCAGAAAGTAAATTGAAACTTTACAGGAATCTTAGTCTTGTATTCAGGATTAATGTATGAATCATGTAAAAACATTAGCTGCAGACTTTCCATGTGCATATGTAGAAAATGTTTGTTGAAAAATTTAATACTTCCCATTTTGAAAAAAAATACCAATATATAACGTAAGTTTTTCCTACTTCAGTAATTCAAACTTAATTTCAGCAGACACTTACAATGTAGCTTTGAAAATTTAGCAATTTTAACTTTTCCATCCAGTTTCCAATGAAAAGAAACATATATCTAAATCACTTTTGACAAGATGAGCAGTTAATTTCAAGGCTTCAAGTGAAAAACCCTTTTGTTTAAAACAAAACTTTTGAAATACCTAGAATTTACAAACAACATTTATGGTACTGTCATACAGAGAGGTTAAAATTAGTCAGTGATTTTAGTCAAATAACTACTAAACAAAAAGGGTCTGGGTGATATAAATGCCAGAAAAAAACAATGCACTGTACTTTATCATCTGTCTACTTAAGATTGTTTATTTTGTAGAGTGGATAGGTTTTCTAGGGAAAGTACCCACATGAAATCGATAACTAACTGACAGGGTCTGTGATGACTTGCTTTCCCTAGAAGATTTTTTCTGACTAATGGAAAACAGTCAGTCTCTCTCTCTCTCTCTCTCTCTCTCTCTCTCTCTCCAAACTTCAGTGACCGCATGCATGCTTTTCATCATATTTGTAGAAACACACAGGGATATCAGTATCCTTTGAACATACCGCAGCTGCAGAGGATTGCCGATAACTTGACCCTGTGACCTCTGCATTATGGTACAATGGTGACATTTGACCTGTAAGTGTAGGGAAGTGCGAACTGTGTACTTTACGGATGTCAGACCTGCGTCTGCTCAGTCATGTATGTACATACAGCACCGATATCTTACACAAAATTCACATTCCTATATAGAGAGCCATTTTACCATGGTGTGCCTTTAACCCTTTGAGCGCCACAGTCAGTTTTTGTCACCTACCTTATATTAAAATATAACTCAGTCAATTTTTTCAGATTTTTGCCAAAAAATTTTTATAAAAAACTGTAGCCAATATAATGTAATGTCCGTTTGGTCCAAAATTATAAAAAAATGACAGGAAAATTCATGAAAATTGATAAAACTGTTGCACTAAAATTTTGATGGGAAAAATTACAGCATTCAAAGGGGTAATTAAATATATTTAAAAGATTTTTTGGAAATTTTTATCAATTATACACAAATATCATAAATGCACCATAAAAATTTGATTCTATTGCGTGTAATAACTTTTGTATATCAGTGGTACATTTATATTAGGAAAGGGAACATAGCATCCTATTGCAACTTTTCAAAATTGAATTAAAATTCAGGAATTGTGACTCAAAGAGTTCAGAACAGTTTGAGACAACACTACTGGCAAAGTAGCTAATCTCAATTTGCAATGCTAAACCAGGTCCCAGCTGCCGTTTTCGTAAATGGGATCAAGTTTGTGGGTGACATATTCTATGTGCACGATAGGAAATCAACAGCCTGGTTTGTTCTGGAGAAGTGTCCCTTAAATGGCACAAGTACCTCAATGTCTACAGTTTAATGATTGGAAGTTCAATTTCAATGCATGACTCAAAAGCGATGCAGTGTCTAAAAAGTGATGTACCATTGATTCAAGAAACATCCATGCAATTCAAGAAAATCTTACAGATAGCACGTTCTGGTAAAGGGCTGATGCAACGGACTCGCAGAATTCAGAAATGTCGCAAGCGAGATGGCGCTTACTCTGCTCAAAAGTCATCCTTGAAACTTGAAGATCAGCAGGACAGACATACAGATGCCCCTCAAGTGCATTTTAAAAAAAACCAGTCCTTTAATGCATCATTCAGTTTAGATATTTACTCAGATTTGAGAAATCCAATATGAGTACAGAGGCAGCAAGAGATCTATTCACACAGGTCAGAATTCTGTTTGCCCTTTTGACCAAATGCAACCGATCTGAAGATGATTGTTTAAACTGTTGACAGCTAATAAGTGTTTTTATGATCTGAAGATGATTGCTTAAACTGTTGACAGCTAATAAATGTTTAAAGTCACATCCGATGACGGGCCTGAAATTGTTGTAGGATGTCTTGGAGGAGATGATTAATATTGATTTGGCCTGATAATGTTATCTTTTGATGTAGTTTCAACCAATATTCTAGACTAGTGGCAGTCCTGATGCGTATATTGTCCTCATAGGTCACTCAGTTATGCGTGTGTTTTATATCATATATCGTGCTGCTTCTAAAGCAGAGTCAAACGGCAAAAGAACACGACTGCAATGATGTTATATTCCCTGCACTTGCTATGATTACATTATACAGATAGCGTGACAAAATGCAGGCCCCCCTCCTCCCTTCCTCCCCGATCCACAAATCCATGATTTTTGAAGCACTGCAGAAATTGCATGAAGAAAAGACTAAACGTAAGAAATTGAATTATTCAACGTAATATACATTATTAGGGACCATCTCATATTGTCGCACAAGTTCAAGAAATGAAAATACTTTGGATCAAAACCCCCCTGCCCCTAAACAAAGGTTCAACAGTGCAAAATGTGCCACATTACATCATCAAGTAACTGATCACAAGTGTCATAGAAGAGTCATTTTAATTTACTTACCCTTGTTGCATCTCTGTGCTTTTTTCAGTTGTTGACAAAAATTACCCTTCCACAAACTTCTAGTAATCTCTAAGGAGTTTTTCAAAGAATTGCTGTAAGTCAGCAAACTGGTTTACCAACTAGAGTCATTTGTCCTGGTAACACCGTATGGAGTGGTTTTTTTTCAACATTTTCACTAAGAATTATGTGCGTTGTGAAGACTGCAGTATTCAGTGCTGTTTCGTAAACACACAGTGAAAGTGAAATGATGAGATGCATGAGTGGCTAAGGCAGGCTGACACCAAGCAAATTGAAAAAAAATAATTTTTTGATCTTTATAGTCGCGCCAGCGGCTTACTGACTACGTATGCGCTTATTCATAATATACTATGCGAGTAACCGGAAGTGTACCCTTCTTTCTCATTGGGCGCCGCCATCTTTTTTTTTTGAGTACTCGTAAATAAACAAATACGAAACAAATTACTATGATAGAACATGCCTTTTATAAAATATACCTCTTTTATTAGCCAGTAAATGTTATTATACACCTTGTCGCTGATACAAAGTATCGTTGATATAGATAAACGGAGAAAACTGTCGTGCATATGAACGGGGCATACGCAAAGAATGCTGGGATTGAATTATAGAAGAGCGCCCCCTGTGTCAATAATTAGATTCAAAAATTGCAAGTTTTTAGACGGAACGCTATAGTTTTCAGCTTGCAAGTGGAAGGTGGGCAGTGCGGTTACCATTGCAATGATAATTATTGCATAATACGTCCCTTGTTTAACGCAATAGGCTGTTATCATTGTAAAATTGCCAATTTTTGTCCAAAATTTTTACACGCTACAGAAAATCTATACCTGCCTTGCTGCAGGGTTTGACGTCGTGTAAGTACGTGAACTGCTTTCATCAGAGGGAAACTGGGCATAGTTGTCATATAAACGTTTATGAAGTAACAATTACAGTTTATCATGAATCAATACAAATAACATTGCCAATCTTAAACCCTGGCGCGACACCAAGGGCTGAGCCCTATATAATCTTATTTGATAAATGAATAATTTAGAATACAGTGTTACTGTCAATAAATTGTGTTTGGGAGTAAACACAATAAAATGACACGAACGAGTTTGAAATAGTTACTGTAAAATGTGTTGGTACGAGTATGCAGTTTTGATTGTTTTTACACGCAATATAAAGAGAACTTGTGATCACAAAATAAAAATGTGAAAGTGAAGTCCACGAATTGAACGGAGGTCAAACCCCCTCTCCCCCCCCCCCCCCCCATAAATGAATGAATTACGCTCTTTGAACTTTGACAGTCTGAGACGGTCCCTTAGACTCACCTAAGATTTCTATATCTTTTCGTATCCAAAACCATCAAAAGAGCCAGGGAGATCCTTAACCCTTTGAGCGCCATAGTCAATTTTTGTCCCCTATATCAAAATATACACCAGGCATTTTTTTTTCTAACTTTTGCTAAAATTTTGATAAAAATCTGAAGCCAATAAAATGCAATGTTCATCTGGTCCAAAATTGTCAAAAAAATTACAGAAAATTTCACAAAATTGGTAAAATGTTGCACACTATAATTTTGGTGGGAAAAAGTACAGCGCTCAAAGGATTAATATCGGATATGATCTTATGATTGTGTGTCATGATCAGGTTAATTTGTGATTATACAGTATGGATTTAGGGTACAGTTTATTAAAAACTGATAAAAACTTAAATAAGACTAACACATAAAACTATTTAGAAGAGTATTTAACCCTTTTCCTGCCAAGTCCATATTTCACCACCAGGTCAAGATGGTTAAAATTAATGAAACACAACATATTCCATATGGTGTATTTTAACATAATACTGTACATTTGAAAGCTGTTTTAAACATAAATACTGTAGATTTTTTTTTTTTGGACTAAAGATGCTATAACATACCAAGCCAAGTGGGTGAAAATACGTCATGTTTTGGCTCAATATCGCTTTTTACTGACTTGGCTGATGGGGAAGTGATACTGTCTGGCAGGAAAAGGTTAAATCTACATTTTTACGGCTAATCTCATAAGTGCATATATGCTTCTCGGAGACCCCAGTAAAGGTTATTTTGTGAAAAACATATCCACTGGTGATATTTTAGTATCAATAAAGATATACGTCATAGAATGCTGAAATGCGTCATATAAAATGATCCTTTCACGCCTAAATGGAGGCAATTGTTACACGACTTTCAAAGAATCATTCACCAGGCTGTGAAGATATTTAGGGAAAAACCGACATTAAATCTCACGTATGCTTTGGTGTGCTCCATATTGTATAAAGAAATCAGAATCTGGTATCTGCTGCATTTAATTGTGATAGATTTTGATCAGCCGTGTGAGCCAGTCTGTATTAACTTTCATTCTGATGTGTTTATTAAATGAAAACATATTTAGTGAAGATGGGTCTTCATAGAACTCATCACGTTCAGGGTCATCTACCCTGCCTTTTATAGGCATCACGCCACTTTTAGTAAAGATGTAATTGATAAGAAATTATTAGTGTAGACAAATGTCGCTTTTTTCATCATTAGTGCATTTTTGCCGCTGTATTTGGTTTTTTAATAGCTGTAAATTGAATAAAATAGCTTTCATCACAATATGAATCAACCTATGAGGTTTGCTTTGACTGATGTGTGGATGCACAAAAGACATTTTAATATGTTGTGAAGCTTAAAATTATCATTCTGTGGGAAATTTACCATTACTACAGGCAAACGTAAGAATACATGTAGCCATAGTGTTTTACAGAGGGCATACCCATGTTTGTTGTGGAGCAGTACAATCCATGTACCTTTACACTTGTCTGCCTGTAATGTCAGTCTCTCTGTTTTTATATCTTTTAACTCAACATACTGTATCAAATTCTCATTCTGTTGTGGTGAGAGAAATTGCCCTATGATTTGTTTTTTATCATTCTGGTTTACCAATCCTCTGACTTTGTCCAAGTTGTGCTTTTTATTTCAACTTCAAGTTTGAAATGACAAAAAGCTATGCATGAGTAGATGTACGGTACGTATCTGAATAAATGTGTTTCTAATCCTGTCTCTTCATTCAAACTCCAACTAGTCAATAAATTTGCACTGAACAGATTCAGTAATCATTTAATTGTGTTTAATTGGCAAATTAAAAGTCACTAAATCACACAAATATTCCTTTTATATCTCAATCACCGTTTTATCAATGTAAAATGCAACTGTGAAACGATAATTTCAAGTCTTGACATACCAGAGTTTTCTAGTGCACTATCACAATCATGCTGTTGTCCTTGGTTAATCTGCTATCTATCCTTTGATTCACCTCTGGCAAACAATGAATTTGTCTTCTAATCTCAACAGAAGATAAAGCTTTGACTGCCCAACTGTATTCTTACGTTATTTCTCATTGCATGTTATATGCATGTATGTGTCAAACAGCTAACTGTATTTCTTATTTTAAAATCCTTGGTACAATATAATATTTTACGTTGATGGAACAAGAATGTCTAAGTTTTAAGCTTATTCTTCCAAAGTCATGAATGACCAAAAACTAAGAGCAATGATGAGAAAAAATGCACAAAATATTAAACAATTTGCAAAACTTTTAGCTGGAAACTACATGTGAGACAATTATATGCAAGGAGTAACTGTGGGTATTTATTGGATCAGAAATTTTGCAGTCATTTTGCGGGATTTTTAATCCCTACTTCTCAAAGGCTGCATTAAATTTACTTAACGTTGACTACATTTTTTGTATCCATTTATTGTTGTTTTGTTTGGGGCAGTGGCGGGGGGGAGGAATTTAGCAGTACTTATATTTTCTCGCATTTCACCTGTTGATTGTACGATGATCTTTATAAAATGGCTGCCACCGCATGGCTTTTGCTACATGTATCTGCTCAGCTTTGTTCAGCTAGATAAGAATCTTGATGAATGAATGTTGATGTACACAGGGTCAGTTACACCAAATAAGATAATCCGACAAACAAACACAATTAGAGACACAGTAAAGGATCTGCAGATAGTACATTGAGATAGCTGCTATTGGAGGTTGGTGATTTTTAGAGCTGTGATTTTAGCTCATATTCTGCCTACAGCAATCAATATCCATTTTCTACATACCTATTTTCTGATATCATTCTTGTTGAATGTCAACAAAAAGAATATTTTCAAAGTGCTTGTATCATTTCCAGAGTCATTTGACATGATCGCTGTGACCTTCTGTGACCCAGAAGATTCTGTTAAAGAAATAAGAGATTTCCATGACAAAAATATTTTCACATATTTCAAATTTAATGTGACAGGTTCCTAACAAAGAAGATAATGTTTTACTATTTTTCACGTAACCACAAATTATTAAGGAATTTACATAATGTACATTCTACAGCCTTCAACTCTGGCTTTCCTGTTTAAACTATGAATCATACTGACCACACAGCTATTGCCTGGTTAAAATCTTGTCCCATCTGTAATCAAGGGTCTGATTCCAATGTTAACAGCCCTGCAATGATCAACCATATCTCAACCAAAAGCCCTCTTCTAATATAATAAACAGCCATTGTTCAAGCTTATCTACAACCAACCATATAGCCTGACCCACAGTCTCTTTGACAGAGGGACTGTGCCTGACCTAACGGTTGTTATCATGGTAGACTCACAAGACCGGAGTTTCTTTTTAACCAACCCTAGCTAAGTCAAGAGTTTCAGCCATGAGTCAAATCAAGAATCCTCTACCTTAGCCTAATCAAGAGTCTTCCACCCTAGCCCAATCACTGATTTTTTGGCCTAATCAAGAGTTTTCTGCCCTCGTCCTATGCTATATTAGCTTCTGCCTCTAATAGCCTAATCAAGACCTCTCCTGCCCTAGCCCTATCGAGGGTCTTTATTTTATGAATAGCATACTAGGATGGCTCCTACTAATTACTGCCCGTCGCTGTCCGTCACTGCCCATGGACTGCCTGCCGGGATATTAACCTTCCAATTAGTTTATCAGTCGATATCTCAACACCAAAGACCACTACTCTTAATAAAAACAAACGAAATAATAGGTCCCACGTTTATTTTCGAACGAGTAGCAACGCTTATCGTGAGAAAAGAAAATTGCTCACCAAACTTCGCATTAGCAATCATGATCTAGCAATTGAAAAAGGGAGACACACTGTTCCAAAAACCCCAATTACTGAAAGATACTGCAATCAGTGTAACACCAACAGTATTGAAGATGAAACACACTTTTTATTAGTCTGTCAGAAATACAAAGTCCAAAGAAAGTACTTTTTCAGTAAAATCAATTTCCCAAACGACGATACTGAAAATCAGCTTATTTCTCTACTAACAAAACAAGAGTTATCTTTTAATGAACAACTTGCTGATTATATTTTTACTTTATATAAACAAAGAAATACCTAGTTATATTTATTATTAGCTACTATTATTATACTGTATAATACTTAATCTTTATTGAAGAAAATTTGAACTTATTTTTGTATCACACTTTTATTGCCACAAATGTGATGTAAATCCTATATTTACAAGCAAGCAATAAAATATTATTATTATTATTATCGTGTGATCGTACATGCAAATACCACTTACTGCCCGCCTGTCGATGTCCGTGACCACTGCCTGTTGAAATTAGCCTTCTAATTACTGTAATCAGTTGATATCTCAATACCAAAGACCATTGTATACTGTCTATAAAACCAACCAAATTAGTCGTCCCAGACCCAAAAAATGTTGATTTTTGAAGGAGCAGCAACGCTGATCGTATTCGATGCTTGAACATTGCCTGTTACTGCCCATCGGGAAATTAGCGCTCCAGTTATAGATATTGATGACAGCTCTGAGAGAGGACGCAGGCATTGCGATTAAAACAGACTCATATTTTGTAGTTGTCTATAAATATTGGTGGTCTTTGGTGTTTAGAAATCGACTGATTACAGTAATTGGAAGGTTAATTTCCTGACAGGCAGTGAGGGGAAGTGAGGGGCAGTAATTAGTAGGACTGGCTAGGATTCTTCTTTGTCCCTTATCACAATGATCTTATTCCTATTACAACTTAATCGGGGAGGGGGAGGGGGCGCTTGAACTTTAAACTGTTGCAGGGATGCAATGGGCCAAACCCGGAAATCGAATCGACCGTGGTACAAACAAAGCCATGTGCGCAAAGGCGCATAGACGTACGTGTATTTCCATACGCGTTAGTACACATGTGGGCTTGTTTGTACCTGCATCACGTGATTATTTGGGCGTACTGAGTGTGTAGAACGCATCGCGTCCTTTTTATTCCGGAATAGAACCATTTGTAAACATTTGTAAGCTGGGAAATGTTTTTCTTTGGTAAAGTGGTGAACTTGTGAAACAACTTGAAGCTATAGTGTGGTTGTTGGCAGAAGGGAAAGTATGGATTCTGGAGGGGGCAAACTCACATGATAGAGAAGGAGCAGCGGGGAATTTCTGAACTTGGGAGAGGGCCAGTGGGTAGTGGGGAGTTTCTTCCATGAGGAGGGTGAAAACAAGCAGGTGGCAGGCAGGGGGATATTCTAATCAAAGAGGGAGGGTAGTCTAGCATGTGTGCATACAGCTAGCTTTTGCTGTTCCCCCCCCCCCCCCCCCGCAAATGTTTATTTGAAAATACCTTAGAATGGTATATTCACATGTAGAAACACCTCAGCTAACAATGTTCAAAATAAACCAGTTGGCTGTCCTAGGGATGGTGGTTATAAGCTTTTATCTAGATCAGAGAAGCTGTAGTGTATGTACAAGACCTTTGTATGATACTGTTATGATCGGCCATTTATGTGTTATGTATTTGTGATGTCCCTTCATAAAAATAACAGAATTCAATGCTGTAAAGTGGTGTAACTGAGATTAAAATGACCACTATCTGTCTCGTTTTTGAGATTTCCACTGAATTGAGGCGACATTTCAAAATCAGATCAATATCATTGAATGGTGTCTATAACATCCAGTATCTCTCCTACATCTTTTCCTGAGCATTGCCGTCCTGGGAGTGCAGCACTTCTACAAACTGCTCTGCAGCACCGTAAGATTAGGAATCACAGATAACAAAACTGCAAATCTGTAAAATCTCACAGGTGTCATGCTTTCCATTGGCTGTTTTACATCTATAAAAGTAAAGTCTTGGAATAATGTGTTTGACTGGACTACACTGACCATTGAGATCAAATGTTGAACGGTGACTACAGGTGTGATCCAGCCCAACCCATTGAAAGATGATTGCAATAATGTAGATAATATTGTCTCACAAACTTCAATTTTGAAAATATTTTATTGTCTTCAATATTGAAAGTCAGGAATGTATAGAAAATGAGCAATATGGCACAAGGGAGAGTTGTTTTTGCATGTAAGCATTGATCAGCATAATGGTGCACATAAACCATGATGTTGATTTTTTTCAAATGAGCGATTTATTGTAAAATTGTTTCCATCATGCTTGCAGAAATATAAGACTTCCCATGGCCGTTTACGACTTCAACTGTCACTGAAACCTCTCATGATATTCTGATTTTTCTTAAACAGTGAAATCTTTTAAGTGAAAATATCCAATATAAAGCCAATATTCATTTTGTGTTAAATTCTACCTCACACTAAGATGCATGATAAAAGTATTTGCATACGGCTATCATACTTATAAGCGTGACAAACCAAATTTATTGTGGTCAGTGGGAGGCGGGTTTGGCTCTAGTGCAATTATTGTGTGAAAATTTGCACTACCTATATACACCTCATTTACACCATTGAAACCGTGTATATCTGCAGGATACTCAATCACTGTTCAGGCTTTGTTTTGAAATATTTTTAATTGCTGTTCAAAAATCTACCAGCAGTTGAAATATTTCAACAAACCTAAATCAGAAGTTCAATGTGTTTGGGAGATGTTCAATGTTCAACTTGAAGTTGAATATTGTATGTGCTAATATGCCAGACTGGCATACGGTTCAGTAAATATCTATTCTATTCTATTCTATTCTAATCAATCATAATTTTGACATCAAGTGTTCATAGTTCCAAAGTTTAATGAAAACGAAAGGAGCAGGGGTCAGAGGTCAAGACAATGGATTTTGCTTGCTACTTGCATGTTTAATTACCCATGGTGCCGTACACTCAGAATCTATCATTAATTGGCAGTGTACATATGTCAAACATATTTGTTCTGTCTAACTAAGGATACATGAAATATGGTGTTGATACAAGTATGCTTCTCAAAACAGATCGATTAGATTGATAAAATTTTCAATTGAAAAGACGGTACCAGCACCATGTAATTCAATTTTGAACATATGTGAAAACCAAGGATTGCAGACGATAGCTTCTAATTAAGTATATTTTGCCAGGGGATGGGTGTGCTCGTTTTCATAACATCAAATTTGTCAATCAGTACAGATGTCAGACTGAGGTTAATAAATACCGGCACATCTTTGGATATGAACAAAGGTGTCGATGTGATACATTTTTGTAATTTTGTGTGGTCAAAATGTATTTTATTGAAGATGTCTTGAAATGAATTATTCCACTTAATATTCCCCTACAGGTATTGTACAAATTATACATTTATGCCTATTTTCTCAGATTTAATAGATCAGTCATTTGATGAAAGTCCTATCTCTGTATCAACAGTATTCTCTAAGGCAAAAGAGTATGATAATGTTATTGATATTTGTTGGATTAATAAAAAGTGGGAATCCATCTCACCTGATGAGGACATCAAGGAATTTTCTTTTTGTGCAGAGAAAAAAAACACAACATTGTGAAAATAATCAAAGAGTTCTGTCATTGCGGTGCAGGAAATGTTGTGCCACGACGTGAAAAAGTTGGTCGTGGTTGTGAAAACCAATCGTAAAGGTCACCGTATCTGTATGACTACATATGTACTTGTAAACGTGTTGAAAGGAAACGGAAATCAACAGATTTAAACATTTACAGTGATCTCTCTGACCTTTGAATAAAAGCCAATAAGTATTACGATACTGAGTGAGGGCAATGTGGAACTAAAACTCTTTGTGTAGAAAGTAAATGTTATTTCAAGGCCCCGGGGTCACAAGGTCACATTGAGAGTTTCAGGGTTCAGACACCCACCGAGTGTTACACATGTACGCTATTCAGAAATGTAATTTAGTTTTTGTTAAATTCTACTGTCTTGAAACCTCAATTCTGCAGACTGAAGTGCATTGTGAAATGCGCATGGTAAAATCGCCTTTCAATCCAACAAGCGGTTCTAACAAAGCTTAGGAAAAGATAATTTCTGCTTGCCATCGAAATGGAATGATGAAATATTTACAACCGTATTAAACGTGTCATCTGGTTTTCATTAATCTTGGCTCGGAAGTAGATTTTCCAGGAATTCAAGAAGGATAAAGCAATTTGTCACCTGCGACACCCGTGATGGATAGATTTATGACATAAGACTTCTGACCTGAAGTGCGAATCAAAGAGACATTTGTTCACCTTTTGTGGCAATAATAGCGACACCAGCATGTCTCCGATGCGTGTCGGGTGTAATCTTTTTCATGGGGCTTGTCAACTCCCATTATCGGGGACCTAAATGTTTTCGCTAATCTTGTGAGAGTACTTTCCTGTGTTTATGTATCCAAGGCTCAGCTGTGTTGATTCCTCAGTCATTCTAAATGACCTGTAAATCAACCGCTCTATTTTTGGAGCCCCGCACGGTTTGCAGCTATTGACTCTAAGGCACCCGATAATTATTATTATTGACTGTTGCTAATCAGGCGAGAATAAATCAATTGTTGACCCCCTCGCAGTAAATCGCAGTAATCGTTAACTGAGGAATTTTATTTCCCTTTTATTTCCGATCGCACAGCTAGTTTGCAGACGAGGGATTGCACAGATGACGGCCTGCATATTCAACTTCATGAACTTAGAATGTTAACTTGTGGTACATGTAGGGAATGTGGCCATGTTGTTCATGGTCGCATAAATGGTTACGAACATGAAGTACATGTGTTGACCCTTAGTTACGAAGTCAGATAAAAAGTATTTAACCTGGAGGTTTAAGGTTGTAGACCCACTCATTTCAAATAGATATATAATTTCACCTAAATGAGAAACAAAATGAAAATTTCTAACTTTGGCATTTTAGAGAAAATATGTAATATGACTTAACCGATATTAGCACCTGTTCGTTTATATATCTATATATAACATATATTATTTTTGAAATTGCTCAGTATTTCTTTTGATTGTGTTTTCTGAATTTTGACACCGTGGCTACGGCTGTCGCCGGCAGTATCAGTTGCCATGGAGATAGCTTAAACGCTGCTGTCTCTGTATAGAAATCCCCAAAGGACCTAATATGCATACGTCTTACACCGAACGTCATCGCCAAATATGATTTCATGGATGAATAGTGCTCAGCATATTGGCCATGGAGTTGATTCATCGTGTGATTGCTCATGGTGTTTTCCTGATATAGTCCAATATACAGAATAACAGTGATGCTGATCCATTCAAATGTGACCAGAGACGTTGGGTGATGTTCCTTGAAAGATTCCAGAACAAGATTTAACTACTGCACTTGTCCCATTGTCATGATTTATCTTCCAGGACCTCATTTTAACGTTTCAATTTCTTTTTTCAATCTGATCCATGATTCTGTTGTTGTCATGGCAACCAGCAGATTTCTTATCAATGTTGCGCCCATGAGACAAAAATCTGACAGGTCTGATGCATGTGAAGTTAATATTTAATTTTGTCAAACCATGGTCGTTAGTCTGCCCAAACAAAAGAAAATCTTGCCCAGGTTATAAAAAAAGTGATAAATTTAATTTCTTACAGAAAATTAATTTTAGATCTTGAAATATGTGAACATCTTAAAATTACCGTAAAGTGAACTGGAATGATTTTGGTTGTGAAATTTTGGTTGGAAAATCTGTCGGCATTTCATCTGCAAAATGTTGTCACAATTAAATTAATGCAACAACATTATGTTACAAGTTCATTATTATTATGATTTCCACTATATGTTCAATATATCTTTATCGAATACACAGGTCAAGAATATTTTGTCTTCATTATGTGCTAGGTCTAGGATCTATGTATTCCAAGATTACCGTAATGCAATCTTGCAGGTGTGCTCTTGGACGACTTGCCAGGACCAAACTGAACAAGCAGTGGTCTATGCAGAGCACAGAATTCCAAAAGCAAAAGTTTTAGTGTTCCAGCTTGCTGAAGCAGAAATCGATTTATTTTCAAGATTGCATTGATGCAATCAAAATTTCCTCATAAAAATAGTTGTAGATTACCACTAATAGGAGCATGACAGGCAATAGCCAGGGGAGAAGTACTGTTTCCGATGAGAAAATTTAGTAGAAATTTATTACACTTTGAGACCGACTCTCTACTTAGAATTCTTATTAATACCACAAAGTTATAAAGCTTATATTTTGTGAATGTTTGGAATAATGATATCGTATGAACTGTTTTAAATGCTGTATGATTAATTCTTCAGAAACAATTTCAAATTCTAAACTTACACACAATGTTGTTCTTCTGATATTCCAGCAAGCCTACAAAATGCACTTTATTGACATCTTGATCAGTGTAACCTAATTGTTTACTGAGGACAATATTGCTCTAGGAATTATATTATGAGCTTAGGCTAGAGATTCGAAAAGCTTTCAAATTTGCAATTTAAGTGCACTGTTCATGAAAAAACTTTTCAAATATGCAGAAAGTGATAGGTGGCTGTTTGCGATGATAAAAAATTTCCATTTTCCATCGTAGAGGGAAATATTGATTAAAAAAGCTTGCTTCACATCCCTGCAACCCGTCATAGCAACAGCAGAGCAGCTACGTCCCTTTAGAAACAAGAATGAAATTAAGTTCAGCCCATATCAGGTATTCCCACAACGAGATATGAAATTCCAGTGTACTGGTCAGTAATTTCAGAATAAACTTTCATGCCAAGTGTTGAATTTGCAATAAAGTATGGTTGAGAGCAGTGTCAAGGTCAAAGGTCACACATTTTCAAAAGGAAATCATATTGGAAATTTGCTGACAAAAATCATTTTCGTAGCACCTCAGGACAAGATCTCTTTCTAACCAGATCATAAAACACTGCCAGAGAAAAACATTAAAATTGTTTTTATTTATAGTAATCTTAATTTTAATAAAACATATGATATAAAAAGTGTGTAAAAACTATCAGATGGCTTAATTTAAAAACAGAATTTTAGAATACCTATTCAATGTCCTCCAAAGTGAATGACATATAAAACACAGCTTACAAGATGCCGTAGAAATGCAGTAAATCTGCTTGCAGGAGGAAAGGTAGTCAAACTGTCGCAGATATCAGTCACACGTATTGTTTCAAGTACTTTTGCACAAGGTCAGTAGGCCAAGCACACATTTCACTGAAAGGGTGAACTCTGCCGATGGAAGCCTGCAGTATAATCGATGTCACCTCTGATTTATGGTCACTGCGCTGCCAACAAGGTTATACGTGCTGACTTTAAAGGGTAAATCTTCTGATCTCCACTGACAGGTGCCTGGTCACTTGTAGGCACCTTTGAGTAAGCAGTGGGTACCGTTTTCTAGTCACAGTTCACTGCCTGTGAGTATACAGCCATGTTATGTGAAAATCGCTCATCTGCAAATTTTTTTCAGGGATTTCCCTACGACACCTAATGAAGTCCCTGTTTTCCTATTAATATTAATATATCTATCATATTTATTTTGTAAATTCTGTTTTTATTGATTTTTAGTAGCATGCGCAGAGTTGAAGGGGAACAGGTTTGATTTTCTCTGAAACAAAAA
This sequence comes from Ptychodera flava, assembly GCF_041260155.1. NCBI lineage: Eukaryota > Metazoa > Hemichordata > Enteropneusta > Ptychoderidae > Ptychodera > Ptychodera flava. The sequence continues at coordinate 25,581,237 of NC_091938.1, read as the reverse complement.
TCGCCGTGGCAATGACGATATAAATAAAAAATATATAACATTCTCGGAAGAATAAACAAATTGTTGGTCTGGCTTGTTCTCCGGCATGTTTGTTTGGTATCCAGGGATTCTTGTCAAGATTCTGTTGCACATTGGTTGTTTGAGTTGTATTTATGTCATTTTTACCGTCCTCCAGTCTCACTTCATATCATTCTTGAAACATGAACACCCAGTAGGGGCAGGCCTGCCATTATAACGTGGAGACATGAGTCGTTTTGATAGCCATCTTGTGATTGATCACCCTACATGATAGCCGCTGTATCGCGCTGTCGTAAAACACGCCAATCTCGGAGAAACCTCAGTAAACACGTCCATGACAATGTCAGCTGTTGGGGTCAGAGGTCAAAACCCAGCATCTCAACCTCAAGCCGGCGTGAAGTTGTCCAGGGGTAATTTGCGTTGCTTGGAAACGTCCCGTCTGACATGGTGCCGCTAATTTTTCTTGACTCAATGAAGTGTTGTGGCCCACTGTACCTGATGGACATGTATTAAAACGTGTTTGCTTAATAATTTTAGTCAACAAAGGAATTTAATAAGAAAAGCAAATCACTGGATGGAAAATTAATCAGTGCTAGCAAATAGTGGTACTGTTACATGGTACAATATAATCCAGGCACTGTTCACACCTGTAATAGCCAGCTGTGATGTATTCAAACAAAACAGAGACGTTTAATAAATAATGTGGTTTTTTCGGGGCCAAAAGAGAAAAACTTTTCTCGTCCTTGGGCATGTCAATATAGCCTATCTGCATCAACCTTTTCTTCATGTTTACTTGGAAACAAATAGATTTGAAAAATCACAATGTGTTGTGTTTTGCTGAAAAAATTAAATATCTGTAGGATGACACGTACACAGGGCACACAGTAAGGGAGGCTTAGCACAATTCACCATGATCTGTACACACGGAGATCACTCAGTGACTGAAGCAAATTTATTCTGTACAGAGAACAACTCGGTCCATATTTCAAAATTCTGGCAACATAGTTCTTATAATCATAATTTTCTGATTTCCCACTGTGAATAATGAGAAGATCAACCCCTTTTCCGCGGAGGAGATAGCAATTTTGTAATTTTGTCGACATAGATTTTTGACAGCCATACACAATATTTTTAAGGAAACTAAGGGAATAAGTTGCATCTGTGTTGGCAAAAGAAAGGGTATTGATTTTTTTTAAATGTTCGTAACAAAGGAAATTTGCATGTCTGACAGGTGGTATGATGAGACCATCTTAGTTGCTGATAACTTTATCTTGACAAGTGTGCAATTTTTAGCACCTCCAAACATCGACTTCTCATTCAATTTACTCTTGAATTTTAAACATAATCAATAATTTTGGAACATAGTTTCAACAAATAATCCTGAACTTAAATTTTAAGTTAAAAATTGTTATGAAACTGATAAAATTGAAAAAGCCTTTAGCAAAAAATGTCTGAGTGAACAAATCAAGGGGAATTGTGGGTAGCCTCACTTACTGTGGGGCATAGTTCTCAGTGAACTTCTGGTTTTCATCTTCCAGTGTGTCGGAATTACAGCTACATGGGAACATTGCTGCTTTTATCATTTTCTTGTCAGTAATTGGATCTTGTTAGCTGAAAAAAAATACTGAAAATAATAAAAACTGCATCACCAGATCATTTTTGAAAGGTGAAGGATGAGAAACAAAACCTGTAATTTTTTTTTGCATTACTCTTCAGGCGAAGTATGTACATCATGAGGTATGAAAAGCAGCAAATTTCAGATAAAACAAGTACTGGTTTGCTACCTTGTAAGGATAGCATTTCTACCGGGCTTTAATTTCTGTGATTTCAGTAATTTATGCGATATGCTTTCATTTTATATTCATTGCTGACGGGAGCTCACAATTATAGGTTCTTTTTTTTTTGTTTTCCCCAATTTTTTGATACACGGCATTCACAGATAAAAAACAGTCAGAAACAGTTCAAATGAAAGTCTGGAGTTGGTAGCCAGAGTCTTGCATCTGAAAAAGTAATAAAATGTTGAATAATGTATGTACACTAGGTTGCAGGGTGAGAGTATAATATTTTATTCAATACATGTTGAAAGCTTTTCGCATATTGGTTTGCACCTACAGTGGCCTATGTATTCTGGCATACCTTTCTTGGTTTCAAATAGAAAAATGTTTCAAAAAATTTCATCATAACAAATATATGTCACCAGCTAGTAATTGTCTGTTAAAAATACACACAGCTTCATACTCCTTAATAAGCTAAGATTGCCGATGAATTTGATTGTGTGCCGATTTTGACCAATTTTTTGGCATGGAAACGAGAAAATTGCCTGTCAAACTAATATTTGTGCCTGACTTGATGGATGTTGTAAGCCTCAAGTCATATTGACAAGCAGATTGGTTACTACAAATCTGATATGTGCTCAGAATTTCTGATCAGAAAGTTGTTTGCTGTGTGGTCAGAGCAAAAATATCATGCTTGTTGAAGTGCCTTACAGTGGCTGATAGAATTCTTGTAAACTGTTTTGCTTAGTCGTTGAGCACATAGATCAACCCATCACCCAATACCCGTGAACCACATGACCCGCCTCGACCCATACACCTATTAATACCAAATGCTCAATTTACGCAGCCTGTTGCCCACAATGATGTTCAACCCATCACCCAATACCCTTGGACCAAGTTACCCACCTTGACCCATACTTCACCTATTGATTCAAAATGCTCCATTTACGCAGCCCGAATCCCGTTCAACCCATTACCTAATACTCATTAACCACATGCCCATTTACCCAGCGTGTTACCCAAAATCCCGTTCAACCCATCACCCAATACCCTGGACCAAGTTACCCACCTTGACCCACACTTCACCTATTGATTCAAAATGTTCCATTTACGCAGCCCAAATCCCGTTCAACCCATTACCCAATACTCATTAACCACATGCCCATTTACCCAGCCTGTTACCCAAAATCCCGTTCAACCCATCACCCAATTCCCAAGATAAATATTTCTTGTGAATCAGAATGATAGAGTTAAAGCCAGGGTTTGAATTAAAGGTATTCAGTCGCCTGTTTTTAATAAGCCAATCACAGATTTTACGCGGGTGGCCACTTTTTAAAAAGGACGCCCCCACACGACCAGCCATGGCATACTCAGCAGCATAGACCACTACATGTTCTTTGACGTATCAAATATGGAGGACCGACAGCTACAGGTGTTACGGGGTAGTACGCTAAGCCCCGCCCCTTCACCATATATGGAATATGCAAATTTACGGTGACCGTGTACCTTTAAGAACAAAGCTGAGTTGGTAGTTATGCAAACCTAGGCATGTTCTATTTTTTATTTTCACAGCAGTTTTTCCTGAGTTAAAAACAGACTATAGTTCTGTGTCTTGTCAGTCACATTGAGTTTTAATCAAGAGGAAGGATTTTAATTAATTTAATTTCCCTGAATAGTAATTAGAAAGAGACTAATGTTGACGCAATGAGTTTGTGATTTTCCAAATTAAGACACTAACACTGGTCTAAATATAGGGAAAATGAATTAATTCAAGATAATTTGATCATTGCTCTACAGTTAAGAATGCAAATAAACATGCCATGAGAAAAAAATTTGAGTGATGTACAAAATTATGTAGGACATGTTAACCATGACCACTCTGTTCCCCATGCAACTGTACCATTGGGAATTCACTGCTACAGTGAAAGAATTAAAGAGACGCATTTGGTCAGTGACTGGAGTCACTTTTCCCCTTCTGCAATTTGACGCTTGAAAAGACCCTGACATGCATCAAATTGATTGAATTGCGTTTCCACGCGCGTTATCGACTCGTGACTGCCAGAAACTTGATTTGAAATGTCGTAGACATCAATTATTCTTAAAGCTGCTCTCCTCACAATAGCCTGGTGAAGTCGCAGCCGTGAGGATTGCCGGAAAAAAGCAAGTGGTTTTTACGTCCCATCATTCATTTGCCGGAGAAGTGGAAATGAGTTCTTGTTTTCTAATTCATTATCCGTCTGTCTCCATTACAGGATCCCTTTACTGCGTTTCATCCAGACAAGAATTTTGTGCGGAAGTTTCTGAAACCGTTGTATCTCGGAGACTTGGCGAAGGATGATCAAAAACAAGTGAGTGCTGTGCAATCTCTTCAAAATCCACTCCTTAAACTTGTTCACCCCTAATTCCCTGTATTCAGGTCAGCAATCACCATGGATAACAATGGAATTGGGCCAAACCATTGTGGTGAAAGGGTTAAAATATGGGCTGCCAATGATTATAAGGCAATGCATGCCACTGTACAGAAAGTTTTTAACAGGGTCTTGAACAGGGTATGTGCACCCCCACAAAGTCATCGAATTTTAAATTTTCTTTGAAAGAAGTCCCTGAAAAGTCCTGGAAAATTAAATTGAGTCCTGGAAAATCATGGAAAATTGATGAGCCTCCAATAATTTTCAAGTCACAAGACGATCAGTCAAGACATCGTAAAAACAATATGTTTGGGCTATGATATCGTAACATTGATTTGTTAATAAAGTGATATATAAAAATGATATCTTGCAAAATGATACCTGGACAGTAGACTTTTGGACCCTGAAAAGTCCATGAAAATTGATGAAAATGTCCCAAAAAGCCCTTGAATTTAAAGTGACTCTGCATCTATGGACCCTTCAGTTGAAATTTTTTGCTATGACTTTTACCAAGGAAATTTCAAAGCATTTTCTTCCATAAAAATCAGAGATCTCTTCGCCACGTTTGTGATGAGTAAAACAACTCATCTAAAATTTACTGATATTGGAAATTACAAATGGCCGCCGCTCTACCCTGTATTAACTGCACGGGGAAAAATTACATTTCTGATTTGAAAGATTTCTTAATAGTGAGACAGTGAGAAGCTGATTCACTCCACAGGCTTTAAGATGAGTCCACAAAGATAGCAGACCAGAAAAATATTGTTAAATTTTAAGTATCCTTAAAATTGTCCCCGGAGGCACACTCTACCTCGAAATCGAATAATTTTCATCTCAAATTGCCTCTGAAATGTCAAAGCTTATACATTGAGGCTCTGTGACTGCACATGATTAATATCGAGCAAAGTTTCTCGGTAGAATTGTAATTTAGTCGTAACCTGATACATGGAGCAATGCAGTATATTTGCTGTCTTCATTTCTGTAAGCATGGTCTGATGCTTGTATATCAAATCATAAACGCTAAAGATAGCCCCGGGGACAGATTTTCCAGACTCACTAAGTCTTACATCCTCACTGGCCTACAGCTTGTGTGGACATATTTTGAATGCTTTCAAGGCAGAAAATTCAGCTTTCTCGATCATGTTTCCAGATATTTGATTTTTTTTCCCCTGTGATCAATACTGAGCATAATGAGCAGTTTGAATTTCAGTTTATTTGATGCAATGAGCCTCATCTAATCTAAAATTTGTAAATAATCTTTATTCTTGATTTCCCAAAAGGAAATGGTTTGAAGTTGCCCAGAGGAAAGTATGAGGTATACAGATGCAAACATGGTAAAATAAAAATAAATTTTCCACAGAGCACATCTCAGCATACACGTACTCGCAGTGAAAGACTCTCAAACTTTACTTCCATTGACATTATTGCAGGCAGAAATTGTTTCCGACTTCCGGGATCTACGGAAGAAAGCTGAGGAGATGGGACTGTTTGAACCCAACCTGCTCTTCTTTGGAGCCCACCTGGGCCACATCATCTTACTTGAGCTGCTCGGCTGGTTAAATCTCTTGTATTTTGGGACAGGATGGGTCCCTCTGCTGGTCACCGCATGTCTGCTCACAATCATGCAGGTATGTACCGTATATAAATGGATTTCACTAAATCTGATCAACTTTCATAGCTTTGAAACAGTAACCTGTTTATGATATTTGTTCTTCCGGGAATGCAAATATGAAAGTGCATCACTCGTTATCCAATTGCAAGCATATATCGAAATAGAATTTTCATGCTACTCAACCACTTCATGATTTCTTTAACAACCAGGCTGCATAACATAAAATGTAATATGTACCGATGTGCAGGCACTGAAGCTCAAAGCAGCTTAGATATAATCCTCGTGTTTCAAAACTCACTGCTTCACATGTAAAGCCACAGTGCTTTTTTATGGACAGCAAGACAGTACACATCATAATGTTACAGTTATAATTCCACTTCACTGGCAAATTCAAGCCAGCAACTTGTCCTGTCAGCTCTCTTTTACTTCTAAGCATACTCAGATTATTCAGGTTCACTTATCTGCAAATCGTTTGTGCTTTCAACTGAATCTGTGCCTGGACAATCTTTTCTGGCACACACTTAGCTTTCATTCCTACACCCCTGCCACAAAAAAAATTTGTTTGTGTGTGTTCAAATTTGTTCAGCCTCTGTGTGTTACCATAATTACTTCTCAATTCATTTTAAGTTCAGTGGGATTGGTAATACTGTCACATCGTTTACGCCTGATAATGATTTCTACGGTTATCCCAGGCACCTTCTGGTGCTTGTAAGGTTTCTATGAGTCCCGTTCACACCCCTGATTCCCTATAGACTTAACCAAAATTACAACAGAAAACAATAGGGTGAGATCAAAGCGTCACAATGTAAGGGGGTAGTAAACTTTGTTAGACTTGCCATTGACCCTGTCACACTTTATGGGTCTATTAAACTTAATGCTCATCTTTAATAGCCAAGCTTTGTTCATTTGGACACAGACGTTCTCTATGAATGTTGGATTTAGGAGATGTGCGAGACTGACCTACTCATGCAATTATAAACCTTATGGATCAGTCAATGCTTCATGCTTTTCAGAAACTGAATGCCCAGTCTCATTTCTTTCTTATTTACACACAATTCTAAAAAGAAATAGCCAAGATTCTCATATATTGCGTGTATAGTGCATCCTATATTCTAAGAGACACATTCTCTTTTAAGAGAAATAAACGAGAAACGTTCGCTTGTTATACGATAGGCAGGTGAGAAATGGGACGCATATATTGAATGAAGTTCATTCTGTGTTTAATCAATATTTTCCTTTCATTCAACCGCATGATAACACACCTGAGGAGTGATAAATATCTATTATCACTCATGTATGTTTCATTATACACCACTTAGAGGTAATAAATTACAGAATATTAACGCTTCTTAAAATAGCTTGACTTTATTGCAGCCACATCTCAGACACCCGTAGCATCTTTATCATGCTATATTCTAAACACTGACTTTTTTTTCTGTTGTCTTTTCTTCATATTCTCTCATTCTCTGCAATCTGTCAAAGATGACTGCCTCCCATCATCCTTTGCTCTTTCTGTGTGGAATATTATAGAATGGTAAGATTCTATCAAAGATTATCATTTTGCAAAATGCTTTATATTGTGCTTTCTGTGCAACTAGCTTTAGCAGTAGCCTGTAGTCCTTCTAAAATCCTGCGCTGGAAAAAAATTCTTGCTCAGTTAGGATCTGCTGCACAGTTCATCTGTAAATTTACCAAATGGGCAGTGACCATAACTTTGAAGTAACCATAAATTTTTAGTGGTTATTTTTGCTAAGAATGTTTTCTCACTCGCAGTAAGCTAGTAAAGGGGTTCCACTCATTCAGTGAACCACATAATGAATCGTGTTTAATACAGTGCTTTGTTTCTGTGCATAAAATATCATATCGCTTCGAAAAATAAGCAGAGAAATCCTCTTTGGGTACAATAGGACCAATGACTCCCCATAGGATTGACACCCCCTGAGATTTCCATGAGAGAATAAGATGCATGCGGGACATGTTCAAAATTTCCGGTGAAATCCTGCGAACATATAAAAGGAGTTCCATCGGATTCCTGTGGGATTTACTCTGTCCCATAGGATTCCCATGGAATCTTTTTGTAATGTATCGTCGAACTTCATTCAGTTGTCAGCAGTGACAAGGCACGCATTAAACATGTACAGTCTGTATTGAATACTTTACTTTTCAAGGTTCGCTTGGGGAGTGCCGTAGGACAGATAATACGACTGCCTTTTGTTGGGCAGATCAGAAATGTTTCAAAATTATTGCCAGGAAAATTCCTAGCTACGACATGCTTCATGAAACTCATTTACCCGATGTCTATTTCTCTTCTTGTGCACCCCATGGGAATAATTTTCATTCATTTTGTATTGGAGTACGTTCTGTTTTTGCCTGTCAGTATTCTGATGTATTTCAAAAGGTAAGACTCAATTTTGAGTATCGCAAAATGCCAAGCAGTACAGACAAAAGAATATAATAGTTGATGAAAAATATGAAAAGTCAGAGATATACGGTATATTTGGGGGTTTGCTTGCAATTGGCTGCTACATAATAGAAGACTCATGGTTGAAATTTCATGCAGAGTAGCTTTCACAAAGTGTACACCACAAGTCCTCCCACTGTGACTAGCAATATTGCAGACACAAACTGAATTTCAGTGTTTTTGATATTTTCTGCAGCTCTCTGACTCTGTCATTGAAAAATGTAAAAAAGTGGGTTTCCGCGTGACTATTCCAAGTGTGCTAGAAATTTTTCTTGAAGTGCAGTCAGTCGTACAGAGTGCATGATCCTTAATAAATAATCTTGTGTCATATCAAGTATTTCACACTATCAATAGTATTATTTGAATGTCACAGATATCGATGTAAGAATGGTTCTGCGTGATAACGATTGATAATAAAGTTCCCGGAAATCTGTTTCATGGAAGCTGCGGTATAACATTTGAATTTGATTTCAAGGTTTATCACGCTTTAAAGTGTAAGGACATAGGCTGACTGTAAGGCTAATATTGAGTTTTTTTAAAAAAACAGACTGCTCAAAAGAGAAAAATGAATATACTAGGTAACTATTCTAGAGACTACCAGAGAGGTGTCTGCAAGCATTTTACCACACAGTGGTGTATCATAGTCCTATTTTGATGCTGTTGCCAAATCAAAGTTGTTGAACTTCCAAGTGAAAGATAGCTGTATTTTATATGAAGACAGGGTGAGCCTTTAGGCATTTGATTTTAAAATCTTACCATTCTGTGCCGGTGTGTGGCCTCATCTTGAATCATCTAGAGAAACTAAGTTTCAGTCTTGTTTTTGTGATATTAGAAATACAATATTTTTCCCATAGCTGACTCAGAGAATAATTGCCACGGTTATTTTCAAATATTTGTGAATTTGAGCCAACTTGTTTCTCTGGTTCAAAAATTTGACCTGTGGCTCATTGTTTTTATTCACCATTGCAAATTTAAAGAAAGAAGCTGGCATTTTCCTATGGCAAAAAACATTAGCAAAAGTTGAAAAAAAATGATTTTGAAAGATAAGTATTACCCATGACTTTTCCTCATAACACAATAAATCAGTTCTACATAATGTGATGAAACTCATTTTCAGTGTTGGGATGTGTTTTAAGAAGTATATGTACAAAGGAAGTCAAACTATTCTTCAAAATGGTGGAAAAAAACCCCACAATTTTAATGATTAAATAACTTTGTGATACTCTCACAGGGAAATATCAAGTCAGAACAAAGTTGTCAAGATCTTGTGCAGAATTCGATGTAGTTTATTTTCAAAACTTCATGTGAATGAATGTACGGCAATGAATCTGAATTTCATCTCTAGAGCCAGATGCTAAAGATGAAAGTGACAAAGGATATGCAAATTTACACTCACAAAGGAATGATTGCAATTACGGACACTGACAAATTAAGTGATAACACAACGAGTAGTCGAGAATACCAAATGAGTAATGCGGTGTAATACTGTAATTTGCTCATTGTCTTGGTTGTCAAGATCTGGTGCAGAATTCGATGTAGTGTGTTTTCAAAACTTCATGTGAATGAATGTACGGCATTGAATCTGAATTTCATCTCTAGAGCCAGATGCTAAAGATGAAAGTGACAAAGGATATGCAAATTTACACTCACAAAGGAATGATTGCAATTAAGGACACTGACAAATTAAGTGATAACACAACGAGTAGTCGAGAATACCAAATGAGTAATGCGGTGTAATACTTTAATTTGCTCATTGTCTTGGTTATTCCGTATTCTATCCAATATTGTATATTCTGGCTTTATTCTGGTGTTGGCCATTCTGTTCAACTTTAGATTTTTCAACAGAGAGTGTGATCTATGCCTAGTCCCTAAATTCACTGAGAAAAGTTTTTAACAAACCTACCGTATTTGTATTTCATCAACCTTTTCGTCTGCAGTCACAATGAGACCTACCTCCGTAGCAGCAGAAGTGGGTGGATGTAAGGTTCAATGTAGATTTAGTATCAGAGGTGTAAAAATCATGTACCCTGTATAGTCTACCACTCATTTTTATTTATTGGTAATCTACTGCAATTTATAACGATGGAATAAGGAGCAAGGTAGAGAAATACATATAATGGTAATAGATAATGATTATAATTATAGATGGTAAGATTAGTAATAATTGGTGGTAATTATGCATAATAGTAACAGATAATAATGCAGGGTTCTAGGACAGCTATCCCCTGGCAATACCCAGAAATATTACTGCAAGGGTAAGGGATAGATTTAGAGTGAGTGTCCAGTATATATGGCCAGGGGTTAACTGTCCGAGAACACTCACCCTAAACTTATCCCGAACCTTAGCATCAAATGTGTCCTGATGGTTAATATCCAAGGGGGTGACTATTCTCATACTGTGTAAGGTATCAGGGTTTGTTATTTAATTCTAGGACACTTATCTCTTGGATTTTTCCTCTCTGGGCCCAACCTGAGCCTCATGACCCAATCAATATATGGGGAAATGTCCAGGGGGTGACACTCCTAATAGCTAATATAGACGCTCCTGGTCACTGATACAGACACATCTCATAGCTAATATAGATATCATTTGATATATTTTTCATCAGGCCCAGGCTGGTTGGCTGCAGCATGACTTAGGACATCTCTCAGTCTTCAAAACGTCCAAAGCCAATCACTTAGTACATAACTTTGTCATTGGCGGACTCAAGGTAAAGAAAAGAAAAAGATATTGAGGTCAACTTTTCCCGTGGGGTATAAAGATTGAACAAACTTGTAGAAAATTTGTCAATGTCCTTATACTGCAATAAATGGATACTTAAAAATACGAGATAAATGGTACAAGGATTTACGTTAAAATGAATTCGGATTGCCTTGTATAAACAAAAGAATTTAAAAATGGAAGTTTGGGGGCACTGTTCAGCAGAATGACATGCTAGGTCCTCAGTTGGGAATACAGCATGACAAAATATGAATGCCACAGCATGTACCAGCGTTGCTTTCTGGAAAAAAAAAATCATCCAGTTTCTTTCATTCTCCAGGCTGCCTCAGCGTCTTGGTGGAATTTCCGTCACTTCCAGCACCATGCCAAACCCAACATAATCGCCAAGGACCCAGATGTTGCTCTTCCGTATCTGTTTCTGCTTGGTGACAAAATGCCTGTCTCGTGGGGGAAAAAGAAAAAGGGTTTCATGCCCTACAACTGGCAGCATGAATATTTTTTCCTTCGTAAGTGCATGTGTGCCAAATTGAACAACAATTTTTACGCCGTATCTGTTTTTTCAGATATGCCTCCATAATTAACTAGGTACAGTGGGCAATAGCACAAAGGTAAAAAAAAATAGTAAAATCAAGTTTTTAAACAGTTGTTAGAAAAATTAAAACAATTTATGTGTTTCTGGTAAATCTATGCAATTATTTAAACTGCTCACTCTAAACTTATTTTTGTGTGCTAAAAATAACATTTCACCAAATTATACAGTTTTCTTATGCTTATTGAGCTTCAACGGGGAAAACTTTTCATCACCAACCTGACCTATTTTTCTCAGCATGTGACCAGGAAACGTATATGTGATTTATTTGGCCTTTGGCTCGCAATGTGATGTTTTAAATATTAAACTCTCCAAAACTCTTCAAGCAGTACAGGTGTGGTCAACCTAATGCTTCTTTTTAAATGAAATGCAAGGAGTGTCTCTTCTTTGAGTATTTATTTTTGCCATTCTCAATTCAGTTGGACCACCTCTTCTGCTGCCAATCGACTTCCATATTGAAAATCTGATATTGGTCTTCAAATGGAGAAGATGGGGTGTAAGTATTACGTTTTTGTTTACATAAGGCAGAACGTGCCTCGGGGACAGATATTTAGACTCCCAGACTCTTACAATGTTGAACAAAGTTTCCAACAGTGGCTTAGTTTTTTGAAAATCGGGAATTCTATTTTCCCAAAGAGGAATGGCGGCCATATTGAATTTGGAATATTGGTAAATATTTGGTAATTTATTTCTCTAGTAACAAAGTTGCATGGTGACCTCTGATTTGGTATTCTTAATTTGGAAAGAGAATGGTTGAAAATTTGTTTGAGGAAAGTTTGAGCAAAAGTTTAAGTCTTTCATTTTTGAGATGTAAACTACCTTATAATCTATCTGTCAAATGATCTTGACTGATCATTTGATAGTAACCACAGTGGAGCTGTAAGTGTCATCTACCGCGCAAAAATCTTGTATTCGTCTGATGCCTTGTGGCTTCTGGCAAAATTATTATAGAGAACATTTCATCCCCTTTTATTGCCACGATTTGGTCCATTCCCATCGTTTTCAATGGCAAAGTTGGACCGCTAAACAGGGAAGTTGGCTAAAAAAAGGCTATTTTTAGCAGGATTTCTCCATGTACATCCATGGTAAGCATGGCTATCTGTATGTGATGGGAAGGCCACGTCAAGCTTATTCGGCATTGAGTAATGGTATTTCTAGCCTAGACTTTAAACAGAGTGTTTTGGCCTCAGAGTTCTCATGGCCAAGACCAAAACACTCCGTTTAGAGTCTAGGCTACAGTGTTACAAACGTTGTTACATATTGAGTCACCTTGTCATACATGCATTTGATTTGAAGTGAAAACACTTTTACTGACTGTATGTAATTCACACAAACTCACTCACTCAGATCTACGGTATGTCTATGGTCCAACCACAACATTTAGTACAATGGGGCTAATATGTTTCAACATAGTATATGTGTTTATGTTCCTTATGACTTGGCTAAACAGATGCAAAACAAATATCATATCAAAGAACATAACTTTGATCAGGAGATTCTAGGAAATGTACATACTGACTTGTTTAATTTCAAATTTTGTCCTTCTTAAAGCCATCCATGTCACCCTGAAATTAACATCACAGATTTGGTACAAAGTGATGATTCTACAAGATAAAAAATATTAGTTGGCACAGCTTTGCAGTTTGAAAATCAAATACGGCTTCCGGGATCAAAAGCTGTGAAAAATATTTCAACATTTATACAGCTGTTTGTTTGTTATTTAATTTCAATAAAGGATTTGGCTTGGACCTGTTTTTATTTCACACGTCTGTTCATGATGTACACACCATTACTTGGAGGCTGGGGAACATTTGCACTCTACATGTTTGTGAGGTAAGCAGTAATGTAGTGTACCACATCACCGTTGATTCTGGGTTAGAAATTCCTTCCTTACTAGAAATGGTATTTTTCCTGTCTGTACGGTGGCATAGTATGCACTGTGACTCCCCCTGTGTGTGACCTTCATCTTCATGTCAAGTATAAAAAGCTCATGTCAGCAAACTGGACTTGCAAGACTTAAGAGTATTGGACCTGCACTGACCAATCTAATAAAGCAATATAATCCAAGGGGGTCAAGTTGCTCCACAAGTCTGTGGGAGGGCCCCCAAAGAAAAGTTCGATGTTTTCATTTTGTCTAGTGTGCTTCAGGTATGCCGTAACATCATGTACCATATAGCATACAAGTATCATGGAAGTCGAGGATACAAGATCATCCTTTTGTTCGTGCACAGGGTATTTCTAAAGTCAAACATTTTCATAGAAGAAAAAAAGGGAGAAAATTTACACCAAGATTCAAAATACTAAGGAAAATCGAACGGGGAAGTGGGTATCGGGAAAGGGGTGATCTGATGGATTCTTAGCCAGGGTGTGTTGCCCATGTCACTAAAATTGTGTCTTCTTGTAAACCATTGTTTGAAATATTTTTAACCTGCTGCTAGGCATCTGGAACTTGGCCCATATCAAAGCAACCAAAATCAGATCCACCAATCTATCATACACTGGAACCCCTGAATAATTACCAGGCCTTTTGAGGCCAATAGAGGTGGAAATAGGACCCAGTGGGGTGGCACATACCCATGATAGCTCCTTCATGAAGTACTCCTCCCCTCCTGGCATAATTACATGTCACACTGATATTTTCCCCCAGATTTTTAGAGAGTCACTGGTTTGTTTGGGTGACTCAGATGAACCATATTCCGATGGATATCGACAAAGAACAGCACAAACATTGGCTTCCACTTCAACTTCAGGCAACTTGTAATGTTGACCCATCCTTCTTCAATGATTGGTTTACCGGGCATCTCAACTTTCAAATCGAGCACCAGTAAGTGAAGTCTTGTAACCTTTTACCTTTTCAACTTTGACCTCCGACCTTTGAAAACAGAGGTCAATGACCTTATTTCTCATTCTGTGGCCTGTTGTAGGAGCACACAAACCCTTTCATTCTCCCCTGCAAATCAGTCAAACACAATCTCTCTTGAATCTAAGAGTGTTGCTATGCCTACTCTTGATGATTATTTTATTAAAAGTTAGTATATAATTATTGCCATCATTTGAACAAAGGATACATTAAAGTTAATGAACCAAATCTATTTGATAGTGGTCATGCGATACAGAAACATTGTATGATTTTGTTTAGTAAACGTTTCAGCTGACACATAGTTTGGATATAACTGGTGCCAAACAAAGAATCTGCCAGCTGAATACTTCCAGCCTCAGCTAAATTGTTGTCAGTCTCATTGTTATTTCTTTTGAAATTTCTGTGAAGAAACTCTCATTAATTGCTTTTATCTCCATTCTTTATGATCTCTGGGAGCTGAGAATAGTTTTGGTTACGTATGAGACAGTTAAAGAAAACCGCAGACCTGGTGGCCAAACCAGTGCGGTGAAATAAATGGATTTGGAGAAAATTGGGTGTTAGGGTTTTAAGACTTGAAAAGAAAGCTCTGCGTAAACTGTTTGAGGATGAACGTAAACTGTTTGAGGATGAACGGGACAACAATGCGAGAGGCTAATCTTCTGTGATGTTGTAAAGTAGTGTCTATACACTCACTTCCAATCGGATCAAGTCTTTATTTGAATAGACATCAGACACTGATTAGTCAAAGTAACGACAGAAAACAACTGTAACAGTTTTAGATCAGGAACTGGATTTCTGCCTCTAAAGTAGTTTTAACTGTCACTATTCTTGTTTTCATATTCTTTTTTCTTTGTAGATATGTTGCTTTCTATACTTAGATTTGGAACTAATGTTTAAGATTGAAAACTGCTTCAAACTGTCATTAATGCAGTTTTCAGATGAAACTTCAACACAGCATAATTTTCTTTAACTTTTTATAAATAATTTCACATTATTTATGTTCAGTGACATGTGTTTTGCAACCCAGAAAATGTTTACACATAGGTTCTTTTCAAAACCAGTATGCGTGCTTTGTACATTCCAACAAAACATTTTGGATTTGAAGTTCTTATCTTGTGAATGCGCTGTCACCTTTATAAGATATAAAGCAGACAATTTTCAGTTCAAGACAATTTTTCAAATTTTTCTCAATATTTGATCAAAAGCTGTTGCCGATGAAAAGTTATGACCATTTGGTCCAAAATTATCAAACAATTTACAGAAAAATTCATAAAAATCAGTAAAATGTTGAGCTTAACATTGGGTGGAAAAAATTACCGCTTGCAAAGGGTTTGTAATCATGAAACTAAATGAGTAATGAAACCTACACAACAGCCAGAAAGCAAACTATCCAGTGATGCGAAAAAAATCCAGGAAATTCTTGATTTATGTGGTACTGTACTGCTGAAGATATTATTTTCATTATGGCCCAAATCAAACAATTAACATAAAAATTCAGTTCTGGGAAAATTTTAGCAGACAAAAATCAACACTGAAAAAGTACAATATATCAGAATTACTGGGTTGAGCTATGTTTTAATACTATTGACAACATAGCATGGTTCTTTCTTGTGTGCATTGAAGAACTGAAAATACTCAGAACATCCAGGCTTTGAAAATTATCGGTGATACAACAGTTTCAAATGCAAAAAAACCATCCATTGTATGGAATATGTAATATGTGTTTTACATAATTTGTTACAAAAGATAAGTTTAAAAGTTTACAGGTAACATTTATGAGTCTGTGATGCCTGTAAACTTGTAGTTCTAGGACCTCACCTTGGTTATGGTGTATGTTACGCTTTCATCGAAAATCTAGATGTGGAGCCTTGGGTACACTGTAACCAAGGAAAGGTCGTAGACTAGTGAGCTTGTCCAAATGGAATGATGTATCCATGCCCTTATCAAATGAAGTGTTCAATTGCTGTGCTATGCACAAGAAATAAAAGCTATTATTACGTACAGTTTAAGCCATTTACAATGTCACCACTGACACGGGTCTGCAACTATCATAGTTTTTCTCATTTCCGTTTCATTTCAGTCTGTTTCCAACCATGCCCAGACACAATTACCACAAGATAGCACCCTTGGTGAAATCGCTATGCAAGAAACACAGCGTTACTTATGAATCTAAGAATCTACTAACAGCCATGGTTGACGTTGTGAGGTGAGAAGTGAAAAAATTATCAAATTCCAATTTAATTGGAAGTCAGATGACTTAAATATAAATATAGAGCACTTATTTCACTACTCAAAAAATTGACAAGTATAGATTAATATCCATGTTCACATGTTTCATAATATTAATCTTGGCATATGTAAGGACTCAAGTAAAACCTAGATTGTTCATAAAGGGAATCCTAAATGATGATTTAGTCTGCCTTACTGCAGCCTCCCATAAACTGGTGGGAACTGGTTTAAATTTTCACTTGCAATTCCCGGTTTCAGATCCTTGAGGAAGTCTGGAGAGCTGTGGTATGAAGCCTATCACCATGGCTAGTGTGGCCTGTAGAGGGCGCCACACAACAAAAGCATGTCAAGTTCATCACAAACTCTGCAGAGCAGCTTGTTATGTGCTTTACTTACAGACTCCTTTGAACTGTGTCCTCCTGACATGCAGCTACCAGCATAACGAAAACCACAGAAATTTTCTGCGTGCAATTTGTAAAAAGTGTAAAAAGAAAATGATTTCGGATTATTTTTGTTTAATATTCCTAGATTGTGTGTGTTAATAACAATTGTGTGCATATGTTTGATGAATGACTTTCATCCATTGATTTATCCCCAGAGGTTGAAATTCAAATATCTGCTTGACTTTTCTCATTTAATCGGAATTCACTATAGTTAGGGAACTTTATCAGATAATGATGTGTTTTTAAAATATTTAAATACCGTAATTGTAGCAAAGGACATATATACCGGGTATTAGGTTAGCTCAAATATTTGTGGCCACCATATCAAGGTAAGACAGCAGTTGCTGTGAGGCTTTCATATTTATCGATATTCAGAAACTCAAGAACTTTTCGGCGTTAACTTTTTGAGTGCCAAAATGAATTTTTGTCACTTGTATAAAATATACTCTAGTCAATGATTTCAGATTTTTGCTAAACTTTTGATAAAAAAGCTGTAGCAGATGAATTATGATGCCTATTTGGTCCAAAAGTATCCAAAAAATTACTGAGAAATTCTCAAAAACTGGTAAAATGTTGTACTAACATTTTGGTGGGAAAAAATTCTGGCACTCAAAGGGTTAACCACATTTAGTCGAGATACCTTTATTCATTGTGAGTTTTATTTTGTTATCTGTGTCATGAATGTTATTTCTTGTAAATAATATTGAGCAGAAGAGTTTTTTTTCTATCTCAAATAGAAATTTATGTGAAATTAAGAAATCAAAGAGTCTCAAAGATTTATGCTGCATCATATCTCTTCAGTAGTACTGTAACTGTATGTATTTTGACATTTTAGAAGACTGTTTTTGTCTTCCAATCAGAGAATACAATCAACTATACTTTCTGTATTTTGTTATTTTTTCATATCACTTTCACAGGGTTAAGCAGAAATTTCGCTGCATTATAATATCCTCTGTAGACTTGTTTTGTTAAACTTTATTGCTCAAGAGCCTCAGTGTGTGCCTTTCAAAAATATTTTTCATTATGGATAATTTAAATGTCACTGTGCAATTCAGCTTTGTTGTAGTGTTTCCAGTGCTAGTGAAATACTGATCAGAAGACAGCGGCTACTTTGAGTCACTGTCACTCAATAATTATCAGTCAGGATTATTTCTGTTTACATTTTAACATTGCCTGCATATTCAGATTCTGACTGTCATGTTTTCTTGTTTTTTTCTCAGCTTTCTATCACTAAAATTCATTCTCTGTAATGTACTGTTCTATAATACTGACATATCTATCTTCCAAAAGAATGTGACAATCATACTCATGAAATGCTTCTTTTTCCCTTATATCCGAACTAATTTTGAGTCGACAACTTTGATTGGATGATAGAGGATAAAAACAGCTAGATTAACCAATAAGAATTCTTCTATTCTCCTGCAAGTCATACCCCATTTTTGCCCATTTTTGACACTTTTTTCATTGTGTCAGGTTTGTTGCCATGGAAACAAACTGTCACAGCAATCTCAGATATTTACAGTCATTTTTTAACTGAAGAAATTATCATAAAACTAAAAAATATCCCAGACCGAAAAAAAAATTTAGAGGAGTTATGTTGTGCGTGTTATTCAGAATTACATAAAAATTTCAGATTATCTCAGAATGTATAAGATTTTAGTCTGTTTTTTTATTGTGTAGTGATTCGACAAAACAGCACGTATTCCAAAACAGTGGCAGATCACTGCCAATGTGTGCTATGCCACACATTTGTAGACCCTAACAATATGGAAAGCTTGTTTCACTTTTCCAAGTGTACTTAATTTTCACAATTAGCTGATAAAAAGATGTTGAACCCTATTGATGTGTGTATGTTTGAAGACAAAAATTTGAAAAAAACCCAGGTAGTCAATAGCTGATGTATCAAATCATGAGCAACTGATTAATATTGTTCTCTGAGACCGCTGACAGGCACTGAAACCCTGCAACCCATGCACTTTTCTGGAATTTCCATTTATTTTTACTGTCAACTTGTCTGTGATGTTTTCTGTACTGATATTCATCACTTTGGGTGCAACCGTATCGACGTCGTCTTTGGGCGTATGGACGAAGGTCGAAAGATTATGTCAAGATGCTAGACTACTTCAAAAGAGAAGAAAAGAAATAAAAAGACAATAACTAAGTTTTAAGTATGGAGTTTCTACAACCGTGCAATCTTTGTCTGGTCACCAAAGAAAAACTTTGTAACTCAAACTATGCAGTGTACATGTAGTATTATTTATGAAAGCTGTTATTTAATCGGTTAATTTGAATACATCTGAAATAATTAATTGTAATAAATATTTTTTGATCAATATTGAAGTGTGTTTTACCTTTAATATATGTAAAGCTCTGTAATAAAAAAATGATTTGTAGAATTCATAACATTACTGTGTTTTTTCATTTGGTTTTGTTCTGTGCTGTCATTTCCCATGATGCTTCAGCCTCATTTTGACATTTAATACCCAGCATTCATCAGTTTTTGTTGCTGGATTGCTTAGGCTGTAACCTGTGGACATGCAACCTCGTGTCAAAAACAGTGTTTCTGATCACTTTAAGCACTTTCAAGGAGTGCAGATTTCAGGACAAAACTTCCTTCTGTAGAAACTTACAGTCTGATCAACAAGGAATTTAGTTTTCCATTTCCAAAAGTTCCCTCCATCAGAAACGTTACTGCCCTCAATCTCCATTTTGTAGGATGCCACCTCAAATTATGTTGAAATTACTGTGGATAGCACTGCTGTCAATGTGTCCAGAGTCAGATGTACAGGGAGTGACTACCATCAAGGAATGCCCCTTGGTGTGGAGTCTTGGTTTCTCCATGCCTTAGGAAAATATCTCGGCATAGGTATCCATGTGTTGCTTTGTGGAAAAATGAACGAAACTCATGCCGGGAAATTCTACCTGGTATGCTGGTAAAATATTGTAAAGCAAACTGATGATCTCATGTTTAATTTTTGCAAACACATGATTTAAGATATAAAACTGGGCATAAGATTCACGTTGCTTTTTATAAATATAATATGTGATTTGTTAAGTTCTTGAACAGACGGTCTCAATGCCTGATTGTATTGCAAAAATTATGTGAACAGAGTACAGTACTTCAAAAATATTTATTATCACAGAAATATAGATGCAGCCACTTGGGAAATTAATATTGATTGCCATTTTTAGCTCCGCTGTCAGCGACGCGGAGCATATCAAATAGGTTGATTATCCGTCGTCGTCCGGCGTCCGGCGTCCGGCGTCCGTCGTCCGTCAACAATTGCCTCCTCCTTCAAGTCCAATTGCTTTGAAATTTTATATGCAGTTCACTTGGGGTGACCTTACTTCAGTTTGTTCAAATCATGGTGATATTTGCATATTTGTATTTTTGGGCATTTTTTTGTGTTTTTGGTAAAAAAATCTTCTTCTCTGAAATCACTCGTCCGATTGCTTTGAAATTTGATATGCAGTTTGCTTAGGGTGACTTAAATCAGATTTGTTCAAATGGTGGTGAAATTTGCATATTTGTATTTTAAGGCAATTTTTGTCATTTTTGGTAAAAAAATCTTTAAAAATCTTCTTCTTCAAAACTACTGGTCAGATAGCTTTTATATTTGGTACATATGTCCCTAGGGATGATCTATTTCAGATTTGTTCAAATTGTGCAGAAATATGCAAATTTGCATTTTTAAGGCAATTTTTGCCATTTTTGGTCAAAAAATGTATTTCTCAAAAAGTACTGGTCTGATAGTTTTGAAATTTAGTATACAGGTTTCTATAGATGAACTAAGTAATATATATTGAATTTCTGATGAAATCTGTAATTTTGTATTTTTGGGGCAATTTTTGCCATTTTTGGTCAAAAAATGTGTATTTCCAAAACTACTCATCTGATAGCTTTGAAATTTGGTATAGAGGTTTCTACAGATGAACTAAATGATATTTATGGAAATAATGATGAAATCTGCAATTTTGTAATTTTGGGGCAATTTTTGCCATTTTTGGTCAAAAAATGTGTTTCTCAAAAAGTACTGGTCTGATAGCTTTGAAATTTGGTATACAGGTTTCTACAGATAAGCTTAGTAATATATATTGAATTTCTGATGAAATCTGTAATTTTGTATTTTTGGGGCAATTTTTGCCATTTTTGGTCAAAAAATGTGTATTTCCAAAACTACTTATCTGATAGCTTTGAAATTTGGTATACAGGTTTCCATAGATGAACTAAATGATATTTATTGAAATAATGATGACATCTGCAATTTTTATTTTTGGGGGGCAATTGTTGCCATTTTTGGTCAGAATATTTTATTCTCAAAAAACTACTCATCAGATAGCTTTGGTTGACATGTTCTTAGGGATGATCGGATGTGATATATTCAAAGTATGATGAAATCTTCAATTTTGTATTTTTGCAGCTTATTTTAGCCACATTTTTCTGGCCACTGCATTGAGTTATCAAAGATTTCCACCTTCTTCATCAACATGTGTCAAAAATAGTTATTCTGTACATAAACACAGCGGAGCTATATCGGCCGCTAGGTCGCTTGTTTAATAAATGTGTGGATATAAATCTACACAGAGTTCATACAAGGTCAGCTTCAGGCATCCGGCATCCCGATTTTAAACTCTGTCATTTTGCGATCAATCTGCCTGCTGTGAGAAGTCTGTGACAGTAGATAAGAGGTTTTGTTTGAGAGGGAAGGATGTTGACTAAAATGGCAGTTTTTGTATGTTGTCTGTTTCAATTTGTATTTATGGTGTCAATATTGTTTTCATAAGCTTGGCAGTTTTTTTTCGATACAAATTTTTAACATCCAACAAACGGATGTTTTAAGATGTCAGCTAACTTGTTAAAAAATGATTTGTAGGATATGTTAGTCTGATTTGGGGAACTGAGTTTTTCAAATTTCACTGCAAATGTTTACACAAGTTTTAAAATTCCCCTTTTCACCTTTATAAGCCATAAATCCTGTCAGATT
The DNA here is from genome assembly GCF_041260155.1 of Ptychodera flava. Lineage (NCBI taxonomy): Eukaryota > Metazoa > Hemichordata > Enteropneusta > Ptychoderidae > Ptychodera > Ptychodera flava. Next base: position 25,559,135 of record NC_091938.1, on the reverse strand, counting down.
CTGTCAAACATTAACAGTACAAATTGCTTTTTAATTCACATGTCTGAAGAATGCGCCTCCATATTTCTGTGCCAGTGAATTGTGAAGAGTTAAAATGCAAAATATTATTTAAAAAAAAGGTAGTTTATTTGAAAAAAATTTTTAAAAAGTGTTTCACATTCCAGGTAAATTGTACTTATTTTTGAAACTTAGTTTATTTTTAGCTTGATCCCCTCCCTGTATATGTGAATGGTTTGGATGTATTACAAGAAAATTTACATCAGTACAAGGAGTTACCGTGTGAAGAAAATTTGGTGAAGGTGTAACGCGACTGGTTTAGGGCATTCAAATTTTATAGAACTTCTCCGGTCTCCAATGTGTTTATGGTTAGTCATTTTAAAGTCTGCAGAGAATATCAAATTGATTGGTAAATTTGAGGTGATTTGTTTTTCTAATTCCTAAGTTTGCTTGGTGACACTTTACTCTTACTTCAGTGTGCGAAATGATTGTTTAAAGTTTCTTTGGGTAAAATTTCAGCAAACATTTCAAACTTTGCAGTTTTGCAGAACAGTTTACCTGTAAGGTAGTATGCGCCTCGAAAGTGAAAGACTTAAACTTTTGCTCAAATTTTTCCTATGGAATCGTTCAACCATTCTCATCCAAAATCAAGAATAAAAATTGGGGGTCATAGTGCAAATTTTGGTACTAGAGAAACAACTCAAGATTTACCGATATTTAAAATTCAAAATGGCTGCCACCTCTGAGTTAACTTTATTGAGAAAAATAAAATTTTCGAATTTCGAAAAACTTAAAGCCAGTTAAAAGTTTTCTTACACCAAGAGCTTTCAAATGAACCCCCATATGTGCTATATCAGAAAAGAATTGTAAAAGTTTGAGAGTTTGAGTTTGAATATCTGTCCCTGAGGCGCATTCTACCTAATCCAATGGTCTAGATGAAGTCTTGACAAGACAACACAAACTTAAGAATTAAAGTCCCTTTCTTTTTACAGCTATCAATAGATATAGAATATCAAAGCTAGACTTTCCGCCAGTTTTACAATTATCTTTGCCCCATGAAGGATATGTCATCTTCCAGTTTTACCAAAACAAAATTTGGTGGTGAATTCCAACGATTTTTTTGGGTGGAAAATTTCAAACTGCATTAACATGTCAGTTCACTGTAATGGAATAAGAAAATTAGGTAGTATCCTCAGGAGCTTCAAGCATAAGACTCTTTCGTGTTGTCTCTTCAATGAAATGGGGTCAAAAGTCAATTGCTGCTTACTGTGCGGGTTTTAAACAGTGCAAAACTTGGAGAATTCCTTCAACAAAAAGAAGCATGTAATAACTTGGCTGTATCATGACTGCAATTATAGTCTTTGATGATGGGGCAAAAATCATCATATTACTCAAGAAAGCATTTGTTCATCCTATTTTCACTGTGGGGATGGGGTCAGGAGCTCTCTCTAAGTTTGCTTGAAAATGTCACATAATTGTCTCGTATTAATTTCCCACTAAGCCTTAGTAACTGTCCTCTCAGTCTTTTCTTAGCAAAGTTGGAATTTAAAACAGAAAGGCTTCAGAGAGTTTCTTTTATCCCGGGCCATCGATAAGTTCTCAACTGTGCATTTCAAGTCAGGAGTTAAATTCCAAAGTTGCAGTATGTCTGTTGTTGACTCTTTCATACTATACATGCCCACTTCAATTACCATGACAAAGTGTGAAATATGGTATGTAAACAGACAAAGCAATTTTCACCCAATTAATCATTTTTTACAAAGCTAATTCCCACTGCACAATTATGGCAATCAATATGCTATGATTACAATAAAGCCCTAAGGCATTAAACGATGATATAGATTTATGGTAGTAACTTATTATTTATTGCTATAGTGTTATTTCTAGTGCTTGTAACAGGAATATTCAAAAATATATATATTTTTGATACTATATTATATTTACTTGAAATTATTGTCATTTGGCTTATAGGTGAACAAACCAGACAACATAATGGTGGAAAGTGTATCCTACCAGACGGGTGCCATGGCAACATAACAGCACAACAAAAGTCTAGATATGTCTGCACAAGAGGTCACTGAAAGGTCAAAATATAATCATTACCGATAATAAAGAGAGTGCATTGCATTATGATTCACATTCATCAATAGGTGGCTAGATTGTTATCATTGCTGAAACAGAATCATAAATTCAGCAAACGCTGAGTAACTGTTTAATTAGTCTTTCACTTTTGAGCCAAGCTCTGTAGGTCAATCGGCACATTAATTGTTATCAGAAAAGGTATTAGAATATATTCCCAGCAGTAACTAGTATTGAACAGTGCTGTGTTTGGGATTGTACAAAAAAAATACACTATTGTAAAAAACAATTCATTCTATCAGTTCTTGTCTGTATTTGGCCCAATCAATGAGAGATAAATTTGACGTACATATTAAAGTTATAGTATAATGCCCTAAGTTGTAATAAGACTGAATGGTATCAGTGTAGACACATCTCTAGTTATGGCTGAGGACATGAAAAATTGTAACAAAATAGCAACCTAGGTGGCATCCAAAATTAAAATATGCATGTAAATGTGATCAATGTATAGATAGATTGTTGTTATACAAACTTTGACATATCTGTGTAATATTGTCTAAGCGTGTAAACATCAAAATGGCAACCTGGCAGACCATACTGACATGCATTATGTATGTCAGGGTACACTGTCCTTGTACCACATTTGAATGTAATTTTTATTGGTTCAGGAATGTCTGTACACTGGCTCTGGATGTGAACAAGTGAAAAACAAAAATGGCTGCCCCAGTCGCTATCTTGAATCCACTCACAAGACAAAATATTGCGCATACGCACAACAGATGCTCATATGTCCTTGTACTGACTTTGAAACAAGTTGGTTTAGTTAGTTTTGGCTGTTGTCATGAAAAAATTGAAAAAAATTTGCAACCTGACGGCCAACAATATTGGATTAATTGAAACAAATCAACGTGCATCTGTGTGACATAGTATAGGGTGTTGTCCTTTTGCCAACATTGAATCAAGTCGGTCCAGGCATGTCCTAGTTACAGCTCTACAGATCAATAAAAATTTAAACAAAATGGCTGCCTGGTGGCCATATTGGATCATATTGCAAAACACTTGAAATCTGCCTTGCATATGTATGACATAGCATTGTGTTCTTACACCGACTTTTTGGCATCTCCAAGATAAGCTTATGGATGGACAGAGGCATGCACACACAGGTGGGCGTGACCAAATTAAATCATGTTAACTACCGGTAAGTCTTCTTGGACTTTGCCCAACCTGGGAACCATCAAAAATATAGGAGACCGGCACGCACTGTCAACTTATGATACGGACAATCACCCTTTTTAACATATGTAAATTGTGAAACAGTCCTAGAGGGTACAAAACACAGCTTGTACATATAAACATGATGGTTTTTATGCCTTTTCTCAGCCTGGATACGATGACAGAATAAGTTACTAAACATCTGATGTGAATATTTACATAATATCATACCGTCCTTGCTGGTGCCTAATCACAGATTAATTTACTAGCATATGTTACAGTTCATCTCCCACATCTGCCAGTTTCCCATTTCATAATAACACCTCACATGTGATTTTATTTTTTTATTGGGTCATCAGCAGGAATCACATAACTAAGAAACCTTAGAAACCAAAGCCAGTGTTTGCTTTCATTTTATTTCAGTTTTTTTCTTTTCATATTTCTTTCTTATTATTTGTTTCTACTCGGAGTTGCAGCTCACTTCTGCTTTTTTGTGTGCCATTATGATTTATACTCTGCATTTCAAAAATGAAAGTTTTACACTTTGGCTTATATTTTTCCAAGGGGAAACTTTAAACTTTTCTTTTTCCATCAAGATTAAGATGTATCTGTGTATAAATTTTTGGATTAGAGAAGGGAATGAGCTCAAATTTGCTGTTTAAATTCAAAATGGCCACTGCTCCATGTCAACTTGAGTTCCACAGGAACAAGAGAGTAAAAACTTAATTACTCTTCCTCAATCCATTTCAAAATAATTCCCAAAAGCTGGAACCAGAAAAGAATTGAAAGATTTTGAAACTTTACACGTCTATCCAAAAAGTGTTCTGCTTGCATCAAAGTTTGAGATTTAATTGCAAATCAAGCTAATACTTCGTTCAACTTCGCTTCAAATATTTACTTTTGAAAGATTACAATTACAATTTTTGTTCTGAAAACAAGTCATTGACAATGACATAGTCCCCACTTGTAATAGGAGTATTAGTCTTGATGGGGCAGGGAAATGAGGTCATTAAGAAGTATCACTGGAGTGTATATGTTCAGATCTATGGACACATAGGTCTATGTCATTGTTCCCAATTTGAAACAAGAGGCATGTCTAAGTTATGGTTCTAAATCGGGAAAAAAGATCAGACCTCTAGCTGTATTGGCCAGCCAAGAAATACATATGTGCATAATAAATGAGGTACAAGATGTGACATCTTAAGGTCTATTATCCTATCAAAATTGAAGCGTAAAGAACTTGTGGTTACTGAGTTATGCATATATATGCATATTCAAGGTCAAAGGTCACCAAGGTCACGTGACATTTTGAAAAAAAACATTGTATTGCTAATTAATCCATATATGCCAAAATTCAGACCTCTAGCTCTATTGGCTTGCCCACAATTATATATGGGCATAATTAACGAGGTAAAGCATGTGTTGTCATAAGGTCTCCCATCCTACTAAATATAAGGACATAGCACTTGTGGTTACTTATTTATTGACATAATCGTGTATTTTAGGTAAAAGGTTATCAAAGTCACATGACATTTTGTCAAAAAATTTCTATCCTATAGTCTATCCCTATACACTAAAAATCATACATTTACTTCTATTGGCTTGCTCAAAATTAGATATGCACATAATTAATGAGGTACAATATGTGGCGTCATAAGGTGTCCCATCATACAAATATGAAGGGTGTAGCACTTGTGGTACCTGAGTTATGGACAAATATGTATATTTGAGGTCAAAGGTCACCGAGGTCACGTGACATTAAAAAAAAAATTGTATTGCTAAGTTATCCCTACATACCAAAAATCAGACCTCTAGCTCTATTGGCTCGCTCAAAATTGGATATGCGCATAATTAATAAGGAACAATATGTGGCGTCATAAGGTGTCCCATCATACCATATATGAAGGGTGAGCACTTGTGGTTACTGAGTTTTGGACAAATATGTATATTTGAGGTCAAAGGTCACCAAGGTCACTGACATTTTGTCAAAAAAATTGTATTGCTAAGTTATCCCTATATACCAAAAATCAGACCTCTAGCTCTATTTGCTCGCTCAAAATTAGATATGCGCATAATTAATGAGGTACAATATGTGGCGTCATAAGGTGTCCAATCATACCAAATACGAAGAGTGTAGCACTTGTGGTTACTGAGTTTTGGACAAATATGTATATTTGAGGTCAAAGGTCACCAAGGTCACGTGACATTTTGTCAAAAAAATTGTATTGCTAAGTTATCCCTATTTACCAAAATCAGACCTCTAGCTCTATTTGCTCGCTCAAAATTAGATATGCACATAATTAATGAGGTACAATATGTGGCGTCATAAGGTGTCCAATCATACCAAATATGAAGAGTGTAGCACTTGTGGTTACTGAGTTTTGGACAAATATGTATATTTGATTGAGGTCACGTGACATTTTGTCAAAAAATTGTATTGCTAAGTTATCCCTACATACCAAAAATCAGACCTCTGGCTTTATTGGCTCGCTCAAAATTAGATATGCACATAATTAATGAGGAACAATATGTGGAGTCATAAGGTGTCCCATCATACCAAATATGAAGGGTGTAGCATTAGTGATTACTGAGTTATGGACAAATATGTATATTTGAGGTTAAAGGTCACCAAGGTCACGTGACATTTTGTCAAAAAAATTGTATTGCTAAGTTATCCATTTATACTAAACATAGGGCCAAAGTCCCTGAAGCTTCTATAGACATGGATACAAAATTAAGTATTTCCTGACTGCATGAAATTATCTCACTAAGGCCATTCTAGGGACATGTAACCCAAATATTAAAGCTGTCTGACCAGCGGTTTTGAAAAAACAAGCGACTCAACATATGACAGAGCTATGCTGTGTTATGTAGAGAATAACCTTTTGTGACACATGTATTGATGAAGAAGGTGGATATCTTTGATAGCTCATTTCAGGATGGCCTGACCAAAAATGGAAAAAAATTCTGTAAAAATACAGATTTGCATATTTCATCAGACTACATTAGTCTATAATAGCAAATAAACGAGAGTTAATTACATTCTAATTAAAGTAAACAAGACTTGCTTAAATCAAGATTTACGTCATAAAAAACAGCATATCTGTCAGGTTATAAAGAATCTTGAGTTGGTTATCTTTTAATATCAGTATTTTCATCCTATTAACCAAGCACATTTTAACTTTCAAATTAACATTGTAAGTAAGTCCTGTTGAATAAGTTGAGACTGTACGTACTCAGAGAAAGCACACTGAAGAGACAAATGTTTGAAACTTAAGAAGTTCAAGGTCATCAAAAGCATTATAAGGAATCATGTTACACTTCATTGCACTGTTTACACAGATTGCATAATTGCTATAAATAGCACATGAGAAATCTTACAGCCCAGCTTTACCATAAAACCCCTATCACTTTGATCACTCTTTTAATTGACCACTCTTTTCCTCAAAAAGTAATCTTATTTTGTCCTTACCAAGTCAACCATAAATGGAAATTAGAACTTCTCTATCTCTATTTATTTGACCACCCTATCATGACAAACTATTATGAGCAATTTCTTTTAGATAACATAAATGGTGGTTCATAATATATCAAAGTTGGGATTCAGGAAAGTTGCCTTTACATGTTTTAATCCTCCAAGATGGTAAGCATTTCACTATGAACTGTCAAAAAAAGTTGAATTTTCTGATAATTCCACACTAAAATTATTTTGGCTTTGATGATTTCCTAATTAATTCAATTATTTAAAATCATATTAATTATTTTTTTCTGGGTGAATTGATAGGGTTTATACAGTACAAGAATTACATACAATGTAAGTCAAATTTTGACCAAAAATGACAAAAAAATTCCTTAAAAATACACATTTGCATATTTCATCACAATTTGAACAAATCTAAGTTGGGTTATCCCTAGGGACCTGTATACCAAATAACAAAGCTGTCTGACCAGCGGTTATGAACAAGAAGATTTTTACCAAAAACACCTTTTTTGGCATTAATTTGCCTATTTTCAACAATATCAAAAAATTAAAAAACATAGTTTCTCAAAATCATATTTTTCATCTACACAACAAATATCAAATCAGTAAGTACTGCGGTTCTCAAGATATTTGAGTGGACGGACGCCTCACAAACGGACATACATACATACATACATACATACAGACTGACGCCGGACGCCGGACGGATACCCATCCCAATAGCTTCTATAGACTATAGTCTATAGTAGCTAAAAATCAGACCTCTAGCTCTATTGGCTTGCTCCAAGATATGCACATAATTAATGAGGTACAATATGTTGCGTCATAGGGTGTCCTATCATACCATATATGAAAGGTTTAGCACTTGTTGTTACTGAGTTATGGACAAATATGTATATTCGAGGTCAAAGGTCACCAAGGTCACGTGACATTTTGTCAAAGTGTCTGAGATATCTGCGTGAACGGATGGACTCACATGGATGGACTCACGGACTGACATGACCCAATCTATGAGCCCCCTGGACTTTATCTGTGGGGACTAAAACTGTACATGTGTCACTGCATCCTTTTTGCAATATGAATACGATGAGAAACTAAATTTTTATTTTTTCTTGGCCTTATACATGGGAGTCTATGGACTTCCTTATACATGGGAGTCTATGGACTGCCTTATACATGGGAGTCTATGGACTGCCTTATACTGGGAGTCTATGGACTGCCTTATACATGGGAGTCTATGGAGGTGAAAACTAAAAAATCCTCTAACACGGCCAAATTTGATTGCATTGTGAAACAAATCGACGTGCATCTGTATGAGGTAGGGTACTATCCTTGTACCAGTTTGAACAAAATCGCTCCAGGCGTCTCTGAGATATCTGCGTGAACGGACGGACGGACGCACGTACGGACGCACGGACGGACGCACGCACGGACGCACGAACGCACACAAGGACATGACCAAACCTATAAGTCCCCGGACGGTGTCCGTGGGGACTAACAAAACAGTATGTTTTCTTATCCTTCTCTGTAAAGTATGTTGAAATGCAAAACCAATATACTTTGAATGCAGGTATGTGATTACATTATTGTTGTCAGTATGAAGTTTCTGTAACACAAGCAGTCAATGTTTTTCAGTGGTGGTATTGGATCATATTGCAAAACAATCTGCCTTGCATATGTATTGAGCTTTAATACGAGTTATCATGGACAATGATCTTTATCATGAAGATCGTCGTCCATGACAGATCGAAAGCTCAATATTTTGAAAAACATTGACTGCGTGTTAGTCCCCACGGACACCGTCCGGGGGTACTTATAGGTTTGTTCATGTCCGTGCGTCCGTGCGTCCGACCGTCCGTCCGTTCGTCCGTGCGTCCGTTCACGCAGATATCTCAGAGACGCCCGGAGCGATTTCGTTCAAACTTGGTACAAGGATAGTACATTTACCTCATACAGATGCACGTCGATTTGGCCGTGTTAGAGGACTTTCTAGTTTTCACCTCCATAGACTCCCATGTATAAGGCAGTTCATAGACTGACTCCCATGTATAAGGCAGTCCAGAGACTATCATGTATAAGGCAGTCCATAGACTCCCATGTATAAGGCAGTCCATAGACTCCCATGTATAAGGCAATCCATAGACTCCCATGTATAAGGCCAAGAAAAATAAAAATTTAGTTTCTCATCGTATTCATATTGCAAAAAGGATGCAGTGACACAGTTTTTAGTCCCCACAGATAAAGTCCAGGGGGCTTGTAGATTGGGTCATGTCCGTCCGTGAGTCCATCCATGAGTCCATCCGTTCACGCAGATATCTCAGACACTTTGACAAAATGTCACGTGACCTTGGTGACCTTTGACCTCGAATATACATATTTGTCCATAACTCAGTAACCACACGTCCTAAACCTTTCATATATGGTATGATGGGACACCTTATGACACCACATATTGTACCTCATTATGCGCACATCTAATTTTGAGCGAGCCAATAGAGCTAGAGGTCTGATTTTTGGTATGTAGGGATAACTTAGCAATACATTTTTTTTGACAAAACGTCACGTGACCTCAATGACCTTTGACCTCAAATATACATATTTGTCCATAACTCAGTAACCACAAGTGCTACACCCTTCATATTTGGTATGATTGGACACCTTATGACGCCACATATTGTACCTCATTAATTATGCACATATCTAATTTTGAGTGAGCAAATAGAGCTAGAGGTCTGATTTTTGGTATATAGGGATAACTTATCAAGACAATATTTTTGACAAAATGTCATGCGACCTCGGTGACCTTTGACCTCAAATATACATATTTGTCCATAACTCAGGAACCACAAGTGCCACACCCTTCATATTTGGTATGATGGGACACCTTATGACGCCACATATTGTACCTCATTAATTATGTGCATATCTAATTTTGAGCAAGCCAATAGAGCTAGATGTATGATTGGTATATAGGGATAGACTATAGGATAGAAATTTTTTGACGAAATGTCATGTGACCTCGATAACCTTTTCCCTAAAATACACAATTATGTCAATAAATAAGTAACCACAAGTGCTATGTCCTTTATATTTAGTAGGATGGTAGACCTTATGACAGCACATGCTTTACCTCTATTAATTATGCACATATAATTGTGGGCAAGCCAATAGAGCTAGAGGTCTGAATTTTGGCATATATGAATTAATTAGCATTACAATTTTTTTTCAAAATGTCACGTGACCTTGATGACCTTTGACCTTGATTAAGCGTATATATGCATAACTCAGTAACCACAAGTTCTATACGCTTTAATTTTGATAGAATAATAGACCTTAAGATGTCACATCTTGTACCTCATTTATTATGCCCATATGTTTTTCTTGGCTGGCCAATACAGCTAGAGGTCTGATCTTTTTTCCCGATTTAGAACCATAACTTAGACATGCCTCTTGTTGCAAATTGGGAACAATGACATAGACCTATGTGTCCATAGATTTGAACATATACACTCCAGTGATACTTCTTAATGACCACATTTCCCTGCCCCATCAAGACTAATACTCCTATTACAAGTGGGGACTATGTCATTGTCAATGACTTGTTTTATAGAAACTTTGTACTGAAGCTGATAATTATCTTTGGAGATACATTATTGTTGACACACAAATTTAAATTAACACTAAAATTGAATTGTCAACTATAATGCTGTTCATAACACACACAGGCAGTGTTGACTATTTGAACACAGAGCAGTTTGTCTTGACTTAGTGAGTAAAATGATAAACTGTATCTTATAGACAGAACAAAAATACAAGGAAATACATCAAGTGTTACAATCAATAGAGCTTGAAGTGGCTTGTCGAAAGATCATGATAGTATTTTAACTTAGGCCAAAATTGGAAAATATTTCAATTCTGATCGTTGTGCGCATTTATCGAAACTAGTGTTGTTAGCCATTTTGTTCACGTTTTTGAGATCACAAATAACTTTATTTTCGATTGACTTTGCCAAACAATTCCGCTACTCAAAGTTTTGTGAAGCAATTTTTTTATATGTACAGCAATTATTTATCAGTATGATCTTTGTATTTTCCGTTACACAACCTGAAGCTCTAGTTTTGGAGCGAAACGTTGTGTTACAAGTTCATTAAAATACGTTCGGACCAAACAACTGGGCGTGGTAGTGTGTATCAATAAAGTTATATATATATATATATATATTATATATATATATATATATATATATATATATATATATATATATATATATATATATATTTATATATTTATTTTATTTATTTATGTATTAATATAAATTCAATGTACAAATTTTAAATTTCAATATTTTTATTTTAGGTAACAACATCGAAAAAAGACAACAGACTTCAAAACTGTCCATATATTTAACATACAATTTCTGAAAAATGGAAATAAAAACAAGGAAATTATGACTGAAGCAAATGATGAAAGGGACTACGCATCAATATAGTACTACAATCTCTCAACAAAATTTCATTTGAAGCATATTCGTTTTCAATATGGCACAAGGATTATATACACTGGTGCTGATTCTGAATAAGGCAATTATCTGGGTCAGCGAATTAGAATTCCTCTGGTACACACCCATGTGTTATTATAAAATCTTTAAGAAAAATGTTCATTAGAAATCTTTCATTTGTACATCAAGTTTTTAAAAATTTCCAGCGAGCTATGTCAACCAATTGACTTACTATTTGTCTTTACATTTGATACCCAGTGCATGGCCGTAAACAGGATGAATTTTTCAAGTCCTCAAAAGAAAAAGCTTGTTAAGTAGTTTTTGTCCACAGTTCAACAGACAGACAAGATTGTGCCTCGCCTTGTCACAATTTCTACAGATTTTGAATTTCGAAGTGGGGTTTGAATTCTATGATTTTACAAAAGACTAAGACTACTACATTTACAGACTGAAATGTTTAACTGTACATGGTTAGATATGATTGTGTCATTCCAGTATAAAGTTGTGAAGGCACCTTTGAAAACTATTCTATACAAATTACATGTTAATCAGAGCCGATATCTATACATCATAAAATACTATATAAAGATACACACAAAAAAGAAAACTTTTGTTCAAATATTTCAAAATTGTACTCGTTACATTGTAACCTTGCTGTCACTAGGTATTAGCAAGCATGGGTACCTGTGCTTTGATCTGAAAATGGCGTGACAGACTGTCTTCCCTCTCTTTGCAGTATTAATCCTTTGGGTGCTGCAATTTTTCCCACCAAAATTTTACTGCAACATTTATAAGTTTTTAAGAATTTTTCTGTAAATTTTTTTGATAATTTAGGACCAAATTGACATCACATTTCATTGGCTAAAGATTTTTATCAAAAGTTTGGCAAAAATTTGAAAAAATTTTACAGGGGTATATTTTTTAAGGCGACAAAACTTGACTTTGGCGCTCAAAGGGTTAAATCCCCAGCAAACTCTGACAAGCAGTGAGTGGCTTACAACACTGTAATCACACAACCTGGATGAAACACTGCCTGTCTGCCTTTCTTTTAAATCTGAATAGTACATGCAATATATAGTTCAATGAAAATAACCTAAATAAAAGGCATTTGCATTTCAGGCATTGAAGGAACGATAGTTGCAATTTTTAATAATATTTTCATTATTGCTTACTCTTTTAACTGTCACGGCCAACAATATGACTTGTTATGGTACTACTTTATCTATATCCATCACAGGATACGGAGTTGATATTGTGCAGGAACAAGGAGCTGTATTGCACATATATATACAGAACAAGAAGTATGGAAAACACATCAAAAATCACGGCTCTTGGAGCTTTCTTTGGATGACAATACACACATGTAACTATTACCACGATTGGGTTTTCTTTGGTATGGTCCGAGGTCTGTTTGTCAGTACAGTGTACTGACAGGATTTCTGAGATGACAAAGTAAAGGGATGCTATTTCAAGATTTTCAGGTTTTTATAACAATTCCAAAAATCTGAAAATCGTAGTTCAAAATTGAAAATGGGAAACTCTACATATGCTCTAATTCTTGATTTTTCTGATGAATTTCAGTTCTCTTTGGTGGAAACATAAATATGTGATTTATCCATAATGTGTTTTAGGTTTTAATATTGTTATTTAATGGGAGCCAAAGAATTGAAGAATGACTGCTTAGGGCCCTGTCACACCTTAACGATTTAGCCAGCATATACCAACATATCAAAATTTCTCTAAAACGCCAGCTTGCTGAACTAACGATGTATTTTTCAATTTTGGGCGCATACCTAGTGTATTCATAATGTACTCATAGGTTTGGGTACGCTAGACAATTATCTTGATGCATTTCGACTTGTAAGTGACTTGCAAGTAACGTGTGAGAATGTGTGTCAACAAGCGCGTAAAATCCCTACAACTTATGGCCAGCATGTGTGGGACGTATGAGCCATACGTTGGCATACGTCGAAAAATTTTGTAAATGCACAAAAGTTTTCGACGACCTTGCCATACTACGACGTAAACCAGCATGCTTTCGAATGCTCTTAACTTATACAAAACTTATTGATAACGTAACGCTGGTTTAATCGTCAAGGTGTGACAGGGCTATTAGAAATAACTCCTATACTGAGAACACCGCCACTTCCAAAAAGCTTGATGTCAAGTTAAAAGTTTAAAGAAGATTAATACCACAAATTTGGAGAGACTGGATATACATATATGCCTCACAAAGTCTTAGACTTTCCTCAAAATTTTGTTGAAGGAAGTGTTTGAGCAATTTTCTGTTCCAATCAGTGAGAATATCTCAGGCCATCTGAGCCCACAATACTTGAAATTTTGTATTGTTTGTGAAATCAAACTATTCTTCAACTGACTTGAAAAAAGACTGACTCAAACACTTTACTTTCTGAATTCTGAAATAGTGCAAGCCACAAATGCATACTACAAAGAAATTCTGACATTATGAAAACTCTGACTTGTCTGAAAATCTGCCATAAAAATTGATTTCTCCTGGAATATAAATACTACCAACATGTATGACAAGTTATTTGCTAAGTTGAGACCCTTAAACATCTCGATGTTCCTCTCCCTATTTCAAAAAGTAAACAAAACACCTGTTGAAATGAGAAAACATAAAGCTTGTTGGTTTTTTCCGAAGTTCATTTTCACACAAATGATCGTATTTGACAAAGTGAAGTACATATGCACCATTGGTATCAAAAAGTTTGTGCAAGTTTGGTGTTGGTTTTGAAAAATGAAAGTCCACTGACAAAGTCCAAAAAAGTCAGTGTTGATAGTCTAGATGCATGATTCGTTTTCACCACATCATAAATATAAAACTGGGAACAGCCATATTGTATTTGGCAATGGAAAAACAATCAATTGTTCTGAGTTAAAAAATACATTAAAAAGAAAAGTATTGAAAAACAGCATCCGGAAAGAGGAAATTGTTTGATAATAACCTTTTCCCTGACAAGTTGATCTAAACTATCTGGTTTGGAAAGAGTAAAGCTATTTATCTTAATTCCCTGTAAACATTTCCACTATCACCATTGATAAGTATGGGTTTGGGCCAAGTCATGATGCAGAAGGGATTAACCTGTTCACCCCCAATTTGACATGAACAGGTCCATACTCACCACTGATAATGACTGGTTTGGGCCGAACCATTATGGTGATAGGAGTAAACTATCACATGTCTATGACAAGGTGTTAAAACAGAACCAGCTACACTGCTACAACTCACAAAAATATTACAAACACTCCGTACTCTTGAGCCATGTACATATCAGGTAAATCGCCTTTCCTGATCTCCTGTAAGTACATGGTTGGAAACACATTCAAAAGTTCGTTGAAAAATCTCTGTGTTCAGTAAAATCCTGAAAACAGCGAACCGACCGTGATTGGTTCGCTCAAATACACCACCCAGGCCTTATCATCATAGCAGCGCAACCAGCCATCTGGAATTGCTTGTGACATCGTCACGTTTTGGTCTCGAAATTCCGCGGCTTCCTGTTCCATTTGGATAATCTCTACCAGGTCAAGTCCTGTTTGGACAGCGCTCACTCCTGCTGCGCAGCTCAGCGTACAGTGTGAGCGGCTCCCAACGCCTGAAGTTGGTTGGAAGTTTTTCGAAGGATGAGTGAAATCCCGCCTCAGCTGTGAAGGACGCCCGCTTGCACCTCTTCTCTCTAAGGTCATTACAGGTCTGTCAAATCCTGTTCCTCGTAGTTCATACGACAGAAACGGGCCAGCGGTGCGTCTGGAGCCCCCAGCACTCATCACCCGATTAATCCTGGCCTCTGCCTCTTCTACATGACGTTGTTCGTCCTCTTGTCCCCAGAGCTCCACTTGACGACTGGTCAGTTTCAGTCTCGCACCAAATGTCTTGGCGGTGAAGAAGAATCCAATTATGTGCGTTGTGAAGGCCGCGCCGAGCGACGCGCTGACGTCTGCGTTTTTAAGGTACTTGTACGAATCTGGAACCTTGCCACGGCCGCAGAACTTCGACGTGCAGTGGAGCACCACAGGACCCACAACTAGCGAATCTACGCTGTAGTAGGTGTTGAAATTCAAATAAGCATCTGGATCTGCAAGATGAAAGAGGACAATCTCAATATCAGAAAAAAGCTGCACTCACCCTTGTTAATTATGTCATTCTTATCGTGCAAAGCAATGCTATCAGCATCGGCTGGTGTACATAAGGGACCTGAAATGCAAAGACTCAATGAACTACAGTGAGTTTGAGAATGTTTTTGTTGATAATAAAAAGAACATGAGAGTCTTGTGGGAGTTTGTCAGCTCATACACTACAAAGGATGTGTAAATCATAATGGACCCAGAAACGACACTCTGTGGCTTTTGGATAAAACCAAGACGTCGAACAAAAGTAAGAGAGAGTTTCATAATTGCAGGTGTGTGGTACTGAAAGGGTTATATGTAAATATTATGGGTTGTTCTGTATGCTCTGACACTCAACCAAATATGCCATCACAAACAACTACATGCAAGATGAGAACAAAGCAAAATCAGACAAAATTTATGTACATGATTTGTGGCATTTCTGTCGACAAGATATTCATTCAGAAGTAAAATTAGATATACTGAACATTAAAGAACTCCCTTTCTACTGATAGATCTCTGTGCATATGCGTATTCTAGAATAGCTGCCGAGGACATTGGTTTTTTTTTAAATCTATCATAATAGTTGTAAATACGCCATGAAATATGGTTATTGAGGCTTGTGGACGATATCTGTTATCTGTCAGCATCATGCAAACTTGCCATATCGGCTTTTTTATCATTTCATTGATATTTATGTTTGAGCTACTGTAAATGGTTGTTTTATGCCAGTTCCTAAACCCATACATATAAAATGAATGGTGATTAATTGTTCTATTTGATATAGTAGCATGTAGATCTATGATTTAAATGAATTTAGGTCACTGTCCAATATTCTGTGGAGAGCCCAAAAGCTTGTGGGTGTATCATGAATTGCACAAATTCTGATGCTTTGCCTTTTGAAGCCAAGCCCTACATAAACAGGAAGTGCACCAAAGCAAAAATGCAGGTCAAAGTTGACAGCAAGCGAAATAAACGTCTTATGCATAATCTCATAAATGTTTAATTTATCAATATCCAAACATCAACATGGAAAGCTATATATTATGTGAGTGTCACAGAATAGCAGTCATTGAGGAAACAACCTTGAAAATACGCAAAGAATTGAGGTCACTTGAGGACAAGGGTATGTCCTCAGCATGAACTTTGCAGTGGGTGATGTATGGTATGTAAATAATCGAAGAAACTGTGAAGATGAACTTTTCTAGTGTTTCTGTATAGGAAAACTTGCAAGTTGACAAATTTCTAAGTGTGGATTTTGTAAATTAAAGAGACAAAGTCAGCCATTTTTCATGAATTTTGTTTGATACAAGATACTATTTACATTTTTTAACATGTCGAAAGATACTGAATGAACGGGTGACCATGCATATATTCGACCCCGGTTTTAGACACGATAAATGAAACCATTATGAAAATGAATTAATGATCATGACCATTAATTCGTTTTTGCGATGGTTTCATGTATCATGTATAACACTGGGGTCAAATATATGCATGGTCACCCATTCATTCAGTATCTTTCGACATGTCAAACAATATACCAAGTAGTATCTCGCATCAACTAAATTTGTTAACAAGCGACCTAGCGGCCGATATAGCTCCGCTGTGTTTATGTAGAGAATAACTAGTTTTGACACATGTTGATGGAGAAGGTGGAAATCTTTGATAGCTCAATGCAGTGGCCAGAAAAAAAGTGGCTAAAATAGCTGCAAAAATACACAATTGAAGAGTTCATCATACTTTGAATATATCACATCGGATCATCCCTAAGAACATGTCAACCAAAGCTATCTGATGAGTAGTTTTTTGAGAATAAAATTTTCTGACCAAAAATAGCAACAATTGCCCCCAAAAATAAAAATTGCAGATTTCATCATAATTTCAAAAGATCAAATTTAGTTCATCTGTAGGAACCTGCATATCGAATTTCAAAGTTATCAGACCAGTACTTTTCTAGAAACACATTTTTTGACCAAAAATGGAAAAATTGCCCCAATTGCAAAAATACGAAATGGCAAAAATTGCCCCCAAAATAAAAAATTACATATTTCATCAGAAATTAAATTTATCTTACTTAGTTTATCAATAGAAACCTGTATACAAAATTTCAGAGCTGTTAGACCAGTACTTTTTGAGAAACATATTTTTTGAGCAAAAATGGCAAAAATTGCTCAAAAAAATTCAAAATTGCAGATTTCATCATAATTTCAATAAATATCATTTAGTTCATCTATAAAAACCTGTATACCAAATTTCAAAGCTATCAGATGAGCAGTTTTGGAAATACACATTTTTTGACCAAAAATGGCAGAAATTGCCCCAAAAATACAAAATTACAGATTTCATCAGAAATTCAATATATATTACTTAGCTCATCTGTAGAAACCTGAATACCAAATTTCAAAGCTATCAGATGAGTAGTTTTGGAAATACACATTTTTTTACCAAATATGGCAAAAATTGCCCCAAAAATACAAAATTGCAGATTTCATCATAATTTCAACAAATATCATTTAGTTTATCTGTAGGAACCTGCATACTGAATTTCAAAGCTATCAGATGAGTAGTTTTGGAAATACACATTTTTTGACCAAAAATGGCAAAAATTGCCCAAAAATTACAAAATTGCAGATTTCATCAGAAATTAAATATATATTACTTAGTTCATCTATAGAAACCTGTATACCAAATTTCAAAACTATCAGACCAGTACTTTTTGAGAAATACATTTTTTGACCAAAAATGGTAAAAATTGCCTAAAAATGTAAATTTGCACATATCTTTACAATTTGAACAAATCTGATATAGTGCATCCCTAGGGACATACGTACCAAATACCAAAGCTATCTGACTGGTAGTTTTGAAGAAGAAGATTTTTAAAGATTTTTTTTACCAAAAATGACAAAAATTGCCTTAAAAATACAAATATGCAAATTTCACCACGATTTGTACAAATCTGACTGAAGTCACCCTAAGTAAACTGCATATCAAATTTCAAAGCAATCGGACAAGCGGTTTAAGAGAAGAAGATTTTTTTACCAAAAACACCAAAAAATGCCCCAAAAATACAAATATGCAAATTTCACCACGATTTGAACAAACTTAAGTGAGGTCACCCCAAGTGAACTGCATATAAAATTTCAAAGTAATTGGACTTGCGGTTTCAGAGGAGAAGGCAATTGTTGACGGACGACGGACGACGACGGACGACGACGGAAAATCAACCTATTTGATAAGCTCCGCGTCGCTGACAGCGGAGCTAAATTTATGAAAAATGGCTGACTTTGTCCCTTTAATTACACAAAAGTTCAGTGTGTTTCACTTTTCTCTTCTGTTTGATGCCAAGTCAATCTGAGAGGGAGGTTTTTGTTTGACAAACATTTCTGCTCTCTACAATTATGGCATCAGTGAAAAAGCCTGTCAGACCATTCATGCAGAGCAAATATATATCAGGTCAGGTATGACTTGTCCCAGTCTGTGCATGTTTGGGCAACTGTCTGGTTGCTACCAGACAGTGTTTTGTATGACATCATCACTTTCACTTCATTTTACTGCCTGCCTATCATTCAAATGTACATTAAATATTACTGGCTTCAGTAGCTGTAATTCTTGATGATTTTTTCACTAATTTTTGTTTTGTATATCAAACACAAGTTCTTGTTCTTCTCCCAAAAAGCGTGTTAAAACACCCACTATTTAGCTTGTCAACACAGCGTCTACATGTGTAAAATGCACCGTTTATTGCTTGCATCTGAATCCTAGTCAAGACCAGAATATACTTGTCAAGACATTCATAACAATGCAGTCTAACACATGCACAGGCCAAATTGACGATATTTATACTGTGCGTATCTCAACAGTCTTTGGGGAGTAGAAGACGTTACAGAAGCAATGGGGTTACCAATTATGCTGATCCCATTTGGTTGGTTGACAACAGCGAATGTTGCACGTATATAAAAATGACAGACCAGCAGATCGCAGATTGCAATCTCATCAAAAGCATTCAAACTCCGGTAATGTCTCAATAATTTAGGACCCTCCCAAATCATTGAAAATGACATCATATGCCCAACAAAAATATTGTGACAAACATTAGCAGGAAATTCAAAGAAACAATGTACATTGGACAGTTTACTGCCAAGCTTACAAAGACATCATGATCGGAATGATTTCTGTACAAAAATTAAAACATCCATCAACTCATTCAAGACCTTATATCATGTAAATAATTTGTCAACAACAGAAGAATAAATATTAAACAAGTATTATATGTGTCATTTAGTTTCTTTTTATTTGTCTTTGCACTTTTCTTTAAGTGGAAACTTTATTTTATTTAATTGGACTCCTTATCCTGCCAATTTTGTATTTCACTATCACGTCCAGTTGGTTATAAAAACCATAATGAGCCATAACATGACCCATATATTGCACTTGAACATTTTACAGCAGAGGTGCCTGGAATTTGAACACCTCATCTGCAAGTTACCCAGCTATACAGTGACTTCACCAGCTACTTACAGGGCCACTTTGTAAACTTAATAGTGATATCATTTCAATCAGGCACTGTGTACATCTTGCCATAAGGCTTGTTTGGGTATGAGTAATTCAGTATAGTGGTGGCAGCTTGTTACCACATAGGATTCAGAATGATTCATTCAATATATTAGTAAACAGGATTTGATTATATCATATGCAATGACCTAAATAAGGGTAATTTTTCAAGCTACACTTGTCTTCCGATTTCCTTCTCTTTGAAGGAGTCACTCATGATTGAGTATCAGGGAACTGATGTGTATGAACAAAATGGGCATTCTTTTGAATATTAGCCTTTGAAAATGTAGACTGTGCACAGGCTGTGGACATTAATTTGCTCTGACACCCCCAACCACCCCCCACCTGGGTGACCCCTGCCAAAGAGGTGAAGATACTCATAGGTTTTAGCTTGACACCATTTTTTACTAAATCAGCTGATAACGAAGAACAGGCCTTGCAGGATAAGGTTTAAATGGTCAAGAGTCAATCTGGAAACACTACTTCAATAATGGCTTACTGAAACAATCAAAACCTTTATTTTGTTTCAATTGGTTGAACTGACCTGTCTTTGAAAGCATGTGGGCCAACATAGGAATGAGACAGTGGGCGAATGAAAGATTACCTGTGTGCTTCCGATCTTCTTCAAACACTCTACTAAATAATTTCCTGGAATCGGAACTTCATCAAATTATGTTGCATATGTTCCCTAAGTGATTTAAAAAGCTAATTCCACCGACATCCAAAATTAGCCACAAACTGTTGTGGAAAATGAGTGTGAGTGTGGACGATCTTAGGAACCTGCATAACCATTAGGTCACTTCAGACCCCCTCCCACCCTAAAAATGTCAAATATCAATAAACATCAAAACTATCATACTGACATGTTGTTCAACAGTAATAACATTAAAAAATATAAAAAGTATAAAGTAAAATTCCTATGCATCATAAAAATATTTTTCTTTTAGTGTGTGCACACTTTTCAGGTACAGACAGATATTGAATTTTTCCTATACAAGAAAGTATTATTAAACTGAAAATCTCACTGAAGCAGGGGAGGGCTGTTGATTTTGAGAGAAATGTTTCCACAATCTGCTCACTTAATAGGGATATGTGACTAAGAATCGAGGTTGGCAAGGAGATTTGTCCCTAAATTACCCTTATATATTACCTCAAATTACACCATACGGTAGACCTACCGGCGCCTACTGTCCACCCACAACTGACAACCTAGCTTAAACTAGCCACATGTTACTATGACGACCTGGCTCACACTAGCCACATGTTACTATGACCAGTATTATTGCTCTGAAAGGTAGGGGAATCGATCCCAAGTTTTCCCAAGTTTGTTCTAGTCTGTAAGAGGATTATGGAGGTGTCATAGCTTTTTGTTTTTCCATTGAAATTGTGACCTAGTATTAGTAAATTTCCTAGCAAGACAATCTGACGCCTGACACAGGCCTTTAAAGGCCTTTTGGCGATCCCTTGGATCGCCTTCGTTCTTGTCTGTAAGAGGATTATGGAGGTGTGATTGCCTTTTATTTTGCATTAAAATTGTAATCTTGTGGGTAAATTTTCTGTTGAGATAATCGTGCGCCAACATAGGCCTTTAAGGCCAATGCAGTACCCTGGTAAATTTATGCGGGGTTCATCAGTTATGCTATCAAGTTCCCTTCAGAATACGAATATCAATAAAATTATATGATTAGACAACTAGAATGACACCAGGGTTCCCATATCATATCATTTACCAATCTTTCAAAACCTTATCAAAAACATTGATTATGTGCATAACCATGCCAGTGTTACTACTGAAGGAAAGGGAAGTTCAGTCAGCTTTCAATACAACAGAAATAGATCAAAAAGAAAGTAAACACTGCATTAAATTGATCAAAGTCAGATCTGAAAGCCAATTGGATATCTTTCCAAGATTTTATTTGTTTTTAACAGTGTATTGTGGGTGAGCCAGGTGGATTTCTGGTTTGGCTGGTGAATTTTTACCTCTTCAAGCAAAATGGCAAGGATACTGAGAATCCACAGGTTAAAACACGGACTCACCTCCTTTGACACACATTTTGAATTTCTCCACAAATTCAGCCTCCTTTTGTAGTTGACGATAGATCTTGTTGCCCTTATAGCGCACTGTGGTTGAGTCTGTGTAGTTGAGAAACCAGCCAAAGAACAGCGGGATCATTGTATCAAATGACTCTACTTTCTTCTGCAACATCGAAAACGCTACCCCGTGTTTGTTCTTCCTCGCCAGCTCGTAGGCGTCGAACTTCCACGACGTTTTGGGCTCCACCAACACCACTACGTAGTCTGTCCTCTTGGCCAGGTCCAGGTAGAACTGCGCCTCCCAGGCGCGAACATTCGTATTGTCGATCACGACAACGTTGATGCCCTTCTTGCAAGAGTCTTCTGCCAGTTTGTGACACTTATCATGCACCTCCTGCAGGCCTTCTTTCCTCCATACATATCTTCCATCTGGCCTGTTGAAAAAGTTATCAGCACAGCATATGATGGAATTTTCATAGGTCTCTCTTATCACTTCTGCAATCACAGATTTTCCACTACCAGAAAGACCACGCATGATGAACATGACCTTGGATTTCTTAATGTACTCGATGGTTTTGGGGTCAGTCAAAACTGGGAACTCTAACGTGGGATCTCTGACAATTTTTTCAGTCTCATCTGGTTGGCCAGGAAGCTGGTCGCCTGGATGTGTG
The DNA here is from genome assembly GCF_041260155.1 of Ptychodera flava. Classification (NCBI taxonomy): domain Eukaryota; kingdom Metazoa; phylum Hemichordata; class Enteropneusta; family Ptychoderidae; genus Ptychodera; species Ptychodera flava. The sequence goes on along the minus strand of NC_091938.1, from coordinate 25,536,484 downwards.
ATGTACCATCTCTGCCCATCAACCTCGCTGTGAATTTCAGCGTTCTGGTGCTGTCCTTTTGTTTGAGCTGGGACAAGCTCGTCTGGTTCCCAATCAACGTCTGAGTTCTTGTCTTTACCACACTGCTCACCTTTCCTGCGATTTCGATAGGACGCCATGATGTCTGGTGCTAGTTTGAAAACAACATACGCTAGGCAGCATGCCACACCTGCTGTGAGGGCCAGTATTTTTATACCAGCAGTGCCAGAGATGTGTGTAACCTGGTCGTTTCCCATGACGCAAGGCGCGCTATTCTTATCAATTCAATAACACTACAAATGTTTCAGTTTCCATTGGTTGGGTAATACCTAGGTCAACCGTTACCTTGGTGACCTACTTATATCAACAGGTATATCGGGTCAACTGAGGTTTCGTGAATCATCAAGCGTAGAATAGAAATGTTCTTATGTGAGACTGCGAGACTGACGACGTACGAGCAGAAGACGTCACTGAGAATCTTCGTGAATCTGAATAAAAAATTACAGACAACGAGCAGTTACTGAGCGAACGATAAACAAACTTGCACCTGGCATAATGTTGTTTAACTTATGTTATACTTGATTCGTATGGCGAGGGTGACACTTCACAAAGAGTGTCTAGATAAACGGGCTCACCTGTTTATGTTACAGTGTGGTGACTCATTCTCTGATTCAGTACGTGGGAAATCCGCAGCCAGTAATCCCCTATCAATGAGCGTGCAGTTTCTTTTGTTTTTTCTTAAAGATTGCTGTATAATTTAGCTTTGATTCGAGACTGACCATAGCTGCCTCGTAGCTTAATACACTTTCCAGCAGGTTACGTCATGTTATTTTAAACAAGGACAGTATTTTATACCAAAATTGTAGACAGTGCTTCTCATAAAAATTAAAATACATTGCTTTATGCAGCCGCAGAGAAATGAAACAATAAACCAACAAATTGGAATAAATACAATATGGCTGACCGCTGAAGTGTCGAATCTCATGCCGCGGCAGAGGAGGGAGTTGCGAAGGGCAAGGTCACTGAATCAACGGGAAACCCAGGCATTGACACTATTTTGAAAATCCAGATGAGTAGTGCAATAAGTGATTCATCGAAACAGCTACAGGAGTCGACTAAACTTGCTGATGATGTAAACATTTCGTTGAAAAACAACTTCACTAAGCTCACCGTAGAAACACCGAGTCCCGTAGTTGAACTCCTGTCCGAGAACGACTCGAGTGACAACAGCGACGATGATAATGTCACTAATGACGAAAACTTAGAGACGGTCATCGCGTTTTCCAACTTTGATGCCGCGGACAATAATCAGGTGAGCATGCATATGAAACGTCGGCGTCGGCGCCTCGAGGTGGATTGACCTTCGCATATGATGCGTCCGATTGGTGCGTGGTCACCATGACATTATACTACACTGTGACGTTATGCCTGATGAAGTACTAGTTTGACGTGCCTTGTCGTTGCCGAATGGCACATAGATTTGAGATATACATATATCCTAATCAAATTCCTAATAAAGGTGACAAAATCTGTTAAAGTTACATCCGAAATAAACTTGACCTTCGAACTCCATCGCTACAAAATTCACCAAACTTATGCGATTCTGGATACTGTGAGCGTGAATGAGTGGAATGACGGAGGAAGAAGTTCTCGTCCTTTTACCATGGAGGTAGCTCCTCCCTCCTACCTACATGCGTCAACCAACCAAAGTGAATGGATCTCTGCTACCTCCATGATGGAACTGAATAGTACCGTAGGCGATTAGCCAGGTTCCCATTTACTTCCATCAGTGGGTAACTGGTCAACTGGAGTGGACCCCAACGTCAACTGGACCCTGTACCGAAGTCAACTGGGAAACCCTGCATGTCAACTGTACCCTGAAATGTTTTTGCTAAAGCACCCTGGCCCTAGCTATCTAGCTAGCGGCGCAATTTAATACAGACAGTTGTGTTGTAGGCTAACTATGAATGTGGGTCCGTACATACCGGGGGTATATATTATAAGAAGAAATGGAATAACACAAGTGGGTAGAGCTATTAATCAAAAATGATTTGAAGAGATAAACTTTTTTAATAGGAGGTAGAGTTGTTCAGGGTTTAGGGTTGAGTTGACTTGGGATCCAGTTGACCAGGGGTCCAGTTGACCAGGAGTCCAGTTGTCTGAGGTCCAGTTGGTTTGGGGTCCAGTTGCCTACCTCCACTGTCTATCTTTACAAATAATTCAACATTTTTATGTACATAATTTTCTGTGCAGTTGAGTTTTGCGAGGGGTGATGAGATCCAAGTGATCAGTAAGCCAAATGATGATTGGTGGTGGGCGATCATCAATGGTCAGCATGGGTACATTCCAGCCAATCACACTAAATGTAAGAGCAAAGCAGAATGGGAGGCAGAAAGATGGCAGGATGAAGAATACTTTGAAAGTTATTCAAATTTGGTGAGTCACTATTCGCTACCTTTGGCATTGCATAGGCCACATCAAAAGATGAAATGTATCTGGCGAAAACAATAATTATTTTAGTGATTTTAAGAAATTTTCATTTGAATTTAGTTGAATTTAATGATTTGTACATCATGGGTAAACAGCTCCCAGTGTTTTTGTGTACCTTTTAATTTCCTTTTATTATATTTTATTCAAATTATTGATTTATTGATGTTTTTTCCCTTTATTTTTTGGAACAGAAACTGCATCTTGAAATGCTTGGAGATGAAGTCAGAACAAATGCCTATAAAGAAGCTATCAAACAGAACGCAGACTTTATTAAAGACAAGGTGTGTTCCAACTATCCACTGAAGGTACACACACAGACACACACACATATACAGACACATGTACAGAGACACATACAAACACAGACAGTTCCTATGCTTGGCAACACTAGCTTTCTATTTAGCCCAGCACCACAGTGGAATTCAAGAGATTGCGACTTGTCAAAAGACACCAACAACTATACCTTTCTGCATTGTCTCAGTTGGTACAAACATTCATTAGTACAGTATGCACTGTGTAAAAAATGGGAAAAGTATCCAGGTTAAAATACAGATGGAGTCACTATTGCCTGACTCAGGGCAGTCACAAAAACTGCAAGACACTATGATTCATGTTGCAGATAGTGTTCCATGAGTTAGGGATGGACCATTAGACCTTGGGAGGGGGGGTGGTCACAATGAAATTGTGAAAATTTTTTTTTACTATTGTAAATTTCTGAAATTTTTTTTTTCCAATTGAGATTAGCTGTGCAAATTTTTTTTTTCAGAGTAAATTTCAGATTTATAATTTTTTTTTAGTTCGTCGCTGTCTGAAGATATAGAGGGCAAAGATGTGGTGCCAAGCACCACAAGCGGCCACGCAAGCGGTCACGGGGGGGGGGGGGGGAGAGGTCAGGAGAGGTGTGTCCCCCTGCTGCTGTTGGAGCTTTTGAAAAATAGGTGTTATTTGGTGGCACTTGGGGAGTATTTTTGCGGGGGGGGGAGGTCAGGAGGGGGTGTCCCCCTCCTGCCGTTGGAGCTTTTGAAAATAGAGATTAAAATGGTGTTATTTGGTGGCACTTGGGGAGTATTTTTGCGGGGGGGAGGTCAGGAGGGGGTGTCCCCCTCCTGCCGTTGGAGCTTTTGAAAAATAGAGATTAAAATGGTGTTATTTGGTGGCACTTGGGGAGTATTTTTGCGGGGGGTGGTCAGGATGGGGAGTCCCCCTCCTGCCGTTGGAGCTTTTGAAAAATAGAGATTAAAATGATGTTATTTGGTGGCACTTGGGAGTATTTTTACGGGGGGAGGTCAGGAGGGGGGTGTCCCCCCTCCTGCTGTTGGAGCTTTAGAAAAATAGAGATAAAAATGGTGTTATTTGGTGGCACTTTGGGAGCATTTTTTCGGATTACACATCTTCCTCTGAAACATGGTCTTCTTGCTCCTCAGTAGCTTCCTATGGTTTTGAAAATTGACTATTTTGGTTTCCTGGCTTCCCTTTCTACTGCGTGGTGAAATGCCTACATTCACCCCACCAAACATCATGCATCTCATGATTTACAATTGATTTTGACAAGCTGAGAAGCTAAAATAAGCTAAATAATATAGTGAAATTTGCATATTTGTGTTTTTAGAGCAATTGTTGCCCTTTTTTTATCAAAACATCTATTTCTCTGTAGTAGCATGTCCAAATTGATTGGATGTGTATAGATGTGTTGAAATTTCAATATTTGTCTTTTTAGGGCAATTTATGCCATTCATGGTCAAAAAATCTGTATTCTCTGAAAGGGCTTGTCCAATTTCTTTGAAATTTGCTACACAAAAACGATTATTCATGCAGATTTATTCAGTATTTGCTATCGAGAAACTTTCAAAGTTCAACCCTTTGTGTGTTTTTGTGTTGGGATTTGTTGGATAGATGGCATTCTACGTAGTGTATTGTTGAATGTTAAAACATGTGTAGCTGTTGTTTTTGAGGCTGTTTTTGAGAAAAAAGAATTGAAAATGCCTTTTTAAAAGCAAAATAATACATAATGACTTGATATGTTGTTTTATCATTATTGACGTGTTTCTACTTGTTCACCCATTCTTGCATTCATCATTGCAATAAAATGCTGTGAAAAAATGAAACTGATGTGGCCTGCATCTGTTTACCTTGATCTTAAAAGGCAAATACAACTTTATGTCTTGACAACCATACCATAGTTTCAATGTTTTACCTAGTGTACCTGCTTGGTTTGTACGCAAGAAACAAGTAGAAAACAGGCTCTATAATTTCATAATTTTCAAGTGATCAGAATACAAAAGTCCTGAAAAGATAAGATAATCACAACTTCCAGTATAAGTGATACAGTCACTCTAAATGTATAAATTAAAATTAAAAATGTGCCGGGAGGATCTACTAAAAATACAGAAAGTTGCTTTCTGTCGGTAAAATCTAAAAAAATTCAAAATTTTAAAGAATTTTGCAGATTTTTTTTTTACACCTTTGTCTTCTTATTTATTTTTTTTTTATTTTGCAAACTAGTTTGAAAATTTTTTTTTTCCTAACTTTCTGCTCTGAATTTTTTTTTTTTCTGTTTTTGACCACCCCCCCCTCCCAAGATCTAATGGTCCATGAGTTAGTTCCTTGCTGAAGGGACAGTTTCATGAGCCAATTTGGAAACACAATACAACATCACATCACGCAAAGTTTTCAATTACTTGAAAAGATTCAGCAAAACGGATTTTATTCTCCTAAACAATTCAAGTGTTTACAACTTCCAAATACCTTGGTTGTATTACCGTCTTCAAGTTGACATCATCAATGTGGTGACTCACAGGGAATTCACCCAGAAGAGTGTCCAACACAAAATATTTGTCTTGGATACATTATTTATCGGGGAAAACTATTTAGCCATGTTTGTATCCAGATCATTTCACATGTACATATATGTACATAGGTGCAGTTTCATTTTGGGGAACAATGGTGTTGTATGTTTGCTTAGTTCTGAGTGGATGAATCATAGAGAACAATAGGCCATCCTGCAGCATCAGCAGTAAATACCATATCTCTATACTCTATAGTACCGGTATAATAAATTGACCCATTACACTTTTTCTTGTGTAAAGTTCCAACTGCATCACATAATTTGGTTTGAATACATTTCCATGGTAGATGGAGTAAATTTAAACCTGTCACACCTTTGGAACTTCCCCTCCACTATCTTTCTGCAGAGATCAGAAGGCCGCCTAACTTTTAAGATTTCTTCATGCTTTGAGTCAACTTTTTGAGTTTCTTCAAATTTCCTTGAGTCAGCCCTACACCAATACATGTGATTTGTGAAACTTTCGTGAGTCATAGTGAATAATGTAATAGGTCAGTGACACTTCAATTTATTTCGGTTGCTAAGTAGTGCTGATGTACGGTAGACATGGTTAAAGTTGGTGATTGTGTAAAATAAAAGTCATTTCAGCAAATTAAATGCTATTATAATTTTACTTTTTGTTTGAAGTGCTGTGACTTAGATGATTACAATATGATCCTACGCTGTCTTCACTCAGTTATATGAAGTATGGCATCTGTGTTTGTGTGAGGTAAACACTCTGGGTAATGTATGTGTTGAGTTAACACGATCAGCAGAAAGTTTCTCCCAGAATCACAGCAATAACTCTACTACATCCGGGTCAGAAAACACAATTGCAATTACTCTACCACATTGCATTCACTACAAATTAGTTTTTACTCCTAGACATGAAGCAAGTCTAGTGGAGATATAACTTAACCATTAAAACGCAATAGAGTTTTGCTGCGATGAAGTGTACAACAAAAGAAGGCAAGCTCACAACACAGTCTATGATCTTTTCCTCATGGCTTGTCTTATGAGATGAAAATGATGCCAATGACCAAATGAGTGTGACCTATGACCTTTCCTATCTCACAGGTTGTATTGGATGTTGGCTGTGGGACTGGCATACTCAGCCTTTTTGCGGCGAAATATGGTCATGCCAAAAAGGTAAAGTGGCTTATTAATAGTTGGTTAAGTGATAACCCAGGAAAAAAAGATAAGAAATTCTCATTCATTGCATCAAAGATGAATACTTCTTGATTTAATGCCTCAAATTCATCTTCTTTGCTTTCCTCAAGAGAGAAACTTATACACAAATTTGATTGGCATTGATGCTTTGCTGTAAAATCTTCTGTATATTCAGGACCCATCTACATCTATGTCCTGATATACCTTATACAGAAATTAATCATTCATTCATAGCGGCAAGTCATACCTGATATGCATGCAACTACCTCACTCTATACCTAGCAGTGTATTTTATGAAAACAAATATGCAGTTTTGGTCAATCTTGACAGGTGTAGCAGGCTACCTGGATATGCTTACCCATTCCGGACACCTGGTACCACCACTAATCAGTGGTTCATGATGGCCTCTATTAGTTTCCTGGACTGGGCAATTTACATTTAGCTTGAATGGTAGTGATTATTGGACCTGTTTTGATGTCATACTGTAAACAAGTCAAGCGCACATTCCCAAAAAGGTCTTTCCTCTTCAATTCAAGCTCTAGCTAGTTGATGTTTTCACCGTTGCTAGTTTGCATGTTTGTATGCCGACCAGCTACGCCTATATATAAGCACATAACAATACCTGAAACACATTGAATGTGAACACAGTCTTGCTAAATCTTTGTACAGGTGTACGCTGTAGAGGCCAGTGAAATTGCTGAGCATACGGTGCAACTGATCGAGAGGAATGGATACAGTGATAAAGTCTGTGTCATCAGCGGGAAGATTGAGGACATACTCCTGCCGGAAAAAGTTGACATCATAATTTCAGAGTGGATGGGAACGTTGTTACTGGTATTGGTCAAGTCATTTCAGTAGCATTTAACCAGTACTCCTATATCATTTGATGTACACTCTTTTTATTCTGCTCAATTAGACATTCTGTGCTTGATTTTATTCAAACCTCATCACTGTAATTATGTATTTGATATTAATCATGAGAGAAAAATCTGTCACATCAGTACTTCATTCTGTTTTAATTTCTATGAGGCTTATTTCACTATTTCTGCATGAGTAAACCCACCCAACACTAACGCATTAAGGAAATTAATTTAACTGCAAACTTTTTATATTTTTGCATGTTAAACTTTCACTCTTTCTCCTAACCTCACCTCTCCCCAGCCCCACAAACAAACCCTACCCTGTCACCCCCACTTTTTTTGCCTGTTCCTAATTTGTAACGTTCATTTACAGTTTGAATTGATGATAGAGTCAGTGCTGGGTGCTAGAAATAATTGGCTCAAGGATACAGGAGTAATGTGGCCATCAGACGCTTTTCTTCATCTTGTGCCGTGTAGCGCTGCTCAGGAATACAACAAAGTGTCATTCTGGAATAATGTTTATGAGTTTGATTTTTCTTATCTCAAGTAAGTCCGCCCTGTCAGGGAGTATTCTGAAGTTTCCAGTACACTCTACTTTTGCAAATCAAGTAATTTTTTTTATTTCAAAATCTTAGAAAAAACAACATCTGCTATCTTTTAAGCGTCAAGAACAAAATTATGACCTGTTTATTCTTTATGAAACAGTGTTACTATGTATATCAACATTGCTTATATTCAGAATAACATATTGAGAATGTCAGGAAAAATGAGAAACTCACGCATGCAAATTTAGTCACTAGCCTGTAAACATTGCACACTGTAGTGATCACAAAGCTGCCTTGTTGAGATCGTAGCATTTGACCCTTGACCCATCAGCAATTAGGGTACCCCCTAGTATAAGATCAAACACCTGCCACATAGCAAGATGAAATGTAAAATTTGCTAGATAATGCAAGACGTAAGGTCAATGAATACTTCTATTGATAATGACTGATTATCAGTATATTTGCATATTCAAACGATGCTTATGATACAGTTGCATAATAAATACATTTATTTAAGAAATGGAATATTTGATGAAATTAAAATGCACACAATCACAGTGAATGGTATTTATTCATTTCATTGTTTACATAATTATACACTGATATATGGATTCATTTATTCATCTATTCATGACATTGAAATTTCTCTTTCAGAACATTGGCATTGAAAGAATTTTTTTCCAAACCAATTTTCAATCATGAGTTGAAGACGGAAAACTTCCTGACTGATCCTAAGACAGTTCTGGAATTGAACATGAAGTCTTTTGAAATTGAAGAGTTAGAGGTAAGAAAAGTATTTCTATTTCATTTCAGTCTTCACAGTGTTTAATCTTTTCTTTTCTTCACTCAGAATCAGGTTTTGAGTGTCTAAGTAACTTAGGCTTGGTGCCCGATGGGTACAGGAGCTGCCTGGTGCCGGGGCAGTCATAATGCCTCCTCTGTACAAATGCAAGTTTATCACGTTATGCAGCTCATATGTGTACCTTGTGTTGGTAGCAAGTGCACTGCCAGTGAGTGCTAAAACTCAAAACACAGAAGTAAAATTGGCACTAAGATTCCCGAGTTTTGATGTTTATTGTTACCAAAACAAATACCGATTGAAATGACTGAAATGAAAGTTATGCAAAACATGAAGTTCCAGTGTAAGAGCAGTTAGAGACACTGAGCGACTAGTGCATAACTAAGCCTTAGCGGGAACACTGCGAATAATTCACTTCAATCCTATTGCCACCACACCGTAGTTTAGCCCAAACCAATGGGTCTACTCCGGAATAAGAAGGACGCGCAGTATTTTACACACTCAGTACGCCCAAGGGATCCACATGATCCCTGTACAAACAAACGCACATGTGCAAAAGTGAACAGAAATACACACATATCTATGCGCGTCTGTGCACATGGCTTTATCTTTACTTGTTTCGAATTCGGGTTTAGTTAGTCCTTACAGACACTGTCCGGGGGGACTTATAGGTTTGGTCATGTCCGTGTGTGCGTGCGTCCGTCCGTTCATGCTGATATCAGAGTGATGCCTGGAGCAATTTCATTCAAACTTGGTACAAGGATTACTTCATATGTCATACATATGCACGTTGATTTGTTTTGTGATACAATCCAATATGGCTGCCAGGCGGCCATTTTATTACGATTTTTTCATGTACAGAGCCATAACTCAGGCATATCTCAACCAATTTTATTTGCTCACATGTTTACACACGTGGGCATATGTCGCAGCGATGTCTGTCTGTCTGTCTGTCTGTCTGTCTGTCCGTCTGTGTGTGTGTCTGTCTGTCTGTCTGTCTGTTGGTCCGATATCTCAAAAACGGCTCATCAGATCAGAATCAAATCTGGTACATATATTCAGTTAGTAAATGGCAAGAACTGATTAGTTTTTGGTGGGTGTGGCTTGCATACTTTTTGCTCATTTGCATAATTAATGATTTTAGAAAAAAACGCATATACATTAAAAAGGACTACACACAATTTGATGAGATTTGCTACAAATGTTGATCACACCAAGATATATCAGCAGTGGGAACCATTAAGGGATGACATGAAAGATAAAAGCTAATTTGCATATTTAATGAACTTTCATAACTAGGGATATATCACAGGGGCTCATAAGTGCCTATTTAGTCAATATTACAGCGTTTTTCTTTCTTTTTCAATGTTACAAATAAAGCTGAAGAGCACAACATTTGTGTAGCTGTCTTTTGTGTAGCTTGTATTGGCATGTATAGTGCGCCCTCAATGGGGAATGTGATCATATGTAAATACGACCTTTAGTTCCGTGACCTCTAGCCAATTCCTCTGGCCATGCCTTCTGGCCACGTGTACAGACGTCGCTGTGTTTACTGTACTATAGCGAGGGCAGGGCAGGAAGTAGGCATGGCTAGAGCCGGGCCTAGAGGTCACGGAACTAAAGGTCACATTTACGAGGACGCACTATACCGGTATATGCCAATACACGCTACACAAAAGACAGCTACACAAGTGTTGTGCTCTTCAGCTGGATTATTTGTAACATTGAAAAAGAAAGAAAAACGCTGTAATATTGACTTAAATAGGCACTTATGAGGCCCTGTGGATATATGTCTGATTTGACTCGATCAAAATTAACCAAACTTGGTATGTATATTAAAGATACTATGATTTAACATTATTGAAAGTCATTAAGCGTTTTAACTTCAGCCAATTCCTAATTTGCATATTTCATGAACTTTTGTTAATTAGGGATATATATTTAAAATGACTGGACCAAATTGATGAAACTTGCTACATGTATTGAAGCCACTATGATACAACATTTTTGAAAGTCAATTAAGCAATTTTACTTCAGCCAATTCTGAATTTGCATATTTGATGAACTTTCCCAATTAGGGATATATATCTGAATTAACTTGAATGTAGTTGTTGAAACTTGCTCGATACATCAAAGATATTGTGATATAACATTATTGAAAGTCAAAAGACATTTTTACTTCAGCCAAAACCTAATTTGAATATTAAATGAATTTTCATAATTAGGGATATTTATCTGAATTGACTCGATCAAAATTGATGAAACTTGCTATGTACATTAAAGACACTATAATACAACATTATTGAAAGTCATTAAGCATTTTCTCTTCAGCCAATTCCTAATTTACATATTTAATGATCTTTCCTAATTAGAGATATATATCTGAATTGACTTGACCAAAGTTGACAAAATTTGCTACACATATTACAGATACCATGATACAACATTATTGACAATCGTTAAGCATTTTTACTTCAGCCAATTCCTAATTTACTTATTTAATGAACTTTGCTTATTAGGGATATATACCGAGATTTACTGCAAAGTTGGCAAAACATGCTATGTACATTGATGATTATACCAGGTACTAGGTAAAACAATATCGATGTCATTTCACATTTTCATGTCAGCCAATTTATAACTTGCATATCTAATGAGCTTTCACAGCTCGGCATATATGGCTTGAAGGACTTGGCCAACGGTAATTACACTTGCTATATAAAGTGGTGATACAATAAGAGCAGTCAAATAATTTTAATATTTTTATTTCAGCCAATTACAGATTTGTATACTTCATGACCTTTTAGAATTAATCGGCAGTGATTATTGTTCATTATGTTGATCATAATAATTTCAATGAAGTTGCAAACATGTGGCAACGGTTCAAATTTACACATAACTTCAATATATAATGAAACACGTGAGCATTTACAGTTCATATCTGGTTCAAACTTGGTACAAGGACATCGACCAATGTCATACATATGCATTTTAATTTGTTTTTTGATACGATCCAATATGGCTGCCATGCGGCCATACGATTTTTTTTCATGTACGGAGCCATTACTCAGGCATGTTTCAACAGATTTTATTCAAAGTTGGTACAAGGACATTGACCAATGTCATAGCTATGCTTATCAATTTGTTTTGTGATACAATCCAATATGAATTGTCAATGGTTGTCAATGAGACAACTGAGACATGTATCAAGCGAATTTATTCAAAAGTATTTTTATGACAGACCTAATGAAGAGGACTCTATCCTCTCGGAGGACCTGTAATCAAAGTACCCATTAACAAGTGGGGACTGTGTCATCAACGATGACTTGTTTATTGTTATCAATGGTGATTGTGGACCTCTTTCAATGGAATCAGAGGAGGAGATGAAGTGAAAAACAAATTCAGTGAAGTAGTTGTCACACCAATTTTTAACGTCTTCCTCAAACTTCCTTGTCAATTCCAGGAAATACACAGGGAGTTTTCATTTGAAATCACCAAAAACGGCACCTTCCATGGCTTTGGATCCTGGTTCAGTGTGGAATTTTGTGTCATGACGTCAAACAACTCACCGGTTACCTTGGATACCGGACCTTATGGCAGGTATGGAATAAACTTGCCAAAGTCAATTATTTGTTGATATTCTACAGTTTCATAGCATATCAAAAGACAAAGTCTAATATTAGGATGTATTTATATTCAGTATAATTGGCAATAATTACTTCATCGAAATCTATCGAAAAGAGTCGAAATAATGCCACTGCAGAATCTAATTGTCCCATTGATTCAATAAGGTGTCATTACATAATCAATCCACTGATTTGATTTTGATTTATGAATCAACCCACTGATTTCATAAGAGTATTCACTGATTGATTTGATAATATTGTAATGTCAAATGAATGATGCAGTCATCACAATCAAATCAGTTGATTTCATAAGATGATAATTCATGTGTTGTATCAACTGGACTGATTTAATTGGATCATATGGTCAAATCAGCCAGCTGCGATTAGATTCTATTGTAGATTAGAGTCAACCCAGAGATTTGATAAGATTTTACCTAGAAATACTTTATTGACACACATCATCCCATGGCAAGGATGAAAAGAGTTACAACAACTCAAAAAAAGAAAAATTTACAATATCTCAGATGATCGGACTGATCCATGTGTTGACACAATTTTGTTTTTGCTAAAGATCGACACACTGGAAACAAGACCTGTTCATGATGGACAAGCCAGTGGATGTAATTGTCGGAGACAGAATATCAGGGAAGATAATCATAAGGCGTAATCAAGACTGGCGGAGACACCTCAAAGTTGTCTTCAGATTCAAAGTCACAAGAGATTCTGATACCATTGTCCAGGTAAGCCAGCTGAAAGTTATTTTCAAATTCAAAATCATTTCAGATTCTTATAGCAGAGAACAGGTAAGCCAGCCAAAGAAAACAGTCATATAAAAGAGTTCAGTAAGAGTCTGAATTACTTTCCAATGTCCCTACACAAGGTGATTTTGACGTAAGTTACAAAGAGCTATTACACACAGTAATATTTACATACATTTCAAAGAGCTGCTGAAAGAAAAGTTTCAGGTTTGCCGCGTCAAACTTCATGTCAAGAAGTTTTCTCTGTTGTCATTCCATAGTTCTCACTGAATACTTTATGAGAAGCATCATTATCTCTGTGTTCATAAATCAGAAGTTTGAAATTGACAGCATTCAAGGTCATTGTATCTATTTGTATCTATTCAAAGGATATGTTGTTGATGAGGTGCACCGACTATTCTCTCTGTGTACTTACCTAATTTTGCAAGTTGTTTTTACTCATTGAATTTAACACCTCCACACCCACTTATCTGTATAGAGGTCCAATTTCTCCATAGAAAATAATAGGCCTGTACCAAACTGTTGCGGGGAAAGGGTTAAATCTTTTGAAACAATTTACTTCCTGTGTAATCTCACCACAAATACATCCCTTTCAGCATGCAGCATTTCTAACATCTGTACTTGACATTTTCTTCACAGGAGTTCAACAAGCTCTTTCTGCTCTGGAGATAGAACTTCAGCAGTCTGCTTTGGCGAAGACTGCCCTCAGCAGTCCAGAACTCAGGAGACGGGAAACTCTTCTCAGACAAAACAAACACAATGCATCAGGTGGCTGTGACCTTTTCACCTTTGTACACAGATGGTGTTGTGGAGGAAAATAGTTTTAAAATAATGTGTGAACTCAGGCAATTTGACTTTCGGGTTTTTTCATCAGCGTACTAGTCAAAATAGAATGATAGTGGGTCAGAGAATATTATCTTGTTTCAAGGGTTAAAAGACATAGGTGGGAAGGTCAGTTTAAACCTCATGGATGGTTCAGGGTATCGACTTTTATCATTTCAATGAGTGATGATAGAGTATTAATATATAGTAATATAATATTGTAAAATATATTGTAAGAAAACAGTTTTGAAATATTCAGAATTGTAAAGATATCTGGTTAATTTGTAATAATATAAAAGAGAGTATTTTAAATGAAAGTGGTAAAAGATCTTATGTACAGAGAAATGAAATATATTGAAGACACGGAGTTGCAGTCGACTCACACATAAATACCTATTTCTGGCATGTATGTGCATATACAGATAACGAATTGTGATTGTATAGTACTATATTTGTAATTCAACCCTCTGCACTGCCATGGTTTGGCTTGACACCATTACATACAAGGATGAGCGTGGACCGTTGTACTAAGAAATGGGGCTGGAAGGGTTTAGGAAAGAAGATGTGAAAAAGAAGTTGATCCACTAAATTGAAGTGTGCCCAGGAGAAGGCATTGTGCAACATAACAATCAACTTGATGTTTTTCCCAGTTTTTACCAAATTTTGTCAGGAAGATTCTTTGCAATCTTTGCTATGATGGCACTGGAAAGAGTAATTTCAGTACTTGTCCACTTTTAAATTTCAGTATTGACTGGTCATTTTTTCACCAGAAAAATAATTATAAAAAATTACCTGATTTGTGGTACTTTGTGATTGGAAAAAAACAAAAACAAAACTGATTTAGCATTATTTTGTTTGTGTGGTGTGATACTTGAAGATGTCAAATTTTTACAGTAGTTTTTCAATAATACTTTTGGTCTTGTGAGTGGCTATGCCAGGTATCCAAGTTATCGAATTACATCTGATCAATAGGGTTATGAAATGCAATTTGATTGGTTATTCAATGCTTGTGTTGATCAGTGTATTATTTACTAATCAGGGAGTGTCTTGCAAATTTTTTTAATATCAGGAATTTTTCATGTATTTCATCTTTCACATTTTAAAACAGTAAATTATGACACTTTGGAATAAATTTTAAATTACAGAGTATCGCAGTGTGTGCATGGGTAAAACCAACCACTTAATTTTAAATCAGTCGATCAACGACCTGTGTGTACATTTTCCATTCTATTGTGAAAATTCACTGGGAATGTTTGAACAGCAAGAATGCAATTTTGAGGGATTTTAATAAATACACATTAGCAAAATTCAGTCACCTTTGTTTATGGTAAATAATTATTGAGTTTCACTTCAGGGAGGGCGGTATGCAAAAATTGTGCCACTGAAACTATGTAGTGCTATTGAAATGTCGTAAGTAAACATGGCCGACATGCCTCTCATACCATGGATGAGTTTCAAATTTTAGGCGACTGCGATTGTAAATGTGTTTTTATGGTGGTTCATGGTATGCTTAGCAGTGTCATTGTAGTTACACATCGGTATATCAAAGTAAACATACCGTACTGTATGACAGCAATAGCAATACTATGATGTCATTCACCCCAGTGCTGTGAACCTGGGCAAATCAATACAGTGCCACTAGGCTGTATTATTTGCTCATCTTGGCTGGTGGTGTCAAAGACAGATTAGGAAGAAGTGATGAAGGGATTATTTTATTATTGAGTGCATTTTCATGTAGAACCCTACAGTAAAGTATGCATTATTCATCTACAGACAACACACCACTCTCTCACATCAGACAGTGTGCCCTTTCATTGTTGTGCATCCAACTGTTCATTTTCTTCAGAAATAATCATTCTATTACGTCATCATTCCACTTGGTATCACATGAGATGTAGGCTGCGCACGCACGTCATATATACAAATCAGTGTGCTGTGAACGTTCAGCGAGGTAAGACGTTTAATTATTACGCAACGCGTATGCGTTGACTTCTTTGTCTTACTCTCGGCACGTCGTACGTTGATAGACTACTTTGTAACCGTAGCGTGGCTCGGTTTACTAACTGAAGCAACGTGGTTGCTTCATAGAATTTTCACTGATACTAGTGATAGCGGAGTTTGGTGTGTGACCGACTGGAGTAACGCCGTTGCTTCACGACTTTTTTATTTTTTGACGTCACAAGAACTAGAACGACGTGGTCGTTCTCTTATTTTTAGTTACGATGGCAGCAATGGAGAATAAAAGTGTGGCGGATATCGCCAGCACTAGTCAGACTAGTAGCGGGACGGATATAATTCCAGTGGTTTCTGCTGGTAAAGCGAAAGGAAAAATGCAGAAGCCAAAAACAGCTGATGGAGGTACGGCAGCCATTTTGGAGATGTTACAAAATATTTCCCGCAACCAAACTTTGCAGGACAGTAAGATTACTGCTCTTTGTGAGCGTGTGGATAATATGCAAGAAGCATTTGAATATGTTGAGGAAGGAGATAATTCGCAGCAGGTTGAAAGTCCTGCCAAGAAACAAAAGACTTCAGATGCCTCCGAGTCAAATTTAAATGACACAGGTGCAGGCACGAGCTCTGGAGGTGATAAATCTACTGATCCTGGGCTATTTAAAGACTTTTCCGACAAGTTTATTGTCAAGGAGAAGTGTGACGAGGCAGTTGATGCTAGCCTAGCAGAAATTATTAATGGATTGTTTCGTCAGCATTTCAGACGAGAAAATGGAGGAACTGCTTAAGAAACATAATCGACCGGATAACTGTGAAGGCCTGATGAAAGTGCGGGTTAATCAGTTGGTATGGGACATCATACGTGCTGATACTCGGTCGATGGACTCGAAGTTTCAAACAGTTCAGGCAGCTCTAGTTAAAGGGTCTGCTATTCTAGTAAAGATGGTTGACTTGTTGGCGAAACAGTCAAATACGGAGCAAAGTCAGAAAATGTTGGATCTTGGTACTGATGCATTAGCTTTGCTGGGGCAAACTAATTATTTGTTAAATATGCGCAGACGAGATGCGATGAGAAATGATTTAAAACATGACTATGGACATTTGTGCTCGTCGTCTGTGCCATTTACTGGCGATTTATTTGGCGATGACGTTACAAAGCGGGTGAAGGATATCCAGGAAGTAAACAAGGCTGGCAGTAGGATCAGTACTTACCGTGGAGCTTCATATGGCAGAGGTTCCAGATACAGAGGGCTTCGTTTTAGGGGAGGCAGAGGTGGACGAGGACGTGGTGTATACCAGCGTCAGGCACCATATAAAGGAGCTTCAAAAAACTACGGAAGCCAGACTGCGAAGCTGCAGTCGAAGTAAAACCAGGGACTCAGAGTAGTACTCAGGTAAGCAACATAATTACTGAACAGCCCTTTCAGGCTGGTAGATTGAAATTATTTGCTCATAATTGGAAAACGGTTACAAGTGATCCTAATATACTGGATTTGGTTATGCATGCACATATTTGTTTTGTTAGCATGCCTATGCAGTTAAAATGTGATGTGCCAAAAAGTTATCCCTGTAGCAAAGATCAGGTGGCCGTTATCAATGGTGAAATAGAGAAATTATTGTGTAAACAAGTAATTAAACCCTCAGTGCATTGTGATGGGGAGTTTATTTCAAACATCTTTTTACGTCCTAAACCAGATGGTAGTTTCAGAATGATTTTGAATCTAAAGAAATTGAATGAATATGTGGAGTATCATCATTTCAAGATGGATACTCTGGAGTCTGCCTTGAAATTAATAACACAGGGTTGTTACATGGCTTCAATTGATCTGCGTGATGCTTACTATTCAGTGCCCATTGCAGAGGTACATCAAAAATACCTTAAGTTTGAATGGCAAGGTGCCATTTATCAATATACATGTATGCCAAATGGGCTGGCATGTGCGCCAAGATTGTTCACAAAATTATTAAAACCTGTCTTTTCCAAATTAAGAGCATTAGGCCATGTTAACACGGCTTATATTGATGACTCTTTATTAATTGGGGATACTGTAGAAGAATGTGAATATAATGTAGATGATACTTTGAAGCTGGTTACCCGACTGGGGTTTTTACCACATCCGGTAAAGTCTGAAACTGTCCCAAAACAACAGATTGTATTTCTGGGATTTCTTATTGATTCTGTAACTATGACTGTCAAATTGACAAAACCAAAGATTGACAGACTTAAGTCTGAATGCACTAAGTTAATTAATAAAGATCAGGTTTCTATTCGCACTATGGCACATGTCATTGGTCTTATGGTGGCATCCATTCCAGGTATGGATTATGCACCACTGTACATTAAGTGTTTGGAGATGGAAAAAGTAAAGGCCTTAAAAGAACACAAGGGAAATTTTGATGCAACTATGCAAATTTCAGCAGATATGAAAACTGATTTAAGGTGGTGGTGTGACAACCTACCATTTCAGGTGAGACACATTTGCAAGGGGAATCCAGATATGCAAATATATTCAGATGCTTCCAGTTTGGGCTGGGGAGCAGCTTTTGGAAACAATAAAACAGGTGGGCGTTGGACTGGGCAGGAAGCCCTATATCATATAAATTACCTGGAATTGTTAGCAGCTTTCTATGCATTAAAATCTTTTTGTGCATCTTTGACAGATATACATGTCAATTAATGCTAGATAATACGACAGCAGTTGCATACATTAATCACATGGGAGGCATCAAATCATGGCAATGTAATGACATTACGAGATCTTTATGGCTCTGGAGTAGAGACAGAAATATTTGGTTAACTGCTGCACATGTTCCAGGTGTATGTAATTTGGAAGCTGATCATGAATCAAGACAGTTTCATGATGAAACGGAATGGAAATTAGACACCTTAATGTTCAGGTTAATAGTAAAACAGTTTGGCTGGCCAGAGATTGATTTGTTTGCATCCCGACTTAACACTCAGTTGGAGAAATTTGCTTCATGGAGGCCAGATCCTGATGCTCAATATGTTGATGCATTTACTTTTGACTGGGGAAGTAAATATTTCTATGCTTTCCCTCCTTTTAGCTTAATTGGAAGATGCCTTCAGAAAGTGAGGGAGGACAAAGCAGACGGGATTATTGTTGCACCAATATGGCAACACAGCCATGGTTTTCACAACTTCTGAAGATGATAGTTGCTATACCTCTGGAACTTCCACGGAAGGAAAACTTGCTTCTGATTCCGAACAGGAAGGAACCACACCCATTATGGAGGACAATGTCTCTGATGGCATGCAAAGTATCAGGATGTCACTCCAAAAACATGGACTTTCTCCAGCAACAGTCAATATCATGTTGCAGTCTTGGAGATCAGGTACAAAGAAACAATACTCCACATATGCCAGGAAGGGAGATCAGTTTTGTAGTCAGGTCAAGAGAGATCCATTTCAGGCGAATATAAAAACTGTGCTGGACTTTATGACAAGTCTTTTTGAGTCAGGACTGGGCTATAGTGCCTTAAATACAGCAAGGTCAGCACTATCTGCAATTTGTGTTACTAGAAACTCTGTTACTATTGGTACTCACCCATTGGTTGTTAGGTTCATGAGGGGTGTGTTTAATATGAGACCTACCCTACCTCGATATAAAGAAATCTGGGATGTTTCAAAGGTACTTGTGTATTTAAAAAGCCTACCTCCAGTGAAAGAGCTTACTTTGAAAATGCTAACATTGAAACTAGTTATGCTGATTGCGCTAGTCACTGCAGCTAGGGGGCAATCTTTGCATCTTCTTGATATACGATACTTGGATCGAGGTGCTACCTCGGATAAATTTGTGATCCATGAACTTGTGAAACAAAGCAGACCAGGGTATTCACCCCCTGTTATTCATTTGAAACAATATCCTCCAGATAGGAGGTTGTGTGTGTGCACAGCGTTGACTGAGTACTTATTACGCTCCAAAGATATTAGGGAGACAGTAACACAGCTATTTATTAGTTATAGGAAGCCACATAAGGCTGTGGCAAGATCCACTATCAGTCGATGGATTAGAGACGTTATGGTCAGGGCAGGAATTGACATTAATAGGTTTAAACCTCACAGTGTGCGTGTGGCAGCTGTTTCTAAGGCAAAACTCGGTTTTGTGCCTATTGATCATATTATGGCTACAGCGGGCTGGTCATCGACCTGTACATTTTCTAAGTTTTATGACAAGCCTATTGTGGAAAATAATGTATTTGCTTCAGCTGTGTTGACTTAAGTATACAATATTTATTTTGTAATAAATTGGAGTTATGCAGAGCAACCTTATGTGCACATTGCTTTAAAGTCTCATGTGATACCAAGTGGAATGATGACGTAATAGAATTGGAAAATTAAACAAGACTAAAAGTTGAAGTTTGATTCCAATTCTATGTAGTCATCATGAAGCGTAGGGATCACATGCCCTCCCAGTGTCCCGCCCTAGTGGGGAGGTTACTTACTGGAGATATTAGTGGTTTCTATACAACTAATAGCGCCTTATGGTGTTGGAATAGTCCAGGTTTGATAAGGCTCAACGCATGGATGTGCACATTCGGTGCGTTCAAGCCTGATTTGTATATATGACGTGCGTGCGCAGCCTACATCTCATGTGATCCCTACGCTTCATGATGACTACATAGAATTGGAATCAAACTTCAACTTTTAGTCTTGTTTAATTTTCCAATTATCTAGTATTCTGAATAATCGTGTTTTTGCCAAAATTTACAATGTCAGTTTGATACTGGCTTACATAAAATTCTACGTAAAAAGGCAACATTTACAAACAGTACTGAAAATTCAAAAATTTTTTGCCAAAAAATTTCAGTTGTCACAACAATGAAAGGGTCAGAGGTCAGGTCATCTGCTAAACTGACAAATACAAACAATCCATTCCAATGTAAAATACAAACAAGTTTATTGTACAGTTTACACACCGATACTTTACAGAAACATAATATTAATTCTAAATTTTATCAACATGGCGATACTAAGTTTGTATTTGTACTTATCTAATATTCTGGTATTTAGATATTCTAGAAACGGTAAAATGTCAATGTATCACATGTGCAATATGTACAGGGAGTGGCTCTGTCTATGGATGGATGCAATGCAGATCAATAATAAATGAATCTGAATCTGATTCCATGTTTGAGCTGTGATGTCATCTTTTGACACCCCTACAACCTAAAATGGTACAACCCAAAGTTTAGAAAAAAAGTGAAGCATGCTGCATTTCAATGGCTGTCAAATACTGCAGTTTAGTATTACTGTAACACCCCTCAACTTGAATGGTATGTCTCAAATTGTCCACTAACTGCAACAAGGACGGACAAGTCTCTCAGATGTGCCGAATGAGTGCACCAATGAGTTACAAAGAAAGGCAATGAATGATATAACATAATTTACAAAAGTGAGAGTTTTTTATTTTCTGATCAAAATTAAAATCAAACTAATCATTCTGCATCGTCTTTCTGTCCCTCGGCAAGCTCTGTCCAATCCTTGCTGCCTTCCTTCTCTTCGGCTTTCTCCTTTTCTTCGTCATTATCTCCTTTCTCCTGTGCAAGATTTGACCAGTCACCGTCCACTGGCTTCTCCTCGTCACCTTTCTCCTCCCCTTCCTCACCTGAAGAAAAACACAAAGATTCCAGAATTAGTCGTGCAGGTTTTTTTGAGGAAATATGTTCTCAAATTACCTGTACTTCCAACATCACTCAATGATGTCAATGACCTGTAAATTCAACATCTGTCAATGAGTTGAACTCTAACAAAGTGAATACGTATTTATACAAATCAATCTAAGAAAACTGCATTTATCTACATGATCACTAGTATTTTCAAAGCATGTATTAAACACATGATGACATCACATGTAGCTGCTCTTACATTCTGTGAAGATTCACTTGCAAAACAGTACAATTTGAATGGCGTTTTCATATGGGTTTTTGGACCTTCTGATAATTTTTTATGAAATTTAGATCATTTTAGGAGGAAGTCATGAGATATATACTTGATATCCCAGCAGGTTTGAATACGTGGGTTACGTACAGAATTGGACACAAGGTATTTTAGGGAGAAAAGATTAAACAAATCAAAAAGTTCAGGTGTAACACATCAAATGAAAGTTGTAGACTTTTTTATCTTTGACCAGAGAAATTTGAAACTGTCCTCTTTCGAATTCGTAAGAACATTATGAAATCACTATCACTGAGCAAAATAATATCATTACAAAACAAAATTAGGAAAACATACAAATATTTGAAAATTAAGAGAAGCCAATGACTGGTATTTGTAAATTTTGAGTCTACAGAAAACTCCAAATACTAAAACACTGACTTATATAAACTAGTGATTGATAAAACATTTTCAGCTATTCAGCTGGTCTAAGTTACAATGGTGTTGAGTTGAAACTTAAGATTTGGCAAATTCGCATTTCGTGAAAGCTGACCTGTCATGTTCTACCATATTTCACTCACAACATTTCTATGATCATAAAGGTATTGCCTGACAAATATCAATGAATCACATGGAAAATGATACATATACATGCAATTTCATACTTTTGAAAACATTGAAATCATAAAGAGAAGATAATATGGGGCAAAAAAATGGCAGAAATGAAACAGTACACTCAACAAACAAACACATCACATGGAAGAGACAGAAACGGAACAATGATACACATTTGGCCAGGACTACACAGATGGAGAATCTTAGCTTCTCCGACAACTATTCAAAACAAACTGTCACTCGGTGAGTCATCCGGTCTTGCGCACTGTGGGAGGCAGGTCAGCATGGTGAAGAGGGGAGGGTGGCTTTGCCAAGCTGTTTGGTCAGTAAAAATGCTGAATTTACAAATTCATGCTTAGTGAAGCCGAGTCAGAAATGAGAACACTTGTGCTTTGCTTTTGCTAGGATTTTTTTTTTTCTGATTGATTGTGCTGAAAAAAACACACTAAAAAAAAACTATCACACGTGAATACTGTGATTTTATTCTGTGCAGAAAAAAATGAACAAGCAGAGGCTAAAAGCAACAAAAGCTAGTTTTTGCGGCAAGACTGGACGACCGGAGAGCGGCAGCTTCTTTTGAATAATTTTCAGTTTTCTCAGTGACCTTTCTGTTCCTCCTCTTCCTCCTCTTTTTCCTCCCGCTCCTCGGCTTCATCAACTTCTTTTTTCTCATCATCATCACCTTCTTTGATCCCTTTCACGATCTTGTCGTTGACGTCTTCTATCGCCTTGACGATGGCCTGCTCGGCCGCCTCGTCTCCCTGCAGTTTGGCCATCTCCAGGGAGCGCTCAAAGGAATCTATTGCTGCTTGCAGGTCACCAAGTTTCACTGTGAAAAGGAAAGATGACATGATTTAGGCCACTGCCAATAACTGGAGGAAACCTAAAAAATATTTCGTTTTGCCTTTTTTTCCCCAAACACTGCAAATGTTAGAGAAGATATATAGGCAAGGGGAGGGGGGGGGGGGGGGGGGGGCGCAGACCCAGTGGTCCGCAACCATCAAATCTTTTGCACAGACTTATATAAATTTAATTTCCTATTTATCATTATGCTTGTCCATTAGAGCAGTGAATACCAATGGACTTGTAAATTACTATAGAATCACTGAGAGTATGCAGGACTGGCAAAGTTAACAGCAGAACAGCTTGATTTATGTTGACACTGCACTAACTTGGACCACAAAACACTGAAGAGATCTGCCCATCCCTGAGTTACGTAAATATTATAAATTTTGTTTTGTGAACATCATACATGGAAAGCTTGAATGAGTCCAAAATTGGAAGTTTAAACCATTGAACAATGAAATTAATGTCATATGCTTTTCAAATTTACATATTTGGGAAAATATTATTATTATTACAATAATATTCTTTCCTGGTGAGGAATAACATCAAAGCTACGAATATGAAACTGGTGACTCAAGATGTGATTAGGACAAATGTATGTAATTTTTCATGGTTCCAGGCATACTCTATGTAATCCTGTACAGTGATACAGGATTATGAACTTGTTCAGATTTACATGTAAAGTTCAAATGGAATAAAACTACTTCAACTTGACCTTCACTATTCACACTCACCTTCAGACTGTGCAATCAGGACACTGGCATTCAACTGCCAGACATCGTCGTTGGCTTCCTGAGCTGCCGCCATGCTCTTCTCTCCGTACGAGTGCGCTTCCTCATAGTTTCCAAGTTCAAGGTAACACCTGCCTATCTCATGATACAGCCAGGTGCTCTCTAGCGGTGATGACTTGCTGAGCGGCAGTTTCTTCTCCCAGCAGGCGATGGCGTCTTGGAATTTGCCAACTCTGGCGTAGACGCGTCCCAGGTTGTCCAACGCCCTGGACCGCGCTTCCTCCAAGTTACTGATTGGAGCAAAGGAACAAAAATGCAGAGATTTAACTCTTCATATGAACAGATGAAGATTTATTTTTGCAGATTACTTTCATCTCCTGTTGTGTACGACAGTCACCTCATGAATATCAAAGAAATAAAAACCTGAATAATTTTTATATTGTGCCTAATTTTTTTTCTTATCAAAACAGCATGATGACAAAGCTGCACACTATGATGACAAGAAGTTGAGAAGATAGTGAGTTCTAATCAGAAATAATTGAATATTCATGAATGGCACTACAGTAACTTCCATCCTGGTATTTTTGTTGTTAAATGAGTGTAACCATGTTGATAAATAATCTGTAATAGCCAACCATATTCCCTGAATGCTGTACTGAACTGGGAATTCAACTCAACTTCTTTTCAAATAAACATTCAGATTTTTCTCAAAGCAAACTCATATATTTTGAACACCATATATTAATAAAAAAAAAAAAATTTTAATAATTTTTTTTATGTTCATGTAGTGGGAGGGGGGGGGTTCTTGATTATAAGGTACATGTGATATGAAGTATAAGTGAAATACTTTTGGAGGAAATTGTTGAAATTATAGAAAGAACAAACTTACTGTTTATCGGCAATTTCTAAGTCTTTCTTGTGTTGTTCCAAGGCCTGGTCAGCTTTGTTCATGTCTAGGTAGGCGTTACCCATACTGCTGTGCAGGGTGCCGATAATTTCTGGTTTGCTGTTGGCCCCTGATAGGTCCTCTTCACTCAGCCCTTCTACCGTCTGCAACGTCTGTTTGGACAATTTCAACGCATCCTCTGGCCTGCCTTCAGCAAGGGCTGTCAAACCAAACAAGTATTATCAGGTACCACTCATTCAACTTAATATATAATTATCAGTCACATCACAATAAATTTGACAATTTTGTAACATTTTCCATGTGTGAGAAAAATGTTTTAGCTCTAATGTTTGGGCTAATAGGATACGTGGACATCCTTTGACAATAGTGATTTTGTCTGTATGTTGTAAGTCTTCACTCTCAATCACAGTGGCCAGTATATCTTTCTTCACATTGTTGAAAGTTTCTGGTAATCTTGCATGATAAATTTAAAGTCACACTGTTTTCATTTGATGCAGAAACAGTACACTTTCAAAGTTTTGTTTCCCAAAACACAGACACAACTTTTGCCAGCAATACTGAAGCAGACAAAGGCTTTCATTTTACATTTACCAAAACAATTTAGCGCTACACAAAATGTACAGAAACAGCAAATTTTCAAAGTTCTGTTTTCCCCAAACCTGGGACAACATTTGACAGAAATACTGACATACCGAAAAGCTGACATATTGTAATTTAACACTACAATTCAGCACTACACAAAAGAAAGACTGCTTGTATTTAACTACAAAAATGATGACTATTTTATAACTAAAATTTCTACTGAAATTTTGCAATGATCTGCCCCATTTTTCTTCACAAAATTACTCACACTAAAACTTCAGTGAAGAGTTTACATCATCACATCTACCATCAAACTCACCTTCATCAATTTCTTCAAGTTTAGAAAGCACATATTTCGCAGGATCTGCCGGTTTCTGTTTGTCTTTTCCTCTGCCCTTGGCTTCCTGCTTGTCTCTTTTCCTGGCGTACATCGGTTTCTGTTGCCGCCAGAACTCTGTCCTCGTGTCCAGGTAGTTCAGACCGTCACTCACGAGATCGTAAATGGCCTTGCCACTTTCAGTGTCCTGGCTGGTCAAATCTGCAGACAAAGAAAATAATATCGGTGAGAAGTTTGTCATGTCAGTATTGTGCCTATTCAAAAAGTTGTATTGATGATTTTGAATTCAGTTGTGTGAAGTCTGCATCCAGGTCTGCATATAAATTATGATACGCTGCTGATTAAAGACTGCTTTCTGTAACTCAGGAAAATTTTGCAAACTATATAAACTAGTACACTACAAGGCTGACTTACAGAAATTTCCAGAAAAGTAAATTTTGGCACAGAGAATTTTTGATTTGGTAAGAGAATGGTTACAAATCTCATTGAGGAAAGTTTAGCAAAAGTTAAGTCGTTCACTTTCGAGGTGCATATTCCCAGATACTTTACAGTAGGCAGCTAGGCCATAAAATAGCTTTTATGTTTTGCAAAAATTACAGATTATGTACATCCCTTTCAACCTGTTACAAGTAATTTTGGTGGCAAGCAAACAGGGACAAGCAAAAAATGTTTCGCCTGGCAGCATAGAGAATACTTCTGAGTTCTGAGTTCATTGAACCAATCCAGGATTTACACATCACATCAGCGTAATATCATTCATTGTAAAGAAACAAATTTTATTGTACAGAACTTGACTATCTGACTTGACAGATCACACTGGTTTTCAGAAATTTTTTACTTCTTTGCTAAAAGTCACAGTACATGACTTAGGCCAAAATAAAAAATATGTGCTGTTCCGATTACCCGACCTACCCCAATTTTATCCTCCGACCCTAGACTTTTTTGAGCTTCATAAACCAGGAAGTAAGCATAACTATATGAAAAAACATGAAACGCATGAAATCACGCGATTTTATTTTATTTTAATAGTTTGATATTCAATTTGAGTGTGTTTCATGAGGAAATTATTTACTGATAGTTTGTTTGAACGCGTACAAAATGCACATTGAGGAATAAAAAAAAAATTGAAAAAAAATTCCCTACCTACCTACCCTATTTTTGAAAACCATGTAATCGGAACAGCACATATTTTTTTATTTGGCCTTACCAGTGTCATTGAGAAGACGTTCCAAGTATTCCTTGTCGGCGTAGAGTTCTCCTAGAAGTTGTTTGCATGTCTTAAGTTGTTTATCCGACTGCTGTTGCTTTCGCCTCTCTCTTTGTTTGTTTTTGTCGTCTTGTTTTGCTGCTGGTTTGGTGTAACCAGGCCTGGCTTTGCCCTTTTGTTGTTTCTGTTGATAATATCAGACCACAAGTTAAAATGCCATAATTTTTATTATCAAAGGCAACACTTATGAGTTTTTCAAATTGGAAGATGCTGTTTTCCCATGTTCAATATGCCTGTAACTACAGGACCTTGATTTTGCTTTGATGCCTTCAAAGTCCACATTTATAATCATGGAAACCGGCATGGGCAACGTAACAATTTGCAAAAGCCATTGCGAATGAAAACACCAAGGGTATGGTGATTACCATCAAACTTTTGGCGTCATTCATGATAAAGAAAGCAATTGGAAGACAGATTTTTGATACCATTTACATCTCTTTATGATAAAAAATTACAAATAAAGTAACTCTAGTTAGCGATAGTGATTATGGGCGCAAAACTACACAAGATATAACATGCAAAAAATGACAGATTATGTCTAAAAACTGCCAGCTATTTACTGATTTGCTCACTACAATTCTCGTGCTTTAATAATATGCATCATGATCCAAATTGACAATTTATGACCAAATACTGATGACAGTACCCAACAGGGATACTATTAGATTAAAAAAGTATCAAAATAGGTTAGCAATATTTCAGTTATATTACACTACTTACGTTAGCTGCAAAATACCATATACAAAAATGCTCATCATAAATTGAAAGGAATCAAAACCAATCTGACATACTTGTGGTATTTATTTATTGTGTTTGCACAATCCCTAACTGGGTCAAATTGTACCAGTACAAAGCAAGAACTTAGATTGGCGTACAACACTATTTGAAAAATATCTCCATGCACGTGAGTCTTGCTTAAATGATCATTACTCATTCCAGAGCTCCTCAGAGGCATTGAAAAGGCGTCGCATCAATGACATAAGTATTTGTATACACAGTGCTACCCGGTATTGCATGCAACAGGTGTCACCGTCATCATGGGTTAAAGGTTAGGTTTCTGTGACATTCCTGTCTTTTGGAAACATTTGGGGCTGTGGGTATTAAATAGCAACCACAGAGTGCAATAAACCAGCAAAAATTAAACAGAGCCCAACATCATGCATCAGGAAAACTCCAAACTCTGAGAGCAGGATCTCAGCATGAGATTTCTTGGCAAACAAAATGGTTTCACACCAAGCACATGGCAGGTATAGGTATCCTCTTTGCCACCTTTATAGGCAGTAGAAAAATCAGGCACTGGGAATGTCACATTGGTGTTCAACTGTGGAAGTTCAATTCTCAGAGGGACAACAGGCAGGATTCATCCCTTTCATCATCACCATAATGGTTCAATCCAATTGTTTTCAGTGGTGTCTTGGACCAGTACACTATCAACCAGGGTGGGAAGAGTTAAAGGGAGTGTAGATCCATGTCAGAACTCAGACTGTGTACAGGCAACGACATCATTATGTGCACACCCTACACATGCATCAGGGGATGGTAGGTTAAAGATTAAAAGACCATGGCCAAGGTTAAACAGAACTTAAAAGTCTGGAACTCCTGGGCTCCTTTTACCCTCTGCCCAGGGTACGTGCGGGGGTTCTCAAAACCCATGCATCAGGATAAGGGCAACTCAGATGTTCCTGAATTCAGAGTGTCTTACCCTCAACCCAGGTCTCACAACCTTAACAGATGGGTGCTGTTTTTGTTGTGACGGTGTCTTGCGATGGTGTTGTTGTTGCTGTTGCTGTTGTTGCTGCTCTTCCAGCTCTTCCTCGTCCAGCTTTACGATTTTCTGAGAAATGTTTTGTCCCATTCATTTCAACTTTTTTCTTTCATTACTCAAATTTTTAGCCACCTACCTACATCTTACAGTTCATGCTTTTGAGGTTAAAAGATCATGCTGTTGAGTCCTCATCTTTCATTGAATGCATTTGACAAGGCAACAAGCTGACCGCATTGCCATACGTGTGGGTGCATTTCTCAGTTTCCCAATTGCAACATTGAGATTTTTCACTTTGCTGGGTAGTTGTGAGGGGAGGGGATGAGGTAACTCTACAGCATTCAAGTAATGTGGTCTATATCTTAATGACTTTCAATGATAACATACAGATGTTAAGTCATTTCTTTCATTATAATTTTCTAAACTTTGGGATAACAATTTTATGGTTTTAAATTTATACTAATAAGGAAAGTGGTGAAGTGCTTGTTACAAGCAATCCCAATGATTTTCAAATGATGTGAATAATTCAAATATTTATGGTAAATTGTACATCTGCCATTCTATGTTCCAGCACAATACAGTGTTGACATTAAAAACAGTTGGAGAATTCACTATATTTCAAATTTTTCAAAAATCTCTCAACTCCCATGACTTGGATATTGTGAACACTTTGTATGATCTTGCCAGATTTTTCCAGCACATAATGTACATCATAATTCAATATGGTGTTGGAAATTTCTGGCATTCAAGCCAATCATGGGATTAAGATCGTAAAATTACATCCTGCACGAATTATGATTCAAAAATGTGGATTATCAAATTCACGTCACTGTAATAGTGTCGATATTTTTTTATCACACATTCACCACTTCCACTACTAGTTATGAGGATGGCCCTTACGTAGCACTAAACACTTCCCCTAATTGAGTTAGAATGACTGGAAACATTTTTTAAAAAGTTGTACAAGAAATTACTAGAGCACTACTTGGGGAGGGGGGACTGGGGTTAGTTAGCACAGCCTTTGACCTTTGACATGCAAGATGCAAATCTGTCATATCAAAACAAGATTAGTTTGCTATTTTCAACCTGTGTAGAAATTTGCAAATTTCTTCATTGTGTCTTGATTTCTGCAGCAAAACCTATGTGCAGGAGTTTAATTTTTTTAGAAATTTTAAATTTTCTTGCAAAATTTTGCAAAATTTTTGGTCATGAAAAGCAAAACTTACCAACTGCAATATATCAGTCTATGCATTAGAAATGAGTACTGGCCGATGGCTATTTTTTTCAACAGCAGATATGTTTACGTGACAGGCTAGCTAACAAGTACCAGGTTTTGATGGGTGTCAGTGACTTGGCAAGAATCATGGCTTGAATTCATTCCTCACATTCTCAAAGGCGAAAGATAGCAAACTGTCGGAATGGTTGCACAAAGCTTCTTGCCTGAAAACTTACCTCATCTTGCTTGTAGAAAAATGACAGATCACCCTTATTTTCTAGTTTAACTTTTGATGGACCTGTGGAGAAGGAAAAAAATACAGTGCTCAGGGTGAGGTATGAATAGCAAGGCAGTCAGATAAATCAAAATACCACATTAGAAAAATTTAAATTTTCATTTGTAAGTGTAGCATATTTTCAGAAATTCATGAAATTTGAATTTTGATCGATTGACGCAAAAAATGTACACGGTTTGTTGGCACAAAAGTATAATTTTTGATGGCTTCTATTAACCCTTTGAGTGCAAAAGTCGATTTTTGTTGCATTTATACTATACAACGCCATCAATTTCTTTCAGATCTAGACAATTTTTTTTCAGATTTTTCCCAAAATTTTGGTCAAAGAGTGCAGCCCATAAAAAGTTTATGTCCATTTGGTCCAAAATCATGGAAAAAATTACAGAAAAATTCATAAAAATTGATAAAATGTTGCCCTGATATTTTTGGGGGAAAATTACAGCGCTCAAAGGGTTAAGACAGTTGAAAAAAATATTCCAAAAATGGTTTATCTTGAAAACCAGACAAATTGACAAAAGCACAGAGTGAAATCCTTTTGACTCAATCTAGTTAGTCATTCCTTTCATTATGTTGAAGTTGATGTTATGAATAAAACATCTACACCAGCTGCTGTTCTAACACTGTTTATCTTCATTACTATGGTATATCCACTCAGAAACACAATTGCATACAGTATCTACACTTGCATGTACGTCACTTGCATATTACTATTTACACATTACATTACAAAAACAAAACCATTCTAGAGTTTACATTGCACAGCACTGGCCTTCATGCATCAGCTGTTTATGCACATCTCCAATTAATTTTTGTGTTAATTGCTTAAAACATTTACAAAACATCATCCATATTTCATCCTACTATAAATGTGCTTGGATGGGCCAGTTTGTATAACTATAATTATAAAATTTCTCTGACATTGTTGGAAACGTGAATCTCTTGTGTATATCTATATTACTGATGCAAGTAACATTCACCACGATCATGGAAATACTAATAGCACTGAATTTTGAGGGAGTTTAGGCTACAACATTGTATATTCCAGTGAAATAACATCATTATACTTCAATAGACACAGGAACAGCTATGTGACCTATTGTATACATTCATCTAAATTCTTATCCACAATCTGGTGCTCTGCGTTTACCTCTATCAATTGAACTCATATCAAAATAACAGCTATGTGATACACATATTTCTCTGTTATTTGGGATCACAGATTCTTGAGAAGAATTTTACTCACTTCCGACTGAATTGTCGATGGCTTCTTGTGCTTTCTGTATACCCAGCCTGAATTCCTCCAGCTCTGTTCGGAGTTTGTGTCCCCTGTGATAAAACACCAGCGCCATTTCAAAATCGCCCATTTGATAGAGGGCTTCTGCCTTTTGGTATAAGCCTTTGATGAACTCTTTGTCCTCGGATAGAGCAGCTTCTGCGTCCCTTAGGGCTGCCTGTGAGTCGCCAAGTTGAAGGTAACACTTTGATCTGGCGACGAGACATCCCTTGTCTGTTGGTTCGATTTCAAGTGCCTGTGTTGAAAATTGAGAATATATTTTACTTACTATTCGCCTGGATTTTAAATTTGTAGACCATCAACTGGTTCATTGTAGAGTAGGAAGGACTGGCCAAGCCCTAAAAAACTGAAAAATGAAAAATTGTATGACATTCCGTTGACCTTGCAGGGCACGACTGTATGAATGAAGATTGCAATAACATGTGTATTACCAACTCGTAGCCCTCCAAGGCCCGTTGATAATCTTTCTTCCGCGTGTGGTTTTCAGCTTCGCCGAGATAAGACTGAAAGAGCTTCTCCAGCTCCTCCCTCGGCATCTGTTCGTAAGCCTCATCGATGTAGCCCGTCATTTTCACTCCTCGGTCGCGAAATTCCCTCAAACACAGTCAGCCAGTCAACTGTATATGTTCAGGTCAGGGCAGGTGAGTTTATGGTGATTCCAAAATGGCGGAACTGTTTTCGTTTGGCAGCGCTAAGCAACAAGGACTCGACCGTATCTTTCATAAAATATTCATGTTGATCGATTATTACAGTTTCCCCCTGTGTATAACAATGGTTTAATAGTCTTATCGATTTCAACCACCGGACTTCGGGAAGAATAAAAGGGAAATTAAAAAAACTCTTCGACCGTGAAATCCCCCCGAACAAGAGCACCAATCACAGTCTATCACAAACTAACTTTTCCACATTTCTTGTGAGTTTGTATCAAGTCGTGGCGTGCAATAGTGAATATTTAGGGGAAATAAGAGTGCTGTATGTTGTTATAAGTGCTGTCGTGTAAGAAAAAGTGTTCACAAGCTATGCATAATCACTTCCCCTCCAGTTTTTCCATTTCCATCGCCTTTACTGAACTTACCGTGTTGTAACTTTCCAAGGCTTTCTTATATTCGCCCTGTTTGTATAAAACATCTCCTTCTGCCACGTAAATGGAGAAGGAGCTTTTCGGCTGCTCCTCAGATCCGTCTTCGTCGTCATACATTTCGAGATAATTGAGTTTTCACTTTAAAATGGATGCAGTATTGATTTCTCAATATGACTGTGTGATTATCCGCTGCTGCGCTTCTAAGCTGCGATCGATGTCAACACAGCAACAAGATGGCGAATTACCTTAGCAACACTACTGCGCATCGGGCGACGCGCAATATATTGCACCACATACGGCTGATCGAGAAAATCTTTCGTTTCACCCTGGTGAGAGCGCCGCCACGCAGAATGCAGGAACGGGTAGTAGGGTGATTCTGCAATCTGAACGTCAGATGGCGTGCTCTCATGCACACACGAGCTCCGAAGTTTGCCATAGCACGCCTTATTCACATACATTTACCCGCAGGATACGCATTGTGTACAATACACAATGTTATCGTGAATATTTACTTGTCTTTGGCTAAAATCAAATGTCAACAATAACGTATCAGGGGTGTCAACAAGTTGAACACTATGCATACGTGATACAGCGAAAATGCGTCATAAGTTGTTGTTAATTCAGTATTTCTAAGAGTCACTCGTTTCAGATTACAGGGTTCTTTTCTCTCACGTGAAATATTCGTAGATGTGTTCCTCTATAAAATACAATTTAACTTCACGCCTTTGTTTTTATCTATCAATACTTTCACGTTGTAATATTTATGTTGACATCAATATCCCAACAACTATAACTGAATTAGAAAAAAAAACTTACAAAAAATACCAATGTTTTGAAATTCAAAATTGCCTTTATCCCTTTGTCCTCGAAACTCACTCTATCCTGTTCAATGGATGTTGACTTCTGCTCTGTGTAAACCTATGTCAGCTAGCTTATGAAGTAATTTAGAATCTTGAAAAGGGGAGGGATTTCAGATCATATTAACACAATAAATGGCAAATAATAATAATTAAAGCTGCAAGCAGCGTTGGCGGGCCCAAGCGGTAAACATGGTTGAAAGTTCTTGCACTTAACTCCGTGTTGTTGATGGAAGAATAAAAAAAATTACAGTAACAAATTCCTGCCTCACCACATCATTTTTTCTGATATGCCTTGGCGAACCAGCATTTTAAGTACAATTCATGTATACCATCGTAGCTCACTCTGTAAATTTATCATGTGTCCTATATGTGTTGATATATCCTTAAACTAGTTATTATACATGAAAATTTCGTGTCAAAGATCATTTTCCCCATTTGCCATTTACATGACTTTAAAAAGTGTGTGTCATAGACAAATGGGAAATTGTATTACAATAAAAGTCCATTAATTGTGTGGTCACTTGTAAGCAATACAGACTGATGTGATGACAAGAAAAATAAGTTTTTTCTCATCCTCGCGCTTGTCAATTCAAATCTGCTGCATCCTATTTTCTGCTCATGAGGAAATACATGAAAAAAGTGCAAAAAATACATCACGATAGTGCATGTATAAAACAGAACCGTACAAATAATTGACACTAACATTCAGATTAGAACTGTATACATATTTCACTCTTATATTACTCTGTGAAAACTGTGCAAATGCTGCACTTTAACAACTGAACTGTTGCTGTACAAAAATAACAAAGCAACACTGCTGTACATTTGTCTCTGCGAGCATTCGTATGATGTTGTCATTTTTTCCCGCGTTGTTGATTGAAGAATGAAAAAAGAAACCCGCGTCACCACATAATTTTTGAAATATGTCTAGGATAAGAAAGAAACTAGTTGTTTTGATGACCTGTACACTATGAATTTCAAAATGTTGGGTAGAACAAAAAGGTGTTCTTCAAAACCTGAAAATTCCAAATATTAAAATGCAAAAGTTACTGGCAATAACAAAGTATGGAGTTGTCACTCGGGAAACAAATGCTAAACATCGTGGTAAAAGTTGAAACTACTGTCTCTTATGTAAGATTACAAGTTTTGCAGTAAGAAGAGTGGGTAGCTGAACAAATCATAACAGCCTTGAGTACAATCCTCCTTTTTAAGTGTCAAATAATACTAGTCCTGAGCACTGTTTCTGTTGAGTGAACTGCTCCCTTAGCTGTAACTTTAAAGGCTAGTTATATTTGTCAAAAGTTATAGGCGTATGCGATGCAGCTATATTATAGTTACAAACCTGTAATCGCTTTCAATGCAGTACTGTTCATATCGCGCTATAGAGAACGGCACGAAACCTGCTTCAGCATACCAGTTTTTCAAACGAATTAGATATCCATTCTCATAGAAGTTCAAAAGTAAAATACTCTTAGACTTGAGAAAAGTGTGCATTTGAGACTTTCGATACATTTGCTTTACGCTTGAATTTAGCATGGAGCTTTGGTAGCTCTATGAATTTAACAAGCGATGCACAGTAAGTGAGGTTACCCACAATGCTCCATGATCTGTACACACGGAGATCACTCACTGAATTGCAGCAAATTTCTTCTGTACACAGAACAACTCGGTCCATATTTCGAAATTCGGGCAACATAGTTCTGATCATCATAATTTTCTGATTTCTCACTGTGAATAATGAGAAGATCGACCCCTTTTCCGCGGAGGAGATAGCAATTTTGTAATTTTGTCGACATAGATTTTGACAGCCATACACAATATTTGCAAGGAAACTAAGGGAATAAGTTGCATTTGTGTTGGCAAAAGAAAGGGTATTGATTTTTTTTTAATGTTCGTATCAAAGAAAACTTGCATGTCTGACAGGTGGTATGATGAGACCATCTTAGTTGCTGATAAGTTTATCTTGACAAGTGTGCAATTTTTAGCACCTCCAAACATCGACTTCTCATTCAATTTACACTTGAATTGTAAACATAATCAATAATATTGGAACATAGTCTTGACAAATAATCCTGAACTTAAATTGTAAGTTAAAAATTGTTAAGAAACTGATAAAATTGAAAAAGCCTTTAGCAAAAAATGTCTGGTGAACAAATCAAGGGGAATTGTGGGTAGCCTCACTTGCTGTGCGATGCTCGGACACTGGCAGCGCACAGCGCATCGATGACACTTGGGTCAGGGGTCATCACCACAAACGTCAGTGCGTCATGGCCAGCTTGAATCATGCCACGGATCGCGAAAATCACGGATCATATATCCAAATGTCATGTCTAATACGTAAAGAGAATCCTAAAATATAAAACACATAATGATTTGATATGGAGAAACATCATTTTGTTTCAAGTTAAATGCTCAAATATCGCGACAAGACTTGCACATTTGCACAATATGAATGCGGAAGTACGTCGACTGTACTCGGCGAACAAGCGAGCGCCTTCTCTGAAAATCTGTTTACAAAATCACGTCACAATACACTGAAAATTCTTGCGAATTCATCTTTAAGGAAGCCAATTCACACAAGTTCCTAACGTCAGTAAAGATATTTTCTTGTTGGCAGCAATACACCACCAACATTTTCGCCGTTCAGGAGTGCCTTACTCGCTCTTCGTTCAAAAAAAGCCATATGCTTTTAACCATGCCGTTCCTAACTTTGCAAATTCCAGTCGACTTTCCTACTCTGATCTTCTTTCTTTCCATTTCATAGCTTTACTTGCGCTTAGAACCTGCGTTAAGGGTGGTTTCTCCCAAATATTGGTGGAGCTGCCTAAGTCAAAAACGAAAGTTTGCCGTTTTTTGCTTAGTTTCACCGTCACTACGATCCTTCAGTGTTGATGACGACACTCACAGGCGTGCTGTTCACTCTGCATGGCAGGGCTGTGTGTTACCGGCGTTATACGGCCTCCCACCACATCGTATAACGCCGGTAACACACAGCCCTGCCATGCAGAGCTAGGTATTTGTTTAAGTGTAGTTTATGCTATGTTCTGAAGTTCTACGGAAGAGAACGTCGGAACGTAGCATAAACTACACTTATAGAAACTACCAAGTAAACAGCACGCCTGTGACGACGTTGTACTGCACAGTGCACGGAGTAATCCGTAGGTACATTGTGCGAAGTTGTCCAACCCAAAACTTAGCAACATCGTAGTCATATAGTCATGGTAAACATATGGGTACTTTTGGTTTGTTAGCTATTTCGTCAAAATTTCATTCATTATTGTATGTGTTACAAATACGATCTTCTGACGCATAAGGTCAGGGATGCACAGAGATAAAGTATTACTTCTCAAGTTGAATGCAGGACAGCGCGTGGACAGACAAAGTGATGACGTCATACTGAAATTTTCGATTCGCAAGTTTGGCTAATTTTTGCCTAAATCTTCTCGGCAAACGCTACTTTTTTCTCTCATTTGCGATTTTGCGAGCAGGCAGCGGAAACATCATTAAGGTGCGGAATTGTGTTTTTATCGTTTTTAGAAAGTTTAGCTGGAAGTTTAGAAAGCTAAATTAGAATTGTCTAAATCTAAATCTAAACTTAGAAAGTTTAGCCAGAAGCGATAATTATCGCTTTCTAAATAGCGTTCTAAGTTTAGAAATTAGCTGAAGTTTATAGTCGGGCCTCGGGTGAAAACATTTTTCCAAGGATATATCGGATAAAAACGATAATTATCACTTTCTAAATAGCGTTCTAAGTTTAGAAATTAGCTGTAGTTTAGAAAGTCGGGCCTTGAGTGAAAAAATTTGTTCGAGGATATATCGGATAAAAACGATAATTATCACTTTCTAAATAGCGTTCTAAGTTTAGAAATTAGCTGAAGTTTAGAAAGTCGGGCCTTGGGTGAAAAATTTCTTCCAAGGATATATCGGATAAAAACGATAATTATCACTTTCTAAATAGCGTTCTAAGTTTAGAAATTAGCTGAAGTTTAGAAAGTCGGGCCTTGGCTGAAAAAATTGTTCTAGGATATATCGGATAAAAACGATAATTATCACTTTCTAAATAGCGTTCTAAGTTTAGAAATTAGCTGTAGTTTAGAAAGTCGGGCCTTGGGTGAAAAAATTTGTTCGAGGATATATCGGATAAAAACGATAATTATCACTTTCTAAATAGCGTTCTAAGTTTAGAAATTAGCTGAAGTTTAGAAAATCGGGCCTTGGGTGAAAAAAATTTGTTCGAGGATATGTCGGATAGAATCAGGAAAATACTGTATCAGTTTTGCCAAGCGGCAAATCCAAAGCTCAAATGTGATTTTTTCCATAAACCCGCGAGAAAAGCACCCCTTATTGAATTGACCATTTCAACGGGCAAGAATTGAATGTCATGAAGTAGAGAAATGTGGCTCTGAGTGAGCGATGACGAAAAATTGTGAATGTTTATTCTTTGACCGTCAAAAACAAAGACTGTACCAAATAGCCACCGCTAGTGTTAATGACAAATAAACCAGATGTGTGACGTGAAGACGAATGTAAATAATCAAGCATGACCAAGGTGTGTTCAGACACAGACAAGAAGAGGGTCAGATAGTTCCACGACAATCGTGTCCATTGTGGTGCAAATTAATGCTAATAGCCTTATCAATGCCTCATTAACATTAACTTGAAGCACAAATTGACGCGCGCGATCGTAATTGAACACACCTTGGTCATTAGAACTGTGGTAGTATTGTTCCATTTTTGGTATAATGGACAAGCTCATTTGAGCTTTGGATTTTAAAACTTACTTCTGGGGGAAACTGATAGTATTTTCCTGGTTTTACAAGAAAACTCCTACATACTCACACTTTTTACTTAATAAAAACACTTGGGAATATACAGATGACAACAGAAACGTTGTATCAGCCTTTTTTCCGACATATTCTTGGAAAAGTTTGCGGGACTTCATCTCACGCACTCCACATTTCACTGTGAGCACGCAGCCTGGAGATGGCAGCCTGGCCGGCAACACTTTTGATAGGGCCAATGCATTAATTTGGAGGTACTATCTCGTCGGTCTATTGGACAAGTCACATTTCAGCTTTGGCTTTTAGAACTTGCTTCTGGGGAAAACTGATAGTATTTTCCAGGTTCTACAAGACTGCTCCTACAAGCTCACACTTTTCCCCTTGAAACACTAGGGAATATACAGATGACAACAGAAATGGTGTACCAACGTTTTTATCCTTGGAAAATTTTTTCCACTGACTCCGACTTTCTAAACTACAGCTAATTTCTAAACTTAGAACGCTATTTAGAAAGCGATAATTATCGTTTTTATCCGATATATCCTTGCAAAACTTTTTCCACTCCAACCCCGACTCTCTAAACTACAGCTATTTTCTAAACTTAGAACGCTATTTAGAAAGCGATAATTATCATTTTTATCCGATATATCAAGAAAAAAATTGTTTTCACTTCAGGCCCCATTTTCTGAATGATTCAATCTCTTACTGTGAGCACACAGCTGGAAGATGGCGGCCTGGCCGGCAAACACATTTGATAAGACCATTAGCATAAATTTGCATTAATCAGCACAAATGGACGCGATCGTTGTGGGCAAATCTCAACACACCTTGGCAACCACAGGGGCAACACGTTTAATAAGGCCCTTAGCATTAATTTGCATCATTACTTAATCTGCACAAATGGACGCGATCAAGATAATCTCAACACACCTTGGTCATTTGAAATGTGGCAGTACATTATGTACATTCGTCTCCACGTCAAATATCTGGTTTATTTTTCATAACACGTAGTCTAGCCGGGTGGTTATTTGACAGACTTTGTTTTTGACGGACAAAACAAATATTTACAATTTCTCTTCACAAATTGTGTTTATGCTGACTCACTGTCATATTTCTCTACTTCGTAACATTCAACTTCTTGCCAAACGCAATGGTCAATTTTATAGGAAATATGCTCTCTCGGTGTCTATTGGCCAAGTCATATTTGAGCTTTGGATTTTAAAACTTACTTCTTGGGGAAACTAATAGTATTTTCCTGGTTCTACAAGACTACTACTACAAACTCACACATTTTCCCTTGAAACACTGGGAAAACATTACAATAGAAATGCTGTACCATCGTTTTTATCCGACATATCCGGTGAGTTGTTTCTCAACGTAAAGTTCAACTTTCTAAACTACAGCTAATTTCTAAACTTAGAACGCTATTTAGAAAGTGATAATTATCGTTTTTATCCGATATATCCTTGGAAAAAAATTTCAACCTAAACCCGACTTTCTAAACTACAGCTATTTTCTAAACTTAGAAAGCTATTTAGAAAGTGATAATTATCGTTTTTATCCGATATATCCTTGGAAAAAAATTTTCAACCTAAGTCCCGACTTTCTAAACTTTATAAACTTCAGCTATTTTCTAAACTTAGAACGATATTTAGAAAGTGATAATTATCGTTTTTATCCGATATATCCTTGGGAAACATTTTTCACTCCAAGCCCGACTTTCTAAACTACAGCTAATTTCTAAACTTAGAACGCTATTTAGAAAGTGATAATTATCGTTTTTATCCGATATATCCTTGGAAAAAAATTTTCAACCTAAGTCCCGACTTTCTAAACTTTCTAAACTTCAGCTATTTTCTAAACTTAGAACGATATTTAGAAAGTGATAATTATCGTTTTTATCCGATATATCCTTGGAAAAAAATTTTCAACCTAAGTCCCGACTTTCTAAACTACAGCTAATTTCTAAACTTAGAACGCTATTTAGAAAGTGATAATTATCGTTTTTATCCGATATATCCTTGGTAAAAAATTTTCAACCTAAGTCCCGACTTTCTAAACTTCAGCTAAACTTCAGCTATTTTCTAAACTTAGAACGATATTTAGAAAGTGATAATTATCGTTTTTATCCGATATATCCTTGGAAAAAAATTTTCAACCTAAGTCCCGACTTTCTAAACTTTCTAAACTTCAGCTATTTTCTAAACTTAGAACGATATTTAGAAAGTGATAATTATCGTTTTTATCCGATATATCCTTGGAAAAAAATTTTCAACCTAAGTCCCGACTTTCTAAACTTTCTAAACTTCAGCTATTTTCTAAACTTAGAACGATATTTAGAAAGTGATAATTATCGTTTTTATCCGATATATCCTTGGAAAAAAATTTTCAACCTAAGTCCCGACTTTCTAAACTTTCTAAACTTCAGCTATTTTCTAAACTTAGAACGCTATTTAGAAAGTGATAATTATCGTTTTTATCCGATATATCCTTGAAAAAATTTTCAACCTAAGTCCCGACTTTCTAAACTTCAGCTAAACTTCAGCTATTTTCTAAACTTAGAACGATATTTAGAAAGTGATAATTATCGTTTTTATCCGATATATCCTTGGAAAAAAATTTTCAACCTAAGTCCCGACTTTCTAAACTTTATAAACTTCAGCTATTTTCTAAACTTAGAACGATATTTAGAAAGTGATAATTATCGTTTTTATCCGATATATCCTTGGAAAAAAAATTTCAACCTAAGTCCCGACTTTCTAAACTTCAGCTAAACTTCAGCTATTTTCTAAACTTAGAACGATATTTAGAAAGTGATAATTATCGTTTTTATCCGATATATCCTTGGGAAACTTTTTTCACTCCAAGCCCGACTTTCTAAACTACAGCTAATTTCTAAACTTAGAACGCTATTTAGAAAGTGATAATTATCGTTTTTATCCGATATATCCTTGGAAAAAAATTTTCAACCTAAGTCCCGACTTTCTAAACTTTCTAAACTTCAGCTATTTTCTAAACTTAGAACGATATTTAGAAAGTGATAATTATCGTTTTTATCCGATATATCCTTGGAAAAAAATTTCAACCTAAGGCCCGACTTTCTAAACTTCAGCTAAACTTCAGCTATTTTCTAAACTTAGAACGATATTTAGAAAGTGATAATTATCGTTTTTATCCGATATATCCTTGGGAAACTTTTTTCACTCCAAGCCCGACTTTCTGAACTACAGCTAATTTCTAAACTTAGAACGCAATTTAGAAAGTGATAATTATCGTTTTTATCCGACATATCCTTTTAAAAAAATTTTTTCAACCTAAACCCGACTTTCTAAACTACAGCTATTTTCTAAACTTAGAACGATATTTAGAAAGTGATAATTATCGTTTTTATCCGATATATCCTTGGAAAAAAATTTTCAACCTAAGTCCCGACTTTCTAAACTTTATAAACTTCAGCTATTTTCTAAACTTAGAACGATATTTAGAAAGTGATAATTATCGTTTTTATCCGATATATCCTTGGGAAATTTTTTTCACTCCAAGCCCGACTTTCTAAACTACAGCTAATTTCTAAACTTAGAACGCTATTTAGAAAGTGATAATTATCGTTTTTATCCGATATATCCTTGGAAAAAAATTTTCAACCTAAGTCCCGACTTTCTAAACTTCAGCTAAACTTCAGCTATTTTCTAAACTTAGAACGCTATTTAGAAAGTGATAATTATCGTTTTTATCCGATATATCCTTGGAAAAAAATTTTCAACCTAAGTCCCGACTTTCTAAACTTTCTAAACTTCAGCTATTTTCTAAACTTAGAACGATATTTAGAAAGTGATAATTATCGTTTTTATCCGATATATCCTTGGGAAACTTTTTTCACTCCAAGCCCGACTTTCTAAACTACAGCTAATTTCTAAACTTAGAACGCTATTTAGAAAGTGATAATTATCGTTTTTATCCGATATATCCTTGGAAAAAATTTTCAACCTAAGTCCCGACTTTCTAAACTTAGCTAAACTTCAGCTATTTTCTAAACTTAGAACGCTATTTAGAAAGTGATAATTATCGTTTTTATCCGATATATCCTTGGAAAAAAATTTTCAACCTAAGTCCCGACTTTCTAAACTTTCTAAACTTCAGCTATTTTCTAAACTTAGAACGATATTTAGAAAGTGATAATTATCGTTTTTATCCGATATATCCTTGGGAAACTTTTTTCACTCCAAGCCCGACTTTCTAAACTACAGCTAATTTCTAAACTTAGAACGCTATTTAGAAAGTGATAATTATCGTTTTTATCCGATATATCCTTGGAAAAAAATTTTCAACCTAAGTCCCGACTTTCTAAACTTCAGCTAAACTTCAGCTATTTTCTAAACTTAGAACGATATTTAGAAAGTGATAATTATCGTTTTTATCCGATATATCCTTGGAAAAAAATTTTCAACCTAAGTCCCGACTTTCTAAACTTCAGCTAAACTTCAGCTATTTTCTAATCTTAGAACGATATTTAGAAAGTGATAATTATCGTTTTTATCCGATATATCTTTGGGAAACTTTTTTCACTCCAAGCCCGACTTTCTAAACTACAGCTAATTTCTAAACTTAGAACGCATTTAGAAAGTGATAATTATCGTTTTTATCCGATATATCCTTGGAAAAAATTTTTCAACCAAAGGCCCGACTTTCTAAACTTTCTAAACTACTGCTAATTTCTAAACTTAGAACGCTATTTAGAAAGTGATAATTATCGTTTTTTTTTGCCGTGTTTATCGTTTTTAGCTAGTTTAGCCCCCATAGGGAATACATGTAGTTTAGAAATGGCTTTCAGGAAAAGACACAATTCCGCACCTAACTCCAATGTTTTTGCCTGCGTCATTGCGAACAAAGGAAGGCCACAACGCACCTTATTTTCAAGCAGGCGATTTATGTTTGTTTTTCAGATTTCGTCCATTGAAAATCCTACCCGCACGCGAACGGCAAACAAAGAATTTATTTTATGGCACCTAATGTAGAGTGTTTGGATAACATACACAAGAAAGTTCTAAATTACTCATGGAGTTGATCGTTGAGACTGAATAGTGACAGTAGTGGTACTTGAAGCAAACGTTTCTAGCATTTTTGTTTCTGAACGTTGGTCTCACTCAAGTCCACATGCTTAAATATTCAAACCTTGTAATCGAGGAAGTGCATGTTTACTGAGTGTTCCCACTGTAATAAGCTGCGCAAACAAACATTCTGAACAGCTACACTAACAACTGATATGGTCGCACCTATTTAGACCTAGAACAATGGCAAGAGCGTCCATT
Source organism: Ptychodera flava (assembly GCF_041260155.1). NCBI lineage: Eukaryota > Metazoa > Hemichordata > Enteropneusta > Ptychoderidae > Ptychodera > Ptychodera flava. The sequence goes on along the minus strand of NC_091938.1, from coordinate 25,492,843 downwards.
TTACCTGCAGGCTGTGAGTGACGATTTTGCAGTTCGCCGGCATTGAGTCGATAGCCTGTGATTTCAGCAACAGTGACGCAATACATTTTTCTACAATTATTTTACTTCTCACTTTCCGATTTCAAAATGTTTATGACAAACAGCCTATATATTTTATCCAATGAAATACCCTTATTTCATAATATCGACATTTTAGTTTCAATATTAGGGACTACGTCTATCTCAACGTCACCACGAACTTCATTACACAAGGTGTTGTTTTAATCGATGTGTATCAGCAATTTTGATGTGGTCCTGTTTACATTTTTAATCAGCTACATGCTCTCAGTTACACAACACACCAGGGCCACTCCATGCATGTCAGATAGAGAAACATAAAAAAATCACCACACCTAGACTTGGTTCAAGTCGGTGAATTTTAAAAAAATAAAATCATTTATAATAGTTTCTCTTGTGTCTCTCCTATTTCGTACAAACCTATCCGGAATTTGGCAGCTCACGCCAGGTTTTCCCAGCGATTGAATGCGTCACGTTTGAGTCTGCGCAGTAGTGAGTTAGTTTCTGCCGGATTCACGATTCCGGGTGAAACTCCGCTGTATAGCGTTCACTCCACTCATCGCGTTCACCCTACTCATCGCGTCCACTCACGCGCGCGTTTCACATGAAAGCAAAATACAAATCATTGCGTTCACTCCACTCAAACATTCACAAATCACAGACTTGAACCAAGTCTACACCACACCTTGCAATGTCATGTATCTTTCTTTATTATCGTGATGAACAAGTGAGCGTGCATTCAGACACCTACATACAAAATTACCCGAATAGCTTCATTTATGATCCTTGACACTCACATAACAGCTGTGCGTAGACCCCAGTAATTGTGCCCTGGCAGGACCTTGTCCCGCTCTTATTCAGTCAATCACAGCAGTCGGCCACCCCTAAAGTTAGTGGCACACTCTTCTAAGTACTTCCGTGGCAGTATACTTGACAACGTCATCATGGCGTACAAAACCTGGGCGCTGAAGTTACTATACATATACACAAGGGCCGAGATTAGGGTTCGTGCGACTGCTAGCTGAATTTGACAGCGGGCATTGCAGTCTGTTGTTCCGTCTTTGACTTTCAAGTGTACAATATAACATACATCACTGATCGATCTTCTGACTGACGAGGTTTTAAACTGCAGCCTTATGAACATTGGGGCGACTTAACCGATCCAAATACCTTTCGCAAACTTTAAAGTGCTCGCACTAAGAAATATATGAAGTAACATTTTAGTTATATCTGTGTGTTGGTTTTTGAGAAGAAAATTTCTAATCATTAAATTGTGATTTTCGCTATATCCAATACGGCGAACAAACCTCCTGACTGACCAAAACGCCTTTCGGAAATTAAAAAGAACTACCACTAGGGATTATGAGTGTAAAATTTTAGTTCAATCTGTGTATTGGTTCTGGAGGAAAATATTTTAAAAGATTAAATTACGAGTTTTGCAAAATCAAATATGGCGGCAAAACCATGTGACCTATCCAAATGCCTTTCACAAACCTGAAAGAGATATTACTATAGATGATACATGTAAAATTTCAGTCTACTCGGTGTGTTGGTTCTAGAGAAGAAGATTTTTAAAGATGAAATTACGATTTTCGCAAAATCCAATATGGCGGCCAAACCACGTGACCGATCAAAACGCCTTTCACAAACTTGAAAGAGATCACACTAAAGATGATATTTGTGAAATTTTAGTTCTATCGGTGTATTGGTTGAGGAGAAGAAGATTTTTAAAGATGAAAATGCGATTTTCACAAAATTCAATATGGCGGCCAAACCACGTGACTGATCAAAATGCCTTTCGCAAACGTGAAAGAGATTGCACTCAAGATCATACTGGTGAAATTTCAATTCAATCAGTGCATTGGTTCTATAGGAGATGATTTTTAAAGATTAAATGAGTATTTTAGAAAATCCAATATGGCGGCCAAGGTCACGTGACCGCATGTGATTTTATTTGCAAATTCTAAAGACCTTAGGTCATGCTTGCTATACAAAAAATTTCAAATCAACTAGACCCCTAGGTCTTCTGGAGAAGCCGTTTTTAGGTTTTTGGAAAATCCAATATGGCCGCCAGGTCACGTGACCAATCAAAATTTCAAGGGTCAGGTGCACGAGTACTAATTGACATCTATTAGCCCTGCAAATTTGAGAAGTTTTCGTTCAGCCGTTTAAGAGATCTAGGTCGACAAAGAATCGGCAGAAGAAGAAGAAGAAAAAGAGGAAGAAGAGGAAGTAGTAGAACTTGAGCAATAACAATAGGGTCCCAGCCGGTCGGCTTGGGCCCCTAATAATAATAAAGTACATTTGTAGTGCGCCTAATCTCTTAACAGAGCTCTAGGCGCAATAGTGACAATACAATATAACAGAGGAAATGTTGAACCACCGGGACTGGAGACTACGTAAACGAAAAAGGTTAAACTACTGTTTAAAGAGAAAAGTCTTGAGGGAACGGCGGAAGGAAAGGGTAGAGTTGGAGTGGCGAAGGTCAGAAGGAAGTTTGTTCCATAATGCAGGGCCAATGTAAGAGAAAGATCTCTCGCCAAAAGTCTTTGTGGAAACTCTTGGAATACTGAGAAGTCGAGAATCTGAGGAAGAGCGGAGTTGTCTTTTTGGAGTGTATTGATGGCAAATGAATGTCAGTAAAACAAATCCTATTCGTGATACCCCAAGTGTCAACGAAAACAAGTTAGCTGAAAACCCTTCTGTGTAGGTGTAGCTTTTACCCTTCACCATCCAGACATCGATATATTTCCATCCATGGGTGGAACCATACACAGGGAAACAGGGGTGATGTAGAGAAGGTTTAAATGCACGTGATTTTCATCAGTCCTGTGTGAGCAAATTTAGCCCTTGAACTTCATCAATTTCGTTGGAAAACTGACGAAAGCGTTAGCGCTGAAATTCGAATATCACTTGAAACGAGCTTAATCCCCGGCATTGGAAAACGTGGCTACATTAAAATGATGGGTAATTTCCAAATCCGATTTGAAATGAAACGCCAATTGATTAAGCGGATGTGAACGAAAAACAAAGATTTATGAGGTAAAAATAGATAAGTACGTTGCCTTTAATAATCGATATATGTACAACATTAAAACACATAAGACCGCTGCTTACGTGCGCCAGTCGGTGTATTATGATAGACTGAACGTCACTGCCTGGAAACGGGATTAATTCTCAAGGTTGCTATCCCTGTTAGGTCACATGACCGTCCTTACACTATAGAAAACTGTATTTAATAGAGGCAATACGTTTTGATGTTGATGCAAACGTATTTGACAAAACCAGCTTTAAAAACAAACTTTATGAATATAATTTTTTATCTATTTGTCGAATTATAGTAACCATGAATAGGTGTCATTTTATACTTTAAAACTTGAATTTTAAAAATAGCGTCAACGTCATTTGCACTGACGTTTTATCAATTTGACTCTCATATCTTATTTATGCGCATCTATATTTAATGGGTGAACTTTCTTAAACCGTATGCGAAATCCTTATAGTGTTGCCGCTGTACTTACATTAATCGCGTTGCATTTAGGAGCTCGAGGAGATTTCTTCTCAAAAACAGTCAAAACTGATGGATGATCTGCTCAGTGACTATTTATCGCAAACCATATTCGCCGCTCAGCGTGTACTTGGCTCTCCACAACAAAACCTAATAGGCGCCTGTCTCTCCAGTAAGTTGCTCTGTTGCGCACGGATTCTACTGTGGACACTATATGACAATATTACCGACCAACTTGTCTCGTCTTACCTTTATGTGTAGGACAGGAGCTTCGAAACACGAGCATTCATTACTTTTCTAGCGGGAAAGCAGAACCCTTACGCAATTGCTGAACAGGTTTCTGTGAATGCCGGCGTCGACGTCATCAAATTGAAAGTTTTCGATTGTTCACCATATCTACACTTACTTGAGAGACATCATATGCAGCTGTATCGCGTAGAACAGGGATTCGTCAGTCAAACGAATCAGTTACATATCACTTGCACGAAATATGTCAAGATACTGAGTTCCATAAAGCATTCAAAGGCCAAAGGCAGCCGCTGAACATAGATCCCATCGGTAGTAATCCTCATATACGGCACGCTATGTTTATCAGGGACCATAGTGTATAAGAGTAAACAACAGAGACAAGTACAACTGTCTCTGAATGTAATGCATATACTCATGTTATAACCCATTTTTACTTTTTTTTGTTTATTTAAATGTTTTGAAATGAATTAAAACTTTTTTGAACACTAAACTTTCACGGCAGTCTTGAAATGTGACTTTTGGTTCCAACAGCTTTCTTAACCGTGAGACAAACGCTAAATTCGGTATTTAATCGCAACTGCACAATAAGCAATAAGCACACATTCATATCACAAGTATATCTGAATAGCAAAACAACAGTCGAATCGGTTGGCAAGTCACATGATCTTAATAAAAGACTATTCTTCAAGTACTAGTGCTGACGTAAGGTGTACCTGCATGAGTGAGCCCTTGCAGAGCGCCCCCAGTGACAGGTACCAGTCTGTCGCCTGACACAGTCTGATTTTAACACTATTGAAACTAATTTGGGATAACTGGATATCGTATTAATGTTGATTTAATCAGCTAATGTAAACTCATCCCCTTTTTTGCGATACACTAGTTGTTTATGGGTAATTTGTAATAGTGCAACTTTTAGCTATAGGACATCTAACAATTTTGATAAATTTGAATTGTAATAAAACCCAATGCTCCCAAATTAGTCCTAATCGTGTTTTTTCATGTCTGTTGGCCCACCAGTGCATATTAAGGCGATACTTTAGAGGTCAAGGAGTATATAAGGTTAGATTTCATTTTTCTGGACAAGTTGGGTCATGTTTTAGCAATGTTCTCGTATATACCAAGACGGCTAGAACTGTAGAAAATGTTTGAAAGCCTTGGCGGGTACGATATCAGTGACGAGGACTGAGTATATTTTACCAAAACCGTATCGTAACATTTCACAACTTTCCCCGCCAATCTGTACATACTGTCGTCAGTGTAGGAACGTTACATGTACGTAATCACCAAGTCATAATGAAAAAGTGTTCTTGGAGTCTTGAAGAAATACCACCGTGTAATGAAGACATAACATTCACTCTGAAAATCTAATCCCGAGTGAATTCGTAAGTCTGGTCCTTAAGATCATGATGTCTATCGGAAAATGAAGGAGTTTATAGAAGAAAATTGCTTTTGCATATATACCATACAAAACACCGTAAAATTAGAGTAAAACCTGCTTTATGTGTGACTGAAGTAAGCCGTTTCCAAATTAAAGCTGCTTGCAAGGACGTCTAAACTGCGAGGGTCGACGCACTTTTGAGCATAGCTGAATTTGAGCTCTTATACTTCTGTCATCGGACTTACCGCTGCAAAGATTAGAAATACACAATCACAATAATAATAACATTATCTGTCTCAGGTTATCAAGACTTGGTCGTTTGGGAGTGAAATCCATGTAAGTGGACACTACATCTCAGAAAGTAACTGAATAAAGCCAAGAAGAAAGTTGTTTGTGGTCAACGCGCAACACTTTTAGAGCGTTCGCGTTAACCTGTTTTTCTGTTTCCTAGGAGCAGAGATCGCAGATGAAACCAGGTACGAACTGAAAGAGCTCAGGTGCGTCAGTATGTATTGCAGCTGTCTGTAAATTGAAACTTTTTCAACAAGTTTGCAACTTCATTGAAATTGTTATGATCAACACCATGAACAATATTCACAACAAATAATTCCAAAGGCCATTACGTATACAAATATGTAATTAGCTGAAATAAAAATATTAAATTTCTTGACTGCTGTCATTGTATCACCACTTAATACAGCAAGCGTAATTGCCTTTGCTCAAGCTCAAGCTTAGATCCCAAACTGTGAAAGTTCATTTGATATGTAAATTATTAATTAGCTGACATGTAAATGCAAAATATCTTTCACTAATAGGATATAATTGTCTCATCAGTATACATTGTAAGTTTCATGATTACACTAGGATAATATACATTGTAAGTTTCACTTCTGTAGTGTCCAGTCTTATGTCCCTAATTTGGAAAGTTCGTTCAATATGCAAATTAGTAACAAGCTGGTGTAAAAATGCTAAGCAACTTTCAGTAATATTTTATCATAGTATCTTCAACGAACATAGCATAATTTGTCAACTTTGATCAAATTTATTCAGATATTTATCCCTAATTACAAGAGTTCATCAGGTTTGCAACTGAGTTATTAGTTTATCTAAACATGCTAACACAACGTTCATGAATATTATTATCATAGTATCTTTAATGTACATGGAAAGTTTCGTCACTTTTGATTAAGTCAATCCAGATATATATTTCCAATTAGAAAAGTTCATTAAATATGCAAATTAGTAATAGCTGAGATTAGTAATAAGCAGTAGTAAAAATGCTAAATGACTTTCAAAACTGTTACATCATGGTATCATCAAGGAACATAGCAAGTTTCATAAACTTTGATCAAGTCAATTCAAATATGTATCTTTAATTAGGAAAGTTCTTTAATATACAAATTAGTAGTTAGCCGATCTCAAAATGCTGAACAACTTTTATTATTGTTATATCATGGCGTTTTCATAGTACATAACAAGTTTCGAAAACTTTGATCAACATAATTCAGATGTATATCCCTAATTAGGAAAGTTCGTCGGAGATGCAAGTTATAAGTTATAAGTAATAAGCTGAAGCGAAAAACGCTTAATGACTTTCAATAATGTTATAATATATTATCTCCAATGTACATAGCAAGTTTCATCAATTTTTATGAAGTCAATCCAGATATATAACCCTAATTAGAAAAGTTCGTTAAATACGAAAATTAGTAATTAGCTAGAGTAAAATGCTAAATGTCTGTCAATAATATTATATCATAATCGCGATCATACCAATCCATAATCCAATGACATTAGGTCAGAATTCGTAAGACAATAGTTGTAAACATAGACACAAAACAGCACAGAACAGACAGTAAATAGACGGTACACAAACAAAGTCATATTCATGAAAGAAAGATATATGGACCTCTGGCCAGAAGACCAAGAAGTGATGTCAGGTGTTTCGAAAATAGTAAGCGCATTCTGCCCCACATGTGGCACCCGCCATATATCAATCTGTAAGTCAGATAGGTAGTGGTCACTAACTAAGGCCCAATGTCACCGATGCCATCAGCAATCATTTGTCGAAGAGAGATATTGTATTTATCTACCAGCTTGCGATACCTGCCAAAAAAGCGTTTGAATGTAGAGACAAGTCTTGCTCTGTTGTAACCTTGATTTAACAGTTTGTAAGAGAGATGGCCATGTCTCTCTACAAAATCACCATATGAACTGCATGCTCTAGCATATCGAATAAGCTGGGAAATGTATACCCCATAAGCTGGTGAGAGTGGAATATTACTTATGAGGTGTGGAAAATTGATGATACTAAAGTTGAAATCATCTCTCTTGTCATATAGCCTAGTAGAAAGGTGACCATTAGAGTCAAATTCAAGTAAAATGTCCAGATATGAAGCAGAAGAGGTCGTTTCTGTAGTTTCTTTAATTTCCAATTCTGGAGGATAAATCATAGCGAGATATTTACTGAATTCAGAGTTATTCATTGAAATAACATCGTCTATGTATCTATATGTTAGATTGAAAGTTCTAGCTACAGAGACCTTTTTCTGTTTGATTAGGTTCTGGATAAATTCTGCCTCGTATGAGAACAGAAATAAGTCGGCAAGCAAGGGAGCACAGTTAGTGCCCATAGGAATTCCTATACACTGTTGGAAAATGTGTCCTATGCTATGTACATCTCCCATGACATGGGAGGATGTACATAGCAAGTTTCGTCAACTTTGATCGGGTCAATTCAGATATATGTCCCTAGTTAGGAAAATTCATTAAATATGCAAATTAGCGATTGACTTACATTTCATCCCCAAATATCTTTCACCCCTGATGTATTATTTGTAGCAATTCTCATCACATTGTATGCATCCGTTGTCAATGTATATCCGGTTTTTCTACAATCATTAATTATGCAAATCAGCGTAAAAATGCACGCCACGCCCATAACCTTCAAAAATGTTATATCGTGTGAACACATGGGCTAGAAATGGAGTATTGAAGTCACACGATGGCGGGCTCCATACAAAGTATCCGCCTGCAATCGAATGACCAAAATTCCGTGACAATAAAGGACGTTAAAATTATCGTTAACTATATGTTTTGAAAACAGACTGATGGACTTTAACTATAAAGAATACTGAAAAAAATGCCCGCTCTCGTCCAAATTTTGGAAAGAGGCCATGACTAGATACCTTCTGTTTTGTTTTGGCCTATACTAACTTTGGCTGTGTCTATTTCTACTTCTTTTGTACGCAGACATGAAAGGTTTTCCTCGGAAACTCTGGTTGTTAACTCAAACAGATGGTCGAGTCATCACGTGACTTTGGTTTTAATTCAGTTTATCGGGAATTGCAGATTTTTTACACATGGGGTAGAAAAGCTTACATTTCGGGTGTCGAATTTTGAAACAGGCAAGCTGACGGGTATAAATAATATATTTCATCAAAGCTTGTACTAATAATAAATTTCGCCATTAAAATCAAAAGTAGATGTGAGTGTCGGTTTCATATTGCCTCCGTCTTTGCGAGGTCTATCTGGGTGACGTGCCGGTGATTGATACAGAAACAGAGTACAGTTCCGTTGAAGACATGAGATAGCTCCTTCTTCTGTCCATCTCTCTCTCTCTCTCTCTCTCTCTCTCTCTCTCTCTCTCTCTCTCTCTCTCTCTCTCTCTCTCTCCATCACCTGGAACTTTCTGATCTACTTTGGAATTTATGACCTTGGTGAAAATAAGAGAGAAATTTGGTGCTACAACAGTGCAGTTTGTCATACCACCTTTAATATAAAACGATTTTCCACACTAAGATAATGATAAGGGGTAGGTTTGATGATAAGACAATTTACATTATATCATACATCATTGATGATACAAACACAGCGATCTTATTGATGGAAATAACCATGCTATATTGGCAATATAGCACGGTTCTAACACGTGCGAGCTCTCAGCTAAAGAAAATTCCTTATTTTACGTTCCATGCCAGAACTTCAATACACTGTTATGATATAATAACAATAAACCACCGGAGCGACGGTTATACCAGTCGGTTTTGACCAGTTCACTCCATATATTCATTTGTTATTGCTCGTGCATTTATTTGGTGAAGTGGTTCAAATCTCGTGGTATTTCGCTGGGGGAGTTTATTGCTTAAATCGTGTTACTGTAAGATGAATATCTGCATCGTTCATTATATTGAATTAAAATAGTAAAAAATATATGTCCGTGCAAATTAATGAAATTGTTTTTGTGTTTAGAAAGTACATTTGATGATTAAAGCCAAAAACTGCACTTAACGGATATATTTAGTTCAAGTTGTTTTTCTGTAAATACCAAGAATTGACGAAACCAGAAAATTCCAAACAGGTTAGAAGGTGATTATTTCACTAAAGTTTTGAGGTTAATGAGTTCATTTATCTGTAGCTTTTGATTATTTTTCGAGTATTTTGCTCTGTTATTAAAATGCACTTTCTACCGATGCGATACGATTTCAATACACTTTCTACTACCCAAATCATGTGAAACTGCTCAGTGTTCAAACTTGTTAATAGAATCATTTGTATCAATCAATCATCAATCAATCAATCAATCATATTTATAGGTGATGTGATGTGATGTGATGCGATGTGATGTGGTGTGATGTGATGTAATAAGATGTGATGTGATGAAATGTAATGTGATGAGATGTGACATGATGTGATGTCGTGTTTTGTGGTGTGGTGTGATGTGATGTGATGAGAGGTGATGTCATGTCATGTCATGTCATGTCATGTCATGTCATGTCAAGTCATGTCATGTCATGTCATGTCATGTCATGTCATGTCATGTGGTATGGTGTGGTGTGTTACGGTGTGATGTGAGTGATGTGATGTGATGTGATGTGATGTGATGTGATGTGATGTGATGAGATGTGATGTGATGTGATGTGATGTGATGTGATATGATGTGATGTGATGTGATGTGATGTGATGTGATGTGATGTGATGTGATGTGATGTGATGTGATGTGATGTGATGTGATGTGATGTGATGTGATGTGATGTGATGTGATGAGATGTGATGTGATGTGATGTGATGTGATGTGATGTGATGTGATGTGATGAGATGTGATGTGATGTGATGTGATGAGATGTGATGTGATGTGATGTGATGTGATGTGATGTGATGTGATGTGATGTGATGTGATGTGATGTGATGTGATGTGATGTGATGTGATGTGATGTGATGTGATGTGATGTGATGTGATGTGATGTGATGTGATGTGATGTGATGTGATGTGATGTGATGTGATGTGATGTGATGTGATGTGATGTGGTGTGTTGTGTTGTGGTGTGGTGTAATGCAATGAGAGGCGATACAATACAATGTGATGTGATGTGATTTCCATTATCATTGACAGAAAGTAACTGAAGTTTCCCCCGACTAGAAATTGCATAGTTGTAGACAATATTATGCATTTATAGTTGTCAAGGCCAATACTTTGTTATTTCAACTTACTCTAGACTGCAGAAAATGAATAAACGTTGTTTTATTGAATAGAAGATGGTGACAGATTTATCAAAAGTCACGGCCACTTTGCCTCTAGTTATACTAGTTTTATATCGGCCAATCGTTCAGTTACATATTTAAATCAATCTGCCTCCATGTCACTTCTAAACCAAGAAATGTTAACTATCGACCGGGTTGCACACCACACTTCTATTATCAAATTGTCAATGTGTACGAAAGAAAATTAGAACAGCTTCATTCAGGAAGTGGGTGGACCTAAAAAGTCGTTGTGTAAAGTGTCTCAAACATCGCTTAAACCCTTTTCCTGCCAGACAGTAATAACTGTATCACTTCCCCATCAGCCAAGTCAGTAAAAAGCGGTATTGAGCCAAAACATGACGTACTTTCACCCGCTTGGCTTGGTATGTTATAGCATCTTTTGTCCCAAAAAAATCAACTTTACAGTATTTATGTTTTCAACAGCCTTCAAATGTACAGTATTATGTTAAAATACATCATATGGAATACGTTGTGTTTCATTAATTTTAACCATCGTGGCCTGGTGGTGAAATATGGACATGGCAGGAAAAGGGTTAATCGTCTTCGGTTTGGATTACAGATACTGATGTCTGCACTTTATGATTTAAAAATCCGCATAATGTACTGTAAAGTGATACACTGACGTGTGCATGTATGTAAAAGCTATGCTGGAACAGGTTGTGGTCGAAAGTTCCAATTTGTAAAGTTTAATTCGTTCGCGGGGAGAAGAAGATTAAAATTCATAAGGTTCGGAATAACAGTTTATGCTTGTGCGGAAAGGTTGCAGTTTTTGATTTGTCTCAAAGTTCTGGAGTAAGTTTAAGAGGGACAGCACGGGAGTAAAAGGCACTTTATCAGCAACAGCATTTATTCAACAACTGAGGATCATTTTATGGGTGAAGCTCCAAGGAAACGTCGTTCATCTTCAACACTGCTGTGTGTAATGTGCAACACTGCTGAAAACTGAATTCCTATTGGACCATGTATTCACATATGAATAACAATGCGCCTCAATATATAGATATGCGTCACCTATGTTGACAAGTCTAGTACCGGGTATTTCACCACCTTAACGAGACTAGAGCATCGGACTGCAATCGATACACGGAACAAAAGATTAATAACATGGTTGCCAAAATTTACAATCACGTGAGAATAAGTTATAGTAGCTTTAAACATTGAATTAAACAATCCAAGTAAATTCACCATTTTTGGAAACTGTAACCGTTTGGCTGCTGTATAATGAAAGAAAGTAAGAACTAAACAAAGGGGTGAAAGTCTACCCCAGAGTGCATAAATTAAGGTAGAATGCGTGTTGGGCACGGCAGATATTCAGACTCTAGAACTTTTGCAATATTTTTCTGGTCTAGCACTTGTAGGGACTCGTTTTGAAGCTAATGGACGAAGTGAAGTTTTCACGTCCCCGACTTAGTTTTGATAAAATTGAAAATTTAATATTTCCCCATAGGGATAATTCCCCGTCATAAGGACTTTGCCCCATTTTAAATTTAAAGAGTCGGTAGATATTGGGTAAATTGCTTCTCTAGTACCAAAGTTTGCACGATTTTTTTATTCTTGATTTCTAAAGGGTATGGTATGTGTCCAATCCATGCCAAAATTACTACTTTGATTTTACAACACAACATGCCATTCCGGATTCTGTTTTACAATCCAACATGCTATTTCACAACAAAACATGCACTTCCAAATCCTATTTTACAACTCAACATGCTATTTCACAACACAACATGCACTTCCAAATCCTATTTTACAACTCAACATGCTCTTCCCAATTTCATTTGACAACACATCATGCACTTCCAAATCCTATTTTACAACTCAACATGCTATTTCACAACACAACATGCACTTCCAAATCCTATTTTACAACTCAACATGCTCTTCCCAATTTCATTGACAACACATCATGCACTTCCAAATCCTATTTTACAACTCAACATGTTCTTCCCAATTTCATTTGACAACACATCATGCACTTCCAAATCCTATTTTACAACTCAACATGCTCTTCCCAATTTCATTTGACAACACATCATGCACTTCCAAATCCTATTTTACAACTCAACATGCTCTTCCCAATTTCATTTGACAACACATCATGCACTTCCAAATCCTATTTTACAACTCAACATGCTCTTCCCAATTTCATTTGACAACACATCATGCACTTCCAAATCCTATTTCACAATGCAACATCCCATTCTAAAGCTAGCTCTGCGGAGCAGGGCAGTGTTACTGGCTATCGAACAAGATTCAAAATGGCGGACGCGAAATGGTCCCCTCGCACAGAGAGAGAAATGCGAACTTTGCACAAGTCTAAAAACGCAGCTTAGCACATTGTGTATCCAAACAAAATGAGCGTGCTCGAAAACTAGGATCGATCACGATTATAAATTAAAAATTGGCTGTTTTTGGAAAAGAAACTGCACGCTGCAATCAGCAGTTTTGTCTATTGTGCACCGTGCGTGGGAGGCTGATCGTGAAAGACCGAGATTTACTATATGGCGCATCTGATACGGATATGGTCCCATCGCATAGAGAGATGACAGTGGGCTTTGTGTAAGTTCAAAAGCACAGCTTAGCTCATCGTGCATCTAGACAAGTTGAGCGTGCTCAAAATAGGAGATCGATCACGATTTTGGGTGAAAAAAACCGAATTTTCGGTGGAGAAACTGCACGTTGCAACCAGTGGTTGGTTTTGCCTATGGCGGTCAGCAGGGCTGTGGTGGGAGGCCTTTAGCCGGCAAGGGTGGACCATTGGGGAGTGGAAAATTTTCGAAAAAAAATTCACCCCACAAATTTCAATAAAATAATCAGCCAAAGAAACTTGAGAAAACAGATGACGCACTTAGGTAAAAGGAAAAAAAAATCCGTCAAAAGTTACTTTCTGAAACATTTTTATTTTAGTCTGCATCAGATAGGCCTATACTATGATTCTTTGGCCAAGAGGGGGGGGGGGGGAGATCTGAAGGGTATAATCGTGGCCAGTAAATGAAGTAACTTTTTTATTTTATAACTTTTTGTTCTGTTTATCATATTTTTTCTTTCACTGAAGTTTGGCATCGTAAAGTAATTCGAGATATAAGATAATGTAAAAATCATATCTGTGATATCGATTGTTAACAACTGTATTGTGGGTCTTTACACTATGATTAATTAACAAGAATTCAACAATTCAGGCAGCTTGCATCGGTACATAAAATGGGAAATATTCACCAACCATATGACAAACAATCACTTTCTTTGTATTTCAATATTCAACGAAACTGATTTCCATTGTAATGTTCTAAACTTTATTTTACAATTAAACATTAGGCTACAAATCCGTATTTTTCTTTTCAAAATTTCATTTGTACACTTGTCTTGACGGTTGAATACCGTGCGTGTGAAATGCAATAGTGCAGAAGAATACGGATAGCGACATTACAGCCATGACAACTGACAACTAAGCCTCAGCAAGCGGAGATGTAAAATACGAATATGGGCCAGACAAGGGTCAAAGCTCGGTTGGAACGGACTTCGCGAGAAAGACTGTGTGGATAACAACCGATAGAGGTCGCTGTAATGTCGCTATCCGTATTCTTCTGCACTATTGCATTTCACACGCACGGTTTCAACCGTCAAGACAAGTGTACAAATGAATTTTGAAAAGAAAAATACGGATTTGTAATGTTTAATTGTGAAATAAAGTTTAAACATTACAATGGAAATCAGTTTCGTTGAATATTGAAATACAAAGAAAGTGATTGTTTGTCATATGGTTGGTGAATATTTCCCTTTATGCACCGATGCAAGCTGCCTGAATTGTTGAATTCTTGTTAATTAATCATAGTGTAAAGACCCACAATACAGTTGTTAACAATCGATATCACAGATATGATTTTTACATTATCTTATATCTCGAATTACTTTACGATGCCAAACTTCAGTGAAAGAAAAAATATGATAAACAGAACGAAAAGTTATGAAATAAAAAGTTACTTCATTTACTGGCCACGATTATACCCTTCAGATCTCCCCTCCCCCCCCCCTTCTTGGCCAAAGAATCATAGTATAGGCCTATCTGATGCAGACTAAAATAAAAATGTTTCAGAAAGTAACTTTTGACGGATTTTTTTTCCTTTTACCTAAGTGCGTCATCTGGTTTTCTCAAGTTTCTTTGGCTGATTATTTTATTGAAATTTGTGGGGAATTTTTTTTTCGAAAATTTCCACTCCCCAATGGTCCACCCCTTGCCGGCTAAAGGCCTCCCACCACAGCCCTGCTGACCGCCATAGGCAAAACCAACCACTGGTTGCAACGTGCAGTTTCTCCACCGAAAACTCGTTTTTTTTTCACCCAAAATCGTGATCGATCTCCTATTTTGAGCACGCTCAACTTGTCTAGATGCACGATGAGCTAAGCTGTGCTTTTGAACTTACACAAAGCCCACTGTCATCTCTCTATGCGATGGGACCATATCCGTATCAGATGCGCCATATAGTAAATCTCGGTCTTTCACGATAAGCCTCCCACGCACGGTGCACAATAGACAAAACTGCTGATTGCAGCGCGCAGTTTCTTTTCCAAAAACAGCCAATTTTTAATTTAATCGTGATCGATCCTAGTTTTCGAGCACGCTCATTTTGTTTGGATACACAATGTGCTAAGCTGCGTTTTTAGACTTGTGCAAAGTTCGCATTTCTCTCTCTGTGCGAGGGGACCATTTCGCGTCCGCCATTTGAATCTTGTTCGATAGCCAGTAACACTGCCCTGCTCCGCAGAGCTAGCTTTAGAATGGGATGTTGCATTGTGAAATAGGATTTGGAAGTGCATGATGTGTTGTCAAATGAAATTGGAAGAGCATGTTGAGTTGTAAAATAGGATTTGGAAGTGCATGATGTGTTGTCAAATGAATTGGGAAGAGCATGTTGAGTTGTAAAATAGGATTTGGAAGTGCATGATGTGTTGTCAAATGAAATTGGGAAGAGCATGTTGAGTTGTAAAATAGGATTTGGAAGTGCATGATGTGTTGTCAAATGAAATTGGGAAGAGCATGTTGAGTTGTAAAATAGGATTTGGAAGTGCATGATGTGTTGTCAAATGAAATTGGGAAGAGCATGTTGAGTTGTAAAATAGGATTTGGAAGTGCATGTTGTGTTGTGAAATAGCATGTTGAGTTTGTAAAATAGGATTTGGAAGTGCATGTTGTGTTGTGAAATAGCATGTTGGATTGTAAAACAGAATCCGGAATGGCATGTTGTGTTGTAAAATCAAAGTAGTAATTTTGGCATGGATTGGACACCATAGGTATGGTTTAAAGGTTCCTTAAGGAGAGTTTGACAGAAAGTTTAAGTCTTGCAATCTATAGAGGCGCGCGCTACCTTTAAGACACACATCGCGTAGTGGATAGTCTGTGGTAGCATCACGCATGCTCACGATTTGAATAAACAGACGGGTGTGGTACTCCCGGAAAATCCCATCGGGCAAACGACAGTGAACGACCGAAACCCGACAAGTCCCATCGGGCACTCCATCAAATGAGATGCATCTAAACTGTCAGATAAAACCACAGAGGAACATAGACAGAGTGGCAACGGGTATTGTTTAAGGCGTGAAGCGGTTACGTAACCCATCCATGTTCGCCTCGCCTCAGGTTGCTCTCGCCTCTCTTTTCCGAAGAGTGCCGACCATGCATCCTTCGGTAATTTTCGGATTTTCGCCAATTGTTAAGCGAAAGTATGTTCGGCAAAGTTTGTGTTGTTGTTGTCGTGTGGTGCTGAGCGGAATTGACGTGCTGGCGAAAACGGGAGTGTTTTTGAGCTTCAGGAAAGTGAGTTTTACCGTTTTAAAAATTCCTCTCATATTTTTATGAATATATAATGAGTGTGTTTGAACCAAATTTGAAAGTCTTTTATCGATACTGTCTGGTTTTACTCAATGGTTTACGGTCAGTCATATCGTCTTTTACACGTGCGTCAAGGAAGGACATGTTTATGAAACTGCTGGCGTGTTATGTTTTGATTGGCGTGAAGCAGTGTTTCTGGCCTGAGAGCTCACAAAGTAACTATGGTTGCTACGCGACTGGCAGTACGATGCCATCTCGTCGTATTTTTCGCATAATCTCGTGTAATTATCAACCACAAACAAAGCCTCCAAAAAGTTTAACACCTTTGAAGCTCATTTTAATATGAAAAGCCAATAGTCTACCGAGACGACCATGGAACAAAAGGCATGCAAGCGTTGCCACTCTGTCTATGTTTCTCTGTGATAAAACTGAGTAAAGTAATGCCTCTAAAAGCTTAGAAACACCACACCACTGACGGATATGGCGAAGGGGCGATATTCAGTAAAGGTCACGTCACTGAGATCGCTTCCAATGTACACCGCTTCTCCTTTCATCTTTCTCTTAGAAATCTCATTACCCGTTTCTGCTCAAAATGTGTGTCGCCTAACTCCTCCCAATCTTACAACTCTGACGTAATTTTCTGTTTGTAAGTACCTAAGATCACCTGTCTGTGCACGCTTACGCAAGAAAGCATCGTGCCAACACTTGAACTCTCCGTCTTTGCCTTTTTATTCTGATATGGTTCAGATGGTTTGAAATTTCCTTTAGGAAAGTTTGGGCAAAAAATTGAAGTTTTTCGATTTCAATGCAAGAAGTACTTTAAAATCGTTTAGAACTTAAGTTATATCATTTCCAAAAAATCCTAAGTTTCCAAAAGCCACTAATTGTAACTTAATTTTGTCACTATCGTTCGCTAACTTCCTTACACCTGTAAAGGGTACAAACAAAACTACTGTTTAATATCTTAGTAAAATCTTTCCAAAATATTTCAAATATTCCATGAACCGAGCGTAAACAAACTTTGAAACTGACATTATGCAATCTTAACGAGCAATCTTTGAATAATAATTTTACAAGTTCCTGTACCAAGATCATTGCTTCAATGATTGTGTATTCAATACTACATGACCATTCTTGACATTGGGTGAAATCTAGATATCCAAAAAATTCAGGGTCATTTACGCAATATGTAACCCCTTCTCACCAATAATTAACGAAATGATACCTTGCACAACATAATGTACGAGACGAAGTCGAGTACATTATATGTAGTGCAAAGTTTGTTTGAGACCATTATGGGCCGGGAGGGGGTAATATTCTGGTATTATTTTACAGTTTTGGCGACGCAAGTTAATTTAAAGATGTAGGAAATGTCTGGGGCAATAATACTGGATAATCGGATACATTGTCGGTAATAATCTGAGGGAATGACGTCACAATATTCACTGGTTTTACCAAGCGCGCGCGCGCGCGCGCGTGCGAGAGAGAGAGAGAGAGAGAGAGAGAGAGAGAGAGAGAGAGAGAGAGAGAGAGAGAGAGAGAGAGAGAGAGAGAGAGAGAGAGAGAGAGAGAGATTGAAACACCAGTTCAGCACGTTGCACCAGGTACAACAACTTCCTTATGTACCCTGATGCGAAGCATTCGCTATATAAGTCTGACTCATCCGTTCTGAAACTTCTTTACGATCCAAATTTTAATAATTCAAAAAGACGTAATTCCTATCACCAGTTGCAGGTAAGGACTTAAAAATAACGCCGACGAAGACAACCCAACTGTTAAAAATGCATTGCGATATGAAATCCCGCAAGCACTGTATGAACGATCCGAGGACAAGTCGTCCTGCCCAGTCGATATTCGGATGAAATTAATAAGCACTCGTCTTCTAAGGGGAGCACACTGTATTAAATCTATACCACACCTGCCTGCGTTCTTGTTTCAAAAAAACGTCAGAATGAAAAAACTTCTACCCTCCAACTCTGTCTAATCCTCTTGCATTTTTGATGAATAAAGAAACATAAAAAACTAGACAGTTTTACGCTGCTGAGCGTCTTCTTATTGCCATGTAAAATTTGTGCGAAAGACATCGAAAGTGCTGGATTACTCCAAAAGATCGTCTATATCACTTTCAATCTAAATCATATGACATATTTATCCATTATATGAAGAACTCAGAGCTAAATATTTATCACGCCACATTTACACTCATCCATCCATTGATAAGTTTACTTTTCTATTTCAAATGCAGATTGCCACGGTTATCAACAAGTTATCAAAATCTATATTTTTGCAACGAAAAAGCGAGATAGCATACAATCTGTACAATCTGTGATTTTTTCTGATTCTGTGTCAAACAATGTGTAAGTATTTCAGTTGAGTATATGTACAAATCCTATTTATATATAACAACACTGTCTTCCGAGATGTACTTATTTTTAACACAGAGTAAACATAAACAGAGTGGCAACAGCTATTGTTTAAGGCGTGAAACGGTTACGTAAGCAATCCATGTTTGCCTCGCCTCACGAAGCTCTTGGCTCTCTTTTCCGAAGAGTGCCGACCATGCACCCTTCGGTAAATTTCGGATTTTCACCAATTGCTAAGCGAAAGTATGTTCGACAAAGTTTGTGTTGTTGTTGTCGTATGGTGCTGATCGGAATTGATGTGCTGGCAAAAACGGGAGTGTTTTGAGCTTCAGGAAAGTTGGTTTTACCGTTTTAAAAAATTCCTCTCATATTTTTATGAATATATAATGAGTGTGTTTGAACCAAATTTGAAAGTCTTTTATCGATTGTGTCTGGTTTTACTTAATGGTTTACGGTCAGTCATACCGTCTTTTACACGTGCGTCAAGAAAGGACATGTTTATGAAACTGCTGGCGTGTTATGTTTTGATTGGCGTGAAGCAGTGTTTCTGGCCTGAGAGCTCACAAAGTAACTATGGTTGCTACGCGACTGGCAGTACGATGCCATCTCGTCGTATGTTTCGCATAATCTCGTGTAATTATCAACCACAAACAAAGCCTCCAAAAAGTTTAACACCTTTGAAGCTCATTTTAATATGAAAAGCCAATAGTCTACCGAGACGACCATGGAACAAAGGCATGCAAGTGTTGCCACTCTGTTTATGTTACTCTGTGTTTTTAATAACTGGTGTATACATTTGGGTTGGAGGCCTAGTGTGTAAGAATAAAAGATTATATATATATATATATATATTATATATATATATATATATATATATATATATATATATATATATATATATTCATCAACTGAGCGATTTACGGTAAATATTGATAACAAGTAGAAAACAGGACTTTAAGGACAAAAAGGTTAAGGTCTGTGTAATTTTACACTGTTATACCATCAACCATCAATCCTGGATAGTAAAATGCCCCAATGGCTTTATTTTAATATATTACCTCGCCTTTTTGAATTGATGTTATATATATATATATATATATATATATATATATATATATATATATATATATATATATATATATATATATATATATATATATATATATATATATATATATATATATATATATATACCAGAAAGACACGACAAAAAATGTCATTAACGGAAGACGGCTGTAACCTCTGATTCTATTTTAATGATTCTACCAGGCCTGCCTGCTTTCTAGTCCCTCAAAAAGTTAAGAATAAACAAACTTCTACCCTCCAACTAATCCACTTTGTCATTCTCTACGGTGAAATATAAAACATTATCCTCGCCAACATAGTGCATTGTCTGAAATATGAAAGTTAACGTAATTTTGAAAAAAACCCACTTTAATTCTCTTCCTTAATTGAAATTCAGTTGTAAGGGTTACCACTAACTCTGTGGCATTACAATATGCATCGAAAATTTTAACGAGTGGGATTTCGGTATCATTTCGGGCGTAAAATAAGAAACTTTATTGTATAACCAGATACATTAAAAATATAGCCATTGGGATATTTTACTGTCCACGATTGATGGCTGGAGGTATAACAGTGTAAAATTACACAGGCCTTAACCTTTTTGTCCTGAAATATTAGCAAAAGGTGATATGGAACGTTTAAAAATAGGATCAAATTAACCTTACACGTTAAAAGTCCATTATTTGTGACTTTTAGTTTATTTTTCATTTTTTGTTTCTATTTTTAAATACAGTTTCTTCTTGTACTCCAATAAATAACGTCGCAACACCTAGTGTTAAATTCATGAACACACTGCAGCCAGACTATATACGTGTACTGTCCACTGTTGTTGTTGACAACTGATTACAAGTCCGGACTAGAATTCATTTGTCAACAATTACATTACATATTGTACATGAAGAACTGTGCTGGGAGAAGAAAAAGAGATGATCTTTGCTTTATCGAAGAAAAATAATCCGGCTTTGAAACAAGTTAAACGCCAGAAGTACTTCCGGTTGCCCGTAAACATGAATAACTTAATTCTTTTGGCAGGAGGGGTCCACCATGTGCTATTGACCGTGAATGGTGTAATTGTATAGTACAAGTAATCAGGGTCAAAGCAGAATTTGTCTTCAGAAAATCATAAGAAATTGTCGAAGGCCTTAGAACCTTTCGGAGAGAGTGTTCTCGTAACGCGTATGATGCGAGAGAAAAATTAATTTCATGCGTGAGCTTGCTGTTTGGTAACACTTTTAACGCGTTGAAAGAATAAACTGAGGTGAGTGAATTTTGAGTCGGTCATATCTATGCATAGATGTAGACTTATCAGCGATGGTATCAAGGTAAGCAACTTTTTTATTAAGCAGTGTCTGCAGGATATGTTGATTAGTCGATCCGTTCGTATGCAGTAATGCTAACAATGACGTTGAAGTTGTGTTTATAATTCAGTTTTTGTTAAGATGTTAAACGTCTCATGTTGAATGATATTCGAACAAAGGTTAACGTTGGTTTAATTAATAATTGATCGCCCATAACACACTGAAGAAAGTGCTCACACTTGAAAGACATTAATGTACATTGTTACTGATAAAGACGTATTCCAACATGTAACTTTAAGCCATTTGACTATAGTAAGGCAGTTTCATTGTTTTAGCGCTAAAGCCGATATAAAACAGATGAATAAAATAATAAAAGTTATACGCCCCTATAAATCAATTTTTCGCACGACTGACATAATTTTACAGAGTGATTCAGTTGATGAATATTATTATCAAATGATATATTTATTGTCATTTTTTTAATTTTTTCGTTCACGCTCGTTCCAATAAAAATAAATCTCTGTCAAACAGGCCGAGTCTGCAAACACAGTGACTCATTCCTCGTAGAGGACAGTTGCGAAAACAGTAATTGCGTGGTCGTAACATGACGCACGGAACATCTGTACGCCTCGCAGTGTTCATCATTAATGCTCGCGAGGTGTATTTGCCGAACACGAGACAACTTCAAGCTCACAAGTCACGCCTTAGAAATATGAGTGATGATCTAATAAATTAGATCTTTACAGTAACATATGGTACTCAGATATCTAAGGCACTGCATTTGCAGGCCCTGTCCGATTGACAGATATTTCAGTTCGAACGATTGTGAACGAAATATTAAAACGTGACACAACAAACGAACCACTCTATAATGTTATTTGTCAACTGATTCACTCTTAGTTGTCAGTAATCTGAGCTCAGCGATCACGAATGGGCGTTGTCAAACTCGGGGTTGGTCGGGTTCATTGAAGTCGTTGAGGGGGTTTTAGCATGGCCGAAAGCGATGCTAGATATTTGTTGTAGATACTGTTGTTCGAATTTTTCAAATGATCTGTCTAGTCTGTGAGTTTTCATACTCGTGAAAATATTACTGTAATAACAAGTAAGACATATTCCTACAATCAGTGTCATAGATTGTATACTGTGCTTGGCACCTGCCACACGTTAACACCAGATCTGTTCAAGTGGCGCATAAAAATCTCTTTCTGTGAGAAATGTTGAAGATGTGCAGTCTAATAGTGTCTAATTTCGTGTCGTAGACACCTAAGTGAGCAACTTCTTGCGATTTTTATGCAAAATAACTGCACTAATATATACTTTGTCTGCCTGGGGTAGGAACGTATAGCCGATCGGCGTCACAGGTGGAGCCATGGTTACAGTCAACGCAGCGGCAACGAAGGATATGGCGTCGGCGTAAAACGTCTCCGTCGACGATCGACATAGATGTCAATTTCAAACCCAAGCTTGTTTACTTCACACTCGCTGTAATTGCGTGGGACGTGACATGGAACACGTGGGTAGCGCAATGCATGAAGGGAAAATATCACAACGGTTGAATTTTTGAAAACTTAAATACTAATAATGTATTTAAAGAAAACGGGAGCTAGAAGAAGCTTTACTTTACCTTCTTTGCCGGCGGCTGATTCAGATTCTTATGAAATAATAACATTCTGATTAAACTCAGATATAAAGATCAACTCAGTCCATTCCTATTGGCTTCGCATTCGTTGCAGTTCATCCTTGCCTCCGTAGAGAGGCCAAGACAGGAAACGCGAAAGGCTAGTGAATTGTACGAAGGTTTACGACCGAGTTCATTTCTGTATATCTTATTTTGGTCACATTAAAATAATGAGGGCAAACTGTAGTTCTTCATTCGATGTAACCGTGTTTCCGCGACAGGTTTTATAACAAGTGTATCTCGAAATATGAAATTGATCATACTGAAACAGAAAGTGTCCATTTTTAACAATGTAAAATATAAAGTCCGTCTCTACTGGGCTGCATATCATCGCCTGCAGTGTAGTGCTCATATTCTGGCATTATTCCATATGTGGTCTCCCTGATGATCAGATATTGTTAGACGGGGAAAAATCCTTCCTTAAAAGATCGGATGCAAATCCTACATTTGTGCGTGACATTAGGGTAAAATCTACATCAAAGTGCCGAAAATACAAGAAACAAAATGTTTTATGTCCAAAATTTGCAGCGTGCTATAGAAATACAAAAGGCGAAAGAAAAACCGCGCCAAATAGTCGGCTACACTACGCAATTTTCAGTCGTTTGAAAATGTGACCAACGACAGAAAACATATTCAAGATAGTGAGTTGCACCATGGAGATGTACGCGAAAAAATGGAAAAATTGAAACTCTTTGAAGCTCTTTTCACAAAAGTTGGCGCTCTGAGACTGTAAAACCAATAACCTATATGTTTGTGTTCATCGACATCGTCGGGTAGGTCGAGTCACAGCGCAAAATTTAAGATACATCACAAGCTATGAACCATTTAAATGTCCCAGCATCTTTTATAGCATGTATAAATCACAGATTAATACAGAATTATGGCGAGATGCTCCGGCACTCCGGCATGGTTTATGAATTTGCTTGTGATCCGGGGTGTTAAAAGCACAAGTGACATAGATGTTTTGAGAGCTATAGGCTGATTGGGGTTTAAGTCTGTGCACAGCACTCCTGTACGCTCCTTATAGCACCAGTGGAGCGTCTACTGGTTAGTGTTTTCGCGTACTCTAGTCTAGCTACTTAGACTGGTCCATCTTTCTGATCCAATAAAGGTCTGGGGGAACGCAAATAATTTACCTCCGTCACATCGATTGCAAAACCTCTATTTCCACCAAATGTCATGTTTCTGACAGTCCCGGATGTAAACCTTTTGGGGAGACAGGTGAGGTGCATTCGGTCGAATGTATCTGTGTCGTCAGCACTCGTCACGTCATATTTCCAGTTCGAACCAATCAGCGACCGCTTCCTCCCCTCTGCTATCTTTGCTCTGACTTTCATCTTCGCGTCGGTGGCCGAAGAGCCCCCTGGGTAAACAAGACAAGTTCATTGTTTGATCCCACCAAAGACTCTGACTGCTTCCACTACGTTTAACCCAATCTCGAAAAATCGCCGCAAGGCTTTATTACGCATGTCGTTTATTCAACACAAACAATAAAACTGGGATAAGTGCTGCTTCTGTCTTCTCAAGCGATATAAAACCAAAATTCGTATTACATGGTGAGATGTCGATTTGCTCATTATATTGTAGATGTTAATCCTTTATATCACTCTTTCATTCCTTTAATTTAGAGTGTATCATTTTTCGTACTATCCACTCAGGAGGATTCGAAATTTCCGTTGAAAACCACTGATCGCTACAAGTTGAAGAAACGAATCAAGAGGACTAATAAAGCCCTCCCTTTATGCGATAATTTCATTCTATGTCTTTTAATATCCTGTCTCCAGGACTTCACTTTCATGATACTTCAAGTGTTATGACGGAGGCGCATCATCCCTCGATTGTTCCGGTTGTGACAAGCGCCCTCACATTAGCGTGACAGTACTCCCAAATTATTCCAGATCTAACGAAACACATGTGAAAGGTCATCGAATTACTTTCCGCCCCGTTTCCAAGGTGCAGTTCTGATGGCTCAAGTTCAATTTCTTACAAAACAGGTACTATATGGAAAATTTGCGGTTGGCATGCGTAAGTTAATACTAATACGTGCGTCATTGGTGACTTGTGGACTCATAGAGTTGAACCATGGTCATTTAACATGGGGGCACTGAGTCAACGCTTGAACATTGTAATCTTTACAATACTTTTTCGACAGAGACGAGGATTGTGCACTTAAGATCATGATAAAACCTTTACCGAATACGATGTTCCTTGTGCAGTACAGACCTATGCTACTCCTTGGTTTAAGGTAATTAGGGGACAAACTCACGGTTAGTAACATTAATCTCACTTTAGGGAAAATAAATGACTCTGCCAGTCATGTATAACATTGCCGTATTGTACACCGAGCTCTGTGTTTTGTTGGAAGGGCCGCGCGCGGGTCATTTGCATATATACTTCTGGAATATAGAAAGATTAAAGTTTTGCTCAAACTTTTCTGAACGAAACTTTAAACTATTCTCTTCCAAAATCAAGAATAAAAATCAGGGGTGACTGTGCAAATTTTCTTACCAGAAAAAACAATTACCAGACATTTGCCGATATTCTCAAGTAAAAATGGCCGCCGTCCCAGCGTTAGCTCTGTACGCGGAGAAATTAAATATTTATGATTTTACAATAAAAGAAGATAGTTAAAATTTCCTTTAATTCAACAACTTCAATTTAAGCCAACAGAAGCAGGAGATCAGAAAAGTACAGTAAATTTGAGACTGGAAACTTATATCTTTCCCCTCGGCGCAGTCTACTTTAAAAGGGGGCAAAGAGTATTTCTGTGTACTTCTATTCCACGGTGCGTCAACTTACCCAAATATCAATCTGAATTCTAATGCACAGAAAGTGCCATGTCTCAGGGCAACGACCCTGTCCTTTGACGCAAAAGCTAGAACGTGCACACCTCCACTTGGTTTCAATCGCGGTCACAGAGGATACAGAACGGTAGAAAATAAATTGTCAAGAGAAAGCAAGCTAGGATAATGCGAAGAATCAGAATTGTTTCACAGAGTTTCGCATTATCATATAGCCTACATGCTAACATATGAGAAGGTAGTTGCCGGAAAACGCAGTCGCTGGAAAATGGCAGTGATGTTCTTGATACTCGCTCCAAAAATGTGACATTTACACAAACGGATAAGGAATTTACAGTCTCAGCAAAATATATCAATAATCATAAAATGTTAAATATTTTATAAAATCAGTTTGGTAATGGACCAGGGTAGTAGTAATGTATGTCTATAAAAAGGACTCGCTATAGAAACTTGCCGCCTTCCCTCCATATTCACATTTACATGTACTATATCGGACACAACGTAAACGGCTGCCAAGTGTGATCCATTGGCGTTCACTGATTGTCTAAGTACCGCAGAGCTGAAGGGAAACTCAACTCTGTTGAACCCGTCAGGTGATTTTTTCAAGTATTGCAGTGCAGAAAGAAAAATCAACCAAGATCAAATACTATACTGATTTTATTAGCAATAGTCATAAATCATGATTATATTTTGCGTAGACTACAAATTCCTGATCCGCCTTATATAGTTTATAGATCTTCTACACCTGAAACCTATCGAAAATCTTGACTTCCAATTTCTTTTAGCCCTGTATTTTGGAAATTACCGACAAAAGATTCAAAAATTAACGAAACAGGGGTTTCCTTTGATTTCGCCATGATGTTGTGTTTGATAAACCCTCCATCAGGAGGTCTAAGTACGATTAAATACTATGTCTTAAAAAAGAACTTGTGCCGAGATCAAGACGACACTCGAATGACGTGTACTACCCGATGCAATAACAATGCCATATGCATACTTGAATTATAATTCGACAAGAGTGTTTTCTTGGACACTGATTATAGTCTTAGATTCTATCCAAGACAGAATGGGTGTACTAAAAATTATATATTGTCCGACAAACTTTTTGTTTCAGAAGAAGAAACATCAGCAAGGGCTGTATAGAACATGTCCGCTTTCAAGAGACATTTAATTTTATTAAACTTTCGTTAAAAACCTTTCTTAACCCTTTGAGCGCCAACGTCAATTTTTGTCACCTTTGTAAAATGAGACTCAAACAATTACCCACACATTTTCTGAGAAATTATGATAAAAAACTGAAGCCAATTGGATATGATGTCAATTCAGTTCAAATCCATTACAAAAATTACAGAAAAATATACAAAAATTTACAAAATGTTGCACTAAAATTTTGGAGGGAAAAATATGGCACTCAGAGG
Organism: Ptychodera flava; assembly: GCF_041260155.1. Taxonomy (NCBI): domain Eukaryota; kingdom Metazoa; phylum Hemichordata; class Enteropneusta; family Ptychoderidae; genus Ptychodera; species Ptychodera flava. The sequence goes on along the minus strand of NC_091938.1, from coordinate 25,465,660 downwards.
GTTAAGGAAACTTTAATCCAACTTAAGGCGATATGATAAATTAAACTCCGCCAAAAAACTCAAATCTAAAAATCAGGAATCACAGTTCAAATTTTGGTATCAGACAAGAAAATTGCCTCAAATTAAGCGCTATGGATCGATGACATTCAAAATGGGTGACATGAGCTTCAAAATGCGCCCCAAAAAGTGATAGACCAAAAGTATATTGTAACAGTTACTTGGTCCGAATATCTATCCGAAAGGCGCATTCTATCTCAACTAAATTGAGAAATTGTTTTGTTTTTTTTATTTTCCAAAAACTAAGATCTTGAAAACGTAAATGCTCCTTAAGCTTCACACAAGCTGTAGAGAAGTAAAGTTTAGACTCCGAATATCTGTTTTCCCAGTGCATCCCACGTTCATATTATGTTGAAATGTTGTTGATTGTGCTATCATCATATGTATGGATACAGAGCACATGTTTTCACCCCCCTGTCAAAGTATCGTCTACGCGCCCAGATACCCACAAGAGCGGCGCTATCGGTATGAGGTGGCGAAAGCTGGAATTCGAGACTGGAATTTAGCAGTGGAAAGGGGGTGCAAAAAGTGTTGATTCTTTCACATCTGTATCGACTAATCTTCTTTTCTGTCGTCTGCCTGGATGACACTGACGATTTTCTCTCCACATAAGAAGCATACATCTGTTACTGTCGTCAGCAGTCAAATATATGGTTACAAGACTGGCAGTATTATACAGTTCGTGCTCAACACGACGACATTGAGCAGATTATATTAAAATACCGGAGTGACCACAGTGTTTCAAATGATTTTTATAATTAAGTTGAGAAACACCCTTTTCCTATCGAAAGTAGTATTCTCTCAATTTCTCCAAGCCGGGAATTGCTTGTCTATTGCTGCTAATGTCACAGTCGGTTGACCTTCAAAGAATTTAGGCAGAAATATAATGCCGGGTGACCCTTTCAGTAAACCGCGTTCTACTCTCGCGCACCCTGCGTACAAAGAAACACAATGACCCCTGAAAGATTTACCAGTTCCAACTGGAAATCCTACCTTGTCTTTCACGCAAGGGAAATGTTTTGAAATCGGCTTTCCGGAATCGCCCCGAGCAGCATCACACGTCAGTCGCACAAACCTGTCTTCAGAGTTTTCTTCGATGACGTCAAACGATATCCTGTGTTCCGCTGGAGTTGATCTTGCTTCCCGTGTGCGATGGCACTTCCGTGTCCCATTATCCTATCAAACATTGATGCTATTAATCAATCTATAGACGTCCAAATGCTCGATTATGTCCGTGCCTAGCAAAGCTATACGCTTTGTACTGCTGTCAAGACCAGGCGCGGCGTCATCACCTTTACCTGCGGTAAACACTTGCACGCAGCCTTCGTTGGTATTGCCATGGTAACTGTGCGACGTCTTGTGAAATCGCCATTATTTTTGCACTTGAACAGAATCTCTGTATTAGGCGCAGTGAAGCCAATCGAACATCAGCCAGACCAGTTGACGTAAGCACTGGACGACCGTTTGTCGTGTCTGTTATCTATTATTCGTCTGATTATATGTTTCTTTTCAATAAGTCGTATAAAGTGAATCATTTTTTCGCTATTAACCTGTCAAAGACATTATAAGCTATGAACAGTTTCTCGTTTCTCACTGTTACTCTTGCTCGATCATCGGACGACTGCAAAGTCTCAGACTTAAAGAATAAGCGGTTGTCTGAATTTAAGATTCATATAGCGACTTAAAACTGTCACCGTTACCGTGAAGTCTTACACGTGTGTCTTGAAACTGCAGAGCAGTTGTTCTTAATAATGACGCCGCAACGACATGTTTGAAATCTTAGCCATTTTGTCGTACAATTTCACAAAAGCCGGGTGATGTAGAGCGCCGTGCAGAGAAGAAGATACTTCGATAATATTATCACTTTCATAAACAATAATTAACGCCCGAGAACGTGTACTTAGCATTTCATGAAGGTAGAAAATTATTCTCGTTGTATAGGAAGTAAATTAATTTTTATATGTAAGATTACATGGTCTTCAGTTGGCAGATATACTGAACAAGTCGGGAGACAGGGTATTGTTTAGACAAAAGCGACCATATGACATTTATTTGTACAATGGGACCAGTTATTTTTGACTAACTCACGCCTTTCGAAACATCTGACATCATTTTCCCGCAGTCTCGATATCAAGAGATACACATACTGTTTAAATATGGATTTGAAGATGTTGTATACTGTGTAAATTTTATAAACCTTTCTCTCAATCGATTAGGGCATGTGTGTCACCTAACATGATCATAGTATAGTGGGCATTATTTTTAGACGTTGAATATTAATGATAAGAAGTAGAATTCACTGAACCTTATCAGTTCGATATCATGATATTTTTTTCACTCTGAGGTTCACGAGAACCTTGTATATGTAAACGAAAGGCAAATTCTGTGAAGTACAAGATACCTAAAGAAGGCACTGAACAATTGGCGATTGAATGGAAACATAAACAGAATGTAAATTTATCTTCCTAAATTCAAGATAAACGCCGCTACAGCTAGTGACAACTCTTCAAATTAAACGGACACATTAATGTGATAGAACAATTGCGAGGCTGGACTTCATAATTACTAAGTGAGCCCACATTTGCATATGTCCATAAATGGAAAAAAGAGGCGTGTCAGCCATGTTCACTCATTGAGCATCAGTGTATCACTACACAGTTTTAGCGGCGCACTTTTTTGTTGCTGGCCTTCCAAGTGAAAACCAACGACAAGTGACTGAACAACTAGGGGGAAGTGATACCTGACATGCAGTCCCTCTTTTGTGACGTTTTGTAATCAACTATTTATTAATTGCAATATTTGGGACAAACTTTAAGCGAGTTGATGATGTTTCCCTAACATTGTGATCGCTTAAAACCTGCGACGAGTCGTTTGAAAAAATATTGACAATTAATTATTAACCGTATAATAAAATTAACCTAACTATGACGGAAATGATGACCCGACCATTTCACTTTTAAGATATTGAATAAATTAAAAATACTTGATATGCGTCATTGACCAAAGATTTGGCAAACGTTTCCCACTTTCATGTCCTTTTCGCATTTGTCTTACCGGAAGATGTCTGGCCAAATAATGGTGTTAATCAAGTGTTGGGGGTAAGATCCGTTTTCAGCTCCGTTAGTCGCGGATTACTTTGTCCCTATTCCCCCTGTACTTTTTTCAATACAGGGATCATCTTACGAGACAGCTGTTGGCGTATTGTTGCAAAGTTCGTTATACCACCTACCTACACAGTCTATCAAATCCGACAGTGTCGCGAAGTTGATACCGTGGACAACATTCCCCTTACTGTTAAAGTCTTAAAGAAGTGATGAAAACCAAAAAATTGATTACAGGGTAGTCAAGCTTTTGTCCTTGTCATGGTAGTGGCAGCAGAACTTTGATAATTAAAGTGGTTTAGCCCTGTAGGAAAGTACAGAGCAATTCGATAATTTCCTGGATTAATATTTCATGCTACTGGTGACCATTTCAAAGCATCGAAAGTTGTCAGAGCCGCTAATATACGAACAAAGTTTATCATTCGATCGACACAACTGAAACATTATACAAGATCCAGAAGAAGTGGCCGTTAAGAAGATCTTGTTTTCCCCAGGAAAACGTCTTGTCGCAACGGGTTTGTTTCACACCGTGCCTGTAAGACGATAGCGAAATCATGCAATATGTTGGCGCTGCTAACCCACGTCTTGTTTGACCACGTTTTTTCCTTCGGGTATAGGTTTTTTAATCGCAAAAGACTCACATTGAAGATCATACAACTAGTGCCGATATGGAAAAAAAAGACCCTTGATTTCGTCAGAATTGCCATATGGCCAAGGATTCGCTGGATTTTAGTACACCGTGAAATAAAGATAATATCGCTTTTTGAATAGCCAATGGAACAGTGGCTCCCCAGTTTGTCAAAATGTCTTCTTTTTGTCATGAAATGTGTTAGAAACGTAGACGTGTTTTTCGACACAAAATGTTGTAGGAAGAAATAAGAGCAGATTTCTGTTGAGACATCTAAAACGGCATATTCTTCCTCTGTCTGCAAATGTCACAACCTGCTTCCCCCTGTCGGCATTTAAGGTACCATCGCGGCGCTACTCAGACAGATCACAGCGCGCGCACCGCCACTTGCGTATCAGGGGGTTTTACGTCGTCCTACATACGTACAATTTTAAATACATGCGTATGTCAACGGCATCAGAATGCAACCGGCGCCTTCGTAGAAGACTATGATTATAATAGTATCGCGAGAACATATTTCTTACAAAGCGCAAATGAGACGGCAGTCGTTGATCCTTTGGGGTTCTCACGACGACGACTGTAAGCACATAAGGGCAGACATCGCCAGCTATTGGAAGTCGTTGCTCCCAAGACTTTCTCTCAACATCCTACACAAAGGTTCGTAAAGAAATAGCAGCCAGTTCAACTCATTGAATCGTTCCGCAAATAAACATTTTGACCCGTGCGTCAAAGGCACGACACACTGTCCTTGTAAAAATGTTGAAAAAACACATTTCGGGTATGCTTGAGTGATCACATCGAATTGACGTATAGAGTTATCAAGTAAAGTCTCGATCGGATTCGAACTCAAAACCTATAGTCATCTAGCGAAAAACATTACTGTCAAAACCGCTCACCTTTATCCCCACCCTTAAAAGAGAGTGGTTCAGCAAGCGAGGTACGCTCTGTTACATTTATTTTTGACCGCTATCCTCCACACAGTGCAGAGATAGAAATCATGAAGCACTTGCACGTACATACCCTCTAACACACGTAGCGTACAAACTTTTCATCAAAAAATGATCTAGAGAGGTTAATCCAGGCTATAAATGAGTCCCCGAGAACTACATCCAGTTGGGACCAATATTTAAACACTGATCAGCAGTACAGCTGTGACCATTCGACAGTGTATCAAATAAGACTCTTTCATGCTTACGAAAATCCCAAAAATCATCATGATAATGAAAAATCAAAACGGGCAGCGGTAAGAGCGACTGCATGCATGGCGATCTATAGGATGGTGGGTTCAAACCCTGGTGTTCTTTTCACGAGCAAAACGCTGTGCGTCTAGGGTTTCTCACAACAAAGGCGTTATGGGTAACGGGCATTCTGTCAGAGGGATGAGTTGAATATCTTGAAGCTGTGAACGGGCATGCATCTCTCAGTAGGGCTATTGAGACAATTACATCATCTACTTGCATGTCCAAATATGTACGCATATGTTTGACAAAAAATATAAACGAATGGTGCAAATAAGGTCAAATTTATGAAAGAAATAAATGTTGGCCGGTTGCTAGTTTATAACACCATGAAATGTTGTATGCATGTTGCAGGATTGAGATCGTCTAGGCCAATATGTAATACCCGTTGGTTGCGATCTGCCCTTCATAAGTTAGTCACAAGATGAAGAAGTCACGTTCTGACATATATATATATATATATATATATATATATATATATATATATATATATATATATATATATATATATATATATATATATATATATATATATATATATATATATATATATATATATATATATATAGCTTAGGATTGTTCCTTCATAAATTGTTATAGTTAGTCATGTTCGCCAAGTCACATATACTGACGGGAAGTGACAGCTATCGACGTCTCGTCGTGTATCATGCTAAGCCTTAACACTCTGTATGGGAATTGAACAACATTTGAAAAACACGTCTACTGATAACTAAGTTACCTCATTGAGAACATTGAAGCCTATTAAATATGCAAATTGAAGAAGGGTCCCAAGTGTTAGGTTCGACCACAAACGTGGCACATACCGACACCATTCACTTAACTTGATCAATCTTCCTATCAGTTCCATCAATTTGAAACAGCCGTTATGGATAGTTGTACTTCCTCATTTGTAAGCGGGTAATAGACATCACGGTAAATTATGTAAGCTTGGATACTGTATCCTGAATGGAACTAGATCTCTCAATAATATACTAAGATGTGAAATTTCCTGCTATCGATGGCGCAAAAGGCTGAAAACGACAGACCTCATATTGCACACCGAGGCATCACTATATTTAGACTTCTACGTCCGTATGAGCCCTGTACATGCATCAAATTTATCACACGCCCATGCCAATGTCGCTTTATCGTGCGGACATTTTCTGAGAAATATCAGCATTGATATTTTACGGTAAATGTTAAAATATGTACGTTAAACATGCCAGTTTGAGGATGTTTCCGAACTACACTTGTGATTAACGCCAGTGGTCTTCTCATACGGTGTAACCGACACCGAAATTTGAAGGGTCTTTAGGGACTGGACACAAATTACAGGGGGGGGGTGGGCGGTGTTTTTTGGGGGTGGGTCGCCATTTTTCGCGCAAGCATTTTTGAAGGGTCATAAAATTTTGTGCAAGCCTATTGGGGAGGGTCACCTTTTTTCATGCATCAAAGCTGAAATTGCATGTGCACGTTATGGAATACTGAAAAAAGAAAAAATACCTCCTGGCACTTTCATTTTCTGCCATTACCATTTTCGGCGCGCCCTTCGGGCGCAAATTTCAGGTATAATAAACAATGTATTGATGATCCAAGCAGCCACATTGATTTAAGTTGTTATGATTTCTACTTATTCAACACTATTGTGCATAACTGTCCCCTATAATAACTCTTTCAATAACAATTTGGGAGATTACTTATTTGACATCATTCTCCCATTGACAATACATTGGGTATAGGTCGGTGTCAACGTTCATGTCGCTGTATGTACATTTTTAATTTTTTGAGGACATTGACAGAATACAAACTGTTCAGAATAGTGCATAGTGTCATCAATAACAACTGGAAGCTTCAGGTCGAACAACTTTTGAATAACAATTTAGGATCAGATAACCTATGAGTTATTTGTAGTTTCCTCATAGCCTACAATGTATAGTGAATCAACATTTTGGTGAAATTCCAAAATCAAATTTCTTGCACAACCATTGACTTGAAACCACTCTAGTCTAATCATGAATATTAATACTAATAATTAGGTGTACATAAATGCACAGGTTTACCAAGTTTTGTATTGGAAAAAAATTATTCATAGTTTCATCATAGACTGCCATGTATAGTGAATGGACATTTCAGTGAAATTCCAAAATCAAATTTCTTGCACACCCATTGACTTGAAACTACTCTAGTCTAATCATGAACATTAATACCAATAATCAAGTGTACATAAATGCACAGATTTACCTAGTTTTGTATTGTAAAAAAATTATTCATAGTTTCAACATAGACTGACATGTATAGTGAATCGACATTTCAGTGATATGCCAAAAATAAATTTCTTGCACACCCATTGACTTGAAACCCCTCTAGTCTATCATGAACATTAGTACCAATATTCAGTGTACATAAATGCACAGATTTACCTATTTTTGTATTGGAAAAAAATTATTCATAGGGTTTCACCATAGACTGCCATGTATAGTGAATCAACATTTCGGTGAAATTCCAAAATCAAATTTCTTACACACACATGGACTTGTAACCACTCTAGTCTAATCAAGAACATAAATATCAATAATCAAGCATACATAAATACACAGATTTGCCAAGTTTTGTATTTAAAAAAAATTATTCATAGTTTCTTCCTAGACTACAATGTATAATGGATCCACATTTCATGCGAAATTCCAAAAACAAAGTTATTGTACACAGATGCACGTGTTACCATCCTCTTCTAATCAAGCACAATTATGTCAATTATTCAGGGTCATATATACACAAATAGTGCATATTTTTAATTCTGAAAATTTTTTTTTACAGTTTTGTCATAGACTCCCATGTATAGTGGATCAACATTTTATGCGAAATTCCAAAAACAAAGTTATTGTACACAGATGCACATTTTACCACCCTCTTCTAATCAAGCACAATTATGTCAATTATTCAGGGTCCATATATGCACAAATAGTGCAAATTTTTAATTCTGAAAATTTTTTGACAGTGTTGTCATATACTCCCATGTATAGTTTTGTCATAGACTCCCATGTATAGTGGATCAACATTTTGACAGAAATTCCAAAATCAAATATCTTGTTCACATGTGCACTTGTAAACAACCCATGCTAATCAAGTATATCTATATCAGTTATTAAACATCTGTATATGAACAGATATAGCTAGTTTTATACTGGAAAATACACGTTCATAGTTTTCTTATAGTCGACTACATGTATCTATGAATCAACATTATCGATAAAATCTAAAAATTACATTTTTTGTACAGGCATGCACTTTTTACCTGCCACTTCAAGCAAAGTACATTTACATGAATTATCACACACATATGATTTGATATTTCTTGGACAACGCGTTATATCGGCCACATTTTGCCTTCCTTTCGGGAGGGCGACTTAAAAAGTATAGCAAGTCAGAAGGGGGTCTTTAACACATTGCGGGTTTTTTGGAGGTATTGAGTAACAGGGGAGGGTCACTTATTTTCATGCACGGATAAGGGGGAGGGTCACTAATTTTTGTGCATGAACTTTTGAAGGGTCACTATTTTTTACGCAGCGGTTTTTCGAAAAACACCGGCCACCCCCTCTGTAATTTATGTCCAGTCCCTTAGAGAGGAATATCTTTGATGGATATGAGCACATTGAACCTTGTTTGATCTGTCTATCTTAGTGTCATTGGAGTCTTCGTAAATTTATTGCAAGCTCAAGCAAAAATGTGAAAGTGCGCAAAGCACGGCAATTTAGCGAGGGCGAGTGCGAGGAGTGGCGGTTTGTCACATGTTCGTTACCTGCATGGCGTGGCAATTCTCAGTCTGAGTGGGAAAAGACTCCCTAAGTTGCTGTGCATAGTGACAATCGACCAATCACATATAACCTTCGTTGCACGCTGCACATCAGCAGTTTGAGTGTGGGCAAATAAAATGGCCGCCACTTCTCCCAACCCTCAATCCCGGACTCAAAATCGGAAGCGGTTTGAAGCACAGGCAAGTTTAGATGAAATGTAGTACCAAGTTATTTGAATTATACAGTTCTTCCTTTCCGAGTTCATTTAAGTCCCGTTATCTTGATAAAACTAACTCTTAATAATTTGCATCAAATTTGTGTAGTTTATTTGACACGTGGCTGAATGTCAATCAGCCAATCTTTATTATACTCAACTCCAACTAGCAGAGAGTGTGGTATGGTACATGGTATATGCACGTGTCTTGGAAAGGATGGGGACCGAATCTATAGGTAACTGTAAACTGTGGGCGTGGTATGGTGTACGGAAACTTTCAAAGTTTATGGTCTCAGATACTTTAAACTTAAGTTTATAAAATATCCTAATCTGTTAAAAACCCCGCCGAACAAACCTATCTGAGCTAAATCTCAGCTTGGGCATTCTACAAGTGGGATAATGTCAAAACCCAAGGTTTCCGTTAGATTAGAGAAGAACCTAAAAGGAAATGTGAAGGTTAAATGTGTGATTTACGTGTGATTACTAAAGAAGTATGGGAAGTAGTTTAACAATCCAATAAATACACATATATATAATCATTTCATATGTTAAATCAGGTCCGTATCGAAGCAGTGTTATTCAATGTGCCGATTTTACGATGTTTGGAGTGGTTTTGTGCACATGAACCAGTTTTCAAAACTTAGTTAATTTTCTTTAGATATGAAAATAGGTGACGTGTTTATGTGAAAAAGCTAGACGTAGCACAATCTAATCTGATCGAAATATCACCCCTATAGGATTCTTTTTACCGACTTGTACAATATTCGCCATGGTATTTGACGAATTTCGGTCAAAAAGTAAATAAAAAGTATATTAAATTAGACATTAGTGATTAACTTTTCTGCAAATATTACTATAAATTTGAGTAACCATTCAGATTCTGCACACCTATTTGAACGATATTTCGCTGTGCATTTTCACTGTGCCTACTTGCGAACCATGTTAATATGTCTGCAGAGCTCGAGATGCATGTATATGTATCTAACTCGTATAATCTTATTTGACATTTTATACGTATTTCAGATATTTTTATACACGCTAGCCTGATGTGAGGGTTTATAAGTATTTAAAATCGATCACCGACTTAAATCCAAGTGTCGAATGTCACCATGGAGGAAGTAATTTGTCACCAGTCCATGCATGTTCACGCCTTCGTTGCATTGTATGATATTCCGTTATAAATTAATCCACGCAAACCTTCAGCTTCGAAGACATAACATTCCCGTTTCAGCGAAATCCATCTTTCTTAAATAAAGAAAATTAATCTGATCGAGAGGGGCTCACTTTTATTGAAACAATAAACGAGGTGGGCGAAGGCGGGGATGTCTGCTTCCGGCGGCTTAATTTTTCGCGTTGTCAGCCTCCAGCACAAGTTGCAGTTGTTAACAAGGGCTACAGATCTTTCGCCAACAGGTGTTTGTGATTAACATGTATGCGGTGACTTTATTGTCCATTCCTTATCTCCGACCCACGTTTGCATTTTATAAAACCGACGAGTCACGGTTTTTTTGAAAAATATGTTGGTGGAAAAAGTTGGGTGCCAAAAGAAAATGTGAAAAGACTGCAAGTGTGTGTTTTGCAGTCCTAATTTCTTGCACGCCTGAAAATTAGTGACAAAGTACAGCCATATCACAGGTTTGTCATCACGTCTTGTTGGTTCGTTCGCGGTTTGTAAACTGTACGCTGTTCCATTTCTTAAGGAACACATTTGTCTTCACGATACATCTATGTAAATAAATGTGAATGTCAGGGAAAAGAACTTCAACTTTGCTGAAACACTGTCTTAAAACCAGTCTTCTCTAATTTTGGTGGAAAAGCCTTGATGTTATTCGTTGTTTCGAAGCCAAATCCCAGTGTTCGAAATGAACGTCAACTGTTCCCATTTTGCTTTTTCTTCCAATGGCTGAACTGAAACAACTGTGACTCCCTCTCCTTTAAGGCAGTATGCGCCTCGAAAGTGAAAGACTTAAACAAATTTTCCTAAGTGAAACTTTCACCCATTCTCTTACCAAATCAACAATAAAAATCAGGGGTCACCGTAAAAAGTTTGGAACTAGCGAAACAAATAACATTTTGCGACATTGGAAATTCAAATCGGTCGCCATCCCTGTGTTAACTCTATGGGGAGGGGAATTAAATTTTGAATTTTCGGAAAACTAAGACAGTGAAAGTTTTTCTTTTTTCAAGGGGTTTAAAGTAAGCCCCACAAGTGTTAGATCAGAAAAAGAATTGTAGAAATTTGAGAGTCCGAATATCTGTCCCCGAGGCTCGTTCCACGATTAAAGGTATACTGTCACCTGTTCCAATTTTGTCACAGGTACCATGGAAAGAGAAAATCTAACCAATCACGGATTTTAAGCAGGTGGCTGCTTTTTAAAAACTGCGCCCTCAGATGGGCATTTTGAATACCAAGGAACGTCCCTCTGACCATATATGGGCATATTTAGATTACAGGTGACTGTATACCTTTAAGTTACTGGTGAAACAGTGAAAACGCACTCTTAAGATTGAGATGAAAACCCTTATTGAGGTAGTATGTGTCTCGAAAGTGACAGACTTAAACTTTTGCTCAAACTTTCCTGAATGAAATTTTCACCCATTTTCTAACCAAATCAAGCATAAAAACCAGAGGTTACTGAGCAAAGTTTGGTACTTAGGAAATAAATTGCCCAACATTTACCGATATTTAAAATCGAAAATGGTCGCCATTCTAACTTAAGGTAACATGAGCCTCCGGGACAGATATTCGGTCTCTCAAATTTTCACAATTCTTTTCTGAAATACCACTTATGGGGGCTCAATATAAAGCTCTTGGAGTAAATTTTCCGAAATGGAGATTTTCGCCCATAGATTTTACACAGGAATGGCGGCCATTTTGAAATTAATTTCGCTGGAAATGTTAGGTGGTTTGTTTCTGTAGTACCAAACTTTGCATTGTGACCCCGGATTTTCATTTTTGATTTGGAGAGAGAATGTTTGAAAGTCACATTGAGGAAAGTTTGAGCAGGAGTTTAGGTCGTTAACTTTAGAGGTGAAAACTACCTTAAATTTGAGATAATCACTTCTGGGACTTTGACAGTATGGCCCTGGTTGTTTGTGAAATCTCCCTCAAGATTACAACAACGCTATTTGAAACGGACGTGATGAAATATTTCGACTCATTTGTTCCGTTGTACAGCCTCTTTTAGCTTTACGTTAACATAAACAGTTCGTTTTAACTGTGACTTGTAACAATAATTTTATGGTATGTTATGTATTCTATAATAGGCAATCACGGGTAGACAAAATTATGCACTGCAAGTTCTAATTTTCATAAATCGTGGCACGTGTCTAAAGCAGGACGAATGCGTGAGCGAGAGCGCGCTCTTGCAGCGATTTTTCTGACTCTAATTTCTGGCACAGATTCTGTGGGTGGCCATAGTTCATTTTGATCCCTCCAGGCTGCAGACTTACACCTCAGAAAGACAGGACACCCAGGATCTTTTTTGACAAAAGATCATATCAGTGCATCGACACCTATTACGATCCACGGTGTATCGTTTCATATGATCGATGCGATGAGGTGTATATAATCTACAGGAAAAGCCACTTAGCTAGACACAGTGAGCATGCATTGGCCAGTCACATTTTCATAACGTTGAAGAATTTGCACGGTGCAACAACCTTATACAAGATTAACACCATTGCACTGTTATGCGGTAGTGATTTCTATATCTTTGTATATAGAAGAGTCCCGCATGGGTCACTTTTCATTCACCACTGTATTTCATAAAAAACTTTCGTATGGTGAGTCATTTCAAATTTACCCTTTTTTGGCTTTGCATCATTCATATGACTGATCCTCATTACCATTAACCGATTCCTAAGTTGGTGACTTGTGTGCGAGACTGTGTTGAATCCAGTAGTGGATCCTTAGGCTGAAAGGTTAGGTGATGAGTTTAGCCGTCTTACTCACCATCCACGCACAACAGAATGAAAAGCCCCATCTAAGAGACAGGACCGCCCACATTGAGCCGACTGATCCATTAAGCTCAGTTGGTAGAGCAACCGTAATGTATACGGGGGATGTGGGTTCGAATCCCGCATGGGTCACTTTTCATTCACCACTGTATTTGTATATAGTTGAATCGAGAGGTGAAGCATGAAAGTTTGTGCTTTAAGTTAACCCACAACAAAGTGCAGAACGATTTTTGACCATTATTTGTACAAATCGCATCAGGGTGTCATAAGTCATCAAAATAGGTCGGGGGGAGGCCTTTGCTTTCATGTACAGCAAAACATGAACTTTAGAAATATTAGATTCATACATTGTAAAGCACACCCCTTGGAGTCGATAAGGGTTGACTGTATAGCTCGTAAAATAAACAACTTCGTTCGTACTACTACATTTTCAAGCGACAGAAGAGCGTCCTGGCCGGTGGCCAACAGTACTGAAATAAAGAAGAATTGAATTGAATTGAATTGAATTGAATTGAATTGTAGTCAATCAAGTTAGAGGCTAGGTCGTGTCCTGAAGAGTAATGTCAGACTACAAAATGTAAAAATATATCATAAAATTATAGTTGTGGCTGTTACAATACCGGTATATTGGAATCGAGTTTATTTCACTGTGTCAAAGTCTTAAAGTCGAAGAAATCGGGCTTAAGCCAACGCCATCCGCCAGCTGAACTAAATTTGGCTCAAAGAAGTTAGAAATCGTTGTTATTGACTCCACCTTTCTCGACTTTAATATGCAATGGAAGATTTTAAAAGGCAAACAGGAAAACGAGAATGTGTAAAGGAAGTCTGTGGACGTAATGATCATTATACCGTTGATATATGTAACTTTAACATCTTTAAAGTAAATAGGAGATCTGATGTCAACCGATGGATCTCGTTAAGAAAATGGGTCGTGGTGGAGTCAGGAACCGACAATTGTAAATGGATTACTCCATCTAAATTGTAGAGTCACGACGACTTCCTATGAGCAGGCTCATTCTTATTTGTGCTGATTGTTCAATCGCGCTTCGCTCAACCTTTCTTTCACCTTTTTATATCCCACATAGGTCGGTAGAGCTCGAGTCGCCCACATGAACGAAAAATGTTTTGCCTACATATATGTAGTAGACTACACTTGGCGATTATTGCGTCGAAAAGGGTTCAGTTTTCGCAGTCTATTCTCTTTTGTTGACGTTGACACGACTTTGAAAAATTCATGAAGCGATTTCCAAAAAAAAACTACCGCAATGCGTACTTTTCACTCGGCTAACTGAGTTTACAATATGTTTTTACGATACATAACAGTGCACATATATGGCAGAGGGTGCTCGAGAGGAATTTGAACAATTATCTTTGTTGAGTGCCTTCCTTTAACTTAGCAGCTTGTGGTTGGGGCCCGATTTCATGCTACTTTCCACCCTTAAAGGTATACAGTCACCTGTAATCTGAATATGCCCATATATGGTCAAAGGGGCGTTCCTTGGTATTCAAAATGCCCATGTGAGGGCGCTGTTTTTAAACAGCGGCCACCCGCTTAAAATCTGTGATTGGTTAGATTTTCTCTTTCCATGGTAACAGTGGCAAAATTGGAACAGGTGACAGTATACCTTTAATGTTCATGATGTTACTGCAACTGAGTACCATTTCCGTAATTTTAAGGTGATGTACGACTAGATATTCATCCTGAAATATTGGCGATATGTTCCAATCGGACTGTGTTCTCCTATTTGGAAAATTTGACCGTCTTTTGTGAGTCTGTCGCCAACAACTTACAACATTATCTTAAATCGTGACAATGCTGTCGTCTGCAACTGCACTGTGACCTGCTTACTTTGTAGTTCCGGTCCGTGTGCTGCCAATCGCACCTTTGAATATTATTTTGCACGCGGAGCGAAAGGCCGTTTATTATCCAATCAGAGATCGTGTAATAATATACCGCTTTCGTATAGCGAATTTATACAATGTGCACAGTGTGGGCCGATCTCTGAGAGGCTGGGATCGATTTTCCTCACACGTCACACCGTCGAGTCCACACTCCCAGTGGCCAGGAATGTGAAAAATTCCATCTCAGCCCATTGGGGTGTGGGATTATATTTCTCACGCCCCTTCAAATTGCAGTTACCGTATCTTATTGTAGAAAACACTATTATCATCAATAATTTTATTTGATTTGTATCATTCCCCTTCGACCGCCTATCCGTCAAGTAATAAGCGCGGCTTGGGCGCGGGGCAGATGACCAACGAACATTCGTCAAACGACATTATTACATGCCTCGTATATCGAACGTCGCCCGCTCCATAGGATTCAATGGTAACTCGTCGATGACGTCGCGGGCCGCATAGTCATCACTGGACTGAAAGTGAACCGGAACTATTTTCAACTTGAAAACTTTTGGATGCAAAAGTCTTGAAATTTCATGTTTTGCACAGAAATCCGGTTTTTTGAAAATTTCGCATAAAAATATTGATAAACCGCATAACAGTAGTTTAAATATATCAATGCGCCATTCGATGATGAAAATCGTTCTATTTTTAACCGTTTTTCGTCTAAAATGAAAATAAAGCATTTGACTATATTTTGCCAATAAACATAAATATTTTTGGTGCAAACTGAGTAAGAGAGGCATGTAATAAAAACATTATAGCCCAAACATGGGACTATGTACCCTCGGGGCAGGAGACCATCTGCCCTCCTTACGTCGGGCAAATGGTCACCTACCCTCGGGCACATAGTCCCATGTTTGGGCTATAATATATAATCTATTTCGCTCGCGCGACAATGCAGAGTGAGAGAACAAATCGATCTACCGGTGTTCTCATATCCCCAGCGTACTAGGGACATGAGAATAATAGAATCTCACACCCCCAGGGACCTGGGATCAGATTTCTCACACGAGTTGGGGATATTTTGTGCGGCTCGTGTGAGACGAAATATCCCCAACGAGTGTGAGAAATCTGATCCCAGGTCCTTGGTGTGTGAGATTCTTTTTCTCACATGACCACAAAATGCTTTAAATTCACATTGGACACGTACAACATTATCCAAAATCGTGACAAGTCTGTCGTCTGCCACTGTACTTTGACCTGCTTACTTTGTAGTTCTGGCCGATGTGTTACTCGTCGTGCCATTGGATAACATTTTGCGCGTGGAACAAACAGACTGTATATCATCCAATCAGAGCTCGTGTAATATTTACTGCAGAGTGTGGGACGGTTTCTGGGAGTGTGGGATCGATTTTTCCCACACTGTCGATCCCGCACTCCCAGCGACCAGGAATGTGAGAAAGAGACGTCTTTACGAGCCATAATTTTGTCCTGTTATCTAAGGGGCCGTCGATAATAAAAGCTGACGCACTACAAACGAAATTCTTTCGTTAGGGGGAGGGGGGGTCAAAGCTCATTTGGCTTTGTGTGCGTCAATTAAATAATAACACATGAGAGTGAGGGCAATATCACGATTTATTGCCTGCCCAAGGGATGGTGGTCATGATCGAAATACTGATGATGCCCGAGCCGTAGGCGAGGGCATCATCAGTATTTCGATCATGACCACCAGCCCGAGGGCAGGCAAAAAATCGTGATATTGCCCTAGCTCTCATGTGTTATTATTTTTATTACACCGAACAAGCAAACATGCAAAGAAACAAAAACACAAAGAATTCTTCGAGTACAGTTCGCCTTCTGAGTCCGGACCTCAGCGTAAAATGTTGCCAGTGCCGAGTCTAGGGTTGCTGCTAAAGTTTGCCGATCTCCTCGGTGGCGTATCCAAATTTGTTGCTTGCATAGTCGCTGAACACAGAAATTGCATTCCTTGTTGCCATTTTACTAGCATCAAAATATCGTCTAACTGTGCCGCTGACAGCTCTGCATGACGTTTCGCAGCTATAAGTTGCCAGCTGGAAAGTACAACAAGCGAACGACAATTTGTTTTGCGCAGAAAGGATGCGCAGTAAGTAAAATGACGTCATACATGTAATATCAAATGCAGAGGGCATCATCAAGTTCGCAGAGGGCACCATCACATTCGCAGAGGGCATCATCACGTTCTTTTACATGTCACGTGAGTTGTGTTTAACCAATGGCAGTGCACGCTGAATGAGTGAGGTGTAATAAAATCTCATAAGGATTTTTGTCTACTGTTTTCGAAGTGTGACTTTGCAGCGAGAACGCAATACTACCTTCGCGTTCATCGAGAACAGAATGACCACAAAATACGGAAAAAGAAAAGACAAAAAAGACATAAATATAAAATAAAACTTTGTATACTTTTTCAACGTGAAACATGTACGTAAAACATTTTCCTACGTGCGACACACATTAAAATGTTCTGTGACTTATAAAGTGATACGCGTAAAGTGGAGGGTTATTAATTAATGTGCACTTCCGGTATTTGTTCATGGGCGTGCGGATAGGAGAGGTGCGAGTGGGTTTGCAGAAACGGAATCATAATATGAAATTGATTTCGCATAAGAACTTTCGTTTTGAGGAGGGAGGGAGGGGGTTTCAAGTAAAACGAAGGAATTACGTTTCTTGTGCGTCAGCTTTTATTATCGACGGCCCCTAACTTGTATTTAGCAGACGGCCTGTCATTGCACTTTTTATTGAGCCCGCCAACTAACAGTAATGTTCCTGGCACGGAGTAGAGGAAACGATCATGTTAATGTGTGAACGCTTCACTAAGCTTTTCCGTGTTTTCTTTTGATAATCACAGCCGATAAAGTATGAAGTTATTACCCAAATGTCATCTGTTTCCCCAGCGTGTCACCATTAGTTTTATTTGAGCGTACGTCAAACACGAAACGAAGTAAAATTGAGTGACTACATATTTTCCGTATGCCAAAAGACAGAATTTTACAAACAGTAGGAAAATTCATCCATTTTATTGTGACTCGTGCATAAATATAGAAACATTTACGCAAACAGGCCTCATTCTTAAGCACCTGTGAATTAATGTCCTGTTCACATTTTATCGAACGCCGTGGGTATAGTTCCAACTGGAGATAATATTACATGTATGAACTTATATCACGCAAATAGGGTATTTCAATGTGTTTCGACCGAAAGCTGCTCTCTGACTCAAAATTCTCACGATTGTTGTCTCCTGATCATCATGGTGCGGCAAAGGGAGGTGGTCATTCATTTTGCACAGACTTGCCATGTCAACAGGTTTCGCACATGTGGCGTCACAGTGTAGGTCCAACGTCAAGCCATGCTACGTAGATCGCGTTTTGCAGACTTTGGAGTTTCAAATATTTACAGACACAAATTAAAGCTATAAGGACTTTATAAAGCTGGCATGGGAAAGTTAAACGAGATTTAAGATTTTGTCACGGTGTTTAGTCGACCAAAATTTCGATCTTGCTACAGACCTTAAAATGTCTGCGTCAACGACATTGTGGGCGGACAGCGAAAGTAGTTCGGGAGCATCGTAAATCTGCTGACGTTTAACGTGGATATGTAAACGTTTACCACATAACGTCAGCGCTGACATTTTACGGTAAATATCCCTAGGACGGAGAAATATGGTCATGGTTAATAAGCTTATGTGATAATTTTCTCGCCTTCAGAGTACAGGTCTTAAATCTAACTGAATAGTAAAAATTAACATAAAAGGTGGAAAGGGGCTATAGGGATCACAGAAAAAAACTTCACTAAATACCGTTATATATCCTTTTGAAATACATCTCCTTGACTGCGTCTTAATGATTGCATCTTTTCGACGTGACAGAAAAGTTAACACTTTTCAAAAACTACCCTTATTTATTTGGGTATCTACTGTTCATCATTCTCCCATTCTTTCGATTTTTCCATTTCCACCAACACCCCTTAAAAGCCGACAACGGTTAGGATAATTTCACCGTTTGTATATTGTGGCTATCTGTTGCAAATTCAGTGGTAAGGGAATGACCTACAAAGTTAGACGCCAGATATGAACAGTGTCTTATGTACCTGCCTGTAATTTTGGAAATATTTAATGGCGCGCAAATTATTGTATGGCAGCTCCGTGTTTCGGACCATTGTAAGAACTTAAAAGCCGATTGTCGAATGTCGACCATTGTTCGAATAATTAAATGTTAATTTCCCGGGTTTCTTTTGTGATTTCCCTTTCCATTAACATTCGTTATCATTGCGTTAATATCACTGGTTAGGATTAAGTGTACAGTATTTGATTAAACACCTCCCCATGAACTTTAAATTGTAGCTTTAAAAGGTAATGTGTGATTGAAATTTATTTGAATAACTATGAAATTTACATGTCGTTGCTTTTTTGGATATTTGTGTCACTGTGACTTGGGGCTTAAAAAAGCTTCATTCGCTGAGGACTGACCAGCAAAATTTAACACTCATTGTGTTTAAATTTGTGCTCATATTTAATTTTCACTTGTTACGTGACTGTACAGTATTCTGTGGAAAGCCAAAACTACCTGGTTGCAGAACGAGCGATTTCGAATACACCCAACATCACTTTCCGGCGAGCTTCGTAGTGATAGCTTTTCTACTGTACGCGGTAGAAATATTGAATGGTTGACGACGTCTGAAACATAACAACAAGTTGCCAGAAATTAGTGGCAGTTTTCAGTGACGTGTGAGTAAAAACACATCAACAGACCGTGACTACGTCACTTCATTGTACTTCAACCCGACCTTGACCCACAGCTTCAGCATAACCGTGACCTACAGGAAATTAATTTCCGTGCTAGATTTACCTCTTTCGAAAATAACAAAGCTGACAACGCGTTCGGAACTTATTTCAGGGTAAATCAATGCGATTGAGAAGTGATGCAAAAATAAAATCCATTTTGTTAATAATACCTCAGATTGTCGATAAATCAATATCAAATGTCAGCATTTCGAGCGCTTTCTGTGAATAATGTAATACACCTGTGTAAAAATCATTAAAATAATAGAGTATAAATAGCCTGTAAGCCACTTGAGTTCATAAATAGGTGCATATTGATGAATATTAAAGCCTTTTAATAAATCGATGATATCACTGTATACTATGCACAGTATTGTCAAATTTCCCATTTTAATTTTACTTACATCTTTTTAAGGATTTTAGTAATGGTCCTACTCAAGCTTTGTACTTTTTTGTACGTGCATCGTGGGGGGGGGGGGGGGGGGCTTTTCTGGAACTGAGTAGAAATGTTGCATTCGGATATGGATGTGTGCCGACAGTCATTCGATGATCGATAGAGAAGAAAGTGTAATAACCTTGCTGTCTTCGTGTTTATAAGTAATGTTTAGTTTTTAAGGGGGGAGGGAGTTCTTCCTAAATAATCGAAACAAAAATGTAAATATGGCATTTATGTACCACTCTGCTAACCTAGGAATTGGAGTCGCAAAAAATGTCTACACAAATTTACTACTTTCAAAATCTCGGGTCCCCTTAGAACGATCCAATGTTTGGTTTTACACCAAAGCCACAAATATATCAGTTACTCATCCGAAATTCCTACATGTATAAACAAAGGTTACGAAACGTTGGCGGTTCTGTGCTGTAGGTATTAAGTCATTTGTACTCACTGACTTATTATACTTCCTTTGCATACACACACACACACACAAACGCACACACACACACACACACACACACACACACACACCACACACACACACACACACACACACACACACACACACATATATATATATATATATATATATATATATATATATATATATATATATATAGTATCTATGCAAAATATCTATTTATATCTTTATCTCTACTAAACGTTTACTTAGATAACAAGGAACGTCACAAAAACAAACTTTATATGATTGGATTATACAACAAATCAGTTTAGGTGTAGTCGCAATGTTCCATGAATTTCAATGTTTACCGAACTCGTATGAACACAGAAGTGAACGTCCCTTGTCTGTTTGTATATTCATCCCCCCATACATGGTGATGTCACGTGCAAAAAGGATATGATTTGTTCCAAATGACGGTGCACAGTAGTGTGAAAAACCATGGTACTCACCCCCTCCTATGCAAACAGTGTATCTTGTGTAATGAACTTCCCCGGCCATGAAAGTTTGTTGTTTAAATGGCGTTGAGAAAGGATGCATTGTTTTTCGTGTAAAACAAATATTCGAAAAGGCGCCGAAACTTGTTACTTTTCCGTGTTTATTTTTGTATTTTGTCTTTGTTTTCTAGTGATGTCGTAATCGCTTTTTTGTAATATTTAAACTCGAGCCGCTGGATTGCGCAAAATTAACGAGTACACCGAACATTATCCTAATTTGGTGATGTCTTCTCTGCGTATCTTATTTTGAGGAAATTCCATTGAGAAAGCAGGTTTAAGAAAAGCGGTGTGCCAAATTTAGGTCAGGTCATATACTTGCTGTTGTTGCTGTTCCAAGCACTGTACTTAATATAGCTGTCCTACTGACATCAATATAAATGGAAATACCTTGTAAAAATCTCTTTATCGGATGGATCCATTCTTAAATCAAAGCTAACGAACAAGTTCAGGTAACTGCTGTTCTGACAAAGAGATTGAGTACCCTTTATTGAAACTCTTCAATCTTCGTCACTTAAGTAGGTAATTTCTGTATTTTTCCCAACATTTTCATTCAAAATTGGAATTCTATATCCCAGCTAGAAAAATTAGCTCTCTTATGTTTCCTGTCATCAAAGTTTAATTTGTAAATTAAGCCGGAAACGACCCAATTATCGCTCGAAATAAAAATAAATATCGTAATAGCTCTGACCTCCTAACCCTTTGCTATAGATTTCCATTCATGAAATTAATCATGGAAATATTCGTAGCTTAGAGAATCATAGTGTAATCAACAACGTGGTTTTACGAGCCAGAAACGTGAGCAGGGGTTGATTTTAATCGTTTGACGACCCACGGGAGAAAAGTAGGTCTAACAACAATCTAAATGCCAACTTTAAATGTCACGAGTTGCAAGTCAACTGATTATTCTTAATGTATAATTTTCTTGTAAATACAGTCCAAAAGGGGAAATTTTGCTCTCACTAGAGTACCGAATTAAGTTGCTTAAAGCTCTGATTGCTGCACGCTGTTGATAATTTTCCATTATACTTTTTCTCTTCTGAAAACCACTATTGTTAAAGTTACCGACTTGCCCCTTAAGCTGTATATACTTATATATGTTATGCTCAATTTCATTATTGACAATGAACTTTATCAAAAGCAGAGTTCAACATTTTGACATTATATTGCATATTTCACATAAAGCCGTGTGTTAATAATACATTGAATTACAGCAGAATACGTTGGGAGGAGAGTAGAAAATGTGTATACAAATAACTAACCTCTTGTCATTAGTTACGACTCTTTTCCCGGTCCTTTCAAAGGACCAGCAGCATGAACAAGCATGTCTCGTTTAAAGGACCGAAAACCGCTTTCTTGTCACAGAAAATGGCCACAAACTTTGGAAGACGTATTTCGAAATCGCAATTCTGATCTTTTCCTTTTTGCTTCTTTAACTTGTTCAACCCCTCCTCTATTTTCCTGTGAACGGCACATAATCGCAATTCTTAACTTCAGGTTTGGGCCAAACCATTGTGATAGCATTATTAATTTTTATGAAGCAACTCAACAAAAGCATTCTTAAAGTCATGATCATTTTTTCGCTCACTAGTGCCACCAGCATAGATGTTTAAAAGCGGCTCAATGGCATCACTACAAAAAATGAAGAGAATTAATCAAGTTAATAATAGCAACCAGAAGACAAACACTTAAAATATTCAATTCCACTAGGTAATTATCTACCGGAAGGCTTTAACTTAAAACAAGGTATATCGTATTTACTTTTCCTTTACCGTTCGAAATGTGGACTTAATCCTTAATCGCAAATGCTTACACCCCCGCAGATAAACTAAATTGGTTTATGAATCTATATCTGGTAATATCTGCGAAAATGCTATTTGGGGAACTAAGCCCCTAACTGAACTAGCCGTGAGAAATATGCAAACGATCGTGTCGAAGACACTCCTCGCTCTTTCCGATCGTCACCAAAAGTGTCGATAGCGACAGCTCTTGAGATACCCTGATATCATCTCATCGGTGAGGGAATCCTGTTTTGAAAAAGCCAATAACCGAAAGGAAGTCAATCCTTTTCCACAGAAAAGTATAATGGTTTTGTATCACGTGATATGCAGCCGATGAAGAATGGAGCTGCTCTTAAGTAACCAGTAAAGCTGTTTTTTCATACGGCATGTCCATTTACGTTCTTGCCCTGGGGCCAGGGAGAATAAAGATTCATTGTCACGAAACTACCAGTTCTTTTTATAGAAAACGTTTTTCGAAATGCCGCTAAAATCAACCCAAATACTTCTACGATGCATTGTTTTCTTATAAATACTTTATAAGCGACTTTGATGTATTGCTTCATTATTCAGTGAGTACATTTCGTTGAAAGAAACGTTAAGCGTTTTGTATTCCCATTATACTATATGCCTGCTGTGATCATTACAAGGTATTCGATGCAGGACAACAGCGACGAAACTCTTTGATAAGTAAAACGGACGGAAAACTCACTCGCTGCCAAAATTGCAAAGTCAAACAAAACCCGTTTAGTAGAAAGATTTTTTCAGAACGGTATTTCAGAACGGGCGATACTATAATACTATAATACATAACTGTAGACACCCCAGTCTGCGACCCTGGAAAGTTTACAGGAGTAATTAAACTCCTAAGTTGTCTACATTCCCCATATTACTCTGTCTGTCTGTCTGTCTGTCTGTCTGTCTGTCTGTCTGTCTGTCTGTCTGTCTGTCTCTCTCTCTCTCTCTCTCTCTCTCTCTCTGTCTGTCTCTCTCTCTCTCTCTCTCTCTCTCTCTCTCTCTCTCTCTCTCTCTCTCTCTCCATAAGTACAGGGACAGTAAACGTGATACACATTTATCCCTGTCTGAACACCGTGCCCACTCTTATCACGTGACTGTCTCGTTCCAAGAAGGACAATCTTTCGCTGCTCCCGTTGCCAAACACCCTTCCATAGTGTCCCTATATGATAATCATGCTTCCACCGAAACCTACCGTCGTGACAGCCACCGTTGTTCTGAATTGAGTGACGCCAAGGTCGCCTACCATGAATGTTATCCTGTTTTGACGCGCGCTGAGAGTTGGGCTACGATGAACAGAGCTAGGTCGACCACGTGCCGTGAAATGTCTCGGGAGTGGTAGATAGCTACGGCCATAAATATCATGGTGGAAGTGACTTGTGATACCACGAATATCAAAAGCTGAAGATGTTAACTCCTGCTTATATTTTTGATTAAGGAAACGTTCAAGTTTTCTCCATATCAATCAACAACTAAAAAATAAGGGGTTACAATGATAAGGGGTGCAAATGTTTTGAAGGATATGCATTTATCGAAACTGGGAATTCAAATCGGGTGTTATTCTTTGTTTCACCACTGAAGGAAAAAGTCATTGTTAATTATCACAACAAAAATACATGACAGTTAAACTTTATTTCGTCAACACGTTTCAGCATTTCCTGCAGCGTGGAATAAGACTTTGGATATCCACGTATTTGATGTTCACAGTGCATTTGTATTGCATGAAAAAAGATAACAGTATTACAGGTATATCGCGCACACAATTACATATTAAAATGTTCTGAGGAGTGCATCGAATGTTCGCCGTTTGTGACCGATCGAAATATGATCGCCATCGTTTGCATGATAGTCGTGAAAGGAGACAAGCATAAGGCGGAACCTTAGCAGACTAAAGCTACCAGGTGCAGAAACTGGAGAAAAACAACGCTATTAGCTTCAGAAAAACTAAGCAGTATATAGACTAATAAGGGAGTTTAAATAACAAAAATTGTGTACCTTCAACTGTCTAATGTAAGAATAATGGTATTCGTTTCACGTAGAATGTGCATCGGGAACAGATATTCGGACTCTCAAACTTTTGCAATTCATCACCCCTTGCGGGGGCTCAATTTGAAGCTCATGCAGTAAATAAAATTTTCATCGGCTTATATTTGTGGAAATCGAAATTTCATTTTCTTCCATAGACTTAACAAAAGGTTGGCGGCCATTTTGAATTTCAGGTGTCGGTGATTATTTTCCCTGGCACCAAATGTTACACGGTGACCCCTGATCTTTCATTTGTTATTTCGAACGAGAACGTTTTTAAGTTTCCTTACCTAAAGTAAAGTCTTTCAATTCGAAAGTGCGTATTTCCTTAAAATGGAAGTACAGAAATCTTGACCTTTTTAGAACTTTGCAAATCACCTTCTGCAGCCACCGAATCCTGTCAACATGACAGATGTCGCTACAGGCGGTGAAAATTATGACTTCATTTCGCTTTGTAAGTTGTAAGTGAAAGACAATTAATCTGTTACTCTGACGTCATTCTTTCAATGTCTTGGTGCCTAGGGGGCTAGAACCAGCACTAACGTTTCTTTGAAACCATAAGAAATCCACAGCCCAACCTTTGAAGGCAAGCGACAATGGAGTCACACTTACGTCGCGCCTCTTCTTGTACTTTTCGGCACCAAGTCACAACATGGACTGCCGCGGGTCTTGATTACTGTTTCCTGGTTTGATGTGTTGGAAAACACACCAGATTTTTTTCTCATGGCAATGACACCGCAGTGTGGTGGCATCGAAATCTATTGTTCTGTTGAAAAAGAGACTGCAAATCCGATTACAATCAGACATATGTGTCTGCTTTGCAAAAAGACTGGAACAACCTTTTCGTCAATACAAAGTTAGATGGCTTTGCCTATTAATGAGATTATTACCAGATTTCATCCTTTAATAATGCTACTTTTATTTCGTAGACGTGAACTCACAAGACAAACTAAAGCGCTTGCTCGAAGAACGTTTATTTAGATCTACCGATAATTTAATGCAAACATCACCAGCATGATCAAAATTTAGTCAAGACTTGGACCTTCAACAAGAGCAGTTCATCTTCGAATATATCGCATACTTCGTACTAATGCTCCCTGTTCGTCAACACAGCCCTCTTCCAGTTGCCAGCTGATGGGTAATAGATTGAAAATTTCCAAACAGCCAATACGGGAAAAATCACCTGCCCGGCCGTCCCTCGCCTACTGATACGAAAAAGACATTGCCCGCCTACTCGCGAAGAAATCACTTACTAACAGCTTTATTAGCCCTGTATTGGGCCAGCACTCAGCATTTACAATACTGACAAGACACCGACACAGAGTTCTACCAAGTCCGTGAATTATATATGCACCTCTACGCAAACTTTACATGACTTTAGAGAGGGACGATCCACCATTGAAATAAACGCTTGCCATTTTCATCAAAAACACAACTTTTCAACCTGGAACACGGATCACAATGAAATGATCAGTCTGATTGCCCTTTCCATCACAAGTTAACAAATGTTACCCTGGTAAAACATATATTCAAAAGTTGTTCGTAGAGGCATAACACTTTGTTTGACGCATTGACGCATAATTTCAGATATATGCAAAACATCTGGTAAGATAAATCTCACAGACAACCCAACCTCCAGCGGCGATCACTTCTGAGTCTTCCTTTCTTAGAGGTTCATCCGTTGAACTTTCCAGAAATTGAATCCTATTCATTCGACTAATGCACCTTTTTAATCAACTCAGTCAACTGATTAAACTCCCATAAAGAACAAAAACAATCAAAGAAACTCAAGCAGACGGAGAGGGGGAGGCGAGACTGGACTGAATGGTCATCCTATTAAAAACCTCTTTCAATCATGCACTAAGTCAAATAAAAACAAACAAACAAACAGAGCCCAGCTACGATAGGCTGGAAGAAAGCGACATACAGAAAGCAACATACATACGGATGAACTGACAGTCAGTCAGTCAATCAGACAGACAGACAGACAGACAGGCAGGCAGACAAAAAGACAGACAAAAAGACAGACAACCTGAGTAGTTGGACACGCAAATGTAGTTTCAGTATGTGAAGTAAAGCACTCTCAAATGAAAGAAGTATAACTAACATTGGGTGAATGACCTGGCAAAGTAAAGATTACATAAATCTGGTATTTACAGCTCCCCTGTATATTTAATAGTCAGTACCCACGTTTCATACAAATTTTTAAAGTTAGCCATCGAAAGGGATTTGCATCACAGATGTACAGTAAGATTACATACAGAGAGAAAAACAGAAGCTTAAGGGCGGAGAAGTAATTAAAACGATACTGAAGCTGAGACCCAACTTTGGTCTCTCAGGGCAGACATTTCATTTATACGGAAATCAAGTGAAAATACTATTGTAAATGTTCCCCTGCGGAAAGAATATCACATGAGACATCCTTCCCTAGTGCAGACATCAACAAAAAAGTTCAAGAGAGAATTCGAGGCATAATAGAGCAAAAATATAAGAAATGGCCACCGGAAATAATTACACGTGTTCACAAGAAACAAGTTTGCTACAGATTACGCTCGAGTAAATTGAGTCAAATTATGCGCAGTCACAAATGTAAAGTGATTGTTCGATCCCGCATGTCTTGTTGACAAGGAAGGTACCAGGGATCCCACTGCCTTAATACAAATGGTGGACCCATTTACTTTCTGACTTTGCCCTCTGTCTTTCCAAATATTGTTTTACTTTTATTGGTACATGAATGGCTAAAACTATGGCGAAGTGGTGTATTCTGCCTTTTCTGTATAAGTTATTTTAACCCTAGGGTTAAGGACCAAAATATTTACATACTATGTCTATGAGAAAGTAGCTTTGGCATCTATCTATCTATCTATCTATCTATCTATCTATCTATCTATCTA
Source organism: Ptychodera flava (assembly GCF_041260155.1). NCBI lineage: Eukaryota > Metazoa > Hemichordata > Enteropneusta > Ptychoderidae > Ptychodera > Ptychodera flava. The sequence continues at coordinate 25,437,908 of NC_091938.1, read as the reverse complement.
TCTATCTGTCTGTCTGTCTGTCTGTCTGTCTGTCTGTCTGTCTGTCTGTCTGTCTGTCTGTCTGTCTGTCTGTCTGTCTGTCTGTCTATTAAGTGGGAGCCTCGTTAATTCAGCATTTCTTGTTCGATTCTTTAATTCTCTTTTTATGTTCGGTGATATCATACAAGTTTGACGACATATTTTAAACCTCGTAGTATGCGCATATTTCTCACTTTTTCTGTCTTATTTTCGCTGAAAATGCAATCGATCATGTTTTAAAATAGGTTGGGGTCTGAGTAAGAACTTTATGTGCTCTTGATGCTGGGCGCCTACACGGGTAAATGCAGGCTTGTATCCCCCAGCCCTTTCTGTGAAATCACCGTTTCTGTGAAATCACTACTAGCTGTTCAACGGTAAACCTTCGTGGAGAAATTCTTTGCCAACAGATGTCGCAAACCCTCCCAGAACTCGTAAGTTGAGATCGCGGCAAAGAATTGTAGGAAGGAAAGACAGATCAACATGAACAGGAAGTGAATTATATGCACAGAACAATTCGAAATTCTCCTTTTGCGCTGAGTCCATTTTGATGGTAGTCGTAAAACGGATATCACGCAAAGAGACACTAAATCGACCTATTATAGATGCGCCCCGTTACTGACAAAATGATTTTAATTGGCGAGATTTGTCTGGAAAGCAGTGTTGCGAGAAAAATCTAGTTGGTCGCCGAAAGGCTTGTTTGAAATTTATATAAAATAGTTGGCTAGATAGATCTATTTGCTGTCATGCTTGAATGCTTGAAGTGAAATTTGAAACTGTGAGTCTTGACAGCACGACAGGAAATTCTACAGCAACTAAGAATTACTGTGTAAGCCAAAGCTGAGAATAAAATTGAAAAACTGAACAAACGCAATTGCGCAGAAAATTGCTTTCTTCCCTCCAGAGAAAATGCCCAGCATCGAAGCATATGCTAACAAAGTAGTTTTAAATGTTTTTGATTAGGGCGCCTCCTACAGAGATTACAGGAAAAAGAATTGCCCGGATTCTCCCCCATGTGGAGTAGAAGGCAATTGGGTTTTCGTTAACAAGGAGCTTTAACTCTGTGTTCGGCAATACTTCTATCTCTTCACACTAACATAGATGCGTTATTCAAAATGGTAAGTATGTGCACCATTTTTGTGGAGGTGTGGGCAATAGAATGTTTCACCTGATCCCTCTTACCTTCACTTTTTTCATAGCATCACCTCCTATCCAAATACCATTTTAAGAACCACTACTGATATAGACTACAGTGTAAACATGTTTGCGAAAAATGTGGCAAAAATTTACAATCGATTTCTTAGCATACTGAGTTTCTCTATTTTACGATTAACCGGTCATATGCCATTGTATTCAAAATTTAAAAAAAATATCCCATTGATTTAATGGCGGGCAGGTAATCAGCTTATTCCTCACGCGTACAATAAAGAATAATGAAATATATCGCAAAAATAATATCAAACATGACGCAAAAGAATTGCACTATTCAATTACATACATGTGATGACTGTAACGGCGGTGGGCGGAGAGTTCGCGTCAAATGTTAAAGGTAAGGAGTTATCTTCGAAGATCGATGAACATTCCCAAAGCAATTTTGAACCTACACTGATTAAATGAACACATTGGTTACAACCTTTGCATGGGCGTTCGTCCTGTTCCTTTTTAAAATTAACATTTCCAGTCTGTTTTGCGATTGGTGGTGATTTCATGGGTAATCGCGAATGTTGTCATAACCATGACAACAGTTCGTGACTCTGCCATTCATATGACTCAAAGGCATCAAGTTGTCCTAAACATCTGACTCGATATCGGAAATTGTGCTTTATGTAAATTCTGTTCAAATGGTACAGAAATAATATCAGTTCCGATTCTGCGATCATTGTTTCCACACCACGCAACATCTGTAACACATCTGCAAATATTTAATGCGGTGATACTACAATGGATGTTTCTTTGTCCGCGTAAGAAAGCGACCCCCAAAAGCAAGATGTCTTCTCTTGATGAAGGCAGAAATTGTTTCTAACGAAGATCACTTTTCATTCCTCAGACGCATCAAAGCGGGAAGCTTGTCTGCAGATATTGTATTTTGAGCTAGTTTACATTTAACGGCATAAAGTCAATACGGAAATTGTTAAGTCTTCAGTTCAGATTTGTCACGGCGTGTTTCTAGTTAATGTAAACAGAAACAAACAAAGAAAATGACGTTTACTCCTTACATTTGTAATGAATGTTTACTATATATCCATCAAACGTATTTATAACTGGTCACGCGACGATGACAGGCCATGATACACGGTGTCATCCAAATAAACAGCATGTACTTATAGTAACTCAACAGTCAAATGTATGATTGTAGGTACCAAATCATACTCAACTTCGTCATTTACACTGGTGAGTAATAGATGCAATTTCAGGACGATTTTACAACTGGGATTTGAACGGACACTTAACAAACGCAGCTATACTGGTTAAAGCGGGACGTCTTCCGACCTAAAACATTTTACACAGCATACTTTGTACATATAATCGAGCAGCTGCTATACTTTGCTGCCAAAATAATCAAACAATAAACTTTTAATTGCCATGTTATCCGCCAGTTCTGACACAATATCACAAATACCCAAAATGTAGCAAACGTCAAACCTGCGACGAATAATCTCATCATAGACTCGCTGTTCACCACTTATTTATCAGAAAAGTGAGCATCAAATCGTTATGCCCCGTGCTATCTCAGACACATTAGTTAACAGACCTCAAAAATATACCTGAACATTGACTGTGAACAAAGTGTTCTCTCATATCCCAAAGGCCAGGTTAGACGCATTTATAAATTACTTAATGGTTACTTTTCGTTTTGCCCAAAATAGTCATTTGAGAGAAAAGCAATCTAATGTACTGCTTGGTTTTTAGAGAAGTGAATTTGGCACATTGGCATATTTGTAGCCATTTGAGTAGCGAGACCAAAAAGGAAACTTCTGTCTCTCCTTGGTTCAGCATTAGGTATACTATTATCTCTGGACGGATTGGGTGAATGTGCCTAATATAAATATGATAGTGAGTAAGTGGACTACATTGTGAAATAATTGAATTTAAAAAAAGATCTACGTAATCTATTTATTTAATTGCATAAGAACGTTGCTAACCCGAAAATACGTGTTTAAATATTACAGCCGTACTTAGCAAGCAATAAATTATGTAAATGAGCAGAGTGGTGACTCACTTAAGCAAAATGCTGACGCAGCGTATGTTACAAATCATGAAACAATTGGAAAATTATTTCGAAAAACATATATTTGGAGTCGCAAGCTTTTGGCAAATATGCAAATTACAAATGGCAGCTTACCAAAGTCCTGTTATGTCTCAATCTCTCCCGGATTATTTTAGGCGCCAAGCTGTACCATTTGTATACTATTAGTGTTGTATTTTGTGTCAGCTTCATAAGCTAGCTGCAAAACTTCATTCGTGAAAGTAAAGAGATGGTTTACTATGCGAGAGGAGAGACAAATCTTTTCAGTGCAAAAAATAAAATTCCGAATATCGTACTGAACATTGAATATGCTAATTGTGATGTCATGTGAACTCGTTTCCGGTAAGGGTCTTCATGTTGGATGTGGCATTCATGGTATTGAAATCAATGATTTACGAAATAATCGCTAATTATACAAGTGTCGTCACAAAAAGTGATCAGAAACCCTCATCTTATTATTATACAGATTAAATCGAGAGATTTTTGGCCTGTCGTCGACAAGGAAAGTAGCAGGGCACAACCGGTTCTCCTTGTGACCGCGGGAACAGGGAAAGTGGCTGCTCGCTGTCTTATTGATTCCCTGAAAAACTTGATTATCTTTACTGCAATCCCATCATCGCTACAAGTCCAATCATAAATCATAAATTTATTCATAACTGAGCTACCCTTCGCCCTTGAATAAACAAACACTGATCCACGCTGCGCTTACGAGATGAAAACTAATAGAGGGAATGTGTGCCTCCGCGATACATTTTACCATCGGGAATGCGCATGCGCGATGATTGTTAAAGGAGGCGATTGCATAGAGTTTAAAAAATCATTCTTTGTTTCGCCGAGGGTAATGGCATCTCTTTTGAGATATCTGTTGCGCGCCTTAGTCAGAGCATGATTCGCGGGAAGAATAATTGGCTTCTTGTGCACATCAAAATAATTTGCTGGTCAATTGATTAATTGTTATTTGATCAACCGACAGTTTACAACACTATTTGGAACATCAGATTAATTGCTTCATTGTCATTTGAGAGCGATAGACCAATTGTAACGTCATATGTAACAATTGCATATATAGTTGCTCTCAACAGCGAAAAGCTAATTTAATTTAACAAATCATCTCTTATAGCATGAATGGTTACTTAATATCTAGAACGTGTCTGAGACTGGGACAGTCTGTCTGAGACGGACTAGCAGAAATGCAATGACAGAGAGTCAGAGTCTATAAGGTTTTGATGAAAACTAGGTTGTAATTGGGTTTTTTCAACTGCATGACGACGTTACCATTCCAAACATATGGACGTATTTTTCTCTTTTTATGAGAAATCCGATTGAGAGCCAACGGCCACTTCACGATCTGGAAAAAAGCGATCTAATTATCTTTAGTGGCGTGACAATGATACGCGGAGGAGACGGTTTTTGCATTTCAAACCGATAAAGCTGATACGCACATCACAAAAAAGAGCCTGTCGGGACAGTGTATGAGACAGGGGTAACGTTTCACAGTGCCGAGTCACATGACCAAGGCTTTGTCATAAATAAATAAGCGTTATAATGTACTTATATTTCAACAGAGATTTTCTCGTCTCCGAAGACATTGGAGAAAGTAGCGAGCACCAAGCGGCATCCGTGACGAACACACACCGCTCCTTCGACGTCGCTCAAGTCACTTTTCTTTAACAGAAGACCCATTTTCTTCCGAACATGCAAAAGCAAACGACGTTTGTTATCCTTTTTCTCGCCGCTGTCGCTACTACATTTCCTTCAGTCAGCGGGGCGAAGAGGCTGCTCGCCAACCGGGCCGAGAAAAAGCTGGGCAACCACGATCTCCCCGACGCCGAGAAACAACAAATCGTTGAGGAGTTCGGTAAAGACATGCTAAATCTGTTCAAAGGTAGGTCGATTCCGAATGTTCTCGACAACACAGTGGTTTCCTGTCGCCCATGTTGACGTGTCATTGATTTACTATTTTCTTACCTGTTGCGAAGATCATTTTGTTTCATGTCTAAGCAGCCGTGAACTTACAAATTAAACGAGAGAAAATGCAATATTCTGATGGTTTCTTCAAATCCTCCTATTTTACTTACTTCAATACTTGTAGTAAAGGCTAAATGGTTATTTAATTAGGGATCGTAAATTGAAAGACCTTTCTGACAATTGTATATCCTGAGAAAATTTATTACAGTCGAATCTAATTTATAAATTATACGCTTTTAAAATGAATGCCACTTTCATGTGACTTGGCGTTGCTGATTAAGTTATCGTCTTTCTTGGCGCCGTAAGATGAGCAAGCTGATGTGAACTTGAACGCTTATCCTAGCTTTACAAGCTATCCACATTGGCATTTCGTAATCTCAATTGAAAGCTGCAGAGCAACCGACAACCGTGGGAATTATACGCTTCAGCTAAATTAAACGCCGGAAATCTGAGGATGTCGTTCAAATCGAGGGATTCGTTATAAATGCGTCTTTCCCGATATTTCCATGGTCGAATTGTCGAGGCTTCAGATACTCATTGTCACAATGTATCAGTTCAATAACTCGGAAAAGAATTGGGAGAAGTACCGGAGTGCGTGTTCAGCCTCCAGAGCGTCGCCTGCTCCTCTATCAATTAGACGTTGACTCCGTACATACCTTTAATCACCTTAGATGATTTCATTCTGGAGGATAGTTGAAATGGCTTATACAACCAGGTTTCATTAAAGTATGTCGAACATTAATCATTTTTGGACTCGGTACGGGTTGTGATTGGCACTTGAATCTAAAGTCGCATTTAATAACTCGCTCTTGTGACTTGGGTATAATAGTTTACAGCTGAGTGACTCCCTTCTGTAAAACGTGCACAACTTTGGACTTGATGCTTCTTGAAAGAGATTTACATCATCGAAAGGAAATCTCCGGTATGTTTCCTCCCCTCAAATATCTATTGGCCTCATCGATCAATCTGTCAATTGCAGAGCCGTGTGTGTTATACATCGCTAAGAGACACAAAAGTTACGAGTAGACAAGAGAAAATACCTCTTTTCCGACGGAAACGGCGTTGCGAGGAAAACATCAATCTTCTGTATCTTTGAACAATCTCTTTACATTGCATCGCTTCACGTTTGAGTGTTTGTACAATAAGGAAATACGAACGAAATGCGCTGTTTATTCTGTGTAACATTTTGTGTAAGTAGTTTTCTACCTCTCCACGCATATCTCCAAAATCTTAGGGGACAAGGGCGTTCAGAGTATAGCCATAACCTAGCCTGGCAGAAAGAGTTTTAAGGGTTTTTAAATAAAACATGCCAAATATTTGCGTGCTGGGACAATCATTATTTTTATGTCTGGAAATCAGAAATTCTATTTCTCAAGTAATCACATTATCGTAATCCTAGAGTGAGCGTTAGAGATTATTCGAGTAAGAAGTGATATATTGCGCAAGGTGGGTGTAGATTTACGTCGCTCTCCCCAAATTTGGCACGAAATGAATGTGAGATCTTACCCGTTGAACACACAAGCCACGTTACATTGCCAAAGTGGATAATTTCCGCTTCGGAATTTTATGGTCCTTTTAGTGCCTGATTAATCAATATTGTGGGGCTTGAAGCCACTGAAATCTCTCTATAGGCAATTTAAACGCTGCACAAGATTGACGCAGTTGCATAGTAGAACTGAGGGCTATAGGCAGCATCGACATCAAGCCAAGACTTATTAAGCATGTTTTCATGTCGAAATTGTACCTGAGCTGGCAAGAAACAATGGAGTATGAATGGCACAATTGAGTTGTCCGTTTGCACTGAGCAACCTGCTTTATCAGACGGTCAGATTTTTTCTATAAAAGTTTTAATGCATACACCATGCTTGGATACTCACAAAGACTCACTTACCGCTCTAAATGTAATTTATATCCGGCAAAGTATCGTCTTTTTTATCGTATGACAGAAAAGTAAATGACCAATAAACTGTGAGCACGCGGGTCTGCATCTCTCGCTTACTAGCCTCTTGTCATCAAGAGAGCAATTATGAATTAAGTGTGTCGGCAGTGGATTAAAAACTGCTCGATTCACAAGTGACAAAATGCAATTATTTTGCCTGTTTCGAGTTTTGTCGTCCCAATCTTTGACGTACAAACGTTTTGAAGCGTGGAGATTAGGTTGGACAAGCTCTCTTTGTGTCGATGATTTCTGTCTGATAGACGCTAAATGATAAACCAGGGTTATTGGCAGTGTGTTATTTTCGTTCTATTGTGTAGCAGTTGTACTTAACTTTTTGTGTCAAAAAGTTAACATTACTCAAAAGCAGAGAATTCTATCTTTCTGGATATCATGGTTATTGTAGCATAACCTTGAACTTAATCATAATCATTGACATTATGGCATGGGGAAGTTCTGTTAGTCGTTATTGTGTTTTTTATATGTATCCAATAGCATCATCACCAATGTGACTAAAATGATGTTTACTCACACATGATTACCACATTTTTTTAAATAAGAGATGGCAGACCTATCAGATCTGTAGCACTCTCGTCATTTCATGTTTTGCCCTCTTCAATCTCGGTCGCATGATTTCGATATTTTTATTGCTCCTCAAATGGAGTTGGCCGATTTGTTATATAACAGTTTGAACTCGGATTGAACTTTATATAACTCACGTTTTCAGGGTTCCTATAACCCTTAGCTCGGCATTTGAAAGTTGACAAAGAAGTCTTTCAACGACTGCTTGAATCGAGCCTTTGGATGTATTTCGAACACATCGCATATTGAATGATCAAAGCTACAATCGAGATTTCAGAAATCTGTGTCGGTCTCAGGTATATAGGTAAGCGCATGGTTAATGGCTATCTCTAGCACTCAACGTGTACACATAGGACAAATTATCCATGAGCGTACACAACAATGGTTTCCAGAAAGGATCAGTAGCAGGATGTGTGTTGTATTAATTTTACTGTGTTGAAGTTGGATTTACCATTTGCGACTATTGAATGTCACGTGACCAAAAAATCAGAGGAACTCTTCAGTATTTTCTGAATGCGACGTAAACGCGAAACGTAGACAGGGTTGTTCAGATTGTTAGTCTGCACAAGTCAGATATGCGTTGAAATTGAGGGAAATTAGGCTCGCCCGTTCCCGTTCTCACTATCACATTTATTTTGGGCAGTGTTGTTTTCATACAGGTCTCTCATAAATGAGCTCATTTTTTCAAAAAAATACATATTCCCATACCGAGGAGAGCGACTGGTATTACTCTGTATTTTTGTCTCTTCTCCTTTTTTCGAAACCCTTGCGTCACGCAGAAGCTTCCTACAACGTTGTTTTGAACACGGTCTCGTCTGCCGCTATTCGATAATAATTGTAACCCCATCGCAAGCGAGCCAGTGATTAACAACACGTAACATATGTAAGTCGTGATCTGCTGGACTATCCGTGATTGTCGGAACTATGGAAGGTTGAGAAAGTCGTCTTTGACGTAGTCTGTCTCGGCGACTGCAGAGTATTTGAAGTTAGTCACGGTTTCGAAGCCGACATAACGCATATTATTGTCTCAATAGAAAAATAGATCAGCGATCGATATTTGTCATGCATTTTATTGCCACATGGGTGAACACAAAACGTGATCTGCCAAGTTTACGCCGTAAAATGAGTGTCGCGGTATCGACGCCGTCTCACCTGTAGGTTCTTCCTTGTCAATATTTGATTTCGAAATTTCTCAAAGTCTCGTCCTATGTCATCAATTTATTTCCCTTTCACAACATTCCAAAAAATACCTAGAAAGGAAATGGTCTATATATTGTGAACAAAACTCATGTTAATCTTTATATTAAAATGTATTGAAGCAGGGGCTTCTGGTCACGTGCTTTATTCAGTATGACAGCAACATCGCTGTCTCCCCTCGACCAATTTACTGTCTCTTCGAACTCGTAGAATCCATCTGTGTAAAGCAGGCTTTAAGAAAATATATTCGATAAAAAATGAAAGTTTTCACGAGCATTTCAGTTCTTTGGTTACTTATTTTGACATGTCATAAATCAAAGAAAAACGCCGTCAACGTTTTTTCTAGAAAAGGATGGGCGAAGTGTAAGTTATCAACAGTGTGTAGTGTTGAAGTACTATTTTAGATTTTCGCATATAATGCGATTTTACCCTTTCTTTCGGTACAATAGTGAAATTGCTTGCGACTTCTAGTTAGCAACTTGAAATGGGTAGACTTACACTTTAATCAGCTTCCCTTAAAGAAATTTTAATCATGCCCTTTCAAATTAAAACATAAAAACCGGGCGTCACCTTGGAAACTTTTGTACTTCCCAAATATTTACCGACGTTTGAAATTCAAAATGGCCGCAATCCCTGTGTTAACACTCCGGGGAAAGGTGTTAAATTTTCGATTTTCATAAAAATAAGTCCTTGAAAACTTTATGTACTCCATGAGATTCGAAATTAGCTCCAACAATTTGTAGACCAACAGAATGTAGTTAAAGTAGGAGGGTCATAATATCTGTTCCCGAGGTGCACTGTACCGTAAAATGAAAAGCCCTGTCATTTTCATTTATCCATTTCAATGTTTGACGGTATAGCTAAGACCCAATATCATGGCAGGACGAAATGCACCAACCGTCAGAAATAAGTTCAGAACAAGAAAAAGCACTTTGAGCTGATCAAATCTGGCAAACATTAAAGCCCAACTCTTGAAATTTGTTGACCTCAAAATATCTTCCTATTCTCTCCTGATTTTCTCTGAATTCTACCCACTAAAGGAATATGGGCTTTTACTGCATTAGGAAACCGTTGCCTTGTGAAACATTTGACAGATAAATTCAAATTTTAACGGTCATTTTGATTTCCCGCCATTTTCAAAAATTTGTAATATTACAAAGGAAACAGAACATATAATGTCACAGTTGAAAACATTCACCCCTATGCATTACATTGTACTAATCAGTGCCGTTTATGTGAAGATTTCAGTGAAGATATGCACAGTAGCCACGGTTTTGCTTTTCCGGTTGTGGCTGCGATTTAGGAAAACATTTAAAACTGCATATACAGTCCCAGCAGGTAGTTAATAATAAGTGTATACACACATCTAAATTAGCTCATTCTGACAAACTTATTTTAGCTTGAAAGTAAAATCCTAAAACTTATGCGAAAAGATACAGCTAGTGGGGCTTTAAGTGGGTGGAAAATAAAACTTCTTTTCTATTAAGGAACAAAACTGTTGCTGTATATCATAACATTTACAGTCTCATATCTGCACCTGATCCTCATTTAGCAACTGAACGATAAGAAGACCTTTGCCGCCCTTTCAACTGTTCACATTTTGTCGTCTGAGCATTGCTAGTAATTGCTCCAAACTACATGCGTGACACTGAAGTCAACAATCAAGTCTTTGACGAATACTGGTATGCCCACACACTCCTTATTTTATAGGTCGACACTGAACAAATCTTTGAGCGGGCGATTAATGTTTACCACGTTAAAGTATAATATTTCCTTGGCTACCAAGAGACACAAAAAATCCAGGCAGCAGCTCATTTCTGTGAATGTCACCAAGGAAAGAATCTTGCGTCCAAGGAAAATCGGCATCAGCTGAACGCGATATAAGCTCAAATGCAGCATGCATTCATGCGGCGAACCCGAAGGAAAATCTACAAGAGAAAAATTATTTGACCGACGTGCCCTATGGGTACACCATCAGCAGTAGGTATCACCGAAGATGGCGCTGTTTCTACTTTCGACGGATTCGACGAACTCAATTAGCATGGGACCGTATTACAGAGTAATAGAGTCCGACGCGAGACCGCGCATACACGCAATCATTTCAATTTGGACACGAATTGATCCATAAAGTCTAAGGAATGAAGATTTCGAGAGAGCTGTACAGCACTTAAATTCGTACCGATTATTGCAGCGAGTTTCTTCGCAATATTAAATCCCCTTCCACAAATACACACAAGACCCTGAGAAACAAGTCACGTGACGACACTATTCTAAAATTTTAGACGGTTCCAGATGGTTACTCATTTCGTATTCAGTCGTAGAAAACTTTTACAATGTGTACGTGACGTTTCCATGGTGAAAGAAAGTTTTTTCTCCTGAAAGGAAGGATTAGAATCATTGCCTATACTCGGGTTTCTAACAGCTTGAAAAATAGCCAAATCGTAGCACATCATCACGACAGATGATATTCATGGGCTTGGAACACATCTGGTGTGGACGAGGAACCGGTGATGACAAAATTTTCTTGCGATTGATTCAGTTGGAGGCAGCATCACAGCCCAGTAGGGTACCGAACTCACAATCAAAGGGTTTGATTTCGAGACCCCCGACGTGGCCAGAGTGAGTCGGACTCACTATTAAAGGTATACTGTCACCTGTTGAAATTTGCCACAGTTACCATAGAGAGAGAAAATCTAAACAATCACAGATTTTAAGCGGGTGGCCACTTCTTAAAAAACAGCGCCCTTACACGGGCATTTGAATACTAAGAAACGCCCCTTTGACCATATATGGGCATATTTAGATTACAGGTGACTGTATACCTTAAAGGGGTAGACGAGTTCGAGACTCGGGCGCAGTGTTGTACTCTCGTACTCCTCAATGCTCGATAGGACGGTGGGAAATAGATACCTCATCCTGAAGTAAGGCTTTACGTACGTTCAATGATGAAGGAAATAAAAAGTTATAGGACTTTGCAATGACATATCATTTGAACTAATGATCCCAAGTTATGAGGCTCATTAACTGTTATGTGAAAACTCTTACGGCCCACGTCTTTTGTTTTTGTTATGGGAGGTTCTATTGGCAACAATAGTGAAACGTTAGAGTGCTTGTCGCAAAGGTGTAATAGTATTGTTATCAATTAGCGGTGATTATTGTATGTCTCTACTTACGGTTGAATGTGCAGTTTTGTCAGGGAAATGATTGCAAAGCGTGTAGGCTAGAATGAGGTACAAGTTGGGTCCTTTGATGATCTCTGTTAGAACTGCGTAAATCCCAAATGGAAGTAAGCTTTGCTGAGAAACAGTGACAAGCTCGTTTCTGATTTTAATTCATATTTTTGTGATCAAAAGATTCCACGACATCCTTCCTTGATTCTGGTTACAATTCGACATCTCCTGATTAATGTGTCCCTCAAGTCAAAATGCTCCGTCGAGAAAAAACTAATCTATTATATTTTATATAATAACCCATTTGGCGTTGGTAAACTCATGCTTTGTTTTGGATTGAAGTTCTTTTGTAACTATATTAGTCTGAACTACAAACATGATCTCTGCTTAGTCGTGTTCTCTATAAGAAACTGCAAAGCTTTAAAAATCAAAATATTTAACATAAAATACATATAAGCCGCACAAAGAACATCACAGCTATCTCTTACAGATATTGTATTCTCATATAGACACTAAATACAGTGCATAAAACATTCATAAAACCAATTTAAAACGAAATAAACATAAACGTACATGTCAACAATTTCAAATTTTACCTGCAGACCTGTGTAAAAGAACGTGCGACATGAGTGTTATAGACATTTTTAAGGTAAAATGCACCGCTTGGACAGATACTCTTGCTCTCAATTATTTTCAATTCTTTTCTGATAAACCACTCGTGGGAGCTCATTTTTAAGCTCTTGGGGCAAGAAAAATTGTCACCGTCTTAGTTTTTCGAAAATCGGAAATTTTATTTTTCCCTAATGAGTGAACACAGGGATGGCAACCATTTTGAATAACAAATATTGGTGAATGTTACGTAGCTTGTTTCCCTAGTACCGAAATTTGAACGGTGACCCCTGATTTTTATCCTTGGTTTGGTAGGAGAAAGATTGAAAGTTTTATTGAGGAAAATTTGGGCAAAAATTTAAGTCTTTCACTTTCGAGGCGTATACTGCCTTAAAGGTATTCTTCTGATTTCCTTGCTCTTGCATTAGTTGAATTGTGAAGTGTTTGTTGACAATTCGTCAACTTTTCATTGTTTATTGAAAATTTTATCGACTAAATAAAATAACGTGTTATAATCTATACTAGTATTTTCTACTTTGTGAGGACATTTTCATTGAATAATTAGAATAAATTTCTATGCTTGATATTTTATTGCTAGTATCTGCTATATGGATATGGCTCTCAACAGATGTAACTTCGCATGACCAAATATGGAACTGTATATTGCTGCGATTCGCGACGCAGTTTTCATAAAAAACAGATGACTTTTGGTCCATATCCATACCCATGTTCATATTATAATGCAACAAGCCATTAAGTTAGTGAAGAAGCAATTTTTGAAAGCGGAAATTATCCTTCAGGACTTTTCGCCTTGCATGCTGTTTGGTTCCCAGTGCGTGCTATACTTACTATGTAAGAGCACCTACTCAAAATTATATGATGACACACAGACTTATAGAGACAGATTAGCGTATGGATTAATTCTCAAAATGATAGCCTTGACAGGCATGCAACGACGTTTGTAGTTTTACTCTATGTGTAGGGCCTGGGGTTTTAAAAATCTGTCTTTTAGGCCAAAAGGCTCATCAGATTCCGAAAAACGACCTGCACAGTGCCTTTCTACAAAAAGGACATCGGACCAACTGAAACTATAAATGGGATCTCCTGTCCAAGATTTAAGAAGATATACGTAATCACAACCCGGAGACAAATCTCCAACTTCTTCTCTTCATGGAAAAAAGATGAGGCACTCTCAGGGTACACGGTGGTTTTAAAATCTTGGCGCGTTCATCAATATTAATCGCACGGAACGACGAATGACTTTTTGAAAAAAATTGAAAAAATGAATTTTTCATTTATCGCGGTAAGCTGGCCTAAGGAGCCCGTAGACAATTCTCTAAGAAGTCACGACTTGGTTAAGGCTGATAAATAAGTGAGCTTCCATAATGCGATGTACCAAGACGGCCCACGTTGTCTGGTAGCTTCTTAGGAAATCAAATTGCCGTCTTGCTATGTATAATCCTCACAAAGTGTTAAATCGAACACCGCCCCATGTTATTTTGGCAATGTACATTATTGAAGGAGCTTGAAACAAAGTTCAGGCTAAGAGATGGCGTACAGAAAGACTTGGTCGTTACTTTAATATGGATTGCAGCTCACCAAACTGTGTAACCATAAGTAACCTTTGGGAATTGAAAATTTAATTTAAAATTATTTAAATTCAAGATTCATAACATCTTTGCGATCAAGAACCATGTTGAATTTGGCGCTTTTACCCGTTCTCTGTACTGGGCAGTTTGAAGGAAGGCAGACACGATGTAGTTAACTGTAACATTGAGTTTGTCTTAATGGAAATAAACGATCGAGCAGTATGCTATAAGCGTTACAAAGCTATACGTGTCCACCGGGTATTATCCCACTGATGTAGGAAGCTTTCCCGAATGGCGCCTTTACTTTCACATCCTCTACAAAGACTATGAAGGATTCATTCATCTTGTGACACAAGATACAAAGTCTACTATTCACTCTTCGTTTGCTGTAGCGATATTAGCATCTGATTGGTGGACAAAATATTAAGAGTGATCTTCAATTCAAATTCCCCCATTTTTTGCCACGGTAAGCACAATGACAACATGTTGGCTGTGCTTCAACTACAACATCAAAATAGCGGCAAAAATGTGCATTGCTTTTCGGAAGACTGAACTAAATATAGGTATGCGTACATTCTAAAAAGTCTTTACAGGGCTATGTTTGTCCGAAATTCGATTCATTTATATTCTTGTCATTTGCGCTCAGCCTGATCTGAATGTCTTGTCTAATAACCCAGGGTTTATATTTGCACAGTTGACTGAAAATACCTTGCAAGAGTAATAGGAGTTTTAAATTACAATATCTGAACAAATTCTTTATGTTAATAACGGCTTATTCTCGTCTACAACATCTGCAACGAAGATTATTCCTGTCTCAAAACAGAAAGCCGTTTAAAAGGAATACAGATGTTGATAAGTGACTTTTTTTATTACAAATATCGTGTTTAGTTGATGAGGACTTTACAGGATTTAAATTGCCTCAAACTGCGAAGCGTTTATAGTCATTACTGTAACAAAAAACGTATTTTGCAATAATTGCAGTGAAAGACGGCTTTACCAGTGCGTTCAGGGAATAGATAGAGCACGATTCCAGTCCAACGATATTCTTCATACATTTTGAGTCGTTGTCGGTTGCTTTGGGTATTCAAACGATACTACGCCACATGTATAAACATTTGCATTTATATATTGGGGAAAGTAAGCATAAGTTGTCGGTGGGTGATCGATCATTTTATAGTGAATCGAAGTTTTCAGAAATGATGCACTTTTCAATTTTCGTAAAAGAGAAAATGGGCTATCCCAGAGACCTCTTCCTTGTGAATGTCAGGATTCAAGATATTTCTGCAATGTCTTTCAGTGTCTTTTTAAATAAAAGGATGAATCGTTTGGTGTACAATTTTTATAATGCCTTTCTTAATACTGAGACCATTGGAGCAGGAAAACTCGTAGGTTAATAGCTTTTTAAGATATAAACTTCACTTACTGACGCGGCCCTCTTGAATCTGACATATTGAATAAGTGGTTCGTTAATGGAGTGCTGATGTTCGTGTTTAGGTTCACCCACAGTTTATTGGTAAAGTGATGCCCTAGTAACGAATGACTCTGGCGAAACCGATTCCATAAAGCGTCACATGCACACTTACTAAACCACATTATGTCAATTTTGTTTGATTTATAGGAGAAAACCTGAAAGCTTTTCTGAGAGAATAGAGATTCCTTTCAGATCTTTCACGTGTTAGAAACAATTTTGGTTGCCTGTCATCTGCAAATGTGAATAAGCTCTTTACCGTGCAAACGAGGTCAAAGTCAAGGATATAATAATTCTGCTGTATTGAAACTTGAAAAATTCCAAGGGGAGAGAAGTAAACTAAACATGACGTCCCATTCTTGGGTTTTATCCAACTTTAACGTAACTTGTTTCGACCATAAAGCATGAGGGCTTGTGCATTAAAGCCCTAGGGGTTGTACATTTTATATTATCTGAACATCTGTCACTTTGTAATATTCAAATGATGGGCACATGGAAGGAAACTATCAAACACGGACTAAATTGAAACATGATTAGACTGAGATGCCCTCAGAAATGCATTCAATGGATGACATGTATTGGAATTATATATGACATATGAGATCACCTACCTTATGGGGATGAAGAGTTAAGAAATTAAGTTTACTGTCATGAGCTGAACCTTTGACGTCGCCCCCTTAAAGTTTCATCATTAAATTGACCTTCCAATATGACCTCATAAATGTCGTCCATTGAATTATGTCCAAGGACATCTCAGTCTACGCTTGTTTCAATGTAGTCCATATTCTTCAGTTTCTATCCACGAATGCGTTTAGATAATATAAAGCGTGAAACTCCTAGGGCTTTTGTGCATAAACCCTCATGCTTTATGATCGCACTAAGTTACGTAAGTTGGGTGAAACCCAAGAATGGGACGCATAGTTTACTCTACTTCCCTCCCCTTGTGGAACATTTCAAGTTTCAATACAGCAGAACTATTATTTCATTGACATTTTCATCGCTGGTAGGGTAAAGCCGCTTATTCACATTTGCAGATGATAGGCAACAAGATTTGTTTCTAACACGTAAAATATCTGAAAGGAACACTCCATTCTCCATAAAGAACTTTTAGGATTTTTTCCTATAAATCAAACAAAACTGACATAATGTGGTTTAGCAAGTGTGCATGTGACGCTTTATGGAATCGATTTGCCAGAGTTATTCGTCTTTAGGCCGCGTTCAAAAAAATGGTGAGGGGGGCTGGAGGAATCGCGATTGAAATCTTATTTTTTTCAGATCCCCCGCTCAATACCCTCAAAAATTTTCAAGTCCCCCCTCAATACCCTCAAAAATTTTCAAGTCCCCCCCCCAAATTACCATATAGCCGCATATTTATTAGGAATGCATGCAGAGTAAAAAAAACATGTAATGTGTCGTTCTGCACGCAAATGTTCAACACTATCTCTAATCAGCAGGTTGTAGAGCCATATACCTAGGGCAAGTTCTTAAATTGATTCATTTTTAAATGCATTAGTGAACTGTTTGGATTTCTCAGTCTAAGCGGACTTGAGTTTATCCAACTCTGGCCAGTTCAATGGCACCAGCTGAAAAGCACACAAAATGACAATCATGAAAGAGTATGAAAATTGTGTATTCCTAGCTACGTTTAACCAAATTGTGAAAAAATGAGCACAGTGACCTACCAATT
Source organism: Ptychodera flava (assembly GCF_041260155.1). Taxonomy (NCBI): domain Eukaryota; kingdom Metazoa; phylum Hemichordata; class Enteropneusta; family Ptychoderidae; genus Ptychodera; species Ptychodera flava. The sequence goes on along the minus strand of NC_091938.1, from coordinate 25,420,440 downwards.
TTTTTTTCAAAAGTACAAGACATATACAACTTAGATGCCACTCATAAAATGTTTTGCAAAATTGACAATACTGGAAGGTTGAAATATTCCATGAAATTAATGTTTTAATCTCAGAAATTTTGGGTGTAATAATGGCTAATTTGATAAGAAATAAAAGATTCCATTTAGTCACACATTTTTCCATTTAAATTAGAGTCTTTACTGTTCAAAGTTTTACTTTTGTGTTATTGGTACAATGAGATGTGAAAATTTCATTCACTGCATGAACTTGAAATGAATGGTTTTATATATTGATTTAAGTGATTTTAGAAAAACTGACTTTTCATCGTATATTTGTATAAGATCAATTATGGTGACCCCCATCTTTTTTCTCTAATATTTGATTGTTCTCATATGCCAGAATTCAAAAATCCATGGTAACTGTTAGTCCCCTAGTCTTCTATGTGTTGATCTCTGGCTGGATCTTGTGTACAAGTAGATGTATGTTACACTGTCAATTGAGTGTCCTATGACCGAAACTCTTCTTAAACTACATCAGAGTCAGAGCTACATGTATCACTGTCACTGCCTGTATGTAGTAGCAGGCAGTAGTTGTATTAACTTTTTATTTTGACAATATTTTTGTTCAGTTTATACAATTGTGTTCTTGTTCTATTCCCTACAGAATGTTGAGCTATCCAGTATTCAGCTTGCCAACACGGCCTACGTGTACCGTGCATTTGCATCATTCAATTATCACCAATATTAAGACAAACGGGCTTTGTTGACAAACTGTATATTGTGTTTTTCAGCATGCTGTAGAGAGACACCAAGAAACTGTGTTTGATACATTGCATAGAAATATTGAAAAATTATCAAAAGTTGTAGCTCCTGCCCCATTACAAGGCCAACTTTTTCTACGAAAATTGAATGGCATTCATACATTTTTAGACTTTTTCGAGATTTATAAAGACATAAAATATGACAAAACGGTTCTAGCTTTTGTTTAATTATTACTAATATTAGAACCATTGGACGACATCAAAATGTTGGGAGTCAAAATATTTTCAGGTCCCCCCCCTATAGGCAGAGCAAAACTTTCAAGTCCCCCCCTCGACTACCCCAAAAATTTTCGAATCCCCCCCTGAATTCCTCCAGCCCCCCCCCCCCTCACCACTTTTTTTGAACGCGGCCTTAGGGCATTACTTTCCCAATAAACAGTGGGTGAACCTATACACGAACATCAGCACTCCATTAAGATCGAACCACTTATTCGATATATCAGATTGAAGAGGGCCGCGTCAGTAAGTGAAGTTTATATTATAACTACCTCAAAAAGCTATTTAACCTAAGAGTTTTCCTTTTCCAATGGTCTCATTGTTAAAAGGGGTATTATAAACACTGTTCGCCAAACGATTCATCCTCTTATTTGAAAAGACACTGACAGACTTTGCAGAAATGTCTTGAATCCTGACATTCACAAGGAAGAGGTCAATGGGATAGACATTTTTTCCTTCTACTGACAATGCATTTTATTGACTTGAGTTGCAGGATAGTGTTGTTTTAGTGTTGTCATGTTCTTGAAACTTTCACAAAAATCTTTGTACAAGAAGATATTCCGAAAAATGTAGCCACCATATCACTATACTAGACTACAAAATAAATTTGCAAAGTTATTTTGTTATGTGTTTCAATTTATAAGAACTTTTACTCATCAGTTTCCCTGAGTACTTTTACTTGGTCACCAACCCTTTTTTTCTTGAAACTCAGTTGTAAAGGATGTTATGAAATTTACACTGAAAAGAAATGATAGTTTTTCACTTTTAACAAACTCCGTACTGTATAGAGGTTGAAATTATCATGAAGAAGTATGAGCTGAATCAAATCCCAGGGTCGAATGTATTCATACAAGATTCAAAAAAGTAAAATGGAAGCATCCATGTTAGTCATTGCCTTTCTTGTCTGCTCAATGTTACCCACATTGTAAATTACTGCAAGGAAAATGACAATACTTATATTTTTTGGCATTGTCATCCACTGTAAAAACTCAATTCAATCAAGGTCCTTTTTATTCAAATCTAGCAAATGATGGCAAGTTACGAGTTTTATTGAATACGACGAAATATTACATTAAAAAATGTTATTTTTTAAAGGGAGTGGTTAGTCCCGTCTGTGGCTGCGTGACTCTCTTGATGATAAACATCGCCTCTTCCAAGAAATAGACGATGACTGTAGAGAAAATGTAAAGGAAAATTATCGTTTGATGTATGCTCACAGTTAACCAGTTTTGTAGCTTTCTAATCATTGCAAGACTTGCCAAATAAACTCTGGTTGCGTACCTTCGTTTATATGAACCCGCTTCGGCCGCCGTTACCATTTTCCGTGCAACCGCCATTTTACCATTTTTGGTATGCACAGGGTTGTTGGGATATGTTGTGCATAGCAAAAGACTCGTAGTGGCCCAATAGGCGCAGCCGCAGAAGGGACGATCCCCTCCCTTTAAACCAATTTAAATACTTGACAAGAACACTTACAACAAAGTAAAAGTTTCTGTATTCGAAAAAAAGACCAATGTTTCTTCGGGGGCGGCCGCTGGAAAGTGGAATGAGTGTCCTTAGCCCCTCAAGGATGTCATCGAAATTTGCAATTTTCAGCTTGCCTAATCGTCTTGGTAATCCGACTGATTCGTGACTGGTTGATTTTTCAATCCCTTCAGCAAGATTTTCGCGTTCTCTTCTCAAAGTTCATATCAATTTCCTCTCATACGAATAATACTATTTTCTACTTTGTAATCTAATACCATCTCCAGCTGTCTCCTGTCACCCACAATATCTGTCTTTATGTTTCCTAAGGGGGTTATTAGCTTACATTTTCCCAAAGTGATAACGATACGTCATGAATTGTTCGTACAGTTTTCTTTTCTTTATGTTCTGTTTACATCCAACGCGAAAGGACAGGCTTTACTTCCAATGATGAAATGACACAAGATTGACAAATGATTGACCAAGCTGTTCTTTTATCTATCCGCTGATGTTACTCTGAATAAGATCAAACATTCACACCAAAACCAAAAGTATCTTTAAATTTCAGTAAGAACGTTCAAAACGATAACAGCTGTCGCCAATGAACGGTGGGCCACTATTTAAACTTTGTTCAAACTTTCCTTAATGATACTTTAAGCCATTCTTTTTCAAATTCCAGAATAAAAAGAATCAGGGGTCGCCATAGTAAATTTTGTACAAGACAAACAAATTGCCTAATATTAACCGACATTCGAAAGTCAAAATGCCCACCATCTCTGAGTTAACTCTACAGGGAAAAATTAGATTTTGGATTTTCGAGAAACTTAATACTATGAAACTTTTTCTTACTCCATGAGCTAAATCTGAGCTCCCACAAGTGGTAGACCAGGAAATTATTTGAAAACATTGAGAACATTAATGTCAAATAAGCCGGAAAGAATACCATACTCCTATAGTCTAGTGCCAAAGTAGGAAATGGTCGCCAGCCGGATGAAACTTTATATTTACGTGTCCGAGGGGCGGCGGGTTTAAATATTTACCAATTTTTGGTCTTTTTGGGTTGGAGGCGTGATGGATCTGAGTATACAGTATGCGGCAGCTCAGGGTAGGTAGTATTTCGCTGGAGCAGTCAATATTTCATTGCCCTTACATCTTGTTGTTACTTTCTACGAACTCCATACACTTCCTCTTTCTGTCACGTGTCGGTTCTAACCCAAGGACAATTCTGTAAAGTTTACCTGGTCGACTTTTTATAATTTGTAAAGTTTCCTCAGACTCATTTTTGCATTCCTCGATCGGAAAAGACGAAGTTGTTGGCTCTGAGGCCGAACTCTGAAACCCCAAGAAAGTCTGCCGTGCATATTTCCTTGAAGCTACTGGGATGACATAAATGTGACGGCGCTGATTAGCGGCCCTCTTTGATGTGTTTACTCGTTGTAGACTACGAGAAAGAGAATTTCTGTTCGTTTAAGCTGAGTCCAAAAGTACAGCGTCAAACAACTTCATGGCGATAGAGTACCCATTTTTGTACATCATATGACGTCACCACATTGCGCTCTTTGAAGTTCTTGGCCATGCCCCTTCCGGCATCTTGAACGGACTATTGTTGAGTTTTATTTAGCGGTCCGTGTCTCGGAAGAATCTGATAGCATTTTCGTCAGAGAATTTCAGATGTTGAAAAGGCCTACTTTTATCACTTATTGAAAAGGCACAAACACCTGTTGTTGTTTGAAATTTGAACTCACTTTAAGCACCGTGTGGTTGCGATGATGACGTAAACCAATCGAATATGTTAATTACCTTGGGAACAGTGCAGTGTCAATATTGCGATTTTTAAAGTATTTTGAAAGGGGCGCAGTTTCCGGTGGTTTTCGAGGTTAAAGTAAGAAAATTCTAAACTTTTGCTCAAACTTTCCTTGAGGAAAGTTTAATTTAAAACCATTTTCTTTCAACAATTTAAAATATAAATATTACGGTAAATCTACTTCGGGACTAGAAAAGCAAAGTACATAGCATTTACTGATATTTGATATCATAAAGAAATGTTTACTTCATGTAAACTTCATTAGAAATATTGAATTTTCTGTTTTCACGAAAACAAGATGTAGGAAAACGTCATTTTCTTCCAGACGCTTCCAGACACTCCAACTAACAGCCAAACGGAGAAAAAATTAAAAATTCGAGACGGTGTCGTGACAACTCTCCCGAGGCGCCCAATAATCGAGAAACGCCCAGGGACGATGTATGAAGTTACTGATGTTGATTTTTCATATGTTTGTCACATGACCTAATTATAGCGTAAATTTGGGCTTTCAGTTTATTAGATATATCTTCAGCCTGCTGGCATGCATTTCTGGTTATTTTCAAAATTTATGTCCCTGATCTACTTACTAGCTCTGTCTTAGAGGCATGGCCGACGACATGTTTTAAAGGACCAAAGTCGCTCTTTTTTGTGAGCATTCCCTGAATTTTTGTTTTATACTGAAAGTTGTTTGCGTTGTTTGACTGCTTGCAAGATGCTGAGATACTTGTCAACTGTACATAACTTCTACTCGGCTTACAGCCAGACAAGACTAAACATTCAGTGAAACATTCTACGCCTCTTCTATAAAATCAAGTTCAGTGTACAGCTCTCACCATACATAGCTGAACATACCGGTGAAATGTTACATAAACTTTAGACCTGCAAGGTTACGACATTGAGATTGGGTTATTCTGCTGATGAAGGTTGTAGTGCTGCAAATTAAAATTTCAGTAACAAAAATCTTTTGTGTTGAGAACAAAAGTTGAATTGACAGTAATCAGCTAACAACACATTAATTTCCAACCAAAATCGTCTATTTGCGTTCAGCAAAAGGTGTAATTTTTTACACTTTTGAATTAATGAATCGACTTAAGTTTGTCCACTTTGTGAGTTTATGCAAGTATTCCATTTATGACTGTTCTGGATGTAAAAACTTAACATCTCAATGCAGCACATTTCTTGTGTAAGGATTAACTCAGGGAGCAAGACAGCTGGTTTGAGAACACAAGGTGTAAACAGGTCTTTAATATTTGCATAATGGCATGCAAATGAACCGAGTAACCACAAAAACTTTTTGTATCATTCCGATCAAAATGCGGCCACGCCTTGGCATGAAAGATCAAAGCCCGCAATGAAACCCTCAAAAACCGGTAGCTGCTCCAGATTTTCACGATTTTCAAACATTTCAACCATCGTTACTTTTATCCACTTTAAAAAAAGGTCAAGTCATTCGGTGTTAGATTCGTGCATGCCGCCCTTATGCCCCGCCGAGGAAAAAGCAAACTTGGCGATGGTATTAACTCAAGTGGATTATCTGTCAAGTCACGACAGAACCGTGAAAAAGTGTATCAATTCAGTTATTTTTCTACCGGCTTTCAACTCGCAACCCACGATACCCGTTCACCTAGAGAGAAGTCAGCGGTCAACTTCGCTTTGCTACAGGGTGTTTCAGTCATATTGTTGCAACTTCGATCGCGTTGGCGCCACACACATACACTAAAACGACGGGCAGGGTGGTGTACGAAACACCATTCACGTCAATGGAAATCAGTCAAGATATTTAACTTTTTGCCGAAGGAATGTACGAAGTCAAAGCCTATTAAAGCTCCATAAACTGCAGCTTTTTGTGATTTGCAGTATACTATAGTATTTTGTGTTTTGTGTTCAAAATGCAGTTGCTGATTCTACCGTAGTACCAATGCCAAGATTTTGAACAACCTGATAAAAGAATATTTACGTCCATTCGTTCGCAACTCTCTCTCTCTCTCTCTCTCTCTCTCTCTCTCTCTCTCTCTCCCGCAACTTAATATTTGGCGCTGTGGCGTTAATTAACCTTCCGGCATGGACTGAAGATAATATACCGGCGCAGTGTTTCTTACGTTGAAAAATTACGTCGTAATGATATTAGTCGAGATTCAACTTATTTTGTCTTCAATGACACCATTTTATATTGTACAAGATGGGCTGGGTCGGGAAAGCGAACTCACTATAAATGCGTACCTTACCTTAACCTATCTAAGTGACAGAATACTACAACGTGGATTAGGTACTATCATTGATGCGAATTTCAGGTCTTTTTTTCGCAAATTTGGAATTTTGATTTCCAAGTTCTAAATATAACCTGTTGTATTACCGGTGGTCGCTGACAGTGTCCTGTTTTTTATCTCTCAAACATTTCAGGAACGATGAAAAGTCCATGTATTTTTTTCCAGCGATACTTCGACAACTGGATCTACGCATCCATAAAATATCACCCTGGCGCGTAACATTTGATATTTCCAACGAAGTTCGACCGTTCCGAAATAAGACGCCGGCGATATAGTTTTAGGCATGATTTCTGCTAAGCGTAGAATGTACATAATTCAAATTACCAATATATGAACAAGTACTGATGCAAGATCCGACACATTAGACATGCACAAGGTTCTTGACGAAGCCTTGCAGTCGCCGGCAACGAAACCTAATGCGGCCGTTCCTCGCAGATCGGCTACAAGACGGAAGGCGATAAATATTGCAACAATTTGATCTCAGTCACAATGTGACAGTTTTTCGGCACATGAACCTAATCCGCGGATTTCTTGCGAGCATTTGAATAAATCATGCCCGAACGGAAATATCAGGATATTAGGGGGAGATGATTAAAGGATTCCAATTTTTTTTTAGCGATTATGGCCCTTTCGCCCCGCAGTGTGAAAGTCCTAATCAGAATTAGATTGTGCAGTGTTTGTTAAGATCGGATTTGTCGGTGTATGTCAGAAACAATTCGATGACAGCATGGTGACGTGGCAACTAATCGATACCACTTTTGTGTCGACCACTTTATTCGCTATCGTCAGTAAACGAGCCGGGAAACCTCAATAACCATATACGGCTTTCAATAAAGATCGCTAATTCCACAGGAAGGGCGCTAGATAGAAAGCAAATTTCCCAAACATTTTCCCAGTGCCTTAACTCCACACTTCAAACCAGAATTGCACCGCACCCCTCAGATTTGGAATTTTCCAAGTAAAATAAACGCTGAAACTGTAAACAAAGAAACAAAGCGAAAAGCAATCCAAGAGCACAGATAGTCCCCATGTTACTCCAGATCGTACCAAAATGAAGTAACTTTGCGCGCCGAAACAGGCACAACTTATCGCCTGCTTCTGCATAACTTGGAGTTTGGGCAGTGATATAGCTTCTTTTTTGGGTGAAGGTCTTTCAATTTCGAGGCGATAACTACCTTTCACCTGAAAGCGATCAACTGGTTTAGCGCTTTCAGAGCCGGTATTCGTAAAGAAAAAAATTTCGCCGCATGGCGGTAAACTGACTCTTCATAGCGCCATACGTCGCGCACACCAAAAGTATAATGTTTAACGACTGACGTCAATCGAATTTTACCCCGGAAGGATGGAAAGAATAGTACGCCTTTATAAATTTGCTCACATTTAAATCCAAACATTTGGTCATCGAGCGGTGAGACCGGAATATGAATTTCTGTCTTAGGGAAATTAAAACTTTCCGCCAAATGGTGCCAATGATTATGAACCTCAGATTTTACTTCTCTTACTTTAAAGGTATACTGTCACCTGTTCCAATTTTGCCACAGTTACCATGGAAAAAGAAAATCTAACCAATCACAGATTTTAAGCGGGTGGCTGCTTTTTAAAAACAGCGCCCTCACATGGGCATTTTGAATACCAAGGAACGCCCCTTTGACCATATATGGGCATATTTAGATTACAGGTGACTGTATACCTTTAACTTCCGAATTTGCTGGTTTTTTCTGTTTGCCTGTTTTATTTTTTTCATTTATTTTACGTTCACAAAGACAAACCTAAGTGACGACGGACCAAATTCTTTTTGCGTCGAAAAACTGAATTTTACAAAAAATCAAACTATATATATATATGGCACATTATTCATTAAAGAGAGGTATTGCTCGAATGATTTCTACATAGCTGTAATTTAATCACCAACCCGATTCTCAACCTCCACGTTGGTTATCGGATTCCTATTATACCGTCGTTATCTCCTTTAATATTAAAACTGAGACCTTCAGACACTGATATAGACGTTACCGAGTTACAAACTAGTTTTTTCGATGATACACTCCCTAAAGGGTTACAATGGATTGTCTACAGCTTCTCTTCTGTTTCGTAGGAGTATCGTTTGACATTTTGCAGACAGCTTTGCATAACCAGCATAATAACTTCGCCTCACTACTTCTAATTTATAATGAGCATTGTCGTGTTTCCATACTGCTTTTCAACTCACTGAACGCGGAACCATCCCTATCGATCAGGACAGTCCCGTCCGCTTCGTTCTCGCACCATGCAATTAACTCTTCAATTAACATACTGTTTTCGAGTAGTGTTGGACATATATATTACCTACCTACCTACCTACCTACCTACCTACCTACCTACCTACCTACCTACCTACCTACCTACCTACCTACCTATACTACCTATACTACGTATGTCCATAGTACACATATAGATAGATAGATAGATAGATAGATAGATAGATAGATAGATAGATAGATAGATAGATAGATAGATAGATAGATAGATAGATAGATAGATAGATAGATAGATAGATAGGTAAACACATACATGTACACATACATAGGTGAACACATACATACATACATACATACATACATACATACATACATACATACATACATACATACATACATACATACATACATACATACATACATACATACATACATACATACATACATACATACGTACATACATACATACATACATACATACATACATACATACATACATACATACATACATACATACATACATACATACATACATACATACATACATACACACACACACACACACACACACACACACACACATACACACATACATACATACATACATACATACATACATACATACATACATACATACATACATACATACATACATACATACATACATACATACATACATACATACATACATACATACATACATACATACACACACACATACATGCATGCATGCAGTTATATACATCCGTCAATCCATCCATCCATCCATCCATCCATCCATCCATCCATCCATCCATTCATCCACCCATCCGTTTTAATCCTTGATTCGTTAAGTACTTGGTTTAAAGTTGTCTTCGGAAAGTTTGAGCAGTAGTTCAGTTTTTCATTTCGTGGCGCGCACTTCCATAATCAAATGATGCTTGAGCTGTCACTGGGAGGATCTTAAGGATTCATTTGAAGACTTAATGGATGAAGGAGATTGTTAATTTTACATCAAAAGATCAGATGTGCTTTGTCACATTTCAAACGTTTTTAGGACGATAATTAATATGATCCCAACAAAACTCTCAAATAGGAAAAACCTATGACAGTTTGAATTGCATGAAAATTCAAAGAGGCATAAATGATATGAACTGTTCAGTTAATGTTACATCTCAGTTTTCCACAATTTTGGCGCGAAAGTTTTGTCCAGAGTACACGGCCTGTGGAAGAGTGACGCGCTCCGTTAGTGCTTGCAGATAACCGTTTTTATAGTCTCGACATTAACTTAATCCTATCTTATCTATTTATTATCAAAGTCACGGCGTAAATTGATATGAATCAATCTTATCTTGGCTCAAACACTTGCGTGATACACCGGCTAATGATAATGATATCGTGCGAAAAATTCGTTTTATCAATAAAATCGATATTCGGTTACAATATCTCGTTACCGGCAGACGACAACGATAGTTGAGACGACAGTAAACCAGCATCACGCGCCTAACGCGTGACATGTGAGCTGAAGTTTAGTTCAGTGTCCGAAATATCAATTGGTGATTAAAGTATACATTAGAAACCTAACCTTGAAATCTGCATGAAAAATACAAATACTTAATACCTCAATCGGATAAGTAACTTTGTATATAACTGCAAGGTCTCAGTGGCAAGCAAGTAAAGTTGTTAATATTTAAAATTTATCTGTCCGATACATCTAACTTTCAAAGCAGAGCTCAGTGATGTAGATGGGTAGTCTTCCAACTTCCTTGTTAGGGCATCGATGTACTTTGATCATATTTTAGCATGATGCTGCAACTTTCTGATCTTTCTAAATCTTTAAATTTTCCGATAAAATCTCTACAAATTTGTGACGTTACGTACAAATTTAACCCCATAGAAATTTAATTAACTTTCCTGCTATGCCAGCATAGCACATTCGCTTCTGTTTCACATTATTGACTTTCAAATTTATGGCTGAACATTTAGTCCAAAGAAATATTGTATATGGCCCTTGCTTTACTTGTATTTATACAGGAAAATAAATGAGCGACAGAGCATTGTACATATCGCTTGGCATTTATAAAACCACTTTCATTAGATGTCACTGCTAAAGGAAATCTAAAGCTTACAAAGGGGAAAAAAGTGTAACGCCATTGAGACTACATCGTACATGACTATGTAGTCGGATACAGGTCGATTTTGCCGGAGTACTATGGTGCTCACACGCAAACTTGGTATTTGTGTAGAGCGGAGAAAGTTACTTATACTAAAATGCCAGGTGGTGCTTAAAGGTATACAGTCACCTGTATTCTAAATATGCCCATATATGGTCAAAGGGGCTTTCCTTGGTATTCAAAATGCCCATGTGAGGGCGCTGTTTTAAAAAGCAGCCACCCGCTTAAAATCTGTGATTGGTTAGATTTTCTTTTTCCATGGTTACTGTGGCAAAATAGGAACATGTGACAGTATACCTTAAATAAATGTTGATTCTCAAGGAAGAACGACGCTCATGTTTTTCGAATGCATTCATTCTAATGTGTGGATGTATCAGTTTTAACGTACACCTGTCGAAAGTTCCCTCTGCATTGATATTGTACCGTAGATACAGCCTGAAGCTTTGGTTTGGGTGGTATCGCTGTTGCTTATCGTAAGCGCCGCTTTGTCCCGGTGCCATTGGTAGGGACGCCCGTGGACCTTCCAATGGAACGACCGTGCTTAAATTCACGGAAACCATATTTCGCTTTCAGCTTCATCTTCATATCTCCTTTATCACTGAAAGAGTCTTTGTGGGAGGGGGGGGGGAGAACTAACTCATCGGAATGTCCAAGGGCACAATCGTGTTACAAGTAATTTTGACGACCGAATTGATGATTAGATTTTGAATTCAAACTCAAGAAAAAACACAAACTTCAATTTTGTATTGAACTCAATGTCCGAGTAACTTAACAATGTCATCCACTGTTGTTCCCTGCCAAACTGTATCAGCAAGATCTGCTTGAAGCTATCTCGGTACAAATCCGACAGACATTCGCTCATTCCTCTAAAAGAAATTTCCTCGAATTTCGCTGCTTTAAAGCATTTATGTTCCTTTTGCATTAAAAAAGACAGGACTGACGTTCCCTTGAAAAGACGGTCGATGGAGGGAAATAGTATGTATTTTTAGAAAACTATGTTGTTGCACAGTCACGACTCGTACGAAACTTTAAACGGTCGCAGGAGAGAAGAGATCTGATACGTATGTTTATCGATTACTCATTCATAAATCGTTGCCGGGTTTTCATTTGTCGTCTTAAGTCCGTGAAATATGATATATTTATATAAAGTTTGAGAATTTGAACCGTGTAAGGAAATAGCGTTTCAATAAGAATCGCTCCATCATATAAGAAAAGGGTCGTGATGACGTGTTCCCCAGAATTGTTGATGATAGGGGATTCATTGTCCAGGCATAATCACGGAGGGAATTATTCCTCTTGTTTTTCGAATCGCACCTTTAAATTTACAGCATACATGTACGTGTATAAAAATGTATGCATGTATGTAAGTATGTATGTACGTACGTACGTAATGAATGTACTTCTGTATACACGAGAGAGAGAGAGAGAGAGAGAGAGAGAGAGAGAGAGAGAGAGAGAGAGAGAGAGAGAGAGAGAGAGAGAGAGAGAGAGAGAGAGGGGGGGGAGGAGCGAGAGAAAATATTAAGATGTCTTCAATTTTTACTATAATTACTGTTGCATTATATTTTTTCAACCATATACAAAACATACAGGTTTATTCCATAAGCTTTTGCCATATCGAATAGCACGCATCTTGCTATTTGTAAAAGAGTTTCTTTCACTTTTTGAAAGCATAGATACATCTAGACAAGGAGTGTGTTATAGGATCCTGTAACAGCCTTTCCGTCCGATAATTGATGTCATCGCCATATAACGTGAGCGAATTCGGAAGCATATTTGCATTATATCTTCAAGTCGATACAGCTTCTACGCACAAATAAGACGAAGTACCCACAACGAGATGGTCGGAAACTGATTTCTACCACATCAAATCCGCCAATTTCCCCCAGCCATTTTTGGAAATTCCACACCGAGAATGCCCACTCAATATCATTTGACAATCTGCCATCGGGTTTTTACAGCAGTGCCTGCCGATTGTTGGCGATGGTTTTCGAATGCATTTAAACCTACCATTTTAAACGTAAGCGTTCCATATGTTAGATTGTAGTCTACATGAACTACTCCGTGTATATCATCGCTGGAAAACGTCTTGCTTGCGATGACATCGTTTTATCACTCAACGGTAATTCAGAAAGAACATATGTCAAAATTGGCCGTCAAGAGAAATGCCTCAGAAGTCGACTCTGGTAGATCCGGGCACTCCCTCTGAGCAGGAACTCTGCAGCAATTACGAACAGCGACAAACATGATTTTTATCTTCTGTTCTGGTCTCCAGAAACCTCCCGGTGTTTCTTTTCGGGCTTATGGTAGTATGCGCCTCGAAAGTGAAAGACTTAAATTTTTGCTCGTTTTCCCTAAGGAATCTTTCAAACATTATCTTCCAAAATCAAGAATAAAAATCGGGGTCACAGTGCAAATTTTGGTACTAGAGAAGCAAATAACCGAAGATTTACTGATATTTGAAATTCAAAATGGCGGCCATCCCTGTGTTAACTCTGTGGAGGAAAAAATTCTAATTTCGAAAAACTAAGCCGGTAAAAAGTTTTCTTACACCAAGAGTTTTAAAATGAGCTCCCATAAGTGGCAGATCATAAAGAATTGTAAAAGTTTGAGAGTCCGAATATCTGTCCCCAAGGCGCGTTCTACCTTAAAAACGAAAAGTTGTAGGTGTCACCAAAAAGTTTCATCACAAATTAGCGACGACGGTAACGTGCACTTATGATTAATGTTGTTTTTTCGTTTCAATTACCAGAGTTTTGAAAATAATATCACGTGCAAATAAGTTAAACTTGTGAATACAAGCGATGTTGCGAATGGATAGTGAGAAGTACACGGCTATTTACATATTTATGTGAAATCTTTGTTAAACCTGTCTTGATACGCTGATTTGATACGCATTGCTGCTCAAAGGCGTATGACGTTTGCCCGTACGTGAAGGGGCATGAATATAATGAAAAATATACAAGAAGAAGTTTGGTGAAAACTGTCATCTTTACAGATCAAATGAAATGCAAGAGGATTCGAAAAAGTGACTGCAAGAGCAAAAGAACATCGATCGCGGAAGTACAGTTGGTAAAATGTACATTGATCGCCCGTGCAAGGATACAAATTCTACGCTATGATACTGTACTCACGAAGCCATACCGCAAAGAGCGAATAGACACTGGTTAGTTTCTTAGGCCTGGGGGATCGGTGGATTAGTTATGGGGACATCAACTGAATGATGCAATTCATGGCTGGTGCGATGTACTTTATGCAAGTATGAGCCAGTGTGTTAATTCAAAAAGACAGAGACACCCCTCTCCCCATTAAGCATTTCAAGAACAGGGTGACCCCTCATGGATCAACCAACCCGCTTCCCAGTCTGAAGAAACTGACCGATCCCTTATCTCAGAAGGATATAAGTTAAAACAAAAAGTACGCCATCTAGCAGAAGCCTTGAAAGTGTAAACCATAAAGTAAATGTGCAATTGACGGTGAAGAAATAAAAGTCTGCCGCTCGCTGGCTTTGATTTGCCGACACAGTGTCTAGTAATACAATACTACGTATGCTTGTTAAATCGTCTTCGTCCAAAGACATCGTGCAATTCCACTTTCTGTGAAGTATCTATAACAATCTTACTTTTCCCAGCATCGCTTGAAAAAAAGTTAATTCGTGTTTATCCACCGTTTGCATGCATTAACATCTTGGCACACTTTGGTAACATGACAGTTACTGAAAAGGCTTCATCTGGAAAATTGGAAAACCGTTGTTTCCACTGGCAGAATGCCAGGTCTCTAGCCTGGTCTCTGCCTCAACACTGACGTTCGGAGAGTTGGATGTGAGGCGACAGACATACTATGTCTTGCGATTATATAAAGAGAAGTTGATCTACCCTGGCAACGTGAACTATTCGCGCTTATCGCCGGAAAATTTGCTCGGTTAATGTGTAGCTGCAGGCGGGACATTCGCTGATGATATCGTTTGCGCCCTGTTTATCGATGGAGATTCGTTTCACATCCGTTCACAGGGTAATTTTCACAGGTTTAATAATAACAATGATATTCAAAATATACCATTTTCATAATTGTAATTCGTGCTCAGACTTTTGAAATTATTGTGTGTGCGTGTGTTTTGCACACTAATGATCTAGCTTGATGTCATCTGAAATCAGACGATAAATAAATCTTAGCAAGCCTAGGGGAGCCTTACTCGAAGGTGTTGTCAACGCGTGAGCCTGCCGTAAGGAAACCTTTGAGCAAATTGATCGTGTCTTTTGTGAATGTCGAAAGCACATTGCAAGCGGTAAACTTTTATCACCTCACATGTTCACACACGTGAACTAATGTTGTACCGATGTCTGTCTGTCTCTGTGTCTGTCTGTCTGTGGGCACGGTATCTCGGGAATGGCTCATCTGATCGGAATCAAATCTTGAAAATAGATTCTGTTTGTAAATGTTAAGAAATCACAAGTTTTTAGTGGGTGTGGCTCGCATAATTAATGCTAATTTGCATAATTACTCGTTCAGAAATCAAATATTCTCAGAATGATAGAACTATACCTTATGAATCTTAATACAGATGTTAATCAAGAACCTATACGTGCAAACTTTGGTACTAGAGAGACAAATAACTTGTGGTTTCTCGATATTTTAAATCCAAAATGGCCGCCATCCCTGTGTTAACTCTATGAGAAAAAATAAAATTTTCGACTTTCGAAAAACTAAGACGTGAAAACTTTTCTATCGCCAAGAGCTTCAAATGAGCCCCCACAAGTGGCAGGTCAGAAGAAAAGTGATAAAATTTGAAGGCCTGAATTTCTGTCCCCGAGGTGCGTTCTACCTTAAAATGCTAAATTTCCTTCACTGCTGCCATACCATTGCATCATCACATTAGGGAGCAACTTTAATGTCCTCTGGTCAGGACGTTAAGGTTTTATATGCCAACATGTGAAAATTCTTTAAATATGAAATTTATTAATCAGCTTGAAAATGCGCGGTGTCTTTCACCCTTACATTAACATTCTCTCATCAATACATATAGAAAGTTCGTTCAACTTCGGCAAATTCCTTGAA
Organism: Ptychodera flava; assembly: GCF_041260155.1. NCBI lineage: Eukaryota > Metazoa > Hemichordata > Enteropneusta > Ptychoderidae > Ptychodera > Ptychodera flava. Next base: position 25,404,423 of record NC_091938.1, on the reverse strand, counting down.
GCTAAATTTTATTAATTGGTAAAGGTCATGAAATACACAAATTAGTAATCAGCTGACTTGAAAATGCTAAATGTCTCCCCTACTGTTACATCATTATACAATCAACACAAATGGCAAATTTCACCAACTTTGGTCGTGTTCTTCATATCTTATGTCCCTAATTGGTGAAGGTCATTAAATATGCAAATTACTAAAGGCTGCTGTAAAAATGCTAAATGACTTTCATTAATGTAATATACCATACTATCCTGAATGAACATAGCAAGTTTAATCAATTTTGGTCAACTCTGATTTTTATTCTTTTTTTGGTAAGAGAATGGTTGTAGGTTTCAAAGAGGAAAGTTTGAGCAAAAGTTTAAGTGTTTTACTTTCGAGGTGCATATTACCTTAATTTCAGCTCATTCCTAATTTATATATACGAATACACGAAGATTGCTCGTGATGTTGATCATATCAATGTTAATGAATTACAAACCCTGGACACTAATGTCAGAAGAGAGTCATTTTACAGATAACCGCAAGATATACTGAAACACGGGAGCACTTTCAGTTCATATCTGGTGTAGATGAGCAAGACATACTGAAATACGGGAGCATTTTCAGTTCATATCTAGTTTAGGTGATTGTATCTCTGAGGGATTGACCATTCAATCTTGGGGTGATAATAATGAGTGCATGCACTTTCTCGCGTTCAAAATTTTCACAGTTTTACGGGTTTTGTGGGGCATGTACACTTTTCTTCGAAAATTCCAACCAGGGTGGGGATTTGACATTTCCAAACCGTGTCAAATTCCTCTCCCACAGGCTACAGAAATATGTCAAATACCCAAGTGTGGGGGAAAAGAGAAGACATGCATAGATAATTCAGTCGAAATTCTAGACACTGCGTATCGTGGAGATCAAATTCCCGTGTAACGGTTAATTTTCCCCCTGTCGCCCCGCACTGCCCTCTGGTGGTCCAGGGAAACATTGTTAGGTGCATAAATACTTCGTTTCAAGTTGCAACAGCAGGACAGTTGAATTTAGAATAAATAATTTGGTCTACACATTTTTCCTATTTTGAAAACTCGCCCTATAAATCTTAGGGTCGATCGTCAAACATTTCGTCGACAAGCCTTTACCTAAGGAAGCTGAACGCCCTCAACATAACTTGGTTGCCTACTTTTTTAGCTCACATGTTCACACATGTGAGCTAATGTCGTATCGATGTCTCTGTCGGTCTGTCTGTCTATCTGTTTATTGCGGCGCCAGACCTCAAGAACGCCCCGGACGAACGCCAACGGATTGGAATAAAATCTGAATAAAATCTATAGATTCCGTTTAGGAATGACAAGAACTGAATAGTTTTTATGACTTGCATAAGTTATACCTACTTGCAAAATCATTTTTTAAACATGAGATATTTTCAGAATGACAACACTATATGTCATGCATCATGGGAACATATATTAAGTAAGGAAGCATCTAACAGATGTCACTGCCAAGCACTGGTAATTTAATTTTAATGACTTTTCCTAATTAGGGATTTATACCTAGATTGAATCGACTAAAGTTAACGTAACTTGCTATGTACATTGGTATAATATAACGATGATAGCTACTATGATATAAAGTTCATGAATGTCATCTAGCATTTTACACCAGCTAATTAGTCATTTGCATATAAAACGAACTTTCCGAATTTGTTGTAAGACCTCTCTTGCAAAAAAATGTTCAGAATTTGAAACCATGATATTGCCAATCAGGGGGCTTTATTCGGACATATTATTATTATTCCAAGAAGCTAATGGCAAGCGATGATAACAAAAGAAAAGTTACAATTGTAATTTTAAAAGTGTGGAAGTGGGGCATAGTATGCAAGGTCAGGGGCCTTTGTGGTAGGACGCGTCAGCGAGAGTCACGAGTGCTCAGGCCCGTGCAATCACTCAATGCTTACCTGCATGTAAGTCCTTGCGCTCGCTGACAGTAATGTTGTTCTATCGCTACTCTCACTGCCTGGACAAGTCCTTCGTCGGTAGGGTCATCGAGCTGTTCAGTTGAAAACAGACTCAAAGGCCGCGAGTGTTGCACTCTCGGAATGTCGAAATCGGCGAGTTTATAGACGAAGGAAAGATGATTTTATCTCTCATGCAACAAATAAACAAATGCCTATAGGTTTTCAGTTTCAGGACCCGAGTCTTCTATATCAGAATATTAAATCCCTGATTAAAGAGCTAGTACTTTAGGCAATCCCATGGCTGAATTCAGATAAGGCACGCCATAGCGGTTATAGCGGTTCTATGCTACAGTGCGGAGTTTGATATGCTTGCCTGTGTATGCAAATAGCATGTCAAATGTTGTGTATAATTATGCGTTGCAATAATAACGCTCTTCCCATAATGTATGCCTCCGCAAGAGGTCGAAAGAGCAGAAATTCTGTTTCAGAGAGTAACAAAGTGAACACACGACTCATAATGTAACTCATAACATAAGCGAATGCAAAAGGGGAAATTAAAAAAGAAAAATTTACAGTCATGAGAAGCAGCATATTTTAAGGAATCTTTGTATGCAGAAAACCTGTACAAGCACTCTAGGCGGCCTAACAGAAATGACGCATGGTGAAGGAATTTGGATTTGCAAAGCGTCAGAAACCAAGGAATCCACTCAAATTAAGACAAAAAAGAGACTGTCAAGGGTCTTCAGAGAAAGCTGCGTGGTGTTTTGTTGTAAAATTTTTTCGGGCAGTATCAGTGAACGCCGTACAAAAACGACCGAAACCCTCCACTCAAAAAAAACAAAAACAAAACAAAAACAAAACAAAACAAACAGCTCAATGGTGTTGCAAAGTGTGTGCAGCTGGCTGTCTACTGGGCTACACTGAAATTATTCCTCGATGCACACTCCATCTCTAAAACACTATTTTCAAAGACCTTTGTTCTTCTTGCAAGCTGATGTTCAGCTCTTTGAACCAGATATCAGTTTTTAGAATTTGTGCATGGTCACCATGTCGATATAGTGTCTCAAGTTCGATTTGGTATGGGATTGAAGATAGATTTTCGTTTTCAAAACTGCTGTAGATAGGTCCGTGTCTCCAATGTTATTTATTCAAGGGGGTAAAAAACCTCGATTTTAAAACATTCGACGTAAAATGTATTGTACTAATTGATAATTTTTGTTTCTCTCTAATATCTTTAAACCTTTCCCTTGTTATGTAATTAGTTATGTAATCGTGTAGCAAACGATGTGAATTTCACTTTCCAGTTTTCAGTCGGTCCATCGTCACAGTACGTAATGCCGGGGGAACATTACTCTTCATTTCAAATGCCCCGGGACATTTTCCTACTTCTACGTCTTCTGGTCGTAGGTGGCGTTGTCGCTAGGAAAAATAGCAATTCCGGAAAATGTCTGTTGAAATACTCTATTTTCATGGTTATATAGAATCATAAAATAAAACCTGTCTCGAAGGATCGTTTATTGGAAAAGTGACTTAACAGATGGCTCATTTATTCATTATGTTTTTTATCTCCTTATAAATTAAAATATCTAGGTTTTAAGACAGTATACCTTTAGCGCTGGAATCGAGCATATAATCCTTGGCCTTGACAAGATAAGCATGAACTGAAAAAAAAGTTGTTTTCTCAACGAATAGAGAGAATGACTCCCAAACTACGGTGGCCCCTACACGCCACGGAACTCTATTACTTTTGAATATAGACTCTAATTTTTCTTGACAATATCTTTAATATTTGTAAGAGATTTGTTTCTCCAACACAAACTTGTAATTTTGTATGGGCAACTTTATCTTAACATTATCTTAACTTTAACTTCTCGAAAGTAGTTTTAGTTTAACCATAAACAAAATATGTTTCTCAAAAGTATTTTTTATTTTGTAAAACAAAAGTAAAAGTTTTCAAGATGACAAACTCCCCTACACGTCATGGAAATTTATTACTTTTGAACATAAACTCATATTTCTTGACAATATATTTAATATTTGTAAGAAATTTTATTTCTTCACAGCAAACTTTTATTTCTGAACGCGGAAACTTTATTTTTGGGGTAAACTGTTTTTAAAAACTTTTAACAAAAAAACTTTAACTTTTAAAAAATAACTTTAACTTTGAACAAAATATTTTTATTCGAAAAGAAGTAAAAATTGTTCACGGCAAGAGTTGAAGATTTTTGCTGAGCGCGAACTGAGTTACTTAAATGACATAACCTTATGTCTTTAGAGCAGAAAACTTAAATTCTTAAAGAAAAGTTTTGTTTTTCCAAGAGTAAAATTAATTTCTTTATGGAAAAAAGATTTTCTCAGAGCAGCAAATTGAAATACAGAGAATAAAACTTTTTTCTCAATGGCGAGAAATTATTTTCTGACGACAACAAAACAAATTCTTTCAAGATATATTTTCCACTTATGAGTGTGGTTTAAGAATTTGGTAAAACTGAACTGAGAAAGAACGAAAAAGGAAGGATGAAAAAGTCAAACTTACTTTTCTTCAGAGCAAAATTTATTTCTGAGAGGAGAAATATTTCATGTGAGGGCGCAATTACCTATAATGCATAGCAAACTCTTTCTAGAGAGAGTAAACATATTTTTGGGAAGAGTAAAACATTTTTCCGACGAGCAAAACTTTATTTTAACGGCGGCGGAAGTTAAAGTATCCCACCATGCAACACCCAAGTTTGATGACCCAGAGTCTCCGAGACAACCATGACTGACTTCATCGGCGATACAGGCACGCTAGCCCGGCCCAGCTGCAGTACAGTACCTCGAGGTTTTACCTAGGGACTTTGGTCGGACGGTTTGCCGTACTGTACTGCAGCTAGCCTGGCCCTACCCTGCCTGCGTACGATGCTGTGTGTTGGGGCCGTATAACGCCGGGAACACACAGCATCGTACGCAGGGCTATGGGCACGGGCACGCAAACGAGTCAGTTCAACAGTTGCCACTTGTCTGAGTCCCTGAAGAACGGTTTTGTGTTTGAGTGATTCGTTGTGCGACGGGATGGACCGCATTGGATTCCTTCATTAGCTGTGCATGGGCTGTGTGTTACCGGCGTTATACGGCCTTCCACCACATAACGCCGGTAACACACAGCCCTGCCATCCAGAGCTATTCCTTCATCAGTTGCTGTGTTGTGAAATGTTATGTTGTGTGATAGTCATCTTTTCTATAAGCCAGATTCGTAATTGATAGAGTCTTCGACTGAACTGAACCTGGCCCGCCAGATTTGACCACAGTCGAGCGTGGTTCAAAACAGTAGTTGTGGGTCCACAGCTGTGGTGTTTTCGGACGGGATATGCCACAGGCTGGTAGACTTTCACGTTTTTGACCCCGCAAACCACACGTACGTGAAAGTCAAAACCAGTCCGCGACTGTGGTCAAATCTGGCGGGCTCGGTTCAGTTTCAGTTTCTATAAATTACGAATCTGGCTTCTCCTCTTAGAAAAGATGAATATCACACACATTGGCTGTGTGTGCTGTGTGTTTACCGGTGTTATGTGGTGGGAGACTGTATAACGCCGGTAACACACAGCCCTGCCATGCATAGCCCTGCGTAAAGGTCTGTGTGTTCCCGGCGTATAGTAGAGAGGTTTAGTTACACGTAATTACGTGTAACTAAACCTCTCTAATAACGTATAATAACGCCGGGAACACACAGACCTGTTCGCAGGGCTATGTCTAGTCTGGCAGAGACCCTGCGATTCGCGTTCTCCCCTGTTGGAACACGCGCGCCGTTCAGAGACGCGACGCTGTGTCTGGCAGCGCGTGTTCACACCTGCATAGCGTAGTCTTCGAATGCAGGCCCATCGTGGGCGCGCACAAAACAAGGCACAGCGACTGTGGAGAGTCTAGGCTATGTCATGCAGAGCTAATGAAGAACCCCAATGCGGTCCCGTCGCACACCGTCTGCCGTCAGGACGAATCACTCAAACATAAAACCGTTCTTCGGGACTCAGACAAGTGGCAACTGACCCGCTTGCTGCGGATCCGTAGCCCTACCACTCCCTGTGCTGGTTAACATAACCAGCACAGGGAATGGTAGGGCTATGGATCCGCAGCAACTGACCCGCGTGCCCGTAGCCCTGTGTACGATGTTGTGAGTTCCCGGCGTTATACGGCCCCAACACACAGCATCGTACGCAGGCAGGGTAGGGCCGGGCAGGCGTGCCAGTATCGCCGATGATGTCAGTCATGGTTGTCTCGGAGAGCAGATCGTCCATGTAGCCGACATGAACACGAACTGTCTGATACCGGCTACCAACTCGGAGACTCTGGGTCATCAAACTTGGGTGTTGCATGGTGGGATACTTTAACTTCCGCCGCCGTTAAAATAGTTTTGCTCGTCGGAAAAATTGTTTTACTCTTCCCAAAAATATGTTTACTCTCTCTAGAAAGAGTTTGCTATGCATTATAGGTAATTGCGCCCTCACATGAAATATTTCTCCTCTCAGAAATAAATTTCGCTCTGAAGAAAAGTAAGTTTGACTTTTTCATCCCTTTTTCGTTCTCTCTCAGTTCAGTTTTACCAAATTCTTAAACCACACTCATATGTGGAAAATATATCTTGAAGGAATTAGTTGAAGGAATTAGTTTTGTCGTCTTCAGAAAATAATTTCTCTCAATTGAGAAAGAAATTTATTCACTATATTTCAATTTGCTGCTCTGAGAAAATCTTTTTTCCATAAAGAAATTAATTTTACTCTTGAAAAATAAAACTTTTCTTTAAGAATTTAAGTTTTCTGCTCTAAGGACATAAGGTTATGTCATTTAAGTAACTCTGTTCGCGCTCAGCAAATATCTTCAACTCTTGCTGTGAACAATTTTTACTTCTTTTCGAATAAAAAACGTTTTTGAGAAACAAATATTTTGTTCAAAGTTAATGTTATTTTTAAAAGTTAAAGTGTTTTTGTTAAAAGTTTTTAAAAACAGTTTACCCCAAAAATAAAGTTTCTGCGTTCAGAAATAAAAGTTTGCTGTGGAGAAATAAAATTTCTTACAAATATTAAATATATTGCCAAGAAATATGAGTTTATGTTCAAAAGTAATAAATTTCCATGACGTGTAGGGGAGTCTGTTATCTTGAAAAAAATTTACGTTTGTTTTACAAAATAAAAAATACTTTTGAGAAACATATTTTCTTTATTGTTAAAACTAAAGCTACTTTCGAGAAGTTAAAGTTAAGATAATGTTAAGATAAAGTTGCCCGTACAAAATTAAAAGTTTGCGGTGGAGAAATACAATCTCTCACAAATATTAAAGATATTGTCAAGAAAAATAAGAGTTTATATTCAAAAGTAATAGAGTTCCGTGGCGTGTAGGGGCCACCGTACCAAACTCCTAAGTCAGATCATATCAGATATCCGAACGCCTCGCCATCTGTTTCACATTAGAAACCGTGGACGGCAGAAACCCAGCGAAGGATTTTCAAACTGATGTTTCTTTTTTCTCACGTTTCTATAACTTTTTTGCACCCAGAAATGGATAAATCTCGCACATGCGGACCGTTCAAATTCGCCTGCAAGGATGGAAAGCAATGCACAGATGACTGGGCACGATGTGACGGTAGCTCTGACTGTGATGACCACTCGGACGAACAAGATTGTTGTAAGTTAATCTCACTTGGTAGCTTGTGCCGAAGAGGCATAAACACCAGTGTTTTTTATGTATGTATGTATGTATGTATGTATGTATGTATGTATGTATGTATGTATGTATGTATGTATGTATGTATGTATGTATGTATGTATGTATGTATGTATGTATGTATGTATGTATGTATGTATGTATGTATGTATGTATGTATGTATGTATGTATGTATGTGTGTGTGTGTGTGTGTGTGTGTGTGTGTATGTATGTATGTATGTATGTATGTATGTATGTATGTATGTATCTTTGTATCTAAAACATTTGCCGTATGCACATTGTAAAATTTACCGTTTCTGAAGTTGAGTGGAGTATGCTCTCAGTATCCCTCTCAAATTATACAAACACACAATCGAAAGCATATGTAATATAATAATTTGATGAAATACGTGAAATGTTTTACTTTATCTTATCGATGACAGCTGGCGAAAACAACGCTTGGTTAATACGGTGATATCAAAATACATAGTCTATTACATACTTGATGAATACGAAAGTACAGAACTTCTGAGATCTTGTTCACAAAATTTGGCCGCCATTTATCGTAATTTTTACAGTGTAAATTTTTGAAATGGACGTTTTCTTTTCTTTGCTTCACTATGTCTGCAGTTAATCACACATGCATTAAAGGTTTAGTTAAATGCGCTGACCAGTTGCAGTGTATAGCAGAAGAGTGGCTGTGCGATATGTACGTTGACTGCAATGATGGCTCTGACGAAGTAGCAAAAACATGCGGTAAGCTTAATCAAGCAGGGTGAAGGGTGCCCTCTAGAGTTCTATATGTACTTTTACTGTGCTGCTTCCTTCCGGACATTTTTAGAAACTTCTTGACTTGATAGCTTTATGAGTTATGAAGATAGTAGTTCGTTTTATTACTTTCATCGATATCATTGCACATCTGAGTATTTGTTTTGTAAATTTAGTGTATTTAATATTTATAAATTGGAAGAATATTCTTCTTGTCTTTTTGTAGCTGCAAAGCGTAGTAATATTTTACCCGCCTACATGAAACAATTACTGACAAGGGAAGCTATAAAATCCAAACGTCAGAAGTTATTTGTTAACATTTGCATTTAGAGTGTATTTTGTTTCATCTCCCATTACATTTTGAACGTTCCGAACGTTTAGTTTCGAAGCTCAGATGTAGAGATGGCAATGTTTCCATCTTTGCTTGTTCTTTGCTATTCTCGTTGGTTGATGGTCGCCTCACGACATCTGATCCACTGCTATAGAAGAGATTAGTCTCGCATGCCAGACCTCGAACTTGCATGCGGAGCGAGCGGCGAGCGGCTAGCTGCGAGCTCGTAACCTGCGGTTACTCGCACCTCGCGGCTTCGCCGCTCGCGCCGCACGCAGCCTAGGTTCGAGGTTTGGCATGCGAGACTACGTTGAGATCTGCTGCATCGGCCAAAAGAGCCAACCAATCAGCAAGAGGTTTACAACCATCCCTTGCTATGGGTCGTAGCATTTTTTGTTAAAAGGCTGCCGTATTGGCTTCTACAAAGAGTGAGATTGGAACGCGATCTCCTGTGGCAGTGGTTAAGGTGTAGTGAGCTATGCGACTATCAGCTAACGCGAACAGCAGAGAAACGTAGCTATCTCGCCAATCTTCTAAAAAAGTCAAGTGAACATATAGACATGTTAAGCCTTGGTAAAATCTGTTTGACTCTCTGTCAAATAAAGGAAGTGAAAAAATGTAAACATGCCAATCTCGATCTACATTAACTTCCTCGAGCCCTTACAAAAGTTTTGGCGCATGCCTAGCCCTGCGTACGATGCTGTGTGTTCCGCTACAGCTAATAGCCCCGCTCACCACAGCCCTGCAAAGACCCGTACGTAGAGTTGGTGACTTCAAATCCATTTTTGGACTTGACGTAAAAAGCCAAATTACTGCCGAAATTCAGCGTTCTTGGGCCCAAGTCGTATCCCTGCCTACCTCAGCTACCCGATCGCTTCCAAAAATGCCAGTCTTTTATTCTTTTTTCGTAAATAACCGTCGATGTCGGCAACTCTCTCGCTAGCCCTGCGTACGTACGCAGTGTACGCTGTGCATTCCCTGTGTGCGTTCCTAACACACAGCGTACACTGCGTACGTACGCAGGGCTAGCGAGAGAGTTGCCGACATCGACGGTTATTTACGAAAAAAGAATAAAAGACTGGCATTTTTGGAAGCGATCGAGTAGCTGAGGTAGGCAGGGATACGACTTGGGCCCAAGAACGCTGAATTTCGGCAGTAATTTGGCTTTTTACGTCAAGTCCAAAAATGGATTTGAAGTCACCAACTCTACGTACGGGTCTTTGCAGGGCTGTGGTGAGCGGGGCTATTAGCTGTAGCGGAACACACAGCATCGTACGCAGGGCTAGCGCATGCCCTGATTTCTGACCCTGCACTGCATATTAACCTTCCGCGATCCTCGTGTTTCACACAGCGAGGTGCGCACTACTTAACGCTGCCTACGGGTGAAAATATTTTACCTAGCTTTCCACAGATGTGCTCAAAACTTGTGTAAGACGAATTATTTGTAAAATAGAATCTAATTGTCTCAATGTCTGTCATTAAAATGTAATGTATCGCACTTCGTATAATATACTGGTATGTAAACACTTTTAAATGTAACCCCTTTGATTTGAATGTGCAAAAAATACTGCAACTATCAAATTGCAATGTTGGCAATCAAATTTGTATGAGGCTTTTTATTGGGGCAATATTTGTTATACTTCAGAAGAGATGACGTGTCCGCCTGGCATGGTAAAGTGCGACGACGACAGACAGTGTTATGAGAAGAAATGGACGTGTGATGGCGTTGTTGACTGCGCGTCAGGCTCCGATGAAAGAAACTGCCGTGAGTATAATACAGTGCTGTTGCCACCTTTGTGGTGTGAGAGCGCCCTGCACATAACAACTGAAAATTGCGTCTTTTATTCAATTGTGTCAGCTCCGCCATTGCTACTGATATCGAATGCCCATTGTTTCAGTTTGCAAATAAATAGAATACCTGAAACAAAACAACCGTACAAGTTCACAGTGAGATTCACAAAAGCTTTTGAGTTGAAATTATAAAGTATTTGATGAAGAATCGTGCGCGTTCATCCAAGAAACGCAATATTTTTATTCCAACACATTTTAGTAGTTCTAGGATAGATAAGAACGGCCTTCATATCACTTAGATCACAAAGGATATTCCTTTGATATGTGTGTTGGTGACAACTCTCGATAATTGAGAAATCATTGAAGATCGCAAATTTTTCACCTTTATGACATTTGTACAATGATTACGGAGACGATTGTATCCTAGTGAAAGCTTGAAATGTGAAACCCGGAAATTAAAAAGCTGAGCAAAATCGTAAGTCTTTTGAGACTTAAGTTTTTTTTTCGCTTTTTCATGCTTTTGCTTAATTAGATGCATATGAGTGCGAACGAAATTGGCAAAAATGTAGCGACGGAAGACAATGCATAAACAGTTCCTGGATCTGTGATTCGAAGAAATTCTGCGCCGACGGAAGTGACGAGGACGACTGCGGTAAGTACGAGTCTCTTTGATGTGTGTATCGCTATGAAAAGAATGTACTGTGGTTCGATTAAATTCTGTGTCGACGGAAGTGACGAAATGACTGTGGTTAAAGTACAAGTCGCTTTGAAGTGTGTCTCTCTATGGTAAGTACGTACCGTGGTTAGAAGAAATTCTGTGCCGACGGCAAAAAATGCACCTTGATTGGTCGCAGTTTTTCAGTTTTTTGTTCTGTTTCTCATATTCAGTTTAAACTTCGTCTCCCTACAATGTTTACTTTTCCAAGATTCAGCGAGTAAATTCCACCAATACCTGCACTGATCATTGTTAATTTGATAAATACAATTGGTTTCAATGTACTAAGTTGACAAACTTAATAACCTGTGAATGTTGAGAAACTGCTTTTAAGAAACTTCATGAATACAAACGCATACAGACTAATTCACTATATACCGGAGTATTAGGTTTTCAGCAACCTGATACCGTGATCTTATTCATAGTGAATCAACATTCACATATTTGCTTTGGTTAACTTTGTTAAAGGGTCAGTAGCTGTAACTTTTGACGTTTTTCATGATTTCTGTTCTGGAAAACAAGTACGTTCCTGAATTGTTTCAATAATGGCGAAATACTGAGTATTAGTCTTGCTAACACTGTGCATTATGTATAATATGCAGTATCATTGCTGGTAATGGATACCTAAGAGTCCGTACTAAAACCCATTTGTCAACAATAACACTGGCTCTGCATATAGTCTCGGTGATCCAGACTCTCTGCTGGGGGCGCTGTCGCTTCCACCCGGAGAAGAGACTTCTGCACTGATGCAAGCAATATTGATAATTTGAACAATGGGCATTTCAACATAGTGTTTGGAGTATACGTAGAACAAGAAACTGCATTTTGCAAAGTATAAGTTGAATGATAGAGCTGCTAATCTCCTGCCTGACTTTCAATTTTATTGTCAGGTTTGAATTTACTTTCGGATATCAGTGTAATATTGCCATTGAAGATCGGAAAGTAGTTTATTTAATGGCATAAGTTTTTCAAGTGCATTGGTAATTTTAAATCGAATTTGAAATTTTCGGTACTGGCCTGGCAACAAACAATGAACTTCAAGAATTCAAAACCTATCAATGGTTCAATGTAGACAGGATGAACAGATTTTTGGTGCATGTATCTGTCCTCTCTGACTAAAACCTCAGGAGATTTTGGGCCACCAACAGACTCATCATGCATACATTTATTCATACGTGTGAGGGCTCACATTGAATAAGACCAGCAGGAAATTACTTTAAAAAGACTATGTAATTCATTATTTAATGACATTTTTATCACTGAAAACGGGGTTGAGAAGCAAAGAACAGTGTTCGCTGAGGAGGTAAAGATGTGTACACTCTTTCTCTTTTCTCTCCTGTTTTCTGTTATTCTTTGCTGCTTTCTCACGATTGTTATTTGCTTTACAATCACAGGACACGACAAAGAACTGGACTGGACGCTTTGCCTGGATGGTGTCACCACCAAATGTGCCAACGAGAAACAGTGTTATCTGAATAGATTGCGATGCGATGGCAGGGAAGCCTGCAGTGACGGCAGCGATGAGTGGGGATGTGGTAAGTGTACCGGAGACAGTCTCAAAGCTGAAGCTGCCTTTCCCACGTTTTGCTTCGCCTCTGTTGTAGCACTGTTGTAGTCCCAGATACTGCAATGTCATCTAAATATGTGCACTATATGAACACACTCTGCAAAGGGATTTTGCCTTTCTTTACAATGTGAACACATTCAAGCACTGGAGTTTGATGTTGCTTTGCTATGACGGTAGAAATGCTTGTGTTGCAAGTAAAATTGATAGGCCTCCGTACAGCTAATTCCCAGTGCTGACTTAGTTGAATACTCAAATATTGTTTACATAGTTGTACTATCATATACATGGAACGCCAATGATTTGAAAACGATATTTTTGTCCTTGACATTCAGCAGAACTTTGCAATTTTTTTTCCTAATCTACCACTTACGGGGGCTCATTTTCAAGTTCTTTGAGTATAAAGGAAAATTTTCACAGTCTTGGTTATACAAGAATCCAAAATTTTATTTTTCTTTATAGTGTTCACACAGGGATGGTGGGCATTTTGAATTTCAAATATCAGTAAACGTTTGGTAATTTTGAACTGTAGTGTCAAACTTTGTACGGTGACCGCTAATTTTTATTCTTGAGTAGGTAAGAGAATAATTGAAAGTTTCATTTGAGGAAGGAAGTTCGAGCAAAAGTTCTTTGACTTCGAGGCGCATATTCCCTTTATCTATTTTTGGTCTCACGAACGACTGTATGTGTTTCTCGGCAGAAAAGTACGATTGCCCGAAGGATATGGTAAAATGCCTGAGCGATACCCAATGCATATACTTTGAATGGTTGTGCGATCATGAAGTTCACTGTCTAGACGGTAGCGATGAACTAAACTGTGACTTTGCTGGTTTGGACTCGGTGAGTATCCACACGGACATGGGGTAAACACTGCAATGGGTAGGATGAATTCGACACCAGTGCCCTGGCAAAAAATATCCCTTTAAACAAACAAACAAACAAACAAACGAACAAACAAACAAACAAACAATGTAACTTCACTATCAACATTTCATATTATGTGCTGGTATGCGGCATAGGGTTCATTCATGCTTCAAAATTTATACAAGGTATATCCTGCACACTGGTTCAAGTTTGACTCGGTTTCGGTTTCAGTTTCGATTCAGTTTCAGATGCCCACGAGTCGGCCATTTACAAAATTATGAATTTATGGCTGACTTTGTTGAACCTTTGAAAGCAATACCGAAGGATATCTCTATTACAGGTGATAAAATGTATAAAGTTTCTTAAAGTTTGTTGTGTCCAAAACTGAATGCGAAAGTGAAAGCAGGTCTAATTCCAGCTTCATAAAGGCTGTCCTGTTGTCAATAAACTTTTGCAGTCAACTTAAGTGGTATATAAGGGAATGACAAGGAACCATTTGAAACCGTAAATTTGAAAAAAATTTAATGAATATATACAAAAGCAAAAATGTATCACACAAAGAATCACACGGATGTAAAAAAGACAAGACAATAAAAACCTGTGGCCCCAGAAGGTCGCCGCTGGTGGCAGTGTAACCGTGAATCCATTCTGAGCGCCACTATTGCTTCATGTTCAAATACAAGCAAAAGTGTTGTTAGACCGGCGTGTTGCATCTTCTCGACACATGAATCTAAGACTTAAGATGGGAAAACGTTTTCCAAACAAATGTTAAAAAAATGTTTCACCCCGGCAGAGTTTAGATAAAACAGCTCGACTATTTCTTTCCAAATAAAAACCAATTGGAAAATATTTTGTTGACTGAGCAGATTATAAACGATTGTTTGTTTTCGCCATTCCATCCCTCACCCCAACCCCCATACACACACACAAATACACACAAAAGTTCCCCTCAGCATCTAGTATAAATCCATACCTTTGCAACATTATTGGGAAAGTACATTTTATGTATGACTCCAACATCAGCCTATAAGTTTCCAACTTTTCCTGTTCAACGCATAAACTGAGTGTTTTTATTGTGTTTGTCTTTCAGGGCTCTGCAAGTGAAATTGATTTTACATCTGACCGTGAGACATCGACGGGCATCTGGTGAACGAACTTCCCTTGGTTGAGTACGCGAAAACCTACAGCCGTCAATAAATAAATTGCTGTACCCGTCGCGTTCACATCACACATATCGTCTCATTGTTCCATTTCTTATTCGCCATATAAAGAGAGGATGTTTAATGTATCGACTAACTTGCAAAGACCGCAAATTTTATTTAAAAAACAGGAAGGCCAGTTCATAGTTGTACATATCGGTTTGAAACTATATTTTACACACGGATTTGAGAAGAAGTTTGAGCAAGACATTGGTATATGGATAGTTTCTTCCGTATTAATTTGGGAATGTAGAATGGACACGTTGGTGTCTGTTAATTAACAATTTCTACGTGGCATTTCGCCGCTTTGTTTGCCGATTAGATTTTGTGCTTAGACTTAAATAAAGCCAATTCTCTATTTTTGTGGATTTGTAATTGTCTGAATCAGCTATTTAGCATATTTTACAAGAGCGCGGATTTTAATTTCCATTGGCTGAAAAAATATCAACGACACACAAAAAAGCAATAAAACTGTGTTGAGCCATTACGTGTGGTATATGTTGTGTTTGTACATGAATCACAAAGTATTTGTTTAACTGCTACCGAGGATCAGGATCATGACGTTGTGCTGTGGAATTAAAGGTATCCAGTCACGTGTATTAGTAGCTTTATCACAGACTTTCACTCGGCGGGACAAGTAAGTGGACAAGACTGAAGATTAGAGATTACAAAAGAACATTGTTTGAATTGTTAGTAACCGAGGGAGTCCACTTATAGCATTTCTTTTATTTAGAGACCCCCTAAGACTGAAATCTCTTTTAGGGACTGGTCAGTTTCTTAGGCCTGGGGGGGGGGGGGCGGTGGATTATTTTTTGCCGACGTCAAAAAGTGGCTGACCCCCTATTCCAAATTTTGAAAACAGGGTGACCCCCCTATTCCAAATTTTGAAAACAGGGTGACCCCCCCCCCCCCTGCACGCGACAACTGTAATATGTAATAATATAATACTGTATATATATATATATATATATATATATATATATATATATATATAATATATATATATATATATATATTATATTTTACATACATTTATATTTTAACAGTCATTCTGTGTTTTAATGAAATTGTTGGCATGTCAGTTGTAAGATAGGAATTTCAAAGTGTCAATCTTAAAGTTTGAATACAGTACATTTTGAATGAGCTGTGAATGTATTTCACACTTTCTATGCTTAACCAGATGTCCTGAACTGTTGTACAGAAATGGATGTCAATCATTAATATCAAACAGGAAAAAGCAGTAAATCAAAAATTTTGATGGGTGTTAAGACTTGCCAGCCATCCAATTAAATCTCCTGAGGAACCATAGAGAGGCATTTTATCCAAATCTGATGTGTGCAGAGTCTGAGATGACCTTTTCTTGTAACATTGATATTTGTGCATGTTGCTTTCTCATACTGAATTCTCATAGAGAGAACAGAAAAGTATCAGGAATTTGTCATGCTTTTCATATGAAATGCAGATTTCATAATAGTACACTTTCACTTAGCAAACATCAAGATATCTCTGGCATATATCTCTGATTTATTTAAGTATGGCGCCCGAAGGGCGCGGAGAAAAATATGAAACATCCTGATATCTCTGATATATATGTCTTGTATAATTAAAGTAATGCACAGGAAAGGTGTGCTGAAAAATGTCTGATGTATTAAAGTAATGCGCTCGAAGAGCACGCTAAAAATATTGAACATACATATATCTCTGATATATGTATGCCTGATATCTTAAAGTTGGGCGTGCTGAAAAATATGTCTGATTATTAAAGTTACGCGCCTGAAGGGCGCGCTGAAAAATGCAACTGGATGAAATTTGTGGCTGACACGATGCATTTTAGGCAATGATGAGCCTGTGTCAAAATTCAAAAACACACTGACCCCCCTATTGGGCATTTCAAAAACATGGTGACCCCCCCTATCACCAAAGTCAAAAACAGGGTGACCCCCCCATGAATCCACCGCCCCCCCCCAGGCCGAAGAAACTGACCAGTCCCTTAGTTCGCAGCCTAAGGTGTGTCCACTAATCTTCAGTCGTCCCCAAAAAGCGCCTCCAAATTTTCGAAGTGCTATTGACTGAGTACACAGGCCCGGGCTCCTCGTTCGCAACCCCCGTCTCTCTCTCTCTCTCTCTCTCTCTCTCTCTCTCTCTCTCTCTCTCTCTCTCTCTCTCTCTCTCTCTCAAATATCAATGAGACCGGAATACTTGGAATAGTTCAAGGAATGGACCACAGTAGTGCTACTGAAGGGGGTAGTGTAGTAAGAGTGTTGACACACTTTTTTTTCGTATTCCATAGAAACTGAAAATTTCTTCCCAGAATTGGCATGACATGAATGCTTTATTCACAAAATGTTTCGTACTTTTGTCGTGTGACCATTTTTTGCGAATTAAACCTTTGTTCTGGAGATAACGTTTTTCATTTTCAGCACCCTCCCGACATCTAATAGTCGACCCTTAACATGCAAATTCATATGGTGACGTCACAAAACCTCTTAAAGTCAGCCCGAGGAATATTAAACCTGAAAGCTACTAGATAGGCAATGTCTGTGAAACAGATTTAATGACCAGCAATTGGCAAAGTATCATAAAGTGTTGCAAACAGTTAACTTTAATAGGAATTTGACCAGATTCATACCAAAGAACACCCAAGTCTAACCGACAAGTCTATAATCAACATGCATAACCATAGCTTTGGGCTAGGAACTTTTGACTGAAAATGCCAAGGAAAATATTGATAACCCATTTCATCTTCATGTGAACTACCATAATCTGAAGTTGAGAAGACAGCTCTTCAAAATCTCTAAGCCAAAATACCAAAGTGGATAGACAAGTGTATAGAAAAGTTCAAAATATAGCATTGCTTGATTACAAAGGGTTAGATGGTGCAGTATTGGACAATCACTCATTTATCTAAAATGCCGTTTTTGCAGACAGTACAGTCGAGTTTATCAAGTTTCATAATTTTAAGCAGCAGAATTTTCGATGTCAACCGTACATCACTGGCACAAAATGACTAAATATTTACGCATACTACTATAGGTACTGAAGTGAATATCCTTGAAAATGAGAAGAACAGAAAATTCTGAAAAAAAAAACCATATCTGTTGTGGACAAGCTGTTTGTACTCACATTTCATAATCTGGAAACACAGGCCCTCCACCAATAAAATTATCAGATGTACATACAGAGTAGCTGCCTTTCTTTCCATATCAGTCCTTTCATCTGTGAGCCAAAACATTCTAAAATGGCATCTGAAGACTTTAAGGTTTCAAAACATCTAACTGCATTCCTCCCTCCAATTTCTCAGTTTTGCGTCTTTCCTGAGAAACAGCTGTTCATTCTGCTTGTATCACCTTGGTATGCTATTTTCATAAGAAATCATAATTCTACCATATGCTTTAAGGATTAGAAAAAGAAACTGTAGTTGTCATTTAAATCAAAAATAGTGAAGAAAATATCAAAAAATGTCAGCTACTTGTCCTTTAACATCGATCATACAGAAAGAAGTGTTGGCTGGTGGCCGATATAGCTCACTGTGACATTTAACATAATCTAGATAATAGGTGTGGGTTGGTTTTTCAATTACAGGAATACTACTGAACATAAGACATATTTGAATATCAGTGGCATATTTCTGAATATGCTGTAGACTATTATTTAGAGTTTTTGATGGAAAGAGTCTAACCAGTGATCTTTTCCATACATCACATACATCATGTACATTGTACATCAATGGAGGCTGCGATTGCTGGTGGCGTACATCGTTGGTGGCGCACTTTGCCTCAGTACTAACATCTAACCAATCTGACCGTAGCTCAACTGTTCAGATGAACATTTGTTTGACCGAAACCAAAAATATAAGTATGCAAGTTTTATCATGACTTCAACAAATCTGAGTCAGGTAACCCCTTAGAATCTACATACATACACCGATTCTGAGAAGATTCTTGGCATTTTTTTTCGAAAAAAGAGCAAAAATTGCGCCGATATACAGTATTGCAGATTTTATATCACAATTTGTACAAACTGATATTTTGACAGGAACCTTCATACCAAATTTAAAGCAACGAGTGGTTTCAGAGATGTTTTTAACAAAGATGGAAAAAATTGCCCCAAATATGCACATTTCACTACCTGACTGAGGTTAATCCAAGGAACCTCCATACCCTGTTTAAACTGATTAGACAAGGGGTTTCAGTGAAGATGAGTTTTTTGACCAAAATGGGAAAAATCGCCCTAAAATACAAATATGCAAATTTCAAAATTTGAGCAAACCTGACTAAGGTAACCCTAACCAACCTGCAATAAGCAGACATGCAGTTCCAGAGAGGAAGTTTTAAAGAAAATAGGAGAAATTGCCCCAAAAATACAAATATGCAACTTTTCATACAATTTGATCAAATATGACTAGGATCACCTTAAAGAAACTGCTTGCCAAATTTCAAAGCAATTGGACGATCTGTGTCAGAGATTTTTTGACCAGAAAAAGGAAACATGGGGTCAGTGACACTCGGTTCACATGTGGTTCAATGTGGCAGGCCAGAGTGAGTATACTCAACTAAGTTTACCCAAGGGAACATGCATACCATGTTTCAAAGCAATCGGACAAGCAATTTCAGAGAAATCATTTTTTCACCAAAAAATTGAAAAAATTGCCACAAACATACAAATATGAAAATTTCACTACAATTTGAAGATACTCAACTAAGGTTTCAAGCAATCAGAATATTAATTCAGAGAAAATAATTTTTGATCAAAAATGCGAAAAATTACCCAAAAAATACAAACATGAAATATTCACCACAATGTTAACAAATCTAACAGAAGCCAACCCTAGGATCATGCATACCAAGTTTCAAAGCAATTGGAAACACAATTTCGGAGTAGAATATTTTTCTACCAACAATGGGAAATATTGCCCCAAAAATACAACTATACTAATTTCACCACGATTAGAACAAATTTAACTAAAGTCACCATAAAGAACCTGCATACCAAGTTTCAACCAAATCTGGCATGTGGTCACAGAGTTTGAGCAATTTGCTGGATTTCCCTTTTCAATTTATTTGCATATTTTTGACACTGACATGTTCATTTGAACATATTCACATCTCCACCCCGGGGTGCACCTGCAAATACTAAGATGGTAGGTGCTGCGGTTTAGGGGTTTTTGATGTGGACACACACACATACTTACATGCATACAGATGCCACCGACTTACCATATAAGCTCTCTTTGGTATATACACATACCAAATGTGAGCTTAAAAATTGCCAAAAATATACAAATACACAAATTTTGACAAATTTTCACAAAGGTTACCCTAAGTAGTGTGCCTTTTAAATATCAAAGCAATAGGACCAGTTCTTTTGGAAAAGAAGCTTGGAATGTGACAAGTTGATAGATGCCGTTGCCATCACACTACCACCTGTGTGATAGGCTCCGCCTCACAGACAGCAGAGCTAACAACTGAATCACACAAAGCTATCTGAAATGAAGCCATTCTAGGGAGGATGTGAACCAAATGTCAAAGTTATCGAATCAGAACTTTCCAATTGTGTTTTTTATTTACAAAACAGTGCATAGTCACTGACAACAAATATATTTACATATCTAGACATTAGAAAAATCTATTATACAGACACATTTTTACATGTGCATTAGATAGGTACAATAATCAAATCTATCAGACATAAGAATGCGATGATCAACTTGACATTATCTGTAAATTTTTAATGTATTTTTTGTTGTTTTGTGCTGTCTGAAAAAGACAGTTACAGTTAATTTTAAAAATTCAAGGACTTTCATTAGCCTCTTCACCCTAAATCCAAGTAAACAGGTCTACAATCATCATTGACAACCATGGATTTTGGCTAAACCATGATGGTGAAACGGGTTAAAACAGCAATGTACACTTGCTGCAGGCATGAACCAAGTGCCAGGACATCAGGACAAGTTGCCAGTGAGGGCGCCATTCTTACAGCCACTGCTTGTTTAAACTTTGAGTCTAGACTGCCATAAGGGCAGCCTCTCAGAGGTTCTTGTGGTATGGGTTCTGTGATCCATATACTAGATGCGCAAGTGTCTACACTCAGAATTCACAAAACGTTGACAAATCAGGGAAAACTTTGCATGACCATGGTACACCAGCTGGCAAAGGATACTGCAACAAATACTTTGAAACGGTAGTCCAGTTATTCAGTACTTGCCAACTGTTATCAGATGATAAGGTACAAATCCCAAAACAGAAATCATAAATTGATGTAACTACTTTCCATTACGTATATCCATTGGGGTTTTTGTGTGCAAACTAAAATATTCAATTGTAAGACCATAGTGGCATGTTTTCAAAATAATGGTTACATAAAATGAACCGACGTTTTAACGCATGGTCTATGCAAAGACATTCTAAAAATATAAACTTTACAAAGTGTAATTAAAAACACAATCATCTACTGCTTAGGTCATTGCATCACATAAACACTGCACTGGCTATGCAAAAAATAAATAAATCTGTCAAATAAATTATAATGTGCATATTATACAGATATAGGTCCTTTGTATGAATTATATCATTACGGTAAATTATAATACATTCATGTATTGCCTGTGATAAGCTTGTGCACATTAGGATAATGATCATAAATAGTGTGACAACTGCACAACATAAACTGTGTGAAAATATTTTTGGCACTTCAAAATATTTAAATGTTTACTTCATAATTTCTATTTCCTTATTCATTTTTTTTCTGCTTATTTCAATCGGAACATACATATATAGATTTCATTCCACAATGTGGGATTTTGTGACAATACGAGTTGTATACACATGAAAAACATTAAAATGTTTTTAATACACAAATTTAAAAAAAAGCATTCTCATTGGCTCGCATAATGGAAGTCCTACTGACAGGGCTGTTTGCCAGCCAATCAGAGAACATCTTCATTATACATTGAGAAATCTTGCACATATATGCACAGAACCTTGACTTGATGCTGTGACTGTAAACACACGTTATCTCAGTCTGGCTATTTCTTTGATTTCTTCCCTGGCTTTGATGAGACTGAATTTTTGGGCGTCTTTGACCTTAAAAGATGAGACTGGGGTAGTGATATGGAGCCTTTTTGACTGTTCTGAAAAGACAGAAATGACAAAATTCATTTAAATTATGTGCATTTAGCATGAGCAAGGAATTGGAACCATTGTATCTTTCATAGTACAGGTACATTAGATTGTACACAACAAAATGTATCCATCCATTCATACATAGATAAGCAAATTATATCTGCAAACATATACATACTAATCTATGTGTTTGTAAACAGTCCATTCAATGAAGATTTTAATAAAACTAAAATATTTTTCAATTTTAGACTTCAAAAGCTTTCCTCTGTCTGACTCTAGATATATATTGTGAGTGAGTATACCTGGAATAGCTCTACTCTCACTCTGTTGTCTCTCTGTCTGTCCGTGTCCGTCTGTCTGTCTGTCTGTCTCTCTATCTATGTATCTATCTATGTATCTATCTATGTATCTATCTATCTATCTATCTATCTATCTATCTATCTATCTATCTATCTATCTATCTAGGCTATGTCTGTCTGTCTAATTATCTATCATCTATCTATCTATCATGCATCTAGCAATCCTCAGACATGAAACTTAAATTAGATGCATGAAACCTAAGTAACAGATATAATTACTTTGTACTTGAAGTAATTTGTGTAATTATGGATAGATAGATAGATAGATAGATAGATAGATAGATACTGTAGATAGATAGATAGATAGATACCATAGATAGATAGATAGATAGACAGACAGACAGAGATGGACACAGGAAGACAGACAACAGAGAGAGAGTTGAGCTATTCGAGATATATAAACACATAATATATATATATCTACAGACAGAGGAAAGCTTGTGAAGTCTAAAATTGAAAAATATTATAGCTTCATTAAAATCTTCATTTTATAGACATTTTACACACATATAGACGTGTTATTATTAAAAATTATATCTATCTATCTATCTATCTATCTATCTATCTATCTATATTCTATCTATCTATCTATCTATCTATCTATCTATCTATATTCTATCTATCTATCTATCTATCTATCTATCTATCTATCTATCTATCTATCTATCTATATATATATATATATATATATACATACGCACCCACACATACACACAGTGCATGTATAATTGCATAGATAGATCAATAGATAGATTGAAGAATATAACTTTAATGCTATACTTTTGCATTGAACAGTTTAATTTCCTGAGAAGATATCAATATGCTTGGGCACTAACTACACACTGTCACAAACACACATAAATTTGTGTCTGTATGTAAGACCCACATAATTTAAATGGTTCATTCAAAGACAATTATAATCTTTTAATCGTTACAATTGTTTCGAAATGATTATCCATAGTTCGCGTTTACGCAAAAATCGTGTGTATTTACGCATTGAAATTGACTCTCCACGCATTTTTTTCTTTGTTATGCGTTTTCTATATGCAAAGGATAACACCGAAAGCACTCCCCACGACTGAGCTTAGGCGACAATCAGACGAAATTTGTTGCAACACATTTCTGTCCATCACTCATTTTGGGTGGAAAGTTTTGGATTCTCTGGGCGTTGTCTGAAAAATCGGCATCGTAGTCCACACGTTATCACGTTAGGCACGTTATCATGTCAGCTGTGCCTATGAATTACGTTGCTAATTTTCAGGCGAGTGATAGTTTCTGAAAGTGAGTGATTGACAGAAATGTTGCGAGAAATTATATAAATGCAAACCGTGCACAATCATCGCGTCTCGCTGTTCCCAAATTTTGATAAAGCACACATGCAGCATGGCGTCGAAGCAGACAAATCTGTTTTCTTTCAACTTTGCTCTACGAGTCCGTGAAAAAAATGATTCATCGGTAGAGCTCGTCGGAATCCCGATAAATTTTGAACACTGCAGAAGTGTCTGGATGGTAACTGGTCATTCAGGCACCAAGTCGTTTCGGCCCAAGTCGTTTCGGCCTCTCAATTTCCGGCCCCAAGTCACTTTGGCACCGCAACCCAAGACGTTTCGGCATCTGTATTTCGATTTATTTTTTCAAACTATTTAGTAATTGACTGATCCGTCATATTCGTAAGCGTGACCTTTGCGTTCTGACCAGTACTTTATGTGCATTTTGTGTGAATTTTGCCGTGCTGTTTCGTCACCGCTTTCAAACTTTTGCTGTGTCGGCGGCTGTTGATATCGATAAACTTGTGTCACAGATTTCAAAATGATACGAAGTTTTTTTCTTACGGTCACTTCCCATGTTCTCACAAAGATTAAAGCATGTACGTGAATGTTAGTTGACACTATACTTTTTAGTACTTTGATTTGTAACATTACGCTCCAGCACTAGTTCCCACAGGTAGCCTTCAGTGGTGCCGAAACGTCTTGGGTTGCAGTGCCGAAACGACTTGGGGACTGATGTTGGAAGGCCAAAACGTCTTGGGCCGAAACGACTTGGTGCCGAAACGTCCACAAACCGTCTGGATAAGCTGCCATAACTCTAACTTTTGGGTTGCCCGATGTGTTTTGACGATCGCATGTATACCCTTCGCTGTTACGTTTCAACATTGTTCAAGTTGTTCCTTAAACTGTTTTCATTAAAATAATGTTACATCGTACAATCTGAATATGTAGTGTAGGTTTATTCAACGGCACATTGTATTTTGCAGTCAGTTTTTTCATCAATCGAGTGCGGAAGTGAAATTACGCACTCAAATCCAGCCATTACGCAATTTTAGCAGACTAATGCGTATGCCGTACGCGAGGAGCTCTACTTACCCGCTTTTCAGTTCTCATTTTGGCTGTTAGAAATGCAGTGGCATCAGAATCTCTTGTAGAGAGCTCGTCTTCTAATCTTTGAAGTTTTTCAGTGTCATCTTCATGCTGTGAACAAGATGACAATCAAGAACTGCCGATTTGGTTTTGACTTAAAATACGCTTGTGTTCTACTAGTAGTTTTTTCATGCACAATGTGACTGATTTGGTCACCATAACTAAGGAACTTGAGATGTTCCATTCACGGCAGTGAACCATTATAAAATTCTCATTTTCAGAAGTGAATGTTGACCTAGGAATCTCAGTCTAGCTAAAATCAGATGTGGACATGTTACTTTGTTCGTAATTTAAGTCTGTGAATAATACAATTTCTTTAAAACACACTATTGAGTATGGCCACTCACTGTCTCACATTGCAAACACAACTGCAAAAAAAATTCATGACTATAAATTCAATCTCATGTGACCTACATCATATTCCCGGCTACTCCCAGTACATGATTTGACCTCTGAACCTAGAATGTCAGCTCAACCAACCATGATAATCGAATACCAGAGTTTTGAATTTGATCAGCAAAAACATGGAACTTACATCTTACATATACAACATTATGTAAAACAAAAATGTTGGTCAATTTATTGCCACAATAAGGTTCAGAGGGTGGAAGACCAGAGTGTTTGTCAACAGTGTGCCCTCTAGAGGCAACTGAATGTATCCCAGACTCAAGTGTATTTTCTTTAACTTGAGAAATGTTTCACACATTACATATACTAGTGTGACTGACTTCCAGAAATTTTGAAAAATTCCCAACCCAGCGCAAAAAATCCAGTAATCTTTAAACTTTGAGTAAACACTCTCTATCAAAGAGACTTGGTGACTTTAAACAGCACAAGCACAATATGCTTACCATTGTCTGGTGTTGTTTTCCACAACTACAGCTGGAATCACACCTGGATTCACTCGGAGTCCTGCACACTTCCATGTCAGAATGACTATCACACATTTGATAGTAGCCTTCATACCAAATCTCAAAGTCTGTTCAAAATCAAACACATAGAATACAGAAAATGAAAAATCAGTATTTGTCACGTGATACTAAACGTACTGATGGGTCATTCAGACATATCAAATGAAAATTGATCATAACAAACATTTAATATGGCATGATTTGACTTTAGTAAAAGGCTTTTGAATTTTCTGTTAATGACTCTTTGGTGCATTACAGTGGTATTTCCGTCCAGCAAAAGCTCAGTTAAAAATCTAACCACAATGTCTTCCTCCTATATTACACCGTTTTCTATAATCACAGTAACAATCCTTCTCTATTAATACTTAGCAACACTTACCATTGACAAGTTTTTCCCTGCACTGGTTCACCTGTTTCTGACAGTACTCAATTTCAACTTTTATTTTCTGCAAGTCTTCGTAATCAGCCCTGTACGACATTTTCAAGTCCCTCAGTTTTTTCATCAGCAAATACTCTTCCTCTTCGATAATCTCCTCATTTTCATCGGCAAATTCACCTTGGATATTCAAAAAATCAGATCATGAAAAAAATAGAATACAATTTCCTATGATGAACATGCAGATTTTTCTACTAGAATTGGTTTGATTGATTCCCATGACCCTTTCCACACTATGGTTTGGTCCTAACCCATTGTTATCAATAGTGATTGTGGACCTGTCTACAGGCAATAAGGGGTGAACAGGTTAAATGATCCAACAACAGCTCTTCCCTTACAGAACATTCAGCACTTGAATCACAGTATATTTTCCGGTCTTTGACATTCTCCTGAATAGATTACCTCTTTCAAGTCTTTCCTTTCTTGACTTTTCAAGGTTCAACTTCGTCTCGTCAATCGCTCGTTTTGTGGCGTTAATCATCTTGGCTAGATATCGGTATTCCGTCTTCTTTGAATAAAGAATTTCTGAAAAATGAGAAGGGAATGGTCAAAGATCAAAACAGAAACTTCACACGTGTTTCACAAAAGTTTATACCTGATGATGGAAAAATACTATCAAGGATTTTATTGTAATTAAGTGATTAATAAAATGACAAAAAAGGTCCAGACACCGGCTCCTAGTACAGCAAGTGAAGACATGTACAACTTTTGTGTGATTGATGATTTTGCAGTGAGTTCAGACTTGATCCATCTAGATTCTAATTCAAACTTCTGAACTCATGCCAAGCTAGAAACGTGGATACCTCCATGTTCAGAAGTCTGACCCATGGCAAAAGTTAATTCGTGACAAATCTGGTAAATATGTTGAGTCGTCTATATTCAATGTTGGGTATTCTGGGACAAGACACAATGAAGAAAAAATTGTTCAAAGGCTATATCTGTAGAAATTCAGCTGAGTGCTTTCTGGCTTGAGGCAATTACAGAATTTGCCTGCACACATTTTCAAAAGACAGACATACAGTATATAAAAGTTTTGTGAAGAAATAAGACTGAACTAATGAAAATGCATGTGAAAGGGTGATCATGAACTTGTACTTTACAAATAATCTGATGATAGTGGAGCTACCAGTCCATATTTTTCAAACAATACACGTAAAAGTAATATTATGGAACCAACAGGTATGTGGATCTCCTTGCTATTAAAATGTCCTTATTTTGTTATTGTCAAATGGGATAACAAGTAGAGAGAACAAAAGAAAGCCTAAGTAGGCAGATAAATAGGTTATAAAGTCCATTTGAGCTAACACAAAGATACTCTTCTCTATAATACAACAGGACTGACATAAGAAACTTTAAAAGAATTCAACAAAACAAAACACAATTGATTAGCATGTTAAGAAAAACAGACAATTTAATTAAGCTAGGTAGTGTATGCCTTGAAATTTTAAGTTTCCATTTTTTGCTCAAACTTTCCTAAATTGTTGAAACCATTCTCTTTCATAATCAAGAATAAAAATTTGGGATCACTGTGCAAAGTGTGGTATTAAAAAACAAATGACATAAAATTTACTGATATTTGCAATTTCAAAATGGCCGCCATACCTCTACATGGGAAGATAAAGTTTTTTGTTTTCAGCAAAACAATATGGTTGAAGCTGTATTTTCTCCACAAGCTTCAAAATGAATCCACTGAAGAGGGCAGCGCAGAGCAGTGAAGTATTGTGAAAATTTGACCTTCTGAAAACCTGTCCCCTGGGTGCGTTCTACTTTAGTGCAAAATTACCTTAGGTAAAATGTGCCTTTGGGACAGATAATATTCGGACTCCCAAACTTTTCCAATTTCCTTTCTGATGTACCACTTGTGGGGGCTCATTTTAAAGCTCTAGGAGTGAGAAACATTTTTAATGTCACAGTTTTTTGAAAATTGAAAATTTTATTTTTCCCCATAGGTTTAACACAGAGATGGTGGCCATTTTGAATCGTAAATATTGGTAAATGTCAGGTAATCTGTTTCTCTTGTACAAAAATTTTCACAGTAATTACCGCTGATTTTTATTGTTGATTTGTAGGAGAATGGTTGAACGTTTCATTGAGGAAAGATTGAACAAAAGTTTAAGTATTTCACTTTCAAGGCACATGCCACCTTAAGGGGTCAACTTTGCCTGCACAGAAAAAAGACTAATCCTCTTTCAGACAAGACGACATTTAACCCTTAATCATAATGGTCTGGACCAGACATGTTGTTTTTAACCATAACTTTAGACCTCAGTACAGGAAAATGGGGTGGAAAGGTTAGTCTGTGCTTGTGGCTTTGGGCAAATCTGGAATGTTGTATTAGGTTCTGATTACCAATGAAATTTCAGTCTAGACTACACCATACAAGTTCCACATGATTGTGATATATGCTTTATACACGGTAATCCACTTAATTTTTTTTAATAAGGAGATTGGATTATAGTAGTACTCTATATATAAAATTCCACAATACAATGTACTTTGAACTTGAGTGTGTTATGATAATGCCACTTTTTAGAGTATTTTGGATACTTTTGTTCTCTTCAACAAATTCACATGGCCAATTTGAGGATTACGTCTCTGTTCTACAATTCAGGCATGGTGAGTTTGCTGGAGGAAATGTTTAAGAGATGCTGTAGACTACCGGTACTAAGAGAAGACTGCCTTGCCATTTATAGAGAATGCCTACAGCATAGATTTCATTGGTCAGCTTATATTTATGCGTGACAATAATAGTCTGCCTTGGTAACCAAAAAGACCAGTGTTTTTGGATTGTTTACCAGTATAACTGACAGTACTATATGAAAGCAAAATAAAAGGAATGAGCCACATATGTGTGGCATCCACTAGTATGAGCAGTCGCTAGTCATATTTCAAAATCTATCAAAGGAAATACTTTAAGAAGACTAAGTCAAAGCAAACAATGTGCTGAATCATTCTTTTTGTAAGGGATAGGGCAGATTTCAATCGTAGATTTGTTACTAAATATTGAATCATACAAAAAAACATTGGCTGCTGCTGAAGGAAATTTGGACAAATTTGTCTATTTTTGCAATATTGTAGGATTTATAGTAGTATTGACTGTTCTACTTCAGAGTTCTAGCTTGTGTTCAGAACCTTTGACATTTGATTTTTGCTGGTGTCCATCACATTGGCGGTTACAAAGTACTACATATGTCTGTCTTGTATGCACAATTTCAGACAGTCCTGTTAAAATTGCATGACAAATATTTGTTTTTGCATCCTGTATTAACTAACTGTATTTGCATTTTGGGCATTAAGCCCTCATTGTCAATGATGTCCCCTGTTGACAGAGAGAACAAAATTTAAAACATAACCTTTAACCCCTGACCCCATGGTAACCTGTGACATCATGCAGAGATTTTCATCCAAAAAAAACCCCCCCCCCCCAAAGATTGCAAAGGGCCAACTGGAGTAAAATAATATATAATATTAATAATAATTTTCCATCATTTGCAAATATTCATGGAGGAGCACATTTCTTGTCAACATTATTCAGCAACCCTTTCACCCTTGTCCCTGTATAGAGTACTGCTAACCCCACAATATTACACAGCACAGCCATGGTTTTACCCAATTCCACTGTTTTCTTTGGCAAAGTTGGACCTCTTCACAGGGAAATGGGGATGAAAGCATTAAAAACAATGGGAATACGGTACACAAAACTCTGGTACGGAATTGAAAGAGCCAAACAATTAATGTAATCATGGGTTTTCCCATGAGAATTGCCAACTTGAGCATAAGCTAGTACCAATTTGCTGTCCGGAGAAGTGTAACACATTTAAGACAAATCTCCAATTCTAATAATCTCCAATTTTATCATATTCTCCATGACATTTTAAGGTTAAAGTGTAGAAGTCAGAACTCCCAATGAAAAAACTCAAACCAAATACTCACCTTTATTATCCATAAAGATCTTATTTATTTCATGTCCCTTCCCACGTTTGAAATCCTCAAAGGCTTGACTTCTTGACAGCGGGGAACTGGACCTCTCTGAGAAAGAAATACTGAATTCACTCTCCCTTCCCGACTCAGTTCTGAAGCTTGACATTGGAGATCCGCAATGCGATCGTGAAGAAAGCAGTCCGCTGGCCCGTCTTGGTGGGTGTAAGAAATTATCGTCACTTGCCATCTTTTCCACAGGGAGTCTTGAGTAGTTTGGGGGACTGTCTTCAAAGTCTACAAATTTTTCAGTTCTGTGTGAGAAATGTAGAAGTACGAATGACAGACAATTGCAAGGTAACCAGCTTTGTTTGCAGCCTGGTCGTGTTGGCCGAGAGAGTGACAGACCACTGGAATGTTTGAAAGAAGCTGACTAACTTTGGCTTACTGCCAGACTATTATTACTACTTTGTTCAGCGTGATATCACTCATTGAGTCACTATATTTTTTTATAATTGCGCTTCACAACACATTGCACAAAAAGACATAATTTCATAAAATTTGTGTAGCATTCTGGACAAAAATGGACAGCAAACAGCGCTATAAAAACATATCTATCATGAAGATTATTATGACTCAAGTACAGTTTGCATTTTTCCCCTGAAAGTCAATGTATAGTGCTTTCTTTCCTGAACAAATACACCCATATAATATGATATGATCAGTATGCTGCCTTGTTGAGAGCTGTCAGTAGATGGAAACAAGATTGTTGTGACAATGCTCCAGAGAATAAGAAATACATCATTCAAATAATAAATGTAGCAGAATTGGGTCATCAACATCCTTTCAATGACTTCCACGCTGTCTGCTCTTTTTTAGTGTCGTTAGGGGGGCAGGGAGTTGGAACACACTGGTTAACTTTGAGCACTGGCGAGTTCAGTCCCAGGCTCCTGTCACCACATTGAGTTTCCCTACAGTTATAAACCAAACGGAGTGTGCCCACCTTTTCACAGCTATGACTTGGAGAAAAGTATTACGCAAAGGTTTTGTTTCAGTCAGAACAGCAGAAGGTGGTACTGAATTATGCCCCTTTGAACGATTAATTGATTTAGCAATTAC
This sequence comes from Ptychodera flava, assembly GCF_041260155.1. Taxonomy (NCBI): domain Eukaryota; kingdom Metazoa; phylum Hemichordata; class Enteropneusta; family Ptychoderidae; genus Ptychodera; species Ptychodera flava. Next base: position 25,373,300 of record NC_091938.1, on the reverse strand, counting down.
ACAGGGGTTGGTTTTCAATTTTGTACATTTAAAAGTGCTCGGTATTACAGTACTTTACCAATTTTGCCCTCGACAGCAAAGAAGAGTTGGGAATATAAATAATGGTGTTAAAATTCCAGATTCAATATTAACGAATTCTTTATAATATTGTCTAAAACAACGACGGAAATGGGGCACGTGTTGGCAATTTACCATACACCCCACGTTACGCGCAGTATATTAAAGTGCGCAAAAATAAACAAACACTAAAAAGTTTATAAGCTTGTCTTCATACTGTCTAGCCTGACAATTTTCCAGTGTTATTTGTCAGTTACTATGTAGTAGTGAAAACTTGGCACTTTAAGAAAATACAACGCTAAACTTACCTCGGCGGCGCAAAGTTTACATCTTGCTAATAACTTGGCAACTTACGTGTCATGTCACGAACCGCTCGTAAAATTACGTGGAATTGGCATTGAAATTTTACGGACCGGATAGTGGAGACAGAGGAGGTTTCGGAAAGTTCACACCAACACTGACAGCGCCCTCATACGAGGCCAGGATATGAGTTTTCAACTACGTCACTTCCTTCATTTGTTACCCCGAAGAAACAATATGGTAGGTGTATTTCGTCAGCTCCGTAAAAAATTTGTTTAAATCCCACCATGTAGACAATTGAAAGGTTGTTAACAGCTTCGCTCATTAGTTTTAGTATACACGACACAATCGGTTATGTACAAAAATTGTTTTGATGCTCATTTTCGAAACGGTAGAAGGACTTCCGCGTGTGCTACCCTCTTCCGTAGTGCCACATCAGCGGACGCGTCGTTGTGTGTAGATTAGGTCAATGCACGGTGCTGCTAGCTACATGGTCGTTTAATCGTATGGTATCGTTTCGGGAAGCCCTTCACAACAACACGAAATCATGTCCTCTATGCCTCATTTGTACTCAAATTGAACGTCCACATGGCATATTTAGTTTCTACGGCATAAGAACGCCACTCCGTACGCCGCAATATGTTCGTCATTGTATTTAAATAAGTTGGCAAGCTTTCCACACTTGGCTGTTAAGCACAGTACAAGTTAATTAAGCCACCTAGTGTCTTGCATGAGTTAAAATGTTTTGTATACTAATTTTCGGGCAAAAGTTATCATGTCGCTATTTACTCTCAACACTGTAGCCCGGACCAGCAGCAAGCAGTACATCCGTCGGAGGGGGACGCTCCCCAAGCAAAGCAGTGTCACCGAGGTCAGGAGGTACACAAGTAAGACAAAGGTAAGGCCAGACTTTCAGCGTGTCTAATCACAGATGCTTGATTGAGATTCTTTCTTAGGAATTTCAAAAGAAAATGGCATATATTTGTTACAATTATTATCAACAGTTTGGTGAATGTCTTTTTAGAGTTTTGTTTTGTACTGGCAAAAAAGCCCAAACTTGACTGTGCTGCTAGCCTGATACATGTTAACACTATACCCTCTACTGTCTATGCATGGAGGTAGTAGATGGTCTATGCTATAACTATCTAGCTCCAGATACTGATTATATATTTAGATAAAAGAAAGAATGAAATGGTGTCATCGTTACTTGTGTATCTATGACTGATAGTTTGCTCTATGTACAAATGCCCTAAAGTCTGCCTATTGAAACAGTCATCATGAATTTCGTATGTGTGTGTCCCTTATGCTAAACACCCTGATGGTAATTATCCAAATGTTGACCAACTGTGACTGCCATTGTCCAGGTTCATCATTGTGGGAGACATGGACAGTGGTTCATTGAAATCTTATACATTTAACATCACAATGAATAAATACATCATCAGGAATAGTGATAAAGCCCCAGTAATGAGTTTTTCAAGTTCTGAATTTTCACCAGTAAATCCAGGCTAATCATATACATACCATACACTATGATACAAAATCAAACTGAAAGTGATATGTTCAACTGTACTGATCTGCTCATAATGTGGGTCATTTTAACATGGGATGTCTTTATGTAGACTTTTTGGTTCTAGTAAGACTTTACAAGGGTCTATGGTTGTAGCAGTATAGGATAGCTCAGTTTTGTATACATGGGGATTTCTCTATTCTTCTGTGTAACTTTCCAAACAACACAAATGTTATTTTTCATTGTTTTAGCATGTTTGTATTCTATTACTTTCAATAACTTTTCTGGGTCTTATGTTATCATGCTGTACAACTCTACGGGGATTGATGAGTTAATGAAAAAATAATTTTACCTTCAACTGAGCAAAAGCTTGTCGAGAAAAACTCAATGAAAGAAGTAACTCTATGAAAGAACTGGCATTTAAATATCATTTCACAATGTCTTTTAGTGTTAACAGATGCTGGTCCCTTTTTGGTGCAAATTGCAATTTTCATTCAAAGCAATTTGCATTGCCTGAAAATTGTCAATACGAATGCAAAGAGTGACACTGAACTCATATTTTATGAACTACTGGTGCAAATATTTAGACTTTCAACCCTGCTCTAAATGTCACAGTTATGCATCCATTGGATTCAAACTCACAACCTGTAATACCAACTCATCATGCAGAAGATCACTTAACTCACATCCATCTCTCAATGAATGTGGCTCAATTACCAAGCAAGGCAGATTGTCCCTAAACCAATTTGTTTCTGTTCGTCTGTACACTGTAAGGTTGACTTTACAGAATTTCTCAATTCTACCCAACGAGTTTAGAAATCTTAAAAGTGGAAGCATTTTGGAACTATATTGTTATGATTTTGTGAATGATGACTTCTGAGACCATAGCCGCACATTGTCAATACTAATATGCTTTCCATCGTCGTTTCAGGAAAACAGGTGGTGGAGGGGGTGCCCCTAAAACCAGAGCTGCTGGTGGTGGAGGCGGTGGTGGTATGTGGAGATTCTACACAGAAGATTCACCAGGTGTTAAGATGTAAGAACAATGTTAATGTTATTACCAGTATCCAGGGTGTATTTTTTCAATATTAATCAGTTGTGGTCGATGAAGGGACTTTAACAAGTGATGTCTGTTTGCAAAATAATCGCTGATGAGTTTATTGTAGTGATGTTTGACCAAGATGAAACCCATCTGATATTGCACCAAGTTCTTCAGAGTGAACACGTGAAAAATTCATCCTGGTAAATCTTCCATATTTTTAATGAACAGCACTGCCTAGAAAGCAGTGTTCATATGATCTAAGAAATACACTTTCCCCGATATGGTACCACCTTACATTTAAGTTTATGCATGTTTTGTTTGTACTGTAATCACATGGTTTCATGTCTACTGCGTGCCATAAAACATTGTAGTAAAGAATGCAGAAAGAAGTGATGCAGGGTTTCCAAACCATGTTTGTAATTTCCCAAAATCTTACAATCTGCCTTTGCCTTGTTAATTACAGAGGTCCCGTGCCAGTCTTGGTAATGAGTTTGCTCTTCATTGCGTCTGTATTTATGCTACACATCTGGGGCAAGTACTCAAGATCGTAGGACCTGAACTTGACAATCACAACGATGATGACATTGGATCATGGATCAACTGTACGACAAAAGCTATGCGCACCACTGAATTGTGAACTTTTTAAGTTTTGAAGTAAAACAAAAAATGAAAGAGAAACTTTAAATGTATTTGTTATTTTACTGCAAATTGCAGAAGGGTAAAATGGAATAAATTCATTTTAGAAAAAAACACGGGTGATTTGCATTTCTCTTGATGATAGTTGATTGGTCGTAGTGAAAGACTAAATTTTGCATCAAACCATGATATCACTCCTGCCCTATCCCATGTTTTGCTTTGATATGTCCTCAAGTTTAGTATTAAACAGACATGAATATTTCTTTGCATCCAAGTTCTAAGTGTTACTTGTAATGTTATTAATGAAAAGCCACTTAACAACCATAGTCACTGACTAATAGAAAGAACATGAAATATCTCACTCTGCGTGACAAGGTACTTCAATTCATAGTAATTATGCTGTCCACGCTTCTGGAATATTTTGCCAAAAACTTGAGAGATGCAACAGAGACCAACTTTACGTCTTTGTGGAAATGAAAACTGGATTTCTTTGTTCTATGTAGTGCTACTTGATGTCCTCCTTTTCTCTTTCAATCAAGCGCTTTTGTTCACACTGTGCAGGTAGTATGTAGGCTACAAAATTTGAAGCTATTGGATCAGTCAAATGATTGCCAATGGAAATATGTTGCATTAATTACTAATGTGTGGAGTCTTGGAAGCTGTTAGCCAATTGGTTGACTGAAATTGTATTATTTACTGACGGCCAATAATCAGGTAAAGAGAAGCTTGTTATGCTGACTGTAATGACAATCTATCAATCAGATATAACCTTTGAGTCGCTGTACATATGCAAGTAAACCAGATAGTCAAGTGCATAATTTTACACAATGATGTGTACTGTGCTTAGGAATTTCCACAAGAGTATGTGCAGACCACAGGGTGATCTGGAATGGCCATTCACAAGCTGTTCTCGAGGTTTATTAGATGTACCATTGCTCTCAGAATTGGTACATAGAGGGCGCTACGAAGGTTAGACTGAATGTCAACAATGGAGGCAAGTAGTGTTCAAAGTACATAATACTTTGAGGGCCTTTGATCTGGCACATTTGTTGTTTTGCAAACTTGAGCAAGCAATATAAAAGCTGTGCATTTGGGATAACTGGGGGGGGGGGGGGGGGGGGGGGGGCAAAGTTCATCCATTGGTGATATGAGTAAATACACACCCAACATATTTCTTTGAACTACATGGCATTTTAATACATCATAACATACAGGAAGAAAAAAGGACACATTTCCTTAGGTATACAAAAACTACAGAGTTGCTTTGTGGCATAAATTGATAAGCAGGCTTCAGAAATAACTTAGTGTAAAAAAAATAACTTTTACCGCAAAGAGCAATTTCATTGTTACATCAAAACCATAGTGTATGGCTTGGAAAGACAAGGCATTGTGTTGTGCTAAATGTATTCTGTAAGAAATCACTGGTGACTTTTTAATTTTACTGGTACAATATCGTCTTGTGAATTGTTGCAATCAATTGCAATCTCCATACTGACCTATATGTTGCCCTACAGGGCATGCTATTGGTTGTAAAATTCATGCACCTATTGCAGGATAAAGAAACTGACCAATCACAGCCAACCTTGTCAGACTTCTACTGGCTGCTCCACTCTTCCTTGAAAAGTAGTTAGACCTTGCCAACTTAAAGTTTATGGGATGACACAAAAGCACAGAGCTGTAGATATTCAGGTTTCTAGGGCCACAGCATATGTTTTGTGAATTAGAGGCATTCTGGTCAAAGTTATTCAAAGGGACAAAGTCGGCCATTTTTCATGAATTTTGTTTGATACCAGATACTTTTTATATTGTTTTACATGTTAAAAGATAATGAATGGGTGACCCATGCATATATTCAACCTCCGTTTTAGACACGGTAAATGAAACCATCGCGAAAATGAATTAATGGTCATGACCATTAATTCATTTTCACAATGGTTTCATGTATCAGGTCTAAAACCGGGTTGAATACACGCATGGTCACCCATTCATTCAGTATCTTTCAACATGTCAAACAATACTAATTGTATCTCGCATTAAACAAAATTCACAATGGTTTCATGTATCAGGTCTAAAACCGGGTTGAATACACGCATGGTCACCCATTCATTCAGTATCTTTCAACATGTCAAACAATACTAATTGTATCTCGCATTAAACAAAATTCATAAAAAATGGCCGACTTTGTCCCTTTAATATAAACTGGGAAAGTGTTGGCAAGGGGAACCATCTTAGAAGGGTAGTTCGACCTGTCTGACATACTCTGACTGTAAATGTTGGCATATTTGCAATAAATGTCAAAAAATTTTCAGTTTTTGCATTGTTTTATGTCTGGCAATCGGGCTTATACAGAATCTCTGAATGGACACCTATGTATAACATGACTTCTGTATTCCGCAGAAAAATGCGCACACAACCTGAGTATGGATGATTGCTGTATGGAGCAGAGTATCACTCCTGAAATTTGGTCTTGTAAGAAATGGTTTCTCGAACCTTTCCTTCAAAATGTGTATGGTCAATATTCTTGAAAAAGTCATATTTACAATATGCTAATTTGAGATTAACCCTGTGTCCTCCATGGTTGAAAAGTAAACATAGGTGGTTAATTTGAATATAAATTTGCATGTTAATTTGAATATTCATTATGGGAATTTGCAAGTCAACCAAACTGATTTTGGTGGTTTGTTTCCTAGCTTGCCATCTAAGTGAATAACATTGGTCCATAGTTTACTTCAAGACGAAGGTAAATGCAAGCTTTTGCTCCACTGCCTATGGTTCAACTACCATATTTTAAAACCTGAAATTGTGAATACACACACACACAAAAATATAAGCTCTTTTTGGTATTTATATACATACCAAATATGAGCTAAAAATGAAAACATGGGAGGTCTGTCTCTCCCGTTGGCCCTTGTTACTAGCGGTACACTGATGGGGAGTGAGTTGCTTGTTATCTGCTGTACATGTAAACAACAAAGGAATGGGTGCTACAAAAAGAACAACAACACAAGCAGTTCAGTAACTTAACACTGACTCATACAAAAGATAAAATCAACTTTTTTTTTTTACAATTGAGTGAAACAGACATTCCCTGAGCCAGATCTTTATACAAAACGTAGGAAAACAATTCATAGCTCACGTCAAACAGAAAACTGTACACAACACAATATACAAGAAATGTCATTATGCTGCAATTTTCTGACTTTGCAGGTAAAATGTGTATCAAAACTTTTCGGCAAAACTTTGATAGTCAACATAAGTTTGACTATACTGGAGGGTATTTACAATTTGTGATTCTTATGTGCTTAGTTTTTGTCAAGGTCTGTGAAAAATTACGTGACTAAGGTTAAAAACTCACATGTAATATTCCGCATAAGTCTCATTAAATGTTATTTGTTAGCTTCTTACTTGAAATCAGTTATATATCCAAATAAATTCAGTCCAAGTTGCTTGAAAAGTTTGCAGATTTGATGCCTAAATTCATCAAACTATTAAAATCATCAAATTATTGCTATTAATCTTCCTAAATTAGTCAATAACTAGCAACCAAGATAAAATGTTTTGGAACTGACACCCCACTCCTATACTACAATATTATGTGTCTTGTGCGTTTTATGTTTCTATCAGTGGCAGTACCCAACTGGAAGAGGGTGGATGTAATCGGAAAGAAACTGTACATTAGCTTTTATGTTGAACCAGTGTATTTTCACTTCCTCACTTCAAATATCTTTGAAGAGTCGGCTCTATTATAGAGCACAATAGGTTTGTGCCAAATTCTGTGCTGGCTAGTCATCATTTAACCTGATTTCATGACAAGAACATCATGATTGCTGAATGTGACATCGAACAAACAAAAGCAACCTTGACAATACCCCTAGAGGGCGCCCTGCAGCGTGGGCAATGGGGCCCATCGGCAATGTAATGGATACCTGTAAACCAGTAAATGTGGAAATCTGCTGATATGGTGTAAGAGACTTTAATCAACTCTAGACCAGTAATTCATGACTTCTCACTAAAAACAAGGTTTTATGTACAAGAACTGCCAAAATTTCCTGACATATGGTTGCAACTGATGTTTCCATGGCAACAGTCCTCTCATGATTTTTAGTTTCTACAATGCTACCACTATAATTATTCTTGAAACATTCAACTGTCATATGTCTGTGTTTATGATACTGAGTTGAAAAACTGACAAACAGGCTTGAAAATGTCTAGCTATTGCAATCCCGTTGAGCACAACTGCACCAAATCTGTGTGTTCTGTCTGAGAAATAATTTTCAGACTTGATACATATTGTAACAAGTAGAAAACTGAAAAAAATGGTGTGATACTTTCTGCGAAAGTTGGAACAAATAACAGTTATTATTATAAAATTTATCAAATTTAACCACATAGTGGTTAAATTTAATTCTCTTTAAAAAGCAAATGTCACTTGATTGAAATCCGAGCTTCATTAGTATGTTAAGGTAGAATGCACCTCGGGGACAGATATTCAGACTGTCAAATTTCTACATCTTTTCCGGCCTACCACTTGTTTAGGCTTGTTTTAAAGCTCTTGGGGGTAGGAAATATTTTTGCCATCGTAGTTTTTTTGAAAATCGAAAGTTTTATTTTTTTCCCGTAAAGGTAACACAGGGATGGCGGCCATTTTGAATTTAAAATATCGCAAAATGTTGAGTAATTTGAATCTCTAGTTTCAAACTTTGCACAGTGACACCTTTTTTTGTTGATTTGGCAAGAGTACGGTTGCAAGATTCCTTGGGGAAAGTTTGAGCAAAAGTTCAAGTCTTTCAATTTCGAGGCGCATACTACCTTAAATGTAAACTATGCCATGTGCGTTGAGTTGTTATAACTTGTGTTTCACTCAGTAATTTAAGATTTCGGAATGTTGGTGTTTAATATGAGGTGATATTAGACTCCACCACCACTACGTTCAGTTGAGATCACCACTCTTTCCTTCTGTTCACCAAGTTCAATGGCCGTTCCAAGTCGGCTGTGGGACACCGCTCCCGTCCTTAGGGCGCTCATGAGCTGTGGAAAAAAGCATTGTGTAAAAACTTTAAGTAAATCATAATTTTGATAGTGCTGGTATTTGAAATCTTGGATTGTTCAAAATCTTTTTATCTCAAATTAAGTATTTCACACACGACAATGTTTGAAAACTACACACTTTGAAACATATTTTGCAAACAACATATATGTAAATTGCATTATCATAGATATATTGAGAAGATTTTTATATGATGGTCAAATTGCTGACATGTTGAAAGGAAAATAAAGATTTTGATGGAGATATAAGACTGACTTTTGTACTCCCCAATCTAAGTATCTGGGCTCTCCCTCACATAGGGGTAAGACCGAAACAAACAGACAGAAAGGGGTAGGTCAGGGTATACTATAAATAAAACAAACCAGCTGTGTACACACTTTCTGAAAGTTTTTTTATCATAAAATATTTTACAGTCTCCATCTACTGCCAAAGTAAACTGGAAAAATACGCTTTGTAGACATTGGTCTGTGATTATTTTTGTAGGTACTCTAACGATAAGTCTTGCCAATAGTTACCCAGAGCACGGTTACTGTGCCCAGAGTAATGGGAGTAAATGTGAGTCCATAGACATGCAGAGTATGAAAACACTGTGCCCAATTTCTGGCTTTTGACCAATCAGTGTCTCCACTTAAACAGTGCCACAAGGACAATCTTCTGTGGAAAATTGTATCAGAACTACTGAATTTTTTTACAAATAAAAGATTTTAATTTATTCAGTGATAAAAGAACTGTCTTCTTTGGCAGTGCAGGAGTCAAAATATTGACAATAACAACTATAAGACAATTATGGTACAATCACTAATACACCAAACACCATTACCACCACCACCACCACCGTCACCATCATCACCACTACCCACTACATCTTTGGTGAGATTTACACACACGATGAGAAATGCTAGTTCATCTCGGGTTATCTAAGGATGAGTTGGGAGGCTGATGTGGGGCTAGTGTGAGTTTTACCAGTGGTGAAATGAACTGTGTAGACATACGCTACAACCACACAATCTTGGTGAGAAACTACAGTACTGCAACACAACCACTCCTAACATGACCCGAACTTTTCTATTCTTTCAAGAAAAAAGGAACAGTTTTCAAGTCCTAAATTTCAAAGCTAAATAATTTTTTTCTCCTGTTCTTGATGTAAGTGAAGAAAAAGGAGACAGAAAAAAGAGACGGGTAAATATATCTATGCATGCAGAGAGTTCAATTGTTAATCTTTCTATTTTATCTTAAAACTAGATCAAACCACACAGCAAAGATGAAAGCGTGTTAGTAGACAGTCTAATATGCTATATGAAAGCTGGTACACAGGACTTAGAAAAGCTGAGATGATATACAGTTTTATGAATAATGGCTAGAGCTGAAAGATAGGCAAAGGATGTTGTAAATATAGTAAAGGTGTTAATCTGAGCAACCTAAGAACAAGAGTTTTGATTGGCTGATTCTAATCAAGAAAGCAGTCTAAGCTATTTACTCTGCTTAATAGCCAATCAGCATCAACCTTCTATAGTGACGCAGATAACTTTAAAACAGAATGCACATCAGGGACAGATATCCAGACTCTCAACTCTTTACAATACTTTGTCCGTATGTTGCTTGCGTCGACTGTTTTTGAAGCCTCCTTTTGATGTTGTTTTCACCATCTTGGTATTATGAAATTGACAGTTTGATTTTTCCCCACTCCATTAACGTAAGGACAGTGGCCATTTTGAATTTTGAAATACTGGTAAAGATTTCTTCCTGTAGTACCAAATTTGGCAATGTGACCCCTGATTTTTATTCTTGATTTTGAAAGAGAATGGTCTAGAGTTTCCTTGAGGAAAATTTAGAAAACATTAAAATCTTTGATTTTGAGGTGCATACTACCTTAACCCTTTCACCACCATAGTTTGACCCAAATCCATTGTTTTCTATGGTAAAGATGGACCTGTACACAGGGAACTGGGGGTGAAAGGGTTAAGGTAGATGCTCCTTGTAATTGCAAGTTCAAGGAAACTTTAAACCATTCTATGTCATAATCAAGAAGAAAAATTTCAGGTCAACGTGCAAATGTTGATACTGGAGAATCAAATTACCTAAAATTTACAAACAGTTTAAGCTCAAAACGGCCACTATCTCTGATTTAATGCTATACGGGAAATATCAAAATTCGTTTTTCACAAAAAATCAGATGCTGAAAACTTCATTTGTTCAACCAACTACAAAAATGAGCCTGTACAAGCAGAAGAACAGCAAAGTATTGAAAAAAGTTTGAGAATCTGAATATCTGTCCATGAGGTGCAGTCTGTGTGTATGGAGGAGTACAAAAAAAAGGCAGCGTTAAGTAAGCAGCGTTACAACACATAGGAGGAGTAGATAGAATGTTAGCAAGACCTGCAAGAATTCATCTTTCTCGATAAGCCCATTCTTGTTACAGTCAACTTCATTCATCATTTCTCTGAGTTGATCTTCGGTGACGTTTTCACCAATGCTCTAGAGGAGACAGAAAACTCTGAGTGATAAAGCGGTGCAATTACTTTGGACAGAGAGATAGAGAGGGTATAGATGCACGTTATTTCCTGCTCGGTGAAAGACTGTGGCTGGAATAGAAACATTGACTATTGTATTGCAATGGCCTTGACCCTGTGCTGACTCTAGGATATCTGTGGTTGACGTTAATTTGGTTGAACTTCACGCAAAATTGGCTACGCTTTTATTCAAGCTCCTACAGCTTGCAAAAGAGCTGAATCAACATGAAATGTGATTTTGTTATTCATATGTAAATTTACATATCCTGACAAAAAATTTTTGATGATGTATATTAAGTTCTTTGGACTACTAGCCAGTAGTTGCAGTAATTAATAGAATTGCTTTCTTAACTAAATTCGGTTGAATTTCAGGACAGAAAGAGCCCGTAAGGCTTATGACGCTATATTTTGCAACAAACCTATAACTGCAACCAATGACATTTAGCTGATCATGAGGTCAAATCAAATCATTAGCTGATAATGAGGTCAAATCAAATCAATTCATGAGCTGATACTGGGTTCAAATCAAATCATTAGCTGTATGAGGTCAAATCAAATCATTAGCTGATAATGAGGTCAAATCAAATCAATTCATGAGCTGATACTGGGTTCAAATCAAATCAAATCATATTATATCAAATCACATATGTTTAAATGAAACTGATATTTAGCAAACGGCGAAAATGCTTTGAATCTTTGGATTTCATGATTTTAAGCATCAAAACAAAAAGAGTGCTGTTTTTTTACATCAGATTCAACAGTTTAAAGTTTCAATAAAATCACTTTTTGGTTCTGGCTATTACTCGTGTGCTATCATGAGATACTTGGACATAGAGTAAGTTGTGAACCCAATCACCGTTGTCAGTGCTGTCCTTTCCAAAGTGTTGATTTTAACCAGTGTGAGTAAAAACAGGTAAACTTGTGTTACTTTTGTGTGCTGTCAATTGGTTAGCAGAGAGTGGGGTCAAGTCAAATCTTATCCTTAGAGGTCAAATCGTGTCAGATCAACCTAAACCTTACACAATTACCGGTACCACCAACAAGTAAGGGATATGTGATATAGGGTTATTGGAGGTTTTTTGACAAGCCAGGAAAACTTTACCTAGAGTCTCCCACAATCTTATCGGGTTTCCTCTGTCGGTTTAGGCTGTGAAGTTCATAACATGTAATCAAAGATTTATCAATATTCTCTCGTGCCTGAGAGTACACTTGCCCTGTAATCTTGATCAATTTATGCTTGACATTTGAGAGAAGTGAATTAGATATCTTTCCAGGTTCCAATTTCAATGGCAATCCACAACAATGTAAATATGCAATTTCTATCAAATCTCTGCTGTGTTTATTCATGGTGTCACGTGCAGAGCTCTTCATAATTTTTTTCTTCTCTGATAAACTATAATTTCACGCGATATAATACATAAGGCAGCAAGTTCGTCGATCAAGTAGTTAACACTGAAGGTGGACAACATTGATTCACTCACATCGAGGTATTTCCTGATGTCCACCGACGTGATGAATCCCTTCTTCTCGGTATCAAGACCGTCAAACTTCTTGGTGTATGTCTTGATTTCACTCTCGTCAAAGTTGATGGGTATCCTCATCAGGTTCTCACGGCAACTGCTTCCCATCTGCTCATAGATGAAAGCAATCGCTTTCTCTCTCTCCTCCTGGGGTCATAGGGAGAGAAGTTCTAGCATGAATTTAAATAGTTCTGAACATTTTAAGTAAAAAACTGAGGGGGGAGGGGAGTTACGGAGAGAAGAATACTATGGATGATAAAACACTTGACACTTATGTGTTTGTTTCTCAATTTAATCATAATCATAATCATAATCTTTATTTCTTATATAGCGCATTACATTTTTAAATATCTTAATGCGCTTTACATTAAAAACAAAGAAATAAGTGACAAATAAAAACAGTAAATTTTAAATGTTCAATAAAAGTAACAGCTGGTAAAACTAAAGAAATGGTTAAAATAGATCAACAAATAAAACTCAGGTATAAAATGACTTAAAAGGGTATAAAACTCATGTATAAAATGACTTAAACAGGTAAGTTTTTAACCCGACTTTAAAATTATCGAGTGACTGAGATGCACGAAGGTGCGACGGCAAAGAATTCCACAGACGAGGCGCACATATTGAAAACGCCCTATCACCATAGTAAGCTGTGCGGCCGATGGGTTGGTGTAACTTAATTTCCCCATTTGAAAATGAACGCAATGTATGACTAGTACTACGTCTAATCAAAAGCTCATGAAGGTAAGATGGTACATGACTACAGAGAACTTTGAAAGTAATACAAAGAATTTTAAATTGGATACGTTGTTCAACAGGGAGCCAATGAAGGTCACGAAGAATGGGAGTAATGTGATCACATTTTCTCTTCTTGGTAACAAGTCAAGCTGCCGAATTTTGAATGGTTTGCACTTTGCGTATTTCAAATGAAGGGAGGCCAAAAAGTAAACTGTTGCAATAATCCAGGCGAGATGTGATAAAAGCATGAATGAGTTTCTCAGTTGAAGGCTGATCGAGTATATTACGGATTTTACCAATCTTCCAAAGAGCATGAGAGGCCGATTACACACATTGACAACATGTGCTGACATACTGCCACTAGAATCCATCGTGACACCAAGATTGCGAACAGTGTCAGATGGGTGAACACTGACATCACCTATTCTAATATCACAACGAGGAACCGAGCCTACACCTGTAAATTTAGAAGAAAAATGAATGACCTCGGTTTTACCATCATTTAGAGCGAGCATATTGTCTCGCATCCATCCCCTGATTTCATTAACACATAGCTCAATTGAAGTTGTCGGGACTTGATCTGCTTCGCAAGTGATATACGATTGCGTGTCATCAGCGTACATCATGTAATGTAACTTATGCTTGAAAATGATATCCTCTAAGGGTGCTGTGTACAGATTGAATAAAATTGGTCCGAGAACGGAACCTTGGGGTACACCACAATCGAGAGATTGTGCCTCAGACACGACTGACCCAACACACACTGACTGCGTTCGCCCCTGCAGATAGGATTTAAACCAATTCAACACTGTCCCCGTGATACCAAATCTATGACACAGCCTATGTAATAAGATATCGTGATCAATCGTGTCAAAAGCAGCAGATAAATCGAGTAAAATTAATATAACATCTTTGCGTCTATCAAGAGCACGTAGAATATCGTTCTGGACTCTCAGAAGAGCAGTTTCTGTACTATAGCCTGTTCGATATGCTGATTGACATTTTGCAAACAATTGCAAACCTACATATCTTGCAAAAATGATGCGACAATGCAGCTTTTTGTTTTGATTTTTCTTTTGAGCTGACAAGACCTAAAAGACATACAGACAGCAAAGACATAAAAACCACCAAAACAGGAATATATACTGGTACATCTGGAAATGTGGCACACTGCAAGATGATGACCAGGAGTTCATTGTTCAGAATTACTGTTGCCTGTGTATATGTGATTAACAAACATTTTCTGCCATACATGGAGCACTCTCTCATTTTTTGTGGTTAATTAATCTTTTTAAGTGAACGCGGAAAAGCAATACTGACATGACTAGTCTAAATTGATGCATACAAGGATGAAAAGTAAAACCTTTCCTTTCTCAGACCGTCATCTGGAATGAGTTTGTGTGACATGCTTTACTATGACAATGGGGTTGTTTGACTAGCATCAAGGTTAAGTGTGGCATTGGCAATTACAAATGATAATCTGTGGCAATTCATGCGCAGACTTACAGACAGCCTTTGGGCAGAAATACCAGCTTCGTGTGCATGATAAAACAAACGATCTTTGTCAATGCACTCGAGAGGGCATACTCATCCAACACAGAAGCATCATCATCCATTGATGTGAAAAGAAATTCTACGCCTGAAAATGACCTTCTCACCTTTTGTCTTTGTTTGTTCCATCCTAATTCTTTGGCCATGAGTTCAACGACCCTTGGCACTACCTCCTCCGCGGCCTGCGCATTGAGGAATGCCAGTCGAGTCCTCCTGGCCAGGACATCCACTGCTGTACAGGCATACTCCTTTACTGCATATTTTACCTTGAAAGAAATCAAGATAAACCAGAATTTTGTTTAATTCAGAACTTATGCATGGGAACTGGAGTGAAGTTGTGTGTTTGCTGGTGGATGTGATTATTCCTGCTGCTGTACTCTGAGCTCAGTTTGAATCCATTCACAGTATTGCTGAAGAGTTCACACACTGCATTGCATACATCAAGTTCGGCTAATAAATTTGCGTGTGTATGAGTTTGAAAATCCACCATTTTCATTGTAATATTTGTACAGATTCAATCAAGAAGAGATTACTGTGTGCATCGAACTTCAATATTTTAAAGCAATAAAAAAAATTATCTTCTGTTTGAGTCCTGACTCTTTCTCCCTGAAGGGTCTTTCCTACCAAAATGCCACGTTATTGTATATGCAGAGAGTAGCAATCTTTCTTGGGGCTCATAGTATGGTGGCAGCTATTGCAAAGCTAACATTGGTGGAGATACCCAATCTGCTCCTTGGTTAACCCTTGAGTGCCAAAGTCAACTTTTGTTGCCTTTATAGAAAATGACATAACAAGCAATTTTTTTCAGATCTGGACAAGTTTTTTTCAGATTTTTCTCAAAATTTTGGTCAGAAATTGCAGCCAGTGAAATGTTACGTCCATTTGGTCCAAAATTATCAAAAAATTACAGGAAAATTAATAACGTTGTTAACATATTACACTGAAATTTTGGTGGGGAAAATTACAGCACTCGAAGGGTTAACATGATCTGTTCAATGACAATCTAAAACTTGGGAATCCAAAATGACCATGATCCTCTTCAAGACCAGAGGAATGTTTTATAACTGTGGATTTTAGAACGAACCTCGGCTTCGAGGTAGGGAAATTCTTCAGCTAGCCTGACTCCAACTACCGGGTGTCTCTTGCCGGTCAGTTCGGCCAATCTTGCCACTTCAAAGGCATGGTCCCCGTATGTATTAGCAAGATGCTCAGCTACCTGTAGAAGAAAAATTTCACGCTTAGACTATTGAAATAACTCTCAAGTTGTATAGCAGAAAGGGACACACGTCAGACTTACATTCTTCAGATATTACAAAGCTGGCGAAGAAACGGACTTGGCCTGTCTAATCAAACATATCGTACCTCACTCTCCAGGCCAAAATCTTGTGCCAGTCTGATGAACATGGTGGGTGTCCATCCAGCGGCTCCATCTAACAGCATACCATCGGTCTGCGATTCTGATGTGGTTTGTAGATTGCACGCTTTGACAGCAGCATCCACCGTGTCTAAAGCCATTGATCTGTACGTTGTCCATTTCCCTCCTGAAAAACATTATTTCCTTTTTTTATTTACTGTCAAATTGAAAGCATTCACACTGAAGATATAACGTATTTTCCATACCACCCTAGGGGGTCACAGTCAATCAAAACAAGCATGTGACAAATATTACTTGCTTCATTTAGTAGAGGAAACAAGTGTAGCGTATTTTTTTTATCATGAGCAATTTTGTGCCTTAGTAATGATACGAAACTGTGACAGTGTACACGTGTGATGAGACTCAACACTTTTCAGATGCTGTTTTGAAATGAATGTTGCCAACAAAGCTAACGGCCTTTTATCCCAATTTATCATGTTTGGGAAGTTCGAATCACAATTTCATCATCACATTTTCACACTTTCAAACTTTTGTTTGAGGAGAAAGGTGTGACGTCAATTCAATGGATTTTGTTCTCTATGCACATGCTTTGATTCCCCATGGTAGAAAATCCTTAAACAGAACAGAACTTTTTTGAGAGAAAGCAATCAGTAACTTTCTTATTTTTATTGATATGAGGGTCCAAATATTTTGACCATTTTTAATTCAATACTCTTTATTGAACTGCTCCATCATTCCCATGCAATCATTTCTTGTCTGTGATCTTGAACAAAAATTATTTAACTGAAGGAAATAATAATTTTCTCTGCTATATACTGTAGATCTTCTTCATAAAGTTGCATCCAAATACTGCAACTTCTTGGAACATATATAATATATAACAAACAGAATGTCAGAAAAGTTTGTCTAGCAAGTCTCACTGGTTGTGACACTGTATATGAAAAATTTGTGCACGTCAAAATTTTTTTTCATAATATCTGTACTACTCAGCAAGAACTTTTAATAGCATACTGTCTTTTTATCCTGATTTGGAAAGTAGAGCAATGGGTGAAGATAAACTCTAGTACTCACCAGCTATTGTTATGAGATTTGTAGAACTGACATCAATGACATGGTTTCTGGACAAGGACTCTGTGTTTTTAGCTTTGGGATCTGTCACCAGTGGTCTGATTCCACTCCATGCTGCCAATACATCGCCTCTCCGTACTGTTAAGATTGTATGAAAAGAATATATGGTGACAGTGAGGGGATTGAAGTAGTGAGGATGTGTGTGTGTGTGTGTGAGAGAGAGAGAGAGAGAGAGAGAGAGAGAGAGAGAGAGAGAGTGTGGAAGAGATGTGGAAGTTATAACAATGACGAGAGAGCGGTAATTGAATTTGCCATGTAACGGTATTCTGTATGTCATGGAACCTCTATGTTGGAAAAAAACATTCAACTGGAATGGGGAAGCTACTAACAAATATCTTGGTGTGATTTGCGTAATTTATTTTCTACATCAGTAATTTTCTCCTTCAACCAATAAACAAATTTTCAAACTAATAATAACAAGGAAATATTAACAAAAATATATTTCATTGTCTATTACATATATTACGAAGTTTGCTTGAATTCTTTAGCTTCATTTCTCGTTTCCCCTCTCTCTTGAAAAAACTTGCGACAAAATCAGTCAGAGATAATGAGAATATAAGAAATTAATAACTCTATCTTCTAATTGACAGCCCCTGGAGCATACAGTGTATATTAGTCCGTGGGCTAGAGGGGGTCTACGTGCACCCCCCCCCCCCACAGGATAACAAACCTGTATTTTTCAGAACCCTTGGGATCCCTAGAATACGAAATGGAATTTTAACAGGAAAAATATAGGGACGCAATAGCTGTTATGGTCATGTTTTGAAGGGTACCGCAAAATCACGATTTTCCAAGCCAAATGCATTTTCGTCAAATCTGTCTTCTTGTAAGTCATGTGCTGAGCTCATTTTTAACATAACCTCACTTGTTTGGTATCATTAGAAAGGGAATTTATTCCTCTTTAAGATGACATATGCATTATGCAATATCTTCTACAGTTTTTGTCAAATATAACCAAAACTTACCCCTTACCCCAAAATTTAACATTGCAAATTACAGTAAAACTCAATATTCTACCAATTTTTTAGCTGGGCATAATAAAGTATGCATTGCTTTGTCTGAAATCTGTTTTATTTGATACAGGGACATGTCAGAAATATGAAATAGACTTTTAACAGAAAAAATATTGGAATCTACAGCTGTAACAGTCATATTTTGAAGGGTACCGCAAAAATACAGTGTTGCAGATTTGCATGCATTTTTGTTAAAACTGTCTTCCTATAAGTTATCTGCTGAGCTTGTTTTTGGATATAACCTGGCTTGTTAGGTATCATTAGAAAGATAATTTACTAATCTTTGAAATGACATATTGTAACATGCAATATCGTGTGTAGTTTTCATGATATGTAACCAAAACTTACCCCATACCCAAAGTTTACTTATAACGGGAAGA
Organism: Ptychodera flava; assembly: GCF_041260155.1. Classification (NCBI taxonomy): domain Eukaryota; kingdom Metazoa; phylum Hemichordata; class Enteropneusta; family Ptychoderidae; genus Ptychodera; species Ptychodera flava. The sequence goes on along the minus strand of NC_091938.1, from coordinate 25,354,493 downwards.
TGATACAATTTAGTAGCCATTTGGATCATTTTTGGAGGGGAACCCATATATTGCAAATGTATGTGTTTCGGCAAATTTGCCCTGATACCTGGGTACCCTTCCAAATATGATCCAAAAGGCTACAAAATCATATTATGTTCCTGTTAAAAGTTATTTCATATTTGTGACATACTTTTTTAACAAAATCACAGATTTCATAGATTGCATACAAGCATTGCCTTTGGTATATAAAGTTAATAAATTGTAAAAAAAGGTAGAGTTTCAGATTTGCAGTAATTTGCTGTGTAAACCTTGGGGTATGGGGTAAGTTTTGGTCCTATTTCATGAAACCTAACAAGACATTGCATATTACGATATGTCATTTTAAAGACTAGTAAATTACCTTTCTATTGATACCTAACAAGCCAGGTTATGTCAAAATCAAGCTCAGCAGATGACTTATAAGAAGACACATTTAACAAAAAAGCAAGCGAGTTGGCAATACTGTGATTTTGCGAGACCCTTCAAAATATGACTGTTACAGCTGTAGAGTCCCAATATATTTTCTGTTAAAAGTCTATTTCATATTTCTGACATTCCTCAGTACCAAATAAAAAGATTTCATATAAAGCATTGCCTTATTTGTTATGTCTAGCTAGAAAATTGGTAGAATTTGACGATAGCTACGAAAGTAATTTTCGATATAAACTTTGTGGTATGGGGTAAGTTTTCGTCATATTCCATGAAAATTATATCAGACATGGCATATAACAATATGTCATTTAGAACAGTAGTAAATTAGCTTTTTAATGATACCAAATAAACATGGTTATGTAATAAATAAGCGCAGCAGAAGACCTACAATGGGACAAAGTTAACAAAAGCACATATGAGTCTGCACTGCTGTGATTTTGCAGTACTCCACAGAATATGCCTGTTACAGCCATAGAATACCAATATTCTTTCTGTTAAAAGTCTATTTCATATTTCTGACATGTTTCTGTACCAAATAAAATATATTTAATAGCAAAAATGGCCAGATGTTATATGTCTAGGTAAAAAAATGGTAGAATTTGGTTTTAGCTATGACTGAAATTTTCAATGTAAACTTTGGGGTATGGGGTAAGTTTTGGTTATATATCATGAAAACTACACACGATATTGCATGTTAAAATATGTCATTCTAAAGATTAGTAAATTAGCTTTTTAATGATACCTAACAAGCCAGGTTATATCCAAAAACAAGCTCAGCAGATAACTTATAGGAAGACAAATTAAACAAAAATGCATGCAAATCTGCTACACTATGATTTTGCGGTACCCTTCAAAATATGACTGTTACAGCTGTAGATTCCCAATATTTTTTCTGTTAAAAGTCTATTTCATGTTTCTGATATATCTCTGTACCAAATAAAACAGATTTAATAGCAAAAACGGCCATATTTTTTGTGTCAAGCTAAAAAAATGGTAGAATTTGGTTTTAGCTATGACTGAAATTTTCAATGTAAACTTTGGGGTATGGGGTAAGTTTTGGTTATATATCATGAAAACTACACACGATATTGCATGTTACAATATGTCATTCTAAACATTAGTAAATTATCTTTCTAATGATACCTAACAAGCCAGGTTATATTCAAAAACTAGCTCAGCAGATAACTTATAGGAAGACAAATTAAACAAAAATGCATGCAAATCTGCAACACTGTTACTTTGCGGTACCCTTCAAAATATGACTGTTACAGCTGTAGATTCCCAATATTTTTTCTGTTAAAAGTCTATTTCATATTTCTGACATGTCTCTGTACCAAATAAAATAGATTTCATAGCAAAAACGGCCAGATTTTTGTGTCAAGCTAAAAAAATGGTAGAATTTGGTTTTAGCTATGACTGAAATTTTCAATGTAAACTTTGGGGTATGGGGTAAGTTTTGGTTACATATCATGAAAACTACACACGATATTGCATGTTACAATATGTCATTTCAAAGATTAGTAAATTATCTTTCTAATGATACCTAACAAGCCAGGTTATATCCAAAAACAAGCTCAGCAGATAACTTATAGGAAGACAGTTTTAACAAAAATGCATGCAAATCTGCAACACTGTTATTTTGCGGTATCCTTCAAAATATGACTGTTACAGCTGTAGATTCCCAATATTTTTTCTGTTAAAAGTCTATTTCATATTTCTGACATGTCCCTGTATCAAATAAAACAGATTTCAGACAAAGCAATGCATACTTTATTATGCCCAGCTAAAAAATTGGTAGAATTTGAGTTTTACTGTAATTTGCAATGTTAAATTTTGGGGTAAGGGGTAAGTTTTGGTTATATTTGACAAAAACTGTAAAAGATATTGCATAATGCAATATGTCATCTTAAAGAGGAATAAATTCCCTTTCTAATGATACCAAACAAGTGAGGTTATGTTAAAAAATGAGCTCAGCACATGACTTACAAGAAGACAGATTTGACGAAAATGCATTTGGCTTGGAAAATCGTGATTTTGCGGTACCCTTCAAAACATGACCATAACAGCTATTGCGTCCCTATATTTTTCCTGTTAAAATTCCATTTCGTATTCTAGGGATCCCAAGGGTTCTGAAAAATACAGGTTTGTTATCCTGTGGGGGGGTGCACGTAGACCCCCTCTAGCCCACGGACTATATCCTACCTTGCACATCTGGGCTGAGGTAGTGTTTGATCTCCTCCAGAATGAATTGAATTTCCTCCTCTGTTGGTGAGGGGGAATCCGTGACTTTGCATGGAGTGTCGGTAGTACCGGCTAGGGTCTTGTTTTCCCAGGGGAGGAAGAAAATGACCCTACCATCCTTGGTGGCTGGGTCCAGCAGTCCCATAGCCTCCGGACTGGAAAATAGAGAAAGACGAGTATGGAATAATTTCACTTGTTCTTTTCTGATTTCAACGCAGGCAAAGCTTCATTCCCTACCCACAACTGTTTCAGTCAGGGAGAAAAAACAAATTTACTGAGTACATGGGCATAATGGTTGTGGTTCTTGCATAAAATGGGATATGTTGATATTACCTACAGACTTGATGAAAAAGCTCATTGCCATGGGACTGTTGAGGAAACGGCTCCTCTGATGGCAAGATGCACATATGAATTTTGAGTTCTTTAAAGCCAAGAAATTCTTTTTGCATTTACCGTAATCATGATCAGTGACGTTTGTATGGAAAAATTTTAAAAGTAAGTAAATACCAAACAGTACCTATGCTCAGAACAGATGACAGATTTCCAGAGGAAGACAAAAATAAAAAGTTTTGTTTGTCCATAGATGTCAGGGAGGTGGTGTTTGAAATACGTATGGCGGTTTACATATCCCTAGCACAGTCGTGAATAATGGAGTGAGGTAATGATCAAATGACAAACTTCTCACTACACTGCATCTTACTAGATGCAAACTACATGCCGATGAAACAAGTGCTGCCTTACTAGCACCAAATAACATCACCAGTGCTGGATATGCTGATCACTAACCTGTAGTAACCAGGCAGAACCACGTGAACACCTGCACTGGGCTGGCAGATCTTTTTTGTGGTTGAGTCAGCCATTTGTCGGATGGAGTCAGTGAACGGACCCGTTGCATTGACCACTGCTTTAGCCTTGATATTGAATTCTTGACCTTGATAAACAGAATTTCAAGCATAAAACAGGTGAGCATGTTTTACATACACATATAGAGGTTCAGAATTTTTCAACCAGAAACAGCCCTTAAAGAAATATCAGCATTTTCTGACTGAGAAACTCCATCTTTTTATCACACAAGATATCTTCCACCAGCACAAATACTTCCTCTAACCCTCTTTCCATAAAACAATTTGAGCCATCAAATTGTTTTCTGTAGTAAAGTTTGGCCTCTATGGAGGGATACTGGAATGAAGATACGTAAGCTGCATCAGGGTTAGTCTGTCATCTCTTGGCGACACATTTCAGTTAAGGCAATATCCACCCGATTTCAAAGTCTAATTGCTACTGTCTACAGGTCATCAGAAATGATAAATTTTCTCGAATTGTCAGTTTGTCATTGTTTTTTTCTTACATACCAGTCATCACATCTCTGACTTTGGCCCCACACACAATCTCCCTGCCGTCTTCAGCCTTGGTTTTCAGCAACTCTAACACCTCTGTGTGGTTGGCCATGTTGGCTCCAAGGCGGATGGCCGTCAGAGCAATGGCAAGGTTCATCCTGGCATCATTGTGCCTGCCTGTATGGGTACAATGCAATGCAAGAAGGAAGAAAATGAAGAGATTTGTACATTTTTGACACAGTCTCTCTTATCCTACCTGCTTGGGGACAAGAGGAAATTTGCATTTTTTCATGGAGGAGTAATGAAAGAGATGATTGAAGAACAAGTGTGTTAACTTTGCAAAGTTGCATGATTGACAAAATTTGTATAAATCCAACGTAAATGTGGTGCTAAACAAGTGATCTTGAATTTTTCAATAATTCACCATAGGTGGCGCTCTTCCACTCACCGTCGTAGTAGACCAGAGCTCCAACAAGTGCATCTTTCTTCAGCATTGGAAACAGCTCCAGAGACTTGGACTTTGAGAGGAAGTAGCTGCTTTTCAGGCACTGTTTTCCCGCAACGACATCATATGCTTTTATACCGACCCAAAAGTATGGTAGCTGCCACCATCTATTCGGAGGAAATGAGACAGAAAGGTCAATTAGCAAGGTCATAAGGACACCAGGCATATAGTTTTATTTTATTTTATATAATACATTTTCTTGGCACTGGAAAGATTAAGAGTCTGACCATTAGTTCTTAATCACAGAACTTAAGGTAGAATGCGCCTCGAAGACAGATATTTGGACTATCCAACTTTTTCAATTCTTTTCTGATCTACCACTTGTAGGGGCTCATTTTGAAGACCTTTGAGTAAGAAAAACTTTCACCGTCTTATTTTTTTTTTAAATCGAAAACTTTATTTTTTTTCATATTGTTAACACAGAGATGGCAGCCGTTTGAATTTCAAATATCGGTAAATCCTGGGTGATTTGTTTCTCTAGTACCCAACTTTGCATGGTTACCCCCGATTTTTATTCTTGATCTTGAAAGTTAATGGTTGAAAGATTCCTTGAGGAAAATTTGAGCAAAAGTTGAAGTCTTTCACTTTCGAAGCACATACTATACTACCTTAAAGGGATTAATTACAGGTTGTAGCTTTCCATTATATTTCATTATCTTTGTTCTAGAAAATGTGTATATTTTCCAATTCTTCTCCAAAAAAAAATTGAAATAAAATGTTTTACCCTTGCCAATACAAAGCAGTGATATCATTGTTGACAAATGAGAAATAAATTGTTGTCAACTATACAATTGGACGTTAAATACACAGGCTGTATTGCAGAGTTGAATAAGCAGCATTTCAAAATATGATCTGGGAAGATACCATATTTTCAAGACAGGTACGAAATTACTTGAAAATACATCAACACTTACACTTACAGATACCTAATGGAGCTTTAAGGAGAAAGAAAATTTATTTTCTCTGTGTAAACACCAACATTCATAACAGGCGAAATCGGTAAGATAATTCATGTGCCATATTTTATAGCAATACATCATGGCCACATCTGTAAGAATGATTCCAGAACTGTGGTGGAAACCCCCCTTCCCATTCAAATCTCATGACGATTTCTGAATAGCATGGCAGAAAAAGCTGATCTGCAGCCAAAAGACTGATAAATTGCAATCTCAACATAAAATCAGGGAAGCATACCTCTATCATCAATGAAAACGAATGTTAAATATTTCATACAGTATGTCTTTTTTTTTAAAGACAAAAGATAAGGAAAAATCAATCAATTCCATAATATGTCCAAAAAACAATAAATGAATAATGCAGTACTGATTCATTTTCATTTTATATATATATATATATATATATATATATATATATATATATATATATATATATATATATATATATATATATATATATATATATATATATATATATATATATATATATTTATTTATTTATTTGAAACGAAATTTTCAATGTTCAGCTGTTTAATGCTGTTTTTTTGCATTTGTACAAAAACCTGTGCAAATAAAATTTCAGTTTCACGAAAACAACATCACTTAAAATACGGATACTGGGAGCCGAAAAAAATTATATGATGATAGCAGAGATATCAGACCCATCATTTTATTTGACCTTGGCATAGTCAAGTTCAATGTACAGAGAGCCTTAGAATGACACTTTAAGAAAACATTGCCATGGTAACTGATCATCGACGCTTACAGCGTGTACTCTGCTTTCGGCAAGGCATAAAGAAGAAACCCATGACACTGAGCATGTGCCGATGTGTGACGGTGAAAATTTGAAAGCTACTTGATTACATGAGATGGGGGTTTTCGTATCAAAAATAAAAGGTGCTTTTCCCCGACAGTGACTCAGCAGATGACATTGATTACTCTGTGTGTGTGTGTGTGTGCGTGTGTGTGTGTGTGTGTGTGCATGTGTGTGTGTTTGCACATGTGTGTGTGCGAGAGAGAGAGAGAGAGAGAGAGAGAGAGAGAGAGAGAGAGATCAACATTATCATTAAAATCTTATCATCATGATCATCATTTCTTCATCCTTCCTACTGTTGAACATTTCTTGTTGAAACACAGATTTGGCACATGACATACATATGTGCAGGTACTGCTGTGCAGTGAAGTGAATCAGTGTTTGATGAAGTGAGAGATGGGCCGCCAAAACATGCCAGACTTAGGATGTGTACACCACTGCATAAATTAGATGATGCATTGAGTTAGTGTAGAATCCTGAATAGTCAGTCAGACTGATCATACCCAAATAAAACACATATTGAATGTTTTTTCCTCAATTTGTGTACTCAAATTGCTGTTGTTAACTTGTTGGGAAAGGATCTTCAAAATATGAGACACATACTCGAGAGACTTTTGAAACCTTGAAATTTTTGTTTTGACGAAGTGTTTTGATCTCAACCTATTTGGAAAAAAAAATTATTCATGCTTTCCTACAGACTGTGGTATGCATCAACACTAGCATAGACTGAATGATCAAACCTACTATACTGGAGAGGATGTGTTTTCTTCAATACAGGGAGTCTTAAAAATATATTTATGGACCACGGTTCTTCACGAATTTTCGTCTGTGTTGACAAGAAAACTTTGTTGGGGCATGGATGTTTCTTGAAGAAAAGAGCCTAGTTGATCAGAGTCACTGAAGACTGTCTATGCAAGACATATGACTCTGGGAGTCACATTAACGGCGTTGTTTTGAACACACAGGGTGTGCCGTCAGCAGAAAGGACATTGGTCTGGTGATCAAGGTGAGTTACCGATATGCACTCGGGGAACACTTTTCCTACATTTCTAAGTCCCCACACACCAAGGCCGAACACAGGACTGAAATCTATGAGCAAGACATATTGCAATTTACATTGAAGTGAAACTGAAATGATACCATTAAGTAAAATATATATCCCTAATTTCATTCCACCTTGACATGTTAAATTTGATATGCAGAATAGAATTTACAGTAATTTATTTTATGACGTTGTCAAGTGCTTTCTTATGACAAGGCTTATTTTCTTTTTAATTTCAAATGTGAAAGCGGGAACCTTAAAGACTTCTCTTTCCAGAATTTCTGAACTCTGAATCAGTTGCTCTCAAAGGCAAGGAACTTATTTGTCAAGTTCAATGGCAAGAAATGCAGAAAGTATGCTATGAATCCGACATGATTAAATCTATGTAGAGATACGTTGGTCTTTTATGCCATCGTATTACTGTCTTTTTTTCTGTGGTTCATTACCTTGGGGAGGACTGAGGCGAGGACTGCAGAAAAAAAGATCGTAACACAACAGTGTGAAGGCCGACCTGTCTCTACATTGGATTTTAATCAGATTGGCTATGAATCCATCACCATGGTAACCTATTACTGGAAAATGACTGCATAAAATTCAGCCCTTGGCGAGACTTGTTTACATTTTTGCCAGGGTGTGTGTTTCTGGAACACTAAATTGGTTTCCTGAGTGAGAGCGCCATCTACGCTCCGATTAGAAAGTGAATGTTTGAAATTTGAAAGTAACAGAAATCATTTCTACCAAACAAAAACAATGATCATGTAATTTTTGAAATATGATATTTATCCCATGAAAGGCGCAATAGTGGTCAATTCTTTATCCAGATTATTTTTGCTCTATAAAACATATTCTTCTTCCTCATGTATGCTTCAATAAAATTATCAGCCTTGGACACATGGTGCATTATACACTGGTGTATGCAATGATTTTGGCGACAGATGAATTTAAGTCCAGGTTAAAATACAATTTTAACTGTAACATCGAACAATACACACATACAGGCTGCACCGACAGATTACACACAAGGTATTTCCACATGACTTTGTGAGCAGAACAAGTGTTTTACAAACACAAACTTATATAATTGAAAATACATCACAGATTAAGGCTAATGCAGATTTAATGTTTACTTCGATACTGTGGACTGTACTTTTCTCCTTTACTTTTGAAACTACTGATACAAATGAAAATATTAAAATATAATCTGTATATTCATTCTGATTTACTTTTGTAAACTTCTTTTATATGTTTATGAAAATGTTTATGTCGAAAATCAAAAGATCAAAAACTAAAAACAGGAGAGGCATGATGCATAACAAGGGAATGCCAAAATAGAAATATTAGAATGCCTCAGTATGCAAAACTCAGATAGACTTAAATACTTGCAAATAGTAAGCTGCTATCACAAGCTGTACAAAAATACAGCTCTAACTCCCGACCCAAATCAAACTGGACATGTGCAAACCATGCTACAAACAGAACAGCTGGTTGGCAAAAATACTGCAATGATCTGCCATACTACCAAAGTCTGTTACCCCTTTCACCATCATAGTCTGGTCCTAAAATCCACTGTTATCAACCGGGCACTGTGGACCTGTTTACAGATATTAGGTGGCATCAGCTGCCGTCTTTAGTTCAAACAAAAAAGAGTAGCGGTACATACATATTAGTGCATGTGTTAGACAAATCTGTAAATTGCTACAGATAAAGATTTGTAATGTTGGGAGATACTTGACAGCATTTTATTATCCACTTGACTGTCCTTTGCTACTACTGTTTATCTTAAAGCCCCCACATTGCTTTCCTCTTACACTCCTCTGTATGGTAAAGCTCCCTATTCCCCTAAAGGGACAGGTTTCTTATCCGTTTTATCTCTGAGCAAACTGACTAAACTGTGCGCAACTTTTAAACGGAAGAAATGACTAAAATCACATAAACAGTCAATGTCAACAACCACTAATACAAGAACCAGGGATTGAAGACTGCCCCTTTAACAATGGAATTTCAAACCCTCCTGAAACGTGCAAAATCAAACAGCACTCCGACTGCAGTACATGATTTTTGATTGATAACTTAACTGCGTGGGTTCAAGGCAAATTCACGGCGCCATCTATCACCTATTGACGGAGAGAGATTTATGGCATATTTTACACCACTGTTAATTTATGAGTGTCACTCTTCGACAGGCTGTAAAATGGATGCTCTCAGCTTGTCAAGATTTCTTTTATCTTTGACGACCGCGCATCAAGTTGGCAAAAAAAATTACACGGAAGCAACAAATGGGTGCTCAATATGCTTGCTAGATTCTGCTGAAATCAGCTAACCACATCGACAATTCTTTTAGAATCCTCATCTTCTGTTTCTATTCTCTGTTTGTACCGATTCCCCTCCTCATTTCCCTAACTACGTGACATTCGGTTTCTGGTTCTCAAATTTCTCGACTCTCAATCTCTCACATCACACATCTTTCGACTTTTTCTCTGCGGTTAAAAACAGCCTTGCCATTCCTCAATAACTTTCTTTCATGATATCTACCCTTCTTTGCTGATTTCACATGATCTCACACTTGTTAAAAAAAATTTCGTACCACTTTTTGTCCATCTGCCCTATTGCTAAATGCACCTTTCCTGGATAAAAGAAACTTTCTACCGGGGGTAGAGGGATGGTGGTGGGGGGGGGGTCAGGGGTGAAAACCATCAACAAACACATTATGACAGCAGCAAGTTTCAGCAACTGGAAACCTGTTACAGGATTAGCATAAAATGTACGGTTGTCAGATGGCCACTGGACAGTCAGCCTGGACAACTGGTTGTTTCTCAGTTAATCCATTTATATTACCCCTATTTATCTAACCCTTTAAACCTATTTATAATAACCATCAATAACCAGAATAATCTGAGTTATTGCTTGCTTGTTAGCTGGATGTCTATATTTCACTTTGTCACATGTGGTCCGTCCATACATCTCTGTATTTTTTTTTTCCTCCCCACCATCATTCCTGTCCCAGTCTGTCTGCCCTGTCAAACACGAAATGAATGATTCTCCATTTGTGGGCCCATTGCTCATTTTTCAACATGCCTTTCAATCTCTGTATCTGCTATAGAGTGTATTTTTTTCCCTTTCTATCCTATCTTGCTCAGGCGTACACATCTTTCCTATCTGCGTTTCATCCTGCCATTCAAGCCCCCTCCATTTCTCCGAGTAGTAAATTTCCAGGTCTGCGTTTAAACGCTCATCCCGCAGCTGCGAAGAGGTTTTCATTTCTCCGGCACATTCCCAGCAGCTGAGATCATGTCATAATCCCGCATTTAGATCTTCATAAAGGCACCAAATAAGGACTTCTGCAGTGAAAATTTCCTCTACCTATCACCCAAGGTGACCTAGATTTCCGGCTATCAATGTAATCTTTCTTCCTGTCTACAATCAAAAGTATTTCACAAATCATTTCTCCCCTCTTCCTGACTGATAAACACTTTCATATCGCAACAATTTACGAGAAAAATTCATGCCCACGTTGCGAGGTTTTTACATCCATGGCAGTCGTAACGCAACATTCATACACAGCAATTTTCAGCGCCGCCTGATAATACACAGAAGCACATAAAATTGCACATTAGCAGTCGCGTTAGAGATTTTGGTGATCAAGACGCAAATTACCATGATAACACAGTATCTCTTGGTCTTCACTTTGAAGTGAACAATACCTTTCATGGATATTCACGGAGACTGGTCATTCTAAAATTTGATTTACCTCTATTTCAACAAAAGATCAATATATCATTTGAATTTTTATGATCGGGCCATTAACGAATTATTGATCCATCATACGACGAAAGATAAAAAACCGCTACCCAGCTATCACACACAGGGGGCTTTTTTTATGGAGTGTTTCTCATCCACACCATCAAACAGAATTCTGTTTTTACCCTCGGGTTAGTGTTACATATGCAGGTTTTTTTTTACGGTAGTTTGACAATATCTGGGATAGCAATCAGACCAGAGATGACTGATGTGCGGCTAAACGCTCTCCGTCTTGTAGGAAAGCTGCTTGGTTTTGTGTCTTCAGCAAGATTCTGAACAACAACGTCTGTCCCATTCATTACAAAGTGAGAAAGTACGGTAGACATAGCAGATAAAGACTGGAGACTTGCTTTGACTGAGATCGCCTGTCTTATAGTGAATCTCAAATTATGCAGACACTCTTACACAATGAGAGTAAACTTATACACTTTATACACACATATATACACACACATGATACAGAGTAATGTACAAAGGTTACGGTGGAGGGGAGAGGCATAAATAGACACGAATAGACACACACAACTCACACAACATAAGTAAACGCATCCTGCACACAGACAGATTCCCTTACAAAAGTTCATACAGAGGGTAATTGTATGAACATCGGGTACTAACATAGACATATATCACATGATGGGTGAAGTTAGAACAAAGGTTAGAGCCTATAGAGCACAAAGTACCGGTATTCATATGATTTTTAAGAAAATACCCAAAATTCATGCACAGAGAGATATGTCCATGGCATTGAACCAAAACAGGTACACACTGGGTGAAGAATTATCAAGCAACTGGTATCAACATAAACACTGAGTGAAGAGAAATTCTCACTAAAAAAACATGTAACACATGTACTACACATTTACCAAAAACACAGAACAAACACACACGGAAAATATTCAGTTCCGTTTCGATGAAAAAAAAACTACCGAATAAATATAAACATTAACGACCAATTTTCCCTCATCATTGGAAGGGAAACTACCGCGAAAAATTAAAGCGAGTCCGTCTCAATTAGGGTGCCCCGGAGCAATCTGATGAGGCACGTTATCAACTCCATCCACTTCATATCTGGCTGATGAGAAGGCTCCCTCTCTTGACGACCCGGGATAGCACTCATCCAGCAAATAAGATACCTACCTTTGGGTGAGTTGCATGTGACCTTCCATTTTCAAGAGCCCCGGGGACCCATCGGCGATAGATTGAAATAATTTGAAATAGATGAAATTCATGGTATGGCCACGTTTGAATTAGTTGCCGGGCTCCACTTTTGAAGCAGACTCATTTTTCATTACGTTGTTGGTTTATTGGTTGATATTTTTTTTATTTCACAACAAAGTAATGGGGAAGAGTTGTTTTTATTGAGTGGTATTTTAATAAAGATGAGATGAAATAACATGAGTGTATTTCTTACTGCTGTTTGTTCCGTGTGTATGAAAATGAATTTCTGTGAGTGCATTTATTTACATGCAATTTTTTTGGGGGGAGTTTGTGTGCATATTTCAAGCACCTAAATATGATTTTTTTCATACGTTGACAAGAAAGCCTGACTGTCTACAGGAAAACAGCAAACAAAATTTATTTCTCCTGCACTCATCAATGTGTTTATAGACACAAACTACAGTATTTAAAAGACCATACTGAGTTGTCTAAATTTGTTCGTACACCTTTTTCGAAATATAAGTGAACATGGAAAAATCTCTGGTATAGATGTAGCATATGTGAATTACATGCAGCATAACCACTTGTTGCTGCTCTTGTGAAGTGAAGTGAACAGGTCTTGTTTACGAACCCTGGAAAAATTTCTCTGTGGTTTAGTTTTGTGTGGGCGTTTGCTCTTCTTCAAACATACATGCACTCATGAAATTAATGTAGGTGTATCTGCAAGCCATGATTACAGGTTATCAACTAATTGCAGAGATCAGAAAAATAAACTCTTTCTGAAACCCTACCACTGCTATCACCATGCTATGGCAAGAGATAAACACTAACAGCCATGCATGTCAGTTGCTTCAATTTTTCCCCCGACATAAAAACTCTTTTCTAGGCTTCGGAAGGGGTGGCAGCAACAGGTGGATTGTTCTGCCTGGTCACTGTCCTGAAGAACCGATGGATGCAAGTGTAGTACTTACTTGTAAATGGGCAGCATGATGGGGAGCGGTGCCGATAAATGAGGAGCTATCGCAAGCAGGTTGGCTCTCTCGTGTAGGGCTTCCTTCACCAGCTTGTACTGTTGCCATGGAGACCAGACAAAGGGATGAAGAGAGAAGAGGAAAATGGATCAGTAACAGTTGGAAAAACGCTTTCTTCTCTCCGTGTGGAGTAAATTGGAAGCGCCTGTGTGATGCTGTTCAAGGGGGGCATTCATGACTTGCTCATACATGAGACGCAGATTCCATGGTTTCTGAGAACATCTGTGTGGTGCCCCCATCCCTCGGAGCAATTTTTCTCACGCGGCTACACATAATGACACATAAAGACACTCAATTTTGAGTGAATCCATACATCTTCTCTATCAAGACAAACGATTCTTTTTACACGGCTACTTTGAATAGAGTTTACTGAAACGGAAAAGAAATTTTTTTCTCCCCCAACTCTCGGCAGGGGCTAAATCTGTTAATAATAAATGTTTTCTTCCATTATGTTGACAAAGTTGCCCCAGATACATGTACGGGCTGAGAGAGCGGCTTGCACTCTGGGGTTTTTGAGGCTATGGCAGATTTTTGATTACAACACGGCTTTGAAGTCTGCGTTTTAGAGATAAAAGACACAGAACTAACAAGCCAAAGGGTCAGCGTTATTATTGTAAACTCCTCAGAGACAACCATCTATCTCACTGTTGTCGATACAGACCATATATAAAACACAAGTGACAGATAATGATAACCTTGCAGTGAATATACTTTCTTAATGCTACAAATACCAGAATTGAGAGTAACACAGACACTTGTTCAATATAAACTCTATGTTTCATCAGGCAAGCGTGTTTGGTCTTTCTACAATCATGGTAAAAACACTCTACACCAGGGCCGTCCATCATTTTGTTTGCACACATGTACTGTAACACTGTTTTTTGTGAGTCAGACGCTTGAATTTACTGTATTTTTTGAAGCCTCTTTCATGACTGGTGTGAAGAATTGGATTTACAAGTGATACTTTTTTTTGTTAAACCGATTAAAATGTGAGAATCATCAGCTTAAAAAAGGATTGAACCAAATCCACTTGTATCCATGGAGATTGTCGCCAACAAGTCTCATTACCTCTCTAATCTAATTATCACAATACATGATGTTTATTGGCTTATTGTTAAAAGCCATTTGGCAATAACCTTGACACAATTTTTTCACCTTTTTTCTACCTGGAGCAGCGAGTGTAATTGACTGACCTTGTGGGGGGGACATGACTGTTTTTATTGGAATCTTTCATTTTTATGAAAATTAGGCGAGGCAAGCCCAGTTTTCAGAATGACCTAGTCATCACCTGTAGTGGTGTTAACTACGGCGATATAATGAGTATAGGGAGCTGCTACATGAGAGAGGATTTTATTTTCCGGTAATGAGTCTGTAAAGTACTGAAGATTGTACGCAGTCGCATAATCTGATCTTAAACCCTGGATCTGCTTATTTTGTGAAACGACAATTTGCTCGATATCCTTGACATTGTGCGATTAGGAAAGCACCGCTTATTTTCATGTTCTTTTAGAAGCTGAGGTTAAATTTCAGAGACAGAGCTGTGCTCGAAAATCTCAGCAGGAAATGACTGATTTTAACAATTCACTATTCAAATTTATGAGACATTTGTATGATATAGAGAATAATTTTATGTCTGACAGTATTTCCATTTGTGTTTCTAAGGGTATCCTTTAATTAATGATTATATTTTTTATTTTCATTTCTTTTTGCAGCTTTAGATGAAAGTTTATTCAGATATGCTCTACTAGATTCTATCTATTATTAATTTCATTATAGCTTCATTAGCTGTTAACTTTAAGTGTATTTGCCATCATGATCTACAGTCTCCTTCCACTCCAAAAACATGTCAAAATTAATAGTGTTAAACTTGTGACTGGCTCTTTGAGCGCCACCGTCAATTTTTTGACGCCTTTCGCATACCCCAGTCAAATTTTTTCAGATTTTTGCCAAAATTTTGGTAAAGAACTGTAGCCCATGAAATGTCATGTCTATTTGGTTCAAAATTATCAAAAACAATACAGAAAAATTGATAAAAATTGGTGAAATGTTGCACTATAATTTTGGTGAGGAAAAATTAAATCACTCAAAGGGTTAAACACAGCCTGTATGCACGCCATCAGTAGTTGTTGAAAACTCACTTTTAGTGTGGACTTAGATCTGTATGTAAACGATAACACTGCATTTTGTACTCAAATCATTATGTTTGTCCAGATACTTGGTAATTATTGTGTATTTCAACATGCTATAGGGAGTTCTAAGCATACAAAAATGTATTCATTTCAAGAATAAAAATAACAAAAATTTTATCATCACCCATCACAACTATTATTTCTTTAAGAATTTTTCCCAGTTTGCACAATGTATAATTGGAATGTCTTTGAACATATTTATGTTATCAGTTGATAGGAAGATCAGGGCACTGTTCTGTTTGCTGTTCATCATATCATGGCACTAATGTTTTGTTGTTATTGTTTTAGTCATTATTTTGTGGACAGAAAATAGTACAGGTAGGCGAGAGAGTGCACGGCATTGCATTTAAATATTTGAGCGCAAATATTACTGATACCAGTACCAATGCATGCACATGGGTGTGAACACGGTGTGCAAAACTGGTACACAAGCTATCAATATTGCTTTCTTTCTCAATCTCTGTCTTTCTGTCTGCCCAAACTCTCCAATCTAGCATGTGATAATTTAATGGTATTCTTATTCAAGAAAAAAAACTTCATTAGCCATGACTTTTGATGCATTTTCCATTATTTTGTGTTGTTTGTAAAGTACAGTTTTTCCCACTCAAACAAAAATCATATCCACATGCATAGGGTTCAACTCATCGATACGGCTTGAATATGTGCAATGTCCAACGCCTTTGTTGAAAACCTGAATTTGAACCTGGGCTGGAATTCATTTGTCATGGAGCAGGACACAACTGCCTGCCCACCTACCCAGGGCAGGTCAATTTTTGGCCCATACAGAGGGACAGGTAGAGAGGTGTCAATGTCACTGGTGTAAATGATTTTTTTTGTCCATTTTCTGAGATTGAAAGTGAAGTATACATACTGCATGACAATTACAAGGGCATTTGCTGTTTTGCTCAGGCAGGCAAATTTGCAAAGTTTAATAACTGCCTGAATGTCTGGTTGTCGTGTTTTCATGAATTTCCTACATGTACACCCTTTGTAAACAATAATATTCCATGTTATACACAATGTATTGCGTTTGCAAGGTAACAACTTTATATTTCAGCATGCGTTTTATCGGGAGAAGAGCATTAACGAAATTGTATTTGTTTTCTATAACAAACTATACGTAAACATTATTAAAATTTACAGCTATTGCCCCTTTGAGGAACATCAACGGTCATGCAGTCTGATTTTAATTTTCCAAGCATCATGACTTTCATGAAATTCAAATTATCGCTTTGCCGAGTAATTATGGAATTGATATATTAATTACAATGTTATTTTCGTTTCGCCTGAAAGCCATGACCAAAGATGCCCTATTGTGAAGATAATTTGAAAGAGAAACATAATTCACAAACCTAAAGACGGATGAAAGGAACAATAAGGCCATCAAATTAAGATAAATTAATTGCAGCTTACACAATTTAATATAAGATAATTGACCTGACTGGTGGATTAACCCTCCGGCCCTGTAACATGAATAATGAGGCCACCGCTATGCGTGACCTGCAGTATGAATGAAAATCAGCCTTGAGGGGCGGAGGAAACATACACCATGATGATTTTGCTGCGGAAGTTATGCCACGAGGAGATTTCATTTTTTTCCAAAGCAACCCATTGAGTCTTTCTGTTGCGGTTCAGCGTACTGTAAATTTTCACATGAGGCCGTCGATAAAAATTGAAAACTAGCAAGGTATAGAAACGATATACTTGCCTCCTGCAGGGGCGATTATTTCGGTGCACCAAGAATATGTAATATCGACACATCTCGACGGCTGTCCACTGGGGAATCACTTAGCGCTCAATCTCAACCACAACAAGGCTTTTTTTTTTGTGTGAGTGAGGCCATTCCTTCTATTTGATCAACAGTGTACGCCAAGAGATACAAACAAACCACCAACGCCAACCATTCAATGTCACCACTGTCAAAATACTCCCAGAGGAAGCAAAAGATCATTGAAAGAAGAAAGCAAACTGGCAGTATTGCAGGTTTTTACATTTGTTGGTCACAAAAAGGTGCCAGACGGCACATTTTCCCTTCCCTGTTTACAAGTCACCATCAAACATCCCTGTCGAAAATTCCGGCTTTACTGTCAGACTTCATGAATTTCTTTCTCCTGTTATATCCTTCAGCTCACAGGGGCAATACCACAAGATATTCCTTCCCATTTCCACAGACTAAATTGACAAAACTAGAAAATCATCATTCGAATTTTATCAACATCAGAGCGATCAGACGTGCCAAGCCTACTATCACTGCCATAGGGGAAGATACATATCTGTGGGGTTTCACTGCAATCTACACACTGTCACAATACATTTGGCACTTAATCAAAGGCACTTCCGTGAATGAACTTACACTTGGAAGTTTTTCTCCTGCGTTTCTGTGATGATTATCTGCCCTCCCAAGGGCTCTTTGTAGCCGCTTGATTGATGATACAAAACACATCCTGTTGAAAAACTGTCGCCTCGCTTGCGACATAGCCTTGTACTGAAATTAACAGGTTACAGGGCGTTTATTGCAAGTTGGAATGAGAGTAGCCCATGTATGAGGGAGATATGAGTTTTAACCCTTGGTCAAAGCAGTGTTTTTTTATTCATTCATCAAAAATGTAAGTCTTCCCTGTGAGTGACTGCTGAGCTTGAACTGATACTCTCGACTGAACTTGTTGTTTATCACGCCGAGTGACACTCTCATTATTGCAGTCTCCTGTACGATATGATATTACACAAAGTGGGTTATCATAATTCTGGTATGACCTAGGTTGGCACGTGAGTGTTTAACACCATTTTTTGCACTTTGCCCAAAATGGTTCAGCACGTTCACCCTTGCTTTCTTTGCTTGTAAAATTGGGGACGGCTGTAGATAAGTGGACACGCCTTTGGTTGTGATCAAAAAAGGGATTTTCTTACGGGGGCTCTGATGGAGAGTGATGGTATGAGTGGACACCCTAGGTTTTTAACAATTCAATCAAAATTTCTCAGCGTCCACTAATCTTCAGTCTTGCCTAAAATTGTACAGTATTATGTGTAAGCTACTTCATGTATAATTTTATCGTGAAATAAATAGAATGAGGACTTGAAAATGAATAGGTTTCCAAATGATGATTAACGAATGAAGCAATAATTCTCATGACGTTAACCTTACAATGAACTTCGTCTGATATCAATATCTTTTGAAATATTATTCACATGAGAAAGGTGCTCTGTTTTCTCTTCTATAATAATCTTTCATGTACTTTAAGGCTATGATGACCATTAAAATTAACCTAAAAATATATATATAGTTATTCTTTCTTCAATAGTTGTTCATAAAATGGAGAGCGCCCCCACACCAAATTTTAGTGCACAATGAAGATAGACAGTCTGTTTGCCTCAAGCACTTATAACACGAGAATTTATCGGAAACATTAAGCATCAATATCTTACACATCTTCAAGCTAAAATTTACTGAATGCAGCAGACAAAGTGAGAATAATTTGTCAATCTTACTCATTAGTTTGTATTTGCTCTGTAAGAAGTTTAAGTGGCCTGCCTTGTTGATTTTTAGATACTGTTCATTTTTTAAGATTTTCTGTCTGATGATGTCATTTTGTATAACATGGCTGATCCAGGGCTTTTTACACTGTATAGTTTATGAATCCAAAATTTGAAAGATAGGCTTGAAAGGTGAGTGTGGAATGTGTTGACAAAATACAAAGTGCACCTCAGAAGGCAGCTCTACACGGCTGTCACTGAACTTTGATAAGCACAGGTTTACTGAACACCATTCACAGTTTTGACTTTTGGACAAGTTTAGCTCGTTTTTTTACAGATTTTCCTGTGAGTTTCATCCGTTTTTGTCTTGTACATACCTTTGCATTATCTAATGACACACAGCAAATTCTACAAACTAAAAAATCTTGTTCAATAATTGGGGAATAAATTATGTTGTTTTTTAGCAAGTTGCAACCAAAATTAACAAAGAGCCCACAATATATTGATGAAAACAGCCCCAGTGATTACAACATGAGTTCCTGTATGAAAAAGTTTTTCGTAATATTTGAAGTATCCAATCGTTGTTTTTACAAGTTTTAATAGGGGTTTGATTCAATTCACACAGAAGGGTGATATCCGATGGCTACATTAAGTTTAGAATTACTGAATGAGATATCATAATTAAAACGTTATTTAACACATAATAAAATTACTATTAACAAAAACACTGCAAGGCTTGATAT
The DNA here is from genome assembly GCF_041260155.1 of Ptychodera flava. Lineage (NCBI taxonomy): Eukaryota > Metazoa > Hemichordata > Enteropneusta > Ptychoderidae > Ptychodera > Ptychodera flava. The sequence goes on along the minus strand of NC_091938.1, from coordinate 25,334,752 downwards.
CTGCATATTAATGACTTTAGAAATCCTGGAATATATACACACCATGAACTATTACTTTTGAGAAAGGCTAACACAAATTATAGGTTTGTTTCTCATCCTACATGTAGGTTTTTCACAAAATCTGATGCACAGTGTTTATGTCTTATCTATTTTTGTGGGTTTTTTTGTGTTGTTTTTTTTGGTGGGGGGTGTTCCTTCATTGAGCTCACAAGATCCCACTACCGACAGGAATACAACAAAACAGGAATGTTCACATGGAGAAGCAATTTTGGCGCATGGACAGATGACAATGACTTAACTGTTCAGAACTATCCAGTGGCTATGTCTGATCTCATACATATAGCATGATACACTTTTCCGCTGCACACTGCCAGTTTTAATATTTTTATTTTTTTCCGAACACTAAAAAAAAACGCTGTAGCTTTTCAAGACTGACATGCATGAGAATGAAAAAAACATAACCTTTTCTGTTTTTGGTCTAAATATATTTTATGCTGACAGTCATACTTGACAAACTTTTTTTTCTGTTTTCACAGTTTGTAGTACATAATTATATCGTGGTTGTACCGGGATATGTCTGGCCTCAATTATTTACTGTTTGGGTTGATGACTTCTACCAGTACATGCATTTCGACACAGAAATCTAGTGCTGACGTGAAATACCTGGACAGGTAGATGATAATAATTAAGTGGTCAGAACTTTGTCATAGCAGAGGTGACTAGGTCATGTTACTTTTCACATACAACTGAGAAAATACCAAAATGTTTCGTCACTATTGTTGTGACTACTACCATTTTGCCGATGGCAAACTATCAGGGTAAGGTTTCTGTAGTCTTTCTCTAGATCTGTGTGCACTACCAGCTTATTCTACTGCAGCTAACCCTGCGACTCAACAGAGACGTACAAAGTTACTGTTTACAGCGTGAAGGTTCTATATTTCAACATTCTTGGTCAAATATCTGTCACCTAGTTTTCTGTAGCTTTTTTGGGTGCAGACACCAACAGATACGACTATGAAACTGAGGCAGATTTTACAAGCACATGAGAAAACAAAGCTGAACGGTCCCAGTGATGATTTCTGTGCTATCTAGCACATCTAGGTTTATACAAAACAGACTATCCTAATTGCAAGTTACCGGGAGCATTTTTTTTTTCTGTCAGGGCCATGTTTCACCACAAGGGGGAGCCCTTATTGTCAATTTCAGTCACTTTGACCCATCATATCACACCAAATTCAAAGTGGGAACACAATGACAAAAATTAATCAAAACGGCTTCTGAAAAGAACGTTTGAAGGCTTTTAATCCTCAAAACCTTAAAGAGTCCATACAATATCGATGACATAAATCACACAGAATCCACAACTGCTTCTCATACAGAGCGACGCACTTCAACGCCACCAGTGTCCTTGCCTCCAGGGGTGGTTACAAAGCGACCCATAACACGCCTAAATACATTTTGAAAAATGAGAACATGTCGACGGGGGTTTTTCAGGGCCTACGAGAGGCATCGGAACATTCACAAAGGCACCTGAGGCTCCCACGGCTATAATCCCTATCACTCTCCATCCCAGGTCAGGCTACTTTTGACATAATCTGATTGGGATAATACTCGGCTACTTGTTTTTGTGCCCTGCCATCTGTTGGTATGATGTTATTGTGTTTTTTATTATACAGCTGTTGCAAGTACCGTTCTTACACTAACAGCCTTAAAAGACTAGAAAATTTATAATTATTAATGTGACAAGTCTCAATTTTACGCACACTGTAGATATTAATCATCCGCTTAACAAAAATTTCACGACTGTTCTGTTTGTGAGAATGCCAGAAAAAAAAATTCTGCTGCAAAGTTTGCATTGTCTACCAACCTGTTCATAGTCGAGTCCAAGAATTGCCTTCTGTAAGTATCGGACTCCGCCATGTATAAGTTTCGTGCTTCTGCTGCTGGTTCCCGATGAAAAATCATCCTTTTCAATCACCGCTGTGCGTAAACCTGCGAGACAAGACGACAAATGGGGGGAAAAAGGCATGTTTGTCATCAGTTTGCCATTTGCAAGCAGGTACGTGTGGAGCCAATAGTAAAATGTAATACTCAAAGCAAATTCTGGATATGTTAACACTGTGTGGATTTAGAGTTTTAGTAGATTTCCAGTGTAAATATATTTGGATTATTAAAAGTGAGTCCTGGGTCAAGTAAATGGTACTAGAGAAATGATTAACACATTTTAAAATGAACACTGACTAACAAAATATCCTTGCACTATGAAAGTGATTCACGATACACAGGTATTTGTGCAAAAATCCTTCAAAAATATGTGCGAGTTCTATGGGCAAAAAGTATGTCACACCTTGAGTATATTTATACATGCAGGTTTCACGGACGTTTCTTTCAGGAAACTTCATTCCCATTCATATGCTAATCATGGGGACAATACCATTTTACTGCAGGAAGTTCAACACTTGCCCGAGGGGCAATTTTTTTGTAGTGAGAGTGGCATGTAGTTTTTGCTGTGTCTTTTTTAAACCAATATTTGAATACTTCTATGCTAATGTTTCGTCAATCTGAAAGACAGAATCGTCCTCAGAGATCACAGGGATATGTCTGGGTGCTGTTGAGGGAGCTCTGCTCCACCAAAGTCAGCCCTAATTTTGACGTTAGTGATTGAGCAGCAGGGTAGTGCCCTTAGAGCAGTGAGTGGGAAATTTTCCGCTGATCTTCGCCCTACACTCTTAACACTGCATGGGGTGCACGACCGATGCCAATTCATCTTCCGGGTCTGATGCACAGATGTTTCTGACGTGAAATCTGCGACATGCACTTGTTTTGTTAAACGTACCGTCGCACCATTGATGACGGCTTTGGAATGCAATGAATCTGGATTTGCAGATGATGCGTGCGCTTAATACCCATGTTTTGCATCATCCAATAAACTATCTAATATCTTCGGTGATGATGCAATTGTGCTCATTCATCATAATATTTCATCATTTTTTCTCTGGACTAGTCAATTTGTTTCCCCGCTGTGAGCGATCTCATTTGTTTGTTTGTTAAAATGACACACCAGCAATGTTCGACTTGCGACAAGCAAATAAAGACATTTTATGAGAGCGTCGGAAAAAGTGGAATTTTTGGTCAAATTTTGAATATTAAAGAACTGATGAAATGGTCTTTCCTCTGTTCATATACCGTGTGCATTGAAGTAGGTCAATTGAATGTATGAGTGATGGTATTTTGACAAAAAAGGTCGCACGACTGGGAAAATTTATGCGTGACACTTCAGATTGACAATTGTCTGCCAGCAGGCCAAGCACTACATAAGACAAGGCTGGCAGTAGTGGACTGCACAGCAGAAGGTAATAGAACCAATTCATATCAAAATTGAGATAGCAGACCATAAACAAAACTATAGTTCGCCAAAACAAAAGCTCACAATGTTACGCAAACTGAGGCACTGTCTCATTGCCACTATCAGGGGAAGTGTGAAATAATTTTCTTATATTTACTATATTTATATACATACTATACTTACTTTACTTATATACATACTTAACCCTTCTACTGCTGTAATTTTTCTCACCAAAATTTTAATGCAATATTTTACCAATTTTTGTGAAATTTTCAGTGAGTTTTTTCATAATTTTGGACCAAATGGATATCACATTTCATCGGCCACAGTTTTTTATCAAAATTTTGGCAAAAATCAGAAAAAAATTGACTGTGGTACATTTTATAAAGGTGACAAAAATAGACTTTGGCGCTCAAAGGCTAAGAATTGGGCAATCTTCAGAGAGGAGAAAAGAATCAACTGGTCAAACTTCTACGGAGTGCCAATTTCACTCTTTCAGCGAACATGCACCACACTACATGACCTTGGAAATGAAGGTACAGCATTCAGGGGCCACTAAGAGTGATCTTGACATTTGGGTATCAGACCATTTCATGGCCCTTTACAACATACAATGGCCAAAACAAAAGAAAATCACCACAGTAGCCATTCATAATTGTATCGTAGTCATAATTGTTTGCTGGTGCTTACCTCTGCTGACTGCATCCAACGCCACTCCACACCCAGTAGCTCCCCCGCCGATCACCAAAATGTCAAATTCCGGAGTCTCCCTCAGTGCTTTCAACTGTTCTTCTCTTGTAGGCAGTGGGGGGTACTGCGGTATTGCTCGCTTCTCAGCTGCCTCAACTTGTAAAAGTTGTTTCTGTTTGAAAAAGAAGACAAAGGAAGTTCAAGTTTAGCCTATCATGTACAGATACTGACTTTTTTAAAAGTGAATGTATGTATGTGTGTACATGTGTGTAGCAGTAACACTGGACTGACTTCTATTTTTCATAATTTCCTATTAGTGCAAGATGCGAGGTATAATGATATTCAAATATGTAGATTACATTAATGAGCATTGTTTCAGTATTAAAATTCAATGCTAATGACCCTTAATCAATGTGGAATATTCATGTACCACTCGGATCTTGCATTGTATAATAATTTCTGAACACATTTTCTACCAAAATACCTAATTTTGATATTTTTTGAACCGCTGAAGATGCCTCAGCCAATGGTGTGTCATTGTCTGTCATCTTCCAGCCAACTTTTAGACACATCTTAAAGTGGCATTGTTTTTTCATAACATCATTTAAATGTGTTTATTATATTACAAACTGTCAATACTTCACCTTTCAAGTACACATGAATTGTCTGAAATCAATAAAAAAAAATTCTGGTATATTTGCAGAAGTTTGTGATATGGTAAAAAAGTGAAGTTTAAGTTCAAAAAATTGATCCTTCATCATTAGCACTTTTTTCAAACTGACCTAGCGAGTTTGGATGCAATTGAAAAGTATAGGCATGTGCCCGATTTTTGACTCCCTAGAACAGTATCAATCACAATTGTAACAACCTTCTGGGCACATCCGCAAAAACATAGGAAATGTCTATGAAACATTGGATTTCAAGGTTCACACCAAGAAACCAATGCTTTTTTCTTTGATTTGGCTATTTCATTGCATAATTAAAGGGTCAAATGTTGCCACTGAAATATAGATGTTTAAAAAATGGTCTTTGAATCCTTAGAAAATCATGGCACAAAATTGTTTACTATTTTTTCATTGCTCTTTGACCTTTCAAAGCACAGCTGTTCCATGCTGATGTGTTATGAAACACAACAAACCTGCATCCAAACACAATTTAGTAACCAAGGATGTTGTTTTCGTCATTTTAACACAGTGGACAGGAATAAATTACTACCGTAGCAACACCGTCTGTATTGGGCTGCTGTTGGCAAAACAAACCTGATGCAAGCAGACAAAACAACACAACCTTGGCAAGGCGTGATTTCCATATGCAAATTTTATAATGCTATCAAGTGTGTTGGGTGAGACAGACAGCGGATCTCATTTTGTCAGGTTTCTCTATTTTTATGATGTCCCTGTGTATGCTGTAACTCAAACAAAAACCAAAACTGTACAATTAAGGTAGAAATGCGCTTCCGGTACAGATGTCTGAAATTTTATAATCACATTCTGTGCTATCTCTTGTGGGGGCTTATTTTAAAGCTCTTTACGTAAGAAAGACTTTCATAGTCTTCAATTTTTCGAAAACCAAGCATTTCATTTTTCTCCATAGAGTTAACACAGGGATGGTGGCCATTTTGAATTGCAGATATTGGTAACCGTCAGATAATTTGTTTCTTTAGAACCAAACTTTGCGCGGTGACCTCTGATTTTTATTCTTGATTTGATGAGAGATTGTCGAAAGTTTCATTTAGGAAAGTTTGAGCAAAAGTTTAAGATTTTACTTTCGAAGTGCATACTACCTTAAGGTGGATTTCAACTTGCCTCCAGACCAATCTACTCAAATCCAAAGCCTACATGTATCTCCTTTATAACACCGTTCTTATCAAGGTCATAAAATAGTATTGGGGACATTTCAGGTAGCCATGGAAACGTCTTTGTGTCGCTTTAAAGAAAGCCACAGTCAAACAATAGCAAACAAATCCTTGTCCATACTTTTTGAGAAAAAAAAATTGAATTTTTCTTAATTTTTACCTACTTTTTGGCTTCATTTACAACATTCGCACTAGCTGCCCACAACTGACATCAGCCTTTACGTGGCATAGATTCAGCTTCACACACATTACTATCCACACTCAAAGAATTTGGAGCTTTCAAAAGTACATCTGAATCAGAAAAGATCTGAATCTATAAAACACCACTCTGTACCCATTACCGTAACCCTTGTGAAATGATCTCGGAGATGTAAGAATTTGAAAAGCAAATTGGAACGCAATAGCAGTGCTCTCTTCAGTGAAATGGCTGGTCATAAAAGATACCATGGTCAATAGATCGGAACAAATGACCATTTGTCAACATTGTGAGATTCCAATTTGAACTGTCTGTCCCATAAAAAAGCTTGCGCTCTGTAAACAGTGAAACTGTCCATACATGTTTCTGTCTGACATCAAGGTTGAAAGGAGGGTACTTCATTTGCATGCATAATTAGGGATTTAGTTCAAATTCGAACAGCGCCCTCTAGCCAGTGAGTGACGGTTATGGCATTTTCGCCAGAATTTTATCCGCAGATATCTCAGCCTTCGTTTAGCAACCGCCCTATTTCCAGTTAGCTGCTGAATTGTACTCTTAGTTAGTGTTCGCCGATGATTTTTTATGGGGTTTTATCGATTCGTTTTTGCGTTAGCCTTATTTTCATGGTTTTCGAGCGACCGAAAATGCCGTTCACTAAACACTGCCGCAAAAGCATATCCAAAGTCAAATTTCCATGAGAAGTAGGGAGGGGACGTATCTTGAGTAGGTCCATACGATCTGAAAAAATCTCAGTGGCTTAAGCCTCCGTTTTTGAAATAAGTCTCGTTGAAGTTGACTATGCAGCGACGTTCATGTGTTAAATCTAACATGGCGACCTACAGCGCAGCGTGAGTGTACACGTAAACCTTTCTCGGTCCTCACCGGCTAACTTAGCAGATTTTTTCGGTTCTGTTTATGTTTTCAATGATTGTGACGAGGAAGCAAGACTGCAAGCTTGTGTTACCTAACTGGCTAACACAATCTGCCTGGCTGGCTTCTCGGTAAAGTCGTGGACAGTGCAAATGGAAAAAAAAAACACTACGGTGACAGAAGGGCTACGTTTATCACTGTCTGCGGCCGTACACGTAGTATAGTGGTAGACACCCGTCGTACTGACTAGCAGTGCTGTTTCGTTTATGAGTGATTTTTTCCGTTTTCGCATTCTAGTAGCTAGCAAGCATACAAAACTGTAGGAAATAACATCGACTGCAAAAAATCTCCGTGGATAAATACGGCTACTCTGTATCCCGCACACGAGTACGTGAATATAGATGCGGCTAGAATGATAGCCGGTAAACAGCTGCGCGTTGCGGCCATCCCTGCTAGCATTACCGTGCGTGCTCGAACTAGACTGGCACATTTTATAACTCATGTAACTAGCAAAACTTTTTTAAGTATTGATGGTCATAATGTGACATTAATTAAATACTTATTTATATATAACATCAGTGACCTGAGATTATAGGAGTAAACTTTGATAAAAATGAAAGATTAATCGTGTAACACCCGCGCCGTGTGAACTACAAGTGGTTTGGTCGCGGTAAACAGCGTGGAGTGTACGTAGCGTAACGGGTGTTCGTATACTCATAGACCCTCGAGATCTACGTATACAGCGATATGGTAACTGCATGCCAACATTCAACACTGCCGCAAATACATGTCCATGGTCGCACGGTCATGAAATTTCACCAAATGTTGATAATAGTTAAATGATATTTTTCTGAAATTTTCGGCTTGGCTTAAGACCTCTAAGGTCATTATCGAGCTGTTTTACGAAAAAGGTGAAGTTTACTTCCGCATTTGGCGGGTCGACCTCGCCACCCACTTTGTAGCGATTTAAATAAAATCTTCTCAACTTTTGTGAGTTTACCCAAGGAAAACAGATCATTAGTATGTATGCTACAACTGAAAGCAAAATTATAGTTCTAGCTATTGTACGTTTTGCTGCACGTCGATATTTAAAGACCACCCTTTCGCCGTATTTTATCCCTCACTGCAGTGGCGGTCAGCGTAACGAAAACGAGGCTCTCTAACACGAACTTTTATGCAAATTTCATAGGCTCCTTTCAGACTCAAGGTTGAACAAATACTTCCAATTTGGTGATTTTTTTCACAATTTATACATCTGAAGTGTCCAAGTCCTGCCTCATTTGCTATTCACAGTCCATAAATATTTCTGTGTTAGCGTTTCTTTTCATACACAAATCTGAATTCTTTGTGAGCAACTTTGTGTATTTAAAGGTGGCATTTTTTTCTATGGAAATGTACACTATTCGCCATGTATAAGCAAGTCATTTGGCTTCCTAAAAGTTCACTTGGTCGGAGTCAATCAAGACATAGACAGCTGATTATTTAATGTAAGTGAATGAAGGTGGAAATTTCTATACAAAACAAAAATTGTCAACATCTTTCGCATACATGATGTTTTCAAATTACAACTTTTAACAGACTTACATTAAAGTGTGAACGTATATTTCACATGCAATCAGCTCATCGCTGGAGAAGTTTAGGCTAACAATATTCCTGTTTTTCTGGTCCAGATTTACTCAACACAAAAATCTGTCTGGAGCTGTTAAGTGTTCATCATATTACTGTACTTCATGACGACAGACAACTGTTGCTATGTGAGCTTAGTAGGATTGCAGGGGTCAAAGGTTTGTCCTATTAAAAAATACTTGAAGTTCACACTAGATATGAACTGAAAATGCTCTTGTGTTTCAGTATAAGTTTCATAAACTTTGATCAAGCCTACTCAAATATATTTTCCTAATTAGGAAAGTTCATTAAATATCCAAATTAGTAATTAGCTACTGTAAAAAATCTGACTTTCAATTATCTTATATTATGGTCTTCAATGTACATAGCATGTTTTGTCAACTTTAAACAATTCAGTCCAGCCATAGATCCCTAGTTGAGAAAGTTAATTAAATATACAAATTAGTATTTTGCTGAAGTGAAAATGCTCTATGACTTTCAATAATGTTAGATCATGGTATCTTTGATGTACCCGGTACCTAGCAAGTTTCGTCAAATTTGGAAGAGTTTATCTAGATATATCCCTAATTAGGAAAATTCTTTAAATATGCAAAGTAGCAATTATCTTTCATGTTATCCCTTAACCCTTAATATCTTTCATGGCTGATATATCCTGGTGTGATCAACATTTGAAGGAAATCTCATCAAATTGTGTGCAGCCATTCTCCATGTACATCCAGGGTTTTTTTCTTAAAATCATTAATTATGCAAATTAGCAAAAACATGCAAGGCACACCCTCCAAAACTAATTAGTTATTGCCATTTTTCAAGAGAATCTATGTACCAGATTTCATTCCAATACTATTAGCCATTCTCGAGATACCATGCCAACAGACAGACCACCTTCAGTACGGCATTAGCGTATTTGTGTAAACACACGAGCTAATAACACTTCAGATGGGTTCTAGTATCCAAGAAATACAATATGGAATGCAAATAGGAAGACATGAACAGGAATATTTTGCAAACATTGTTACATACTGCAAACTGTGTGCACTTGTGTTATACGTATACTCTCTGATTGTGACAAAGCAGAATTTCGAAAACAGTCTTTTTGTTAAGCTGGGTGAACAAGAACAGGTTGCTATGCGATGGAAATAACAATGAAACAAGAACCCAGCACATGGATTCAGGTGCTCAATTGTAGCAGTAATGTTGTTCTCTGTGTAAAAAAACATTACTAAATGAACTGAAAATAGATAAATAATTCAAATCGATAAATAATTCAGAGTAATTGTAGATGACGCCTGTCCTCGCCTGTTCTTAGATTCCTCGATGGGATTTGCAGGTGGCGGGCGAAAGAAAACAACTGTAAAGCAGACAATGGATATTGGTTGTATGATCCACAATGTGCAGATTATCACCAATTTACAAAATAACTTGTGTCAACTTTAGTCAGCTTCTTCCAGTAAAATATCACTAATTAGGAAAATTCATTAAACATGCTAATTACTGATTAACTGACATCTTCTCACTTCTCTCTCAGGGTGGAATGTACCATTGCATGATGAGTTGTTTAGATATGTCAGCAGTTTGTCTTTTGCTCTATATGAATGCATGCGTGCTGGGTAAAACCATTAAATTCCAAGGGTGCACAGATTTTAGGGAGGGACAATGTAAATTTTGCTCCATTTTCTTTGTTTTTTAGTCATTAACCCAGTTTAGCAACAGCATAACTACAATACCATGTAACAGAGATGTAGCAAATCAGTTGGGATGCCATGACTACTTTAAACATGAAAAAAGGCAGAAAAAAGCTGTAGTATATCCATTTTTTGCCCTGTCAGAAAAAAACGTACAATCATATATCCATATTTTCAGAGTTTGAGTCATATTGGTTCAGATGTCTGAGTATTCAATAGCTCTGATCATACAATTTTTCGCGATAAAAAATGACTGTCAATCAACTGTATTGGATCAGATCGCAAAACACATAGATTTGCATTTGTATACTAAGGGATACTACATTGTGCTAAGTTTGAATGGAATTGAAACTGGCATGTCCGAGAAATGGCACCAGACAGACGCACAGACATACAGATGCACTGAACTCATTCTGTAAGTCCCTTAATTCATCTAGCAGCGACCAATAAGTTATAAATAAATAAATAAAATACAAATACAAAATAAACAAATAAATGTCCACAATCATCAGTAGAAACACTTGTTAATGCCTGTTGAGTGTTGTTTTGTCTATCAAAATCAATATATATAGAAACTGTTACAACAGTCAATTATACTACTATCACCATAAACTACATTCTACAGTAGGAGCAATGAACTTTTATACTCATTGCATGAACAACCTCTCTGTCATTGAAAGCTGAATAAGAAAATCCTGCCCTCTAGTAGAAGTAACACAGTTGAGGACAGATAACAGTCAGTGATTGGAACTAATGCTTCAAGCTCGGAATTTTCTTTTGTTTCTTCCTCAGCATTTGTGTTAAACATGAATGTATTTTAGGTGTGAAGCGAGTTTTAATCCATCGGTGTATGACACCTCACATGGACACGTGAACGCACCAGGACCTGAGTCAAACAGGTTCTAGGTCAGTAGATTTCATGTGATGATTTGTGAAGCCTTACAAAGTTGAAAGGCACCATTTTGGTATAGGCAGTGAATGAAGGGCTTGGTCGTCATTGTACATGATGATTTTAGATTTCAAGTGAGTCACTTTGTTTACAGAACTCCAGTAAAAACTAGATTTTTCAGTTGTCAGACTGCTCAAACACCACAGAATTTCTGTACATCACCATGAACAAACCGCGAATGTCTCGTACATGTACTGTGTTTATCTGCGTATAGTTCAGTCAAATTAGGTGTTTTCTATAAATATGCTGATGTCACTGCACTAGGGGTGTTGGTTGGTTGTGTTAACAGGTTTTACATTCAACATTGCTATTAATAAAATCAATTTTAGAAACGCTAATTTGATCTTTTTTCGTTAGCATACAAAACAATTAGAATGGAATTTCACTGTGTGGACTAAGAATTTGTATTAAACTAAAAATATTATCCCTCTATAAAGGTAATATGGGTAGTGAACGAAATTTTCAGTCTTGTTCTGCAAAAATCAAAATTAAAAAAAAAAATATTTTTAAGGATATGGACGCCATTTTAATTTGGAATATCTGGAATTAAGACCCCCAAAACTTTTATCCTTGATTTTTATTCTTTGATTATTAAAGAGAATGGTTTTAAAATTTCTTGAGGACAGTGTGAACAAAAATTCAAAACTTTCTAGGTCAAGGCCCATACTACTGTATATATAAAAAAACTAAATGTTGAACCAGTAGATCTTGTAAAGACAAAGTATGTGTGCATACAACATCAATGATCATTTCTTTTATATCAAAACGGAATAGGACAGAATTTCAACCAATTATGGCACTGGCTCTCTAATGAATAACTATTTGCTTGGTAGGGTTGTTTTTCCATTCAATATTCCACTGTAGCTCTCTGTTCCAGCCTCAACAACACACAGAGACTGCTATCAGTGTTCATCTCATTGACACCATGATGTATAGGAAGAAAATCAACATGTATAATATAAAGTATACATACCAGTGCAGCATGTCTGACGTTGAGCATTCCACCGTACAAGAAATATATCAAAATTCATTGCTATCAGAAATTCTTTACTGAAGTTAGATGTGTCGCCTATATTCCCAGTACTGATTATTTTCCAACAGACTTCACAAAAGAAATCAAATGTTGAACATTCAACAGTGTAACATTTGTAGTGCCTGCAAAATCTGATTTAAATTAAGTTACAGTAATTTCACTGGAAATTTGATGCACTTATTCCCATACATCTAAACAAACCTTAATCATGAAAAGATATTTTTTAGGTTTCAATTTTATTTAAAATTTTTTAAACAGAAAAGGCCATTAGAAAGGTATTCTTCATTGGTGCATATCACAGGGACTTGTGGGTAATTTGTAGTACTGTGCTCTCTATCATTTAAATTTCTGAATTCTTTTAATGGCAAAACTTAAGAATTCTGTTTAGTTTCCATAAGTCAGCCCTCCATTGATACATGTAGTATATGGAATTTTCTCCATGTTGAAGAGATTTTTCTTGAGTCAGCACCACTTGAAGTTGGCACACTGGACCCACTGATGTACAGTACAGTGACGCAATAGTGGGTGCTGTTGACAAGGTGTCAGGACCTCATACTGTATATATGTAGATGATATAACCTTACAAAGACATTCAAATATTTGACAGTGTATCATGCTTTAAAATAGCAGCAGTGTACACTTATGATTAACCTTGTTAAATGTCACAGGACATTGTCAAAAGGGACATTACCTGTTTTTAAATAGCATGTTTGACTATATGATGTCATGTGGACTGGTGACACATGCAGAACCGCACGATGCAAGTGTTGCTCGGTGTGATTAGAATTTCAACAGGAAATCTTGCAAAGCTGGAAGCAAGGTTGCCCATTAATTAATTTGTTTGCAACCGCTTAATTTGTCCGTTGTCGGATTTGCATCTTGACGTTTACTGTTGAAGATTGCCAAGTATCTAAGCTTTCCTAGAATGTTTTCATAGAATGCTGGCTAAAACTTCAGCATGTACGTGTCACACTGCATTCTTTGCTTGTAAAGCAACTTTTCCATGTCAATCCACTTAACAAATTTTGTACATGATCATTGCTGTTAGAGATCGGCTGATGTATTAAAAATATCTTTAAATGGATGGAATATCACGTTGATATTTATACATGTGTATTTTTGGAGTACATAAAAAAGATGCATTACAGCTTTGAGAAGTTGTGTACATACGGTTTTCGGAAGCAACTCTGAGATGTGACCTTGGACAAGTTTCATAAAGTGTTGTTATTAGCCAAGTACTGAACAAACACACAGATGCATTTTTTCCATATTTCCCTTAGATTCCCTGTTTTTCATTTTCCTGGATATACAAATGTTCAATGCCTAGGGAGTATGGAAATCCGGTCACGACATGCGACATGCAACCTGCGACTTCAAAACTGCGACCTGCGTCCTGCGTGTTTGTCAAACTGCTACCTGCGTAGGGTTAGTGTTAGGGTTAGGGGTTAGGGTTAGGGTTAGGGTTAAGGGTAGGTAGGGTTAGGGTTAGTTAGGGTTAGGGAAGTCGGACCCCCAACCAGAAGACAAGTTTTGAGCCTTGCCTCTCCCCAACACAGCCAGCCAGGGCAACGTGTAGCTAGGGTTAGGTCGCAGATCACAGACGCAGGCCGGGGACGCAGGTACCGGTCACGACCTGCGACCCCGGCCTGTGTCTTTAAACTGTGATCTGCGACATAATATAACCCTAGCTACACGTTGCCCTGGCCGGCGGCGTTGGGGAGAGGCAAGCCTGAAAACCTGTTTTCTTGTCGGGGGTCCGACTTCGGGGTACGGTTGCAGTGGGCGCTCAGCCGCAGAGATGCATCCGCTCCCGGCGGCCCAACGTTGCCCTGGCTGGCGGCGTTGGGGAGAGGCAAGGCTCAAAACTTGTCTTCTGGTTGGGGTCCGACTTACCTAACCCTATCCCTAACCCTAACCCTAACCCTAACACTAACCCTACGCAGAACGCAGGTCACAGTTTGACAAACACGCAGGACGCAGGCTGCAGTTTTGAAGTCACAGGTCGCATGTCGCATGTCGTGACCGGATTTCCATAAGTGAGTCATCAAGCTCACAAAGTCGGAAGAATAGTGTATGCATGAACTTGAGGTTGTCATGAAATCTTGAGTGTCAGGGTGACCCAGGCATGCAACAACCTGTGTTTTGTGCGTGTTCAAAGAGTACAAACATAATTTAGCACACGTAGGGATGCTACAGAAATTATTGCAGCTCTCTGTTCAGACAACTAGGACGTTTCCAAAATTAACTTGAATTTGCTGAGAGTATACCTGAAATTTTAACTATTATTGGTGACTTCCAGCTCGGCCGAGACTGGCAGCCGTCATGAAAAACACATTCCACAGCAGGGTTCACATACTCTGTATAGCAACTGTGCTTTTATCTGTTACAGTACTTTTTTGAATGTGTGCTCGATTTGATAGCTTTATTCTGATGTGTGAGTGTGAGTCTGTACGACTGATACACTATCTATTGTAAGGATTGCTCTGAAGGAGATGTTTTTCAAGACAGCTACCTGTCTGCAACAAGCTGGAAGTCTCTGATAATTGCTGCAATTTCAAGTATTACCGGTACATCAAGAGCTGGGTGCAAATGAGCAGGTAGGTTGGTTGACAAGGATTGCTGAAGTGCTAGGAGAAAGATTTGTCACCATGAAATCTATGTCTAGTTTGAGGAACTGCAGGAGATAGTTAGGAGGCTTGCTCTTACTGGGAGAGTGCCTCATTTTCTCATGCAGCATATGAATACAGCCTTTTGCAGTTGTTAATTTGTTATAAAATTAGCCACTGCTAACAGAAAATCTACAGAAGTTTTGCATGTTTTTTACCTGTACTCACTGATGTACATGTAGCTTGTGGTTGGATACTCTGGCATGCAATTCGTACGGTTTTTCATCAAAAATGTTGTTAACCGTGCCATTTCAATTTTCTCATTCTTGCACCAAAAATTTCCAATTTTAAAAAAAATATTTCAGATAAGTATATTTTTTATTTTTACTACGGATAAAACTGCGATTGCAGGACTGTGGGGTGTACACTGCTTTGAAGGCATGAGCGACTGTACATTTCTGTACTTGGCCTCAGTTAGATTATTCTTGACAATGGCAGTGGTAGAAAAATTTATACAGTATCCAGATCTAAATAAAAAAGTTAACTGAGCCAATATCATTTGATGGCGTCCTCTACAAAAATGACAAATCTCTATGATTTGCTTCCTACTGACTAAGTAATGAATGAACCAGTGCATTGAATCATAAAGTCTGGAGGAGAGACCGCGGTTTTGTAGGTTAAGGCAATAAACTTACAGATGTCCATGTTGTCCGATTCAGAGCAAAGACGGCGGCTGTGGCTCCTCCAACTATTGCCAGCCCACCGACGGCAAGGCGTCGCATCCTCTGAAAACTGGCCATTGTGCGTGAGTTACTTCATAGGTACTGGAATTCGCAGAAATTCTGTCAGATTCTGAAAACAAAGAGCGTAAATACAAGGATTCAGCCCTGAGATATTAAAACCTGTCATGCCCCTATCATTGCATTTGACTATGCGGAATATGTAGGTCAAACAGAACTCCAGGCATTTACCAATTCCATTTCTGGCACAGACATCAAAGATGAAGGGATGTAGATATAGAAATTTACCCTTTCACTCCTTTCCATGCTCAGAGGTCAGGTCAAAGGTCATTTGGGGGTCATATTGTTGGGAGGATGTTATCCATTCGCATGATTCAGCCGAGTCAAATAAGGCACAGATTAATTGATGGAGTCATGTAGCTCAGCAATGCATACACATCTGAAACTGCACGTACAGCCTGCAGTACATGTACTTGTTGAAAATAATCACCTTATATCTCCAGTTTAACCTCTTTTTTTACAATGGTCCCTCAACGTACCAGTACATGTGTACATACTGGACACAATAACAGACATACACACATAGGATAAGGGGAAATTTGCCATACAGTACCTAAGAACTTATCACACTGCAGCTGCACGTCCAAACGACAAGTGATTTCATATGCATATGTTACATGTAGTTCAGTAAATAAAATGCGGAGACTGAGGCCCCTGGCCTTGTTATGTCAAAGGGGAATGCCTGGTCTTCCATGCATTCACAGAAGTTTTCAAATTACATGTATCGATTTGATGTGGCGATGATTTGTTGCCACAAAGTGTGATGTCAGCTGGCAAAGGGTATCTAAACAGTAATTGACACAGACTTATACATTTGTGAATAAAAATTCCAGAGCAACTCAAACACAACTCTGAATACAACATAGATACCAGGACTTTGTACACGCTGCCTACAGGTATAAAGTTTGTAAATATATAGTTTGTGAAATTAAGTCTGTTCCTGGTTGGATTATGCTGAGAGTTGCTGGAAAGCCAACCTTCACAGTCAGCTTATTACTTAACAACCCTTCAATCACCATGGTTTGGTCCCAACCCATTGTTGAATGGTCCTTGTGGATCTGTTTACAGGGAGTCAGGGGTGAACCGGTTAAACTTTGCTGACAGTTCCGTCAAAGGAAATTGTATTTGAAGTTGATGCGTCAATAAGACTTTCAATAAGTTTTCATATTAAATTTAAACATTTATCAAAAGTTTTCACCAAAGGATAAACCATCCATGAACCAGATATGAACTGAAAATGCTCACGTGTTTCATACAGTTATGTGTAAATTTGAACCTTTGCCACATGTTTGCAACTTCATTGAAAGTATTATGATCAACATAATGAACAATAATCACCGCCGATTAATTCTCAAAGGTCATGAAGTATACAAATATGTAATTAGCTGAAATAAAATATTAAAGTTCTTTGACTGCTGTCATTGTATCACCATTTTATATAGCAAGTGTAATTACCGTTGGCCAAGTCCTTCAAGCCATATATGCCGAGCTGTGAAAGCTCATTAGATATGCAAATTGTAAATTAGCTGACATGAAAATGTGAAATGACTTTCGATATTGTTTTAACCAGGTATAATCATCAATGTTGTCATGTTTTGCCAACTTTGATCAAGTAAATCCCAGTATATATCCCTAATAAGCAAAGTTCATTAATATGTAAATTAGGAATTGACTTAAGTAAAAATGCTTAATGATTGTCAATAATGTTGTATCATGGTATCTGCAATATATGTAGCAAGTTTTGTCAACTTTGGTCAAGTCAATTCAGATATATATCTCTAATTAGGAAAGTTCATTAAACATGCAAATTAGGAATTGGCTGAAGAGAAAATGCTTAATGACTTTCAATAATATTGTATTACAGTGTCTGAAATGTACATAGCAAGTACATCAATTTTGATCAAGTCAATTCAGATGATATCCCTAAGTATGAAAATTCATTTAATATGCAAATTAGGAATTGGCTGAAGTAAAAATGTCTTTTGACTTTCAATAATGTTATATCACAGTATCTTTGATGTATATAGCAAATTTCAATGACTAAAATCAAGTTAAATTGTATTGCTAAGTTATCCCTATATACCAAAAATCAGACCTCTAGCTCCATTGGCTGGCTCAGAATTAGATATGTGCATAATTAATTAGGTACAGGATGTGATGTCATAAGGTCTCCCATCATACCATAGTCTGGTTCCCTGACCCATTTCCCCGGTAGAGGGCGTGGGGAAATATAGGGTCAGGTACCGGCAAATGTAATCATGGACGCTATTGGGTTAAATTAAAACAAGCTGTGATTGGATGAAAGTAACACTTGTAACTTTTCTCATGTTTCTTGGGTTTCGCACTTTCAGGCTCACTTGACACCAACTTCTTGTTTGTACCACAAAGCCGTGGAGGTAGAAAGAAAGACTTTCTACCTCCATGATTTAGCCACGTGATTTAGCACACCTCTTAATACTTTTAGAACGTCGACATGATGCCTGGCATTTTTCACGAAATTCGGACACCATTCTATCCATCGAAATCAATCGTCGTTCACAGTTCCAACAAAGTTTGCTTTCAATTAGCTGTGATATCGAAGCAGTACTTGTGGCGTGTATCGAACGTGCCCGGGTCATTGGGGTCACGCCACAGTCGGCGATGACCTCAATGACCCTAGCGCGTTCGATACACGCAACAAGTACTGCTGCGATATCACAGCCAGCCTTCAATCACCGTACTTCTGGATTAATCCTTTCAGTTTATGTGACCCGTCTCGTGTGCCAATGTTTTTAGTTCGGATACCAGTGTTCGAAAATAATTCTGATCCAGTCGAATTTTGACCGGTGTTTTCATGGTAGCAGCCATATTTGTTGTAGCATGTTCTGTCAGGTGACTAAACTCCGCCATCTTGAACAAAATTCTGTTCAAGATGGCTACCCGGTACCTGACCCTATATTTCCCCACGCCCTCTACCGGGGAAATGTGTCAGGGAACCAGACTACATAATACCAAATATGAAGGGTGTAGCACTTGTGGTTACTGAGTTATGGACATATATGTATATTTGAGGTCAAAGGTCATTGGGGTCACATGACATTTTGTCAAAAAAATTGTATTGCTAAGTTATACCTATATACCAAAAATCAGACCTCTAGCTCTATTTCCTGGCTCACAATTAGATATGCACATAATTAATAAGGTACAGGATGTGATGTCATAAGGTCTCCCATCATACCAAATATGAAGGGTGTAGCACTTGTGCACTCTCGAACCAGAGTTCTTATCGCGCGTACGCTAATAAGTATCTCTGGCACAGGCAGATTAATATTCATGTGACCCCGAGGTCATTGGAACGTCAATGAACTACTTTTTTACCTGTCGCGCACTGTAGCTATGGTATTGCCACAGTTAAGCGCGGCAGTTTGAATTCGTTCCAGCACGCGCACAGTTATCTACAAATTCAAATAAAAACGCCATTTTCCCCGTTCAGTGTTTATTTATTGTTCTTTCTTGAGTATTCATATATACGGCCTTGGTAAATAACTTTGAGTGCAGGAGGGGTCACAATTCAAGAAAATACATCATCAGCAGACGATACAGGGGATTCGCCCAAAGGTCAGAACAGGTCAAAGCCTTGTTTCTTCCCGAATAATTACACTATTTAAAAGTAGTTCCAATGGTAATTATATTTTTCCAGTTCGTGTTTTGCTATAAACTTATAGTAATTAGTTTTCAAACCGATGAACATTTTTGCATCGAGGATGGACTTTGTATTTTCGGCGAGTTCGTCTCGGTGTCGGTTTTCGAGCTGACTTCCGGTTTGCGGATCGGTATGTGGTGATTTACCACGTAAACAAGACACCTGTGGCAGAGTCATTATCGGCGACAGCGCAAGGAATTGTGGGAAAGACACGCCGATAAGAACTCTGCGGTGGAGATTGGCACTTGTGGTTACTGAGTTATGGACATATACTCATATTTAAGGTCAAAGGTCATCGAGATCACATGACATTTTGTCAAAAAATTTGTATTGCTAAGTTATCCCTATATACCAAAAATCAGACCTCTAGCTCTATTGGCTGGCTCAGAATTAGATATGCGCATAATTAATGAGGTACAGGATGTAGTATCATAAGGTCTCCCATCACACCAAATATGAAGGGTGTAGCACTTGGGGTTACTTAGTTATGGCCATATATGTATATTTGAGGTCAAAGGTCATCGGGGTCACATGACATTTTGTCAAAAAAATTGTATTGCTAAGTTATCCCTATATACCAAAAATCAGACCTCTAGCTCTATTGGCTTGCTCAAATTAGATATGTGCATAATTAATGAGGTACATATGTGGCGTCATAAGCTGTGCCATCATACCATACATGAAGGTAGTAGCACTTGTGGTTACTGAGTTATGGACAAACATGTATATTTGAGGTCAAAGGTCACGAGGTCACATGACATTTTGTCAAAAAAAATGGTATTGCTAAGTTATCCCTACATACCAAAATCAGACCTCTAGCTCTATTGGCTGGCTCAGAATTAGATATGCACATAATTAATGAGGTACAGGATGGATGTCATAAGGTCTCCCATCATACCAAATATGAAGGGTGTAGCACTTGTGGTTACTGAGTTATGGACATATACTCATATTTAAGGTCAAAGGTCATCGAGATCACATGACATTTTGTCAAAAAATTGTATTGCTAAGTTATCCCTATATACAACCAGATATGAACTGAAAATGCCCACGTGTTTCATTATATATTGCAGTTATATGCAAACTGAACCCTTGCCACATTTCTGCAACTTCATTGAAAGTGTTATGATCAACATAACGAATAATATTCACCACAGATTAATTCTAAATCCAAATATATATCCCCAATCAGGAAAGTTCATTAAAATATGCAAATAAGGAATTGATTGAAATGTTCTCATTAAATATGCAAATTAGGAATAGGCTGAAGTAAAATGTTAAATGACTTTTAATAATCTCGTATCATAGTATCTTTAATGTACAAAACAATTTGTCAGCTTTGGTCTGGTCAAGACAGGTAAATATCCTTAATTAGGAAAGTTCATTAAATTTGCAAATAAGGTATTGGCTAAAGTAAACCAGATATGAACTGAAAATGCTCACGTGTTTCATTATATATTGCATTTATGTGCAAGTTTGAACCTTTGCTACATGCTTTGCTACATTTAAAGAGTTATGATCAACACAATGAATTTCACCACAGATCAAATCTAAAGGTCATTAAGTATTCAAATATGTAATTAGCTGAAATAAAAATAATTAATTTCTTTGAGTACTGTCATTGTATCACAATATAGCATGTGTAATTACCTTTGGTCAAGTCCTTCAAGCTCTATATGCCAAACCGTGAAAGCTTGTTAGCTATTTATGCAAATTATGAATTAGCTGACATGAAAATGCAAAATGACTTTCAATACTGTTATAACCTGGTATAATGATCAATGTACACAGCATGTTTCGCCAAATTTTATCAAGTAAATGCCAGTATATATCCCTAATTTGGAAGGTTCATTAAATATGCATATTGGGAATTGGCTGAAAAAAATGTCAAATGACTTTCAATAATCTTGTATCATAGTATCTTTAATGTACATAGCAAGTTTTGCCAACTTTGGTCAAGTCAAAACAGATAAATATCGCTAATAAATGCGGGATATCGGACCGCAGGCGGGCGAAGATTGCATTATAAGCGCGCCAACCCAAACTCACTGCATGGACATCACATTTACGAAATCGAAGTCCAAAGTCAACTACGTCATTGTTAGAATAAGAGAGGTTTTCCATCACACGGGAGCATACCACAACAAATTTTGCACAGATGGCGTTGCACTGGCATTGAAAAAGGGTGCATGGGAGCATGGGAACGCGGGCAGTTTCCCTCGCTATGGGTAGGAAATGCATTGAGCAAGACACACTTCCGGGTTCGCAAAAAAACGAGGATCCCATTTACGGGGCGCTCAAATATAACTATTTGCTGTGATACATAGCAGAGGCGTATATGTTTGTGATGCTGAGAATAACATCAGTAAATAAATGACGGGTTTTTAAAAGTTGACGTTTTTTGCGATGAAACAGACTTCTGAAGGTAGCTCGCTTGGGGAACACGTCATCCCGGCCGCTGTCCGCTTTGACCCCAGTAATTCACACTGGTTTTGGTCGGCCCCAGGTACCCAAGTCACTTCGACCCCGTCACACTTTTGCCTACATGTCCACGGAGACGATTCAACATATTCCACAACAAAGCCAAGACAAAAATTGAAAATATCAATAAAATGGCTTCACAAAGGCTGAAATACATGATACTCGATGAAGTATGAAGTTTATGAAATGAAATCAAATTGACAACACAAGTGTTTGTCTCGGGTAATACCACTTGAGGTTGAACTATTCTATTCTACAGACTGTTTTTTCCATACAGTGCAGTATTTGTCAGTGACAAATTAATCTTTGCAATACATTTTTTTGCGATGAGCTGGAAATTTGATTAATATCGAGTTAATGTACATAAATATTCCGTTATTTACTGGGACACGTTTATTTTCTCGATCCGCTATCTGCGGACTACGTGCTGAAGTACATTGACTGTTCATGTCAACGATCGTTTCTCCCTCTGCAGAGTTTCTGTATCCCGTTCAACAATGCTGTACCTCGATCACACGATAGTGACGCTATGTAGCTGTGCAGTATTGAATCATAAAATGGCCACCTCGTCTAACAGTAACACGTATTGTCGGGATTATCGTACGGAAAAAAGACTGCAAAAGTAAGACTTATGAATCTTCATCAGAATTGAACACATCATGATTGTACACGAGTATCAACCGTGAATGCACGTTGAGCTCGGCAGTTACACAAGCATGGTACGCTACATGCGTAGCCCTACGAGTATGGCGACAGCGTCCGGCTTTGGCTACGCCGGGGGCTACGCCGCCTGCCGGAGGTGGGAGGCGGCGTAGCCAAAGCCGGACACTCTCGCCATACTCGTAGGGCTAGCTACATGCACTGCCGCGATGCCGATCGTATGCATTCCAAGGCCTATCCCGGAATTTGTTTCACAAACAACCTCAAAGGAGAGCAAACATACTTCTATGGACAATGACGAATACGTTTCTTGGCGAAGCAAAATCAAAACAGTGCAGAAGTACATGAAGTAGGTCATGGCCTTGGACTCTGTGCACGAACCTGATTGGACACTTCAATACCTTTGACCCAAAGTAATATTATTCATCAGCACTTCCATGCCATGAGGCTAGGTAGAGAACGTATTAGCCCTGCGTACGATGCTGTGTGTTCCGCTACAGCTAATAATAGCCCCGCTCACCACAGCCCTGCAAAGACCCGTACGTAGAGTTGGTGACTTCAAATCCATTTTTGGACTTGACGTAAAAAGCCAAATTACTGCCGAAATTCAGCGTTCTTGGGCCCAAGTCGTATCCCTGCCTACCTCAGCTACTCGATCGCTTCCAAAAATGCCAGTCTTTTATTCTTTTTTCGTAAATAACCGTCGATGTCGGCAACTCTCTCGCTAGCCCTGCGTACGTACGCAGTGTACGCTGTGTGTTAGGAACGCACACAGGGAATGCACAGCGTACACTGCGTACGTACGCAGGGCTAGCGAGAGAGTTGCCGACATCGACGGTTATTTACGAGCGGGCTAATAACTGTTTTGGAACACACAGCATCGTACGCAGGGCTAAGAACGTATGTACTCATTTCTGGCGATCGAGCAGCGAGGGAAACAATCAATTACCAAGGATAAAGCTAATTTGCTAAACGATATTTTATCTTGAATAGTGAGTTGAATGAGTAATAAAATATCATATTTTTAATGTTCAATACGAGGTTGAAACACGGAGGGACCGTGGTTGAAACCAGAGCTATCCAGCTGCAGCTGTAGCCAACCTGGACAAGCACATTTCACAGCGCCCTCAAACAGTCGATTGTTTTCACTTGTCATACGCGGCGTAACAGAAAAATTAAAACTTTCATAACTTCATTAATATCCAAGCCACGCCCACCAAAACCTTTTCAGTTCTAGCCATTTGAATTCTGAAGATGTCTACCAAATTTGACTGAAATACGTTCAGCCGTTTTTGAGAAAATGGACCAACAGACAGACAGACACACAGACAGACAGACATCGCTGCGACATATGCCCACGTGTTCACACGTGGGCAAAAAATCAGACCTCTAGCTCTATTGGCTAGCTCAGAATTAGAAATGCACATAATAAATGAGTTGCAGGAAGATGCCAAGGTCAAAGGTCAAGTGGAATCCCCAAAATTGTGGAGAGCAATTTGGTCCCCTACTGGCCATTGTCCAATAGACGCTGGCTGTCTTGGACTTTAACATAGGCCAGAATAAGCCATTGCCATAGCCTAGCTGCATAGGTATAGGGGAGGTCAAAGGTCATAGAAAAATAAGAAAAATAATACTTTAAAAATCTTCTTCTCAAAATTGGCAAGACCTGTGACCTTGATATTTGGCATGAAGGAGCAAGACTATAAGGTCTAACCAGGGTTAGGTTGGTAGCGGGTCGAGTTGACTGGGTCGAGTTGGTTAGGGGTCGAGATGTCCAGAAACCATGGTCATCATGCTTCCCATAGACTACCATGTATCAGAAAAATTAAAACTGTGATAACTTCATTAATATGCAAGCCACGCCCACCAAAACCTTTTCAGTTCTAGCCATTTGAATTCTGAAGATGTCTACCAAATTTGACTGAAATACGTTCAGCCGTTTTTGAGATAATGGGGATACAGACACACGGACACACACACAGACACACACACACACACACACACACAGACAGACAGACATGGCTAAACCATATGCTCACGTGTGTGAACACGTGAGCAAAAAAAATGCTGATTCTGAATTTGTTAAGCAACTACACAATTCACAGCATCAGACTTCATTTCCTCTGAAAGATGACCAATATATTTTTAAACAGGAACAGCACATGGAGGACATGTATGAAATTACATGAAATTATGAAGTCATCAAACAATGCTAATTTCATTAAACAAAGGTGAGGGTTCTGGTAAACAGCCCTGAGGTGCTCATCAATTCCCTATTTTCTTCTAACATCCATGATAGCCAATTGTCCCATTCACCATTCTTGTAATCTACATGTACTATACGTAATCCTAGGGCGTACAAATACTTTTGGGGGATCCATGGACCAAAATGAAAAATGGATAACTAAATACAGCTTACTTTCAATCCATCAGCCATGTACCAAATACATTCATTTATCCAACTGTTGGCTAGATAACCGACTGTTTTGCTGTGCTGGCTGAATTAAAAAACTGACAGAGCGAAATTAAGAGCAACCTTCAGATCAAACCCACGGGCTTTGGCATAGTTGACTTGTTTATTCCCAGTATCTTACCCTGCCTCTCCATAGCACTGACCTTGTTGACAATGACCAACACGACTTTGTTCCAAATCATTTCACTGCAGTCTGCAATACAACGTCCTATTTCTTCTCCTTTTCGATTTCGACAAAGCATTCCACCGCATTGTTGTCATAATTTGAGGTCAGTGCATGCATCACAAACTTTTCACAATAGTGGAATGTTTTTTTTTCCAGTGCCAAAGACATCACAACAATAAGCGCATGGACTCATTAGCAGGCTGTTGTTCACTTCATTTTTGCAACATCATGGCCAAACAATGAACTAATAAACAACAATGCTCCTTGAACCATGTAAAACAATACAATACAAAGACTCCCTTTCAAAAAAAAATCTGCAATATTTACAAGTACAGATTTCATTTTAGTTGGCACAGAGCGCCATTGTTCAAAACTGCACAAAGAGTACTCACTACCTCTGTTCAGGTATGACCCTAGTAGCAGAGAGTTTTCAATGTGCCTACTGTCGTATATTATGGCAAAGATGAATGTATGTACTAAAATAGCATGAGACGTTATCTTGTCAGCCATAGTGCAAGATAAGCATTTCCATATTAGTAGCTTACATTTTCCTTCTTCAAAAACAGGACACTGGGTTTGACAAGCACCTGGTTTGTGATAAAAGAATACCGGTAACCATGGCAAATGGGAGAGGCCTTGAAATTCATCAGAGAGAGACTCACAGCGAGAGAGAAAAACTGTAATAAAATAAATGGGTACTTATGTTTTCAGCGAATCAGTGTAGGTCTCTATGGCCTAAAATAACTACCAAAGGGCATACATGCAATGAATATATAGACTATGCAGACAGACTGTGCATGTGCAACCAGTGGTTGCTACATTTTCTATGGCTGAGTATGCAGAATCTGCTTAATTTGGTATGCAATTATGCAAATTATGCACACAGAGTATCACTTTGTTTGAGAGTCTCCTCCAACTACCAGTCTTGCCTATACACAAAATACTAAAAAAATGTACATTAACAAGTTTTATCATCAATTTGAACAAACTAACTTGTGATTGAATGAGGTCATCTGTAGGAACTGATGGATCAAGTTTCAAAGCCACTGGAGAAATTTGGCAGATAAAATATTTCACACAAAAAATGAGAAATTAAGATCAAAAATGCGTACGTAAAGTTTGTCTCCATTTGTCAACTAAATTTGAAAGTTGTCTGACCAGAAGTTTACAAAGAGAGGAGCCAAGATGGTGAATAACAGATAGACAACAGCTAATAACTGAACCTGTCCGATACTTTTTTCATCACTGACAGTGGAGCTAAAAGTACGTAAATTGTGTACGAGCAGTGTTTTTTCCAGGACACGTGATTGCATGAATCCCCCTATCTAATCAAAATCCGCCTTCAAATAATCACAAATGCTAGACATGCCAGTACCCAAGTAAATTTTCCTGGGGTTCCCCGATCATGTTACCAAGGTTCATTAACCCTGTGGTATCAATGCAATCCTGATAGTGGACAACAGAACTGGTACCGGGACTCCCACCACTTTTACCTATCTTTCCAAACCTCAACAAAAATGCCGTCTAAATTTATCCCCTTTCTACCAGGATCCATGGACAAACCATAATAATAAATACAACTTGGGAAAAATAGTATTAATTGTGTAGTAACAATTTTCATGCAAACTAACTCCTCTGACTTGTGATATGTTCAAATATTGCAAGTCAACATATTTCTCTATGTAGATAAACATGCATTTAGTAGTTTTACATTAGAACTTATTCAATAATTTTTTGATACTCTTTATATGAATTAGCACTCCAGCATATTGTATTAATGTACTAGTACCACTATACACTTGAAACAATGTAGATAATGTTTACAATGCAACTGGCATGTACGAAAAACAAAAAAAAACATACCTATTTGATGTTAGTGTGAAGCTGGTTACATTTAGGTACTGGTGCTATTAGCATTAGCAGTATTCAAGTGATAATAATTAAGTAATGCTTTTATAGTGAGCGCAGCGAGAGTGGCCGAAGGTCGCTCACAAAGCGAGCATTCAAACTAATGTGACGGTGTGTACATGAAATTTAGAATGGAATCTCTTTATAGCTTTGAGTTTGCAAAGAGTGTACTTCTAGTTGTCCATTCATGGAGGTGGCCATTTTGACTACTTTTACTCGGATTGCGTGAAATTAAAGATGTCATCTACCACAAATCCTATGTGACAATGTGTTTTTCCGACAAAAGAATCTCTCTGTTCCAAAGAAAGTGAGAAATTTAGTTCAGAATTATCATTTTCGATCTGTTTTGAAAGGCAAAGTCAGTTATCGCTGTGCACTGCCATTTTTGAAACAAACCAACTCTCATGAGAACGAACGGTCAACTCATGCAGGAATTAAAAATCTTGTGCTTGAGAGCTACCAACGGGAATAACAAGCATTTGTTTTGCATCAGACGGCCTCTGTTCCCGGCCCTGTTACAATAAACTGATTGGAATCATGTAATTTACTTGTTTTACATGATTTTTGTTGGTGAACTTGGCATTTCCAGTTAAATTGCTATAATAATCTATCATTGTTATCCTAGGAAACAATTGACGGCAATTCAACCTTAATGGCAAAAATATGTAGGGAACACAGAATTTAGCATGCTATATTGCCTCAAAGCAACAATGACGATACTTGCTGTCAGGTCAGACCTGTTACATATCAGGGTAGAATGCACCTCGGGGACAGATATTCAGACTCTCAAACTTTTACAATGCTCTTCTGATCTACCAATTGTGGGGGCTCATTTTTATAGCTCTTGGTGTGAGAAAAATGTTCACCATATCACTTTGAAGAAAATCAAAATTGTATTTCATTCATAGAATTAACACAGCAGTGGCAGCCATTTTGAATTTCAAATATTGGTGAATTGTGGCTAATTTATTTCTCCTGTACCAAAATTGATACGGTGAGCCCCGATATTGATTCATTGATTCATTGATTTTGAAAGAGAATGGTTGAAAGATTCCTCAGGGAAAGTTTGGGCAAAAGTTTAAGTTAAAGTCTTTCACTTTTGAAGTGCATACCACATGTGAGCAGAAGTAATTGCAGATCCATTACATACCCTTGATCGCTATTGACATTGTTGTTTGATGGCTCTTGCATATAACTGTCCCTGATTATTGACCTTAATAGAAAGTGCATTGTGTGTATGTATCATCGTATGCAAATTTCATCAGCAGAATCACTATCTAAAATTTGGGTGCACTGTGGTAGATAGCTCTACCTGGCAGGGCTGTGTTGTTACCTGCTGCTCCTGTAACTGCACAGAATATGGGCAGCTAGTGACAACATACAGCACCACCATCCATGCCCAGAGTTATGTGGTAGAATCACGGTCCCTCCACAAAAGGAGGGACCGTGGTAGAATGAATGCTGTTTGCTGTCCGGTTTGAGTGTTGATTGGTGGTTGTCCGTCCCTGATTGTATCACATCCCTTTGTGATGTAAATTTGCACTGGTGGTTACCTAACCATGGATGTACAAGAACATTTTTGTACATCCATGACCTAACAGTGAGCTCTGAGTTTTTTTACGAAAGTTGTTTGGCTGCTGAGAAGGCCTTGAGTACGAAGGATCACGTTGAAATTTTTCGGGTGGCTGACAACCACTCAAAACAATATTAAGACTAGAGGGCATAATTATTTGGTTACCAAACGTATGGAGTCGGAAATTATAATCCGGAAGTGCTTGATACGGTCACACCTTTAATGACTGACGATGCCACCGGCGCGGCGATTACATTCCTTCATGGCATGATAGGTGAATGCTGAGCAGCGTGATTCAAAGCATTCGTAGGCCATGAAACTATGTGTCACTTTCTGTCCCATAAATTCCGATGGTGTAGTGATGGCAGGCACACCTTAGAAGTCGAGCTGTCACCGGGTGTGCAAATTAAAGCGCGAGTCCTGGGCCGAATCACGGTAAGTTCACGCGCAGCCCATGAGATCTCCAACCGACTCTTCTCACGCAATTAAACAGAAACACAACAAAATAGTTGCACTTCGCACCATATTTTTTCTTTAAAAACCATTGAAACTCTAGTTTAACCAGACTGACTTGGACATAAAAATGTCAGGACCATGCGGTAAGAAATCCACGAAGTTTAACTTCTCAAGTTGCAGCAATCAGCTGCATGCAGTTTCATTCATGGAGCGCTGGCAGACGCGGTTCACTTACCTTCGAAGGTTGCTGATTATCGTTGTTTGGTCAATTTCGAACATCTAGGTGAAATGGTTAACTATTTCAGACAGTGGCCTGTTTGGTCAAACGATTCCAAAACGCATTATAACGGGGACCACAACAAAAACAGACAGCAAACAGTGAAGGTACACAAAGTTGATTCAATATGGCGCATTGCGCAGACGCCACTGCGCACATCGCGAGGGCATCGCCCTACTGTGCGCGTCCTTGCATAACCTCGGGTTCGGACTCGACCTTGAAGTGAGGGGTCAGTGCATGGACATTTGTCTTGAACAAACAACACGATAACCTTTCACCCTAACTTTTGCCAGTGAAAGTCAAAGCGGATGCATTAAGGGATTTGACGTACATTGCACTTTGAAGAATATTTTAATCAGTAGGCCACTGTTCTATGGGGAATTTCACTTTTTACATTAGCTAAATATGAACACCGAGAAAACATTAGGGGCCTAGGCTAGTTGAAAAAAAATGAGTTCACATTAATATCCATCATTTCATGCTTCTCGCCCCTTTTAGGTCTGTTATGCCTTTGGGAATGCGCCTCGAGGACAGGCACTCTTTACAATCTGGTCTGTATCCTGAAACTTGTTGAGTGCATAAGGTTTTCTGAGTTTTGTTCGTTTGTGAGAATTGAAAAATGTTTTATCCCATATGGTTAACTTAGGTATAGAGGGCATTCTATACTTAATATATCACTTAATGTTAGCTGATTTGTTTCCTAAGTGGCAAAATTTGATTCTTGCTTTGAAGGAGAATGGGTTTAAAAAGACCCAATAGGCTAATTGTAACTTTGATAAGGGTTTTTAGCTCACATTTGGTATACCAATGTGAGGTTATCGTATAAGCTGAATCAGTTCATTTGCATCTGATTTGCATGTCTGTATGTCTGTATATTTGTGGGTATGTGCGGATGTATGTCCGTCACACACAAAGGCTCCCATACCGCCAAAGCTACCGTCTCAGTATTTTGTATACAGGTAGATGTAGGGGTTGAGATGTGAATTTGTTCAAATGAACACATCAGTGTCAAAAATGTGCAAATGAGGTAAGAAAAAGTGAAATACTGCAAGTGTGTAAGAGTGGTGGCAGTGCCCACACATCTGAATGAGAGGATTTTGACCTTTAATCTATTTGTATGCAGGGTATCTATTATGTTTGGGAGTGGTAGCAGTAACTGAAACAGCTAATTGGTCATTTCCTGTCATTGTTTATGAACTGTGACATATTAACAGATCTGCTGAAACCATATGGATGTCTATTTTTGTACATCCATGGTAGAAAGATTCTCTGCTATCCATGTTGCTAAAGTTGACCTTCAGTACCTAAAGTTTCAGACCTAATTTACTTTTGTCATTCTTAATTTTCTGGTTTAAATATTTCTTGTTGTTTTTCTGGTTGTACTGTGCAGAAATTGTCATAACATCAACGTATAATTTTCCTGCACTGAACAGATAGAAATAACACTTATTGTTGATCTCTGGTATGTACCAATTCTGATCAAATTTGAGCGACACCGTATAATTGCGGTATTTTTTCAGGTTTTCGTTGCATGTGCCAGCTACATTTTTAAAGTCCACTTCCCACAGAGTCTTGAAACACTCATCGCTCAGTTTTCAACATCATATCAGTCAACTTTGTAGGAACGCATGTTTCTCTTTATCAAGAATCGGTAAAATTCGTAAATTACTCGACAAGCCCACTACTGAGAAACTCATTCATGCATTCGTTACCTCTAGACTCGACTATTGTAACAGTCTGTTCTATGGCATCTCAAATGACCAGCTGATCCGTCTGCAGTCTGTTCAAAATGCAGCAGCCCGTCTCGTCACAGGTACACGCAAATATGACCACATCACCCCTGTTTTCATTGATTTACACTGGTTACCTGTGAAAGCTCGGATTCAAATTTTATTGACTACTTTTAAGATTGTTAGAGGTGATGCACCGCTTTATCTGACCGATTTAATTGATCTGTACGTACCGTCAAGAAATCTGCGATCTTCTGAGAAATTGCGTTTAACTCCTCCTCGCGGATATTTTAATAAGTCGTACGGTCAGAGAGCTTTTTCGGTATGTGCCCCTTTGCTGTGGAATGCACTGCCTTCAGAAATTCGTTGTGCCAGGAATGTTACTTCTTTTAAACGTTGTTTGAATACCCATCTTTTTACCAAGTTTTACTCGTAATTGTAGTTTTTTGAGTTTTTAGCTGTTTTTGTATCTTTTAAATACTTGTGTTCAGCGCACTGAGACGTTTGTAGAGTGCGTTTTTTAAGAATTAAATATTATTATTATTATTAACTGTGTCTGTGTGTTGTGCACTGTTAGTGTTGTTGAACGAATTCAGGTCCGGACGTGAATTCAATCGCCAACGATAACATCTGACACGCTGACACGCCTCGTTGACAAAAGAAATACTGGCTATTTTGCACTGTAGTTGATACATAGCAATAGAAATACTGAAAAACTGTCAAAAGTAACAGTCGATGTTGCTTTAGGAATTTTTGGCATAAGTTTAAATCTTTCAGTTTCCTTGCACGTACCACCTCAATCATTTGTGCAGAACTGTAAAGATGAAAATCGAAGCAAAAAGGTCACAAAATATTGGTGCAAGTTGAAGTGTGAATCATGAACAATATGACCCCATGGCCTTACGTCGGGCAAATAGTTACCTACCCTCCTGCACATAGTTCCCATGTTTGGCTACAATATATATATATATATATATATATAATGTTCGTCACTTCATAGGGGTCGACAGTTTCATCTTGGGAGGGATGGTCAAGAATTACACATCTTCGCAGAGCACAAACCTTTCTGCTGTCACAAAAATATATTTTTATGACTGGATGCACGGTCCCTCCACATATTTATGGAGGGACCGTGCTGGAAGCCATAAAATAAACATTGCTCTCCGGATAAAAGTATGCAAGCTCTGCAAACCACAAAAAAACAACAAATCTTGGAACCCGATTAAAAAGAGAGACACTGTCATCATCTGATTACCCCTCCCTAGATCCAACGGTCCATCCCTTCATCTGACACAATGTGTTTCAACGGTTGTCGACAGATAAATGTTAATGACACGTTTTCTGGTGATATGATTGTAGATATTGTTTGTGATCCTAGCTTATGTACTTCCATCTTTTCTGATATGATGTACTGAGCGTTAGTTTTAATCTCTGGCACAGTGGTTAATTGCAAAATTATTATCCTCATCTGAACTATTACAGTTGCGGCATTTTAGACAGGTACTCCCTAAATGCTGTAGCTGTTAGGAAACGTCAGGTTCCCGTCTGATTAACCACATATTGTCGTGAAGGTAATAATGTATGCATGCGATCGAATGGAGAAAAATCATATTGGGGCGTTTATATTGGAAGGAGAAGGAATCGATTTTTGGATTTCGCAATAAGCTTACTCAAATTATTCATCTTTTAAAATACCCTAAGAACGCACACGAGGCACTCTATGCAGAAATAATTCTATACAGGTGGTGCACGCTGAACGACCAAAAGAAAAACAAAGCACTTGACAATCAACTCAGACTGTTTTGAATCTACAACAGTCGAACAATCGCAACATGCAAAATATTGTCTAGTTTTGTGACAAACGTCCATTATAGGCCTACTCGTCAAATGATATTTTCCATAAATTCAAGTTCGCCTTTTTTTTAGTTATTTCTTAAGTCATTTGTTTATTTATTAATTATTTAAAACACTGATGCGCCCAACTGTTTGTGCGCATATGTGTGCTCACTTAACAGAAATTTGACTGCGGAAATTATCATTATCATGTCATTGACGGGGTCACTTTCCCTTGAGATTACCTGCCTTCGCGCATGCCCAGTCCAACTCGATTACTCACGAGTCCTGCTAAAATGGTTAGAGGTCATCTAGGCACCTCTTTGGTCTGGCACATCCCCGGGGTGATCGTTGCAGGTGACTGCAGTAGACCTCATACAGCAAAACAATTTCAAATATTCTCTCCACTAAGTTACGATCTATTATGTAACATATCTTGTCAGGTTGCCAATCAACATATGTACTAAAGCTGGCGCAAAACATCAAAATCAAAAACCCGTCAAAAGCAACAAAATGTGATAGAATCATGCCTGATTTTTAATATTGCAAAAAAAACCCAGTTCGGTGTCAGAGTGTTTTAAATAGGATAGGAAACACAGTTTTTTAATTTGGCCTTATAACCTTATTTGGACAATGACGACAGAAGAGAAATTAAATAATTGTCACTATCCACGAAATATTACAGTCGAGTTTTTCTTCATGATTTGTCTGTATCTGTAGAAAAATGCTCCAATGGCGAGGGACGAAAAAATATGGTGTTTTCTCAAACTTCAACAGGTCCTTGCACTCAAATTATGTGAGTTTGCAATCAACATTTGCGACAGGAGTTAATATTGCGAGGTGAAGGACCTCATCTTATTGCCATGGCAACCATCATTTACTATAATTCATCTTGAATTTGTACAAAACGGGGGGGAGATAAGCACTGACGCTTA